>NC_133705.1:13564054-14778429 GCF_048934315.1 Petromyzon marinus
CAGTAACCAGCAGTAGACAGAAACACGTGTGCACCACAGCTGATTGGAAGGTTTGCGTGTGGTGAAGTAACACGTGGATGCTCGCCACCTCCACAAAGAGCAACACGTTGGCTATGAGTGGCTGTCTAGGGCTCCCTCGAGTGGGATGCCCATCTGCCAGCGGTAGTGTGGAGCAAGCGCTTGCAGGTCTGCACCTCTGGCGGTGCTGCGGTTGGCGCACAGCGCTATGAACCCAGCGAAAACATTCCAATTTGCCTTTCGTGGCCAACATCGGTGATGGAAATTTGAACTGGTCCTGAGCCTACCCTAGGTCGATTCGGCCTTTATTTGAGTACCTGATGTGATGTGTAAACATTGACACTGGGGAGACAAAGGCGGCCGGGCGTGGTGCTGGCCACCCACTCCATCGTGTGCTGTGCCAGCCTTCATAGGTGCTACTCGCTAACAGCACTGGCACCAAACGCCTGTTAAGCCTATACGGGGGTGGGGTGGATCTTTGTGCTCATTCTTTCTGCTCATGCTGGGATCGTCTTTGTTTCCCACGACGTGTTCATTGTGCAAGAAAAACGCCACGTGGCTAGTCCACATCTGAATGCTCGTGCCGGAGTCGCTCGGCTCCTTTGGACCCACGCGAGAATGGTGGTCATCCCTTTTGAAGCTCAAAGCAGTTTTGAGCGAAACGTCAGCGTATGTTGATGTTAAATTCACTCGTGAAAAGTATTAAGCCACCGGTGACATTTTGTCGTGGCACGCACCCAGAGAGGCGTTTCAAATATGATGCCATTGGTGATGAAGAAGAATGTATCTTTAAGAATCGCTCACTTAAACAGAACGGGCTTTTAATTGACCAGCGGTTGAGCCGGGGGAGGACGCCTTTGGAGGGCACTGAAGGAAATTGCAGTTTTGGGAAAAGTTGATGGAAATGTTGACCCCCAAGAAGCCGGGGAATCCAACCCAAATCATTGACGGAAGCGCAGCACGCTAGCCAAAACAGCGACGTTCACATCACACGGCACTTGTGGAATTTAATCCCAAAACGTCACAGCGTGGGGGCCTCTTGAGCACAAGGTCATGGCTCGTGGGCAGGTTGTGAACTGAAAACATGTGCAGAATGCGGCTCTCTCTCTATTCCTTCTGATTATGATTATTATTTTTTTGCGCAGCCCCAAATTGCTGTGATCGGCAAAACACGATAGCTTTACGCACGTGCTTTTAATTAAAACGTTGTAGCCGAAGTGGAAGTTGCGGCAAGTAGTGAGCACTGCGGGGGGGTCTGGCCAGGTCGCAGAGCGATCTTTAACCTGATATTCCAGTGGCTTTATGGAATGAGCCAAAAAGTGGTGACTTCCTTTTGTTACAAACGGAATTAGTTTTTTTTCTTCCCTAAACTTAATTGTGGTAGATGAGTTACAAAATGTCGCAAAATGTATTCCCATGTTTTGATTAGCGGAATAATTCGATTGGTCACGCTTTGGAAAAAAAAGTAGAGTTAATGAATTAATATATTATTTTAAAAAAATACGTACCGAATTTCCATCACCTGCGGGCGAGTTGAAAGGTTCGCTGATTGGAAACGAGACTTTTTCTTTCCGTTATTCTAGTCTGTAATCTAACCTACTAAAAGTAAAACGTGGTTTGTGTTACCATAGCGAATGAAGTAAAGTTACCACTCGCCCTCTTTTATTATTACTAGTTTTTTTAAAAAGTGAGAATTCTAACCACCCATGCAACAAAGTTTCAACTCATTTGACCTGTCAACATTGTATTCCTTCCTCCTTTATTTCAATGCTTCTATATCTAGTGAGGTATAACGGAAATGATTGAGTGGAGATGGATACATCCGTTTTTTTCCGATTCACCGTTCTTTATACGGGAAGGGCAGGGTCTCATATTTGATCCCGATGGATTTTTGTGAAATACGAATCGAATGTGTGTAAAGCCATGTTACCCCTTATCAAGCTTTTGGTTGAAACGATAAATATCTAGGCACTTGAGCCCGTTTGTGTTGCTCCATTAGGTAGGGGTTTAGAGAGATTTGTTCTGCTTATCTGTAGTGCCTCTCTCTTCCCTTTGTGTAAAAATGATGCTGTTTGTTTAGGGCCTCTGCTTGGTCTTGCAACTATGTGGTGGGGAGTGGTGGTGCGGTGGTTAGTGCACTGCGCTATGAACCCAGCGAAAATAATCTGAACTGGTCCTGAGGCAACCCTGGGTCGGCTCGGCCTTAATCGAGGACCTGATGTGATGTGTAAACATCTACACTGGGGGGGGGGGGGAGGTTTCGGCCGTAATTGGTGGTGGCCAGCCAGCCATCTACCCCTCGTGTGCCGTGCCGGCCTTCATAAGTGCTACTCACAGCACTTGCCCCAAAAGTCTGTTAAGTCTATACGGGGGGTGGGGGGGGGGTCCTTTGTCTTCGCATTCTGATGTGGCTAGTCCACATTGGAATGCTAGTACCGTAGTCCACTGAGCTAGTTTGCACCAACGCGAAAATGGTGATCATCGAGAGCCGATTGCCCAACGAAGCTCACGCATTCTGAACGAAACATCTCTGTTTATGTTAAATCCAGTCGTGAAAAAGTCAGAAGCCACTGGCGAGGAGGAGTGGCTTTATTGATCATGATTCGTCACCGACGTTGGCACCATCTAAACATTACAGCATCTTGTCAGGCGGCGGAGAGTTATTGACAACAATGACGACACGAAGCGATGACGTGGATTAACCCAACACAATAAATATGAATTGATAAATAATACATTTATCAATCCCACGGCCTTTGTTTGTATCGAGTGTGTAGTGGTTAGCGCAACGCTACGAACCCCGGCGACCCCAAGTTCGATTCCTTCTCACGGCCAGCATCGGTGATGAATACCTGAACCGGTCGTGGCCTCCCCTAAGTCGACTCGGCCTCATATGTGTGCCTTTTTTGGTGTGGCGTGTACACGGTGCTATTTCAGGAATATTTTGATGTTTTTTTTCCTGGATTTTCTGTTTGCACAGTCACATAATCACTTTAAGATGTTTTCTTGTTCATGTTTTTGTTTGTTGCGGTTGCACCCGATTCAAGAGCCGAATGGCTCACAGGGCTATACCAAATAAATGAACTAACTAACTGAACCAACTAACACATCCGCACCAGACAGACGTGCAAAGGTGGGCCGGATATGGTGCCAATGTCACCCCCACTCGTGTGCCTTGCCTGCGTTCATCGGTGTCCGCCAACAGCATGTCCCTCAATAGTCTATAACATACTATAATGAGGTCGCTGTCTGATTGGATCATCTGTGAGGAAGAGCTGGGTAGCTCATCTGATTCCTCCCGTATCAATAACGATTCCGATTTAAAAAAAATAAAGCAGTGAGAGTACAGTGGTTGTGACACGCATTTGGCAGAATTCCACCAAGTTTCGAAAATAAATTCTACACGCATTAGACCTAGGTGTCTTTCCCTTGCCCAGTAAAAGCCTGTATTTAAAATGACACCACGATAATTTATTTTCAGTGATAATTTCCTGTCCGGTAATGTGACTTCACTGCCCGTAATAGCTTCGTGTCATGGATAGCTGTGTATATGATGTATATCTATATATTAATTAATTGTAGCTGACCACACAAGCAGAATTCACAAAAATACGCATCCCTGTGAAATGTACATTGGAAGCTTGTCCCGTGACAAGCTTAACACCATTGAAATAACACAATAAATTGCTGGGGATAATCCATTCTCATCGGACGTGTGCTGCTGGTAATCACAATGTAATTCAAACACGTGCAGCAGAGTCATCGTGGTGATCATTGAAAGTTAAAGCATCGAATGACTGCAGGTGTAAAAGATGTGTTATCTATATTCTTGGTTATTTCGGTAAAGTCACATAGAAGGGAAACAATAACATAATAAAAATATAAAACAATAAAATTCTCATGACGTTTTGACTGCAACACAAGCAATTATCATCAGGTGTGAAAACCACAACAAGAAAATGTTTTTGCAATCATCATCAGGTGTGAAAACCACAACAATAACATTTGTTGTGGTTTTCACACCTGATGATGATTGCTTGTGTTGCAGTCGAAACGTCATGAGAATTTTATTGTTTTATATTTTTATTATTTTATTGTTTCCCTTCTATGTGACTTAACCGAAAGAACCAAGAATATGAATCTCTGCAGTCACGAAAGCTTTAAATCTAAATTTAATGTGTTTATCTGCACCACTTATAGCGTGAATAATAGATGGTGCAGGTCAAGAAAATGCATTTCATTTGAACTGTGTGGGAACTCTACATTGACATGGAAGGGCAGGCCCACGCCAGCCATAGGAATGGTGAATTCACACTATTAGCTATGTAAGTTCCGCAACTTATTTTGCACCATAAGTAGCCAACTGTGCTAATCGGAGGTGTGGGGGGGGGAAGGACAGCAAACTAAACACAAAAATCAATTCTAAAGAAGTGATTTTCCATCCAGATTTAAATGTGCATAGCTCCATTGGCTTCCTAATATCGAAAGGAAGAGCGTTCCATATGGCCACAGAGGCGCATCTGAACGCGCGCAATGCGGTGACCATCTTTATTCGACGGTTAGCCAAAATCGACCGCTGCAAGGATGACCGGAGTTTGCGTGATGGTTTATGCTCTAGTACTTTGACACGATAACCTCGGAGGTTAGAGGCTTAGCACAGTTGCTCGGCCTACATTTAATCCAGCCAAGTGACACGATGTGGCAATGTGCTGGACTTCCGGTCGGAGGGTTGTGAGTTCACATTCTGATGGGAGGTTGAGTGTTCATCGTCTTCATCATCATACTGGAAATCGTAGATAAACAAACTCCCCCCCCCCCTGACCATAGAATATGGAATTTCCACCTTGAGTTCAGTATCATGGATAGAGAAAGAGCGTTAAGGCCCTGAAATACATTTTTGGCTGTTAGCTTACAAAGGAAGGGTACCAACAGTGTTGGCATTACCAATCGTCCACATCTGATTACACTTATGCACATATATTTGCGAACATCGGCTGTAAGCACACATGCCATTGAAAGCAATGTGCTGTTTGCAATTCTCTCCCGTTTCTTCCCTCCACCTCCACAGGGAGTGAAAAACCATGGGTGCAGTAATCATGAGCAAGTGCAAAAGCTTGTGACTCGCAAAGCTGTAGGGAAAGGGCTGAGGAATTGTTGATGGAAAAAAAAGGTTCAAACTTTTAAAGCTCCTCCTTGTACGTCGGTAAAATCCTAGGAAGCTTTTTTTTTTTTGGGGGGGGGGGGAGGTGGGGGGCGGTCAGAAAAATAATTTGTTGAAAAGTACCCGTTTTTCTCAGCTTGATTTCTGTTGGGATAGAGGGGGATTACCAGACGAAATATGATGATTGCACAGTTATCCCCCCCGCTGACTTATTCCCACCGCTTGTGGTCCCAGGGTCTCCTTTTCTCAGCAATCACAGGCATTTTGTGATTTACCAATCAAGGAGGCAGTTCTCATTCGGGGGGAACTGTGGCGATTAAAAAAAGAACACAAGACGCCGCTTGCGCCTAGGTCCCAAAGCAGATTACGTTAAGCCACGCGAAAGCAAACGTATTAATTTTGACTCCCCAGTGTAAATGGTTACTGCGGTTTCCCAAATCTCGTAATTCTGGTCATCTTCGGGCACAAAACTGGTCCAGGGTATTAACGTATTCTGTTAATTTACTGCGTGGAAGAACTGTTAAAACAAAAAAAAACGTTTTAATAAGTGCGATTTTGAGGGTGAATATTGCCTGCACGAGCGAGCAACATATCTTGCGGCAGGACAATAATTGCTCTCGCTCAAACGTTTGCAAAATCAAAACAAGTGAGTGTGGAATTTTGGCCACATTCTCTCCGAGTTGGGTAAAATTAGTACCAGTTCGTGGGAAGTTGACAGGGAATTTCCACCGCTGCCTGACTGCCAATCAAATTGAAACTGCACCAGGCTAATTTTCGTGTGGAGATAATTTGATGTGGACGTTTTTTTTTTGTTAAATAACAAATTCAGTCCTAAAACGATCTCGCCTAATATATATCAAAACAAATTCTAATGAAGAAACTTATTTGTACGTAAGATGTAACATGCCCCTATTCTGTAACATGCGCCTCCTCTCTAATGTACTGATATACACCATCATGTTTTTGTGAACTAAATAATATCGTTCATGCAATAAATTACTGGGAAAGTTGTTCTTTCGCCTGTCGGTGTCAATTTTATCTGCTTATATGGGTAAGTAAAACGTGTGCCTTTGGCACGCAGTGTCTGTATTTGCTGTAAACTCTCCTCTCTGTGCTTTAATGCCTCCAGATGGCCTGGCGGTTCGCAATCCCAAGAGAGTCAATTTGATTCTGCCTTCACAGGATTAAGCACCTGTTCCCACAAATTGCAAAGGCGGAATTACCACTGAGAAAATGTACGTGGTTTTGTTAAATTGTACCGACGAGCTTGTACACCGAGATTTTCATTCCGCAAAATGTACACAACTGTACGTCATGTTGCTGTGTGCTTGATCTCTTGTAGGCAAATGCCCATAATACGCTTTTTGTGAGTCGTTTTTTTTCATGGGTGTGTTACTCGTATCCATGGTGTTCGATTGCATTCATGAGAAAAATAATAAAAAAAAACACTGCAACGTGGAATCAAACAGAATGTTATGTTACCTCGTTTACCCTCTGTCCCATGATTTATTATAGGGTACGTGTCTACGTGTCTACATAAGCCATATGGTGTGGGGTTCCGAGTGTCTGCCCCTCTGGAAAACAAATGTACGTCAATAGAAAGATATAACCATGATGACGTGTGCATGTTTGAATTGTTAATAGTAGAGCAAATGTATGATGACGCAACTTATTCACCTTGTATTGCTTGGTATAGATGTGCGTTTGTCAAGGATAATGTATTCGATAATTATCTGTATTAAAGGCAGTGTGTAGAAACGTCGTGAGAATATTATTGTGTTATTTTATTTTATCAATTTATTATTTTATTATCATTTTACGTGACTTTACCGAAAGAACCAAAGAATAATAATAATAATAATAACCAATGCACAATATCAACAAATTATTTCCAGATATTTGCAATGGATGCACAACATATGTACATGCATATATAGCAGAGTTGGAACGATTCGCCACTTACAATGTATTCAGGTATATCCACAGCAACAGGCATCAAATCAGATTTGCAAGAATTTGCTCTTTCTTATTCATCTACCGTATGTTGCCTGCGATTGTCTCAATGAAAACCTGCACCCAACTCAGTGATATAAGAATCATCATCTCTCCTGGAGTGCATTGTGACAATCCTGTTATTTTGATCTTGTCAGGTGGGCTTTGGTAGTGCGAGCGGCTGGTTGGTGGCTCACCCAGCCCATCATTCCTCTGCGGTCTAAAACACGAGTACCACTTTGTGGGGAAGTCAACACACCCGACGCAGAAGATCCCTGGGCTTTGATTTTCCACAAAGCTCATGGTCGAGCCTAAACCGCAGCCATACAAACCTTGGCAGACCCGGACACCTGATGCACAAATTGAAAATTTAAAAAAAATATCCAGTCGTGCGCGACTGTGGCCATCTAGAACAGGCCATAGAACATATCACGATGCAATGCCGCTGGTCCCGACGCGGTTATCTGGCTTGACCACCTGAATGTCTTGGGTTTGTTACTCTGCATCGGCATCGGTCAACAAAAGCTGCCCAATGGATAGGCTCACTCTCTCTCTCTCGCCGTATAAAATGAGAATGTTAACCACAGGCTGCAAACAGGAGATGTGTGTCACCTCATTGCTCATTTGAGCAGGAAATCACTCTGACTCTTGTTTAGTAGACGTGATCGGGTTCCTCAGTGGGCTGAGCCGTCACAGCCGAAATCCTCAGTTTGATTTTGAGTTTAAGCCACCCGTGATTTCAAGCAGGGTCCTTGAATTTGTAGCAAATTGATAGTCTTAGCCTGGTCACCAATGACTACACACAACCCCCCCCTCCCCCCCATCAAATTAAAGTTTTGTTTTGACAATTAAAAATATCAGTTTGGCTTACGTGACAAACACTTTCATACCGTTGCAAGCATTATCAAGGCAGGCACGGTACTTGTATTGTCAGAACCAGCCTCTGGTCATAGAGGAGGTCTCGTAAAAGGCAGAACAGAGCAACTGGCATCGACTGCCCCAAGGGAACGGCGAGAGGCGGATGAGTGAGGCTCGGGGGGGGGGGGGGGGGGGGAATGAGCACGGCTAAAACGCAGCGAGCGGCTAAAATGCACTGAGGTGGAGACGGTGGGGAGTGCGGGTGATGATTCTGCGAGAATCTGCCGATCTTTCAGCTTGTAACACCTGTGTCTGGCCTCCCGCTGGTGAGCCTTTGCCAAATTTAGTAAATACACCTCCCTAAGCTCCCATTTTCTGCCCCCTTGATATCGAAGATGGCAACATCATCAGCACAAAAATGATTTGAAAGCCTTGACTAAAATGATTATCGTCCAAGATTGAAGACCGTGGCTGCCCATCGCTCGAGTTTGGGGTAGTGATGCCTCCTGCCCTGGTTTTCCCAGGAAAGTACCCTAAGCAATCCGCACGTCTTGTATATGTTTTGTGAGACTTATAATAATAATCCTTCTGAAGACAATGCATTTAAATGTAGATCAACCCTTTCCCGGCAGTGATATATTCTTCTTCCTGTGAGACGTTCTTGGTTTTTCGTTCCTAAGCAATCCGCACGTCTTGTATATTTTTTTTTTAGACTTAAAATAATAATCCTTCTTAAGACAATGCATTTAAATGTAGATCAACCCTCTCCCGGCAGTGATATATTCTTCTTCCTGTGAGACGTTCTTGGTTTTTCGTTCCACCAAAGGTAGCAAGCCCTCATGGGGGAGCTACAAAACTCCACCTCCGCCTTTGTGGGAGTTTTCAGTGTCACGTGACGATGCACGGAGTTTTCTATTTTATTGGTAATTGCAATGGGAAGGCAACACTTTTAATTTCCCCAACCATGCAAAGGCTCTGTTGCGATGAGCCCCAAACGGTCCGGTGGCGAAGTCACTGCCGTCGCCTCGTCGCAGAGTCTGTTCACTTGGCGCGTGCCACCCGAGCTGGGGAAGGCCCAAGGCGGATTTTGTAACTTCCTCCGATTTGGAACCATGAAGCCCCCAGCACTGGTCATGAGATCCCTGTGTCCTGTTCTGTTGTTTTGTGTTTGCAGGCCCCCTGATGCCACCAGACCAGGCATGAAGAAGGGGTTTCTTTCTCTCTCTCTCTCTACTGGTCTTCTCAGCAAGTGGTAGCTGTCCTGGGTAATCTGTAAATCTCCCCACTGCATTGCATGATAATACGAATAATCGTGATAATAAACTCGGTTTTTTTTTAATAAACGTCACACTTTTGTCAGTTGAGGGAAGAATACACCATGCAATTCTCCCCTCTATATTCACGTATCCTTCGTCCCTTGAAAAGTAACAATTTTGTTAGTGCTGTACCTTGGGTGCAACCCACTGGGAAGTGAGCCGACTGGTTCGGTAATCAGGCAAGAGGGAATTGGTCCAGATTCCCACAGAATCGGGAAACTAAAAATCTCCAAACACGCGGAATGAAATGTTGGACACGGTGCCGAATAGCCCTCAGCACAAACCGAAAACATGCTTGAAAGACCTACGTGGCACGACCACGGATACCGACGTGGTGGAAACACGTGACCTCCAATTCAACCACTCCAAGTGGCATCCAGAGTGCACCTAGCCTGGCACCGACTGCGGGCGACTGTTCTGCCACTCGGTGCTCAATGGGCAGCTCGTTGCCGCGACTGTTTTTTTTTTCGAGTCGACTTGACCCAGGGCGCAGCACCAATGCACATTTGCGAATGTGCCGAGTGTGCTTCAGATCAGTCGGGGAGTAATTATGTTACTGGCAATTAGCCCTAGAGCCATATGCCGTCCAGGAGATGTATGGGATTAGAGGGGGGGGGGGGGGGGGACTGCACAAAAAATGACCGTGTGTGCATTTGAGAGCCCAGTGCGCGCGTGCACACGTGGGATGGGCGTATGAATAATGCGGCAGGCAGGATGTGTAAGGAAGGGTGACCTAACATTACCCTCGGAATGGCCTTCCTTTGTCACGCCTTGAGGACACTGCTAAGCGGGTGCATTCCTCGCAAGCGACGTGCGATTAAAAAAAAAAGGCCTTTCACTGCCAGCGTGAGTTCATTTGCAACTGATAAGAGGATGCTGTGCTGTTGTCTCTTTGTAAAAGTTTGAGTTCCTGCTTGCATGGCATGCAGACAAACACCACCATTTTCAGATACAGACATGGGAAGAACGTGTGGTTTATTAGCTTCGTTGAATAATGCGTTGACATTACACGTCACTGGGTACCTAGATTACGATTTCGTTATTTGACAGCCCGAGATGGATTCTGGGCCATGGCTAACATCAGCAGAAAGTGATTTCTGAACCAGCATGCGTACAATACCACGTGAGCATACAACCGAGTGCGGAAATGAGAAGAGCATCGAGCAGCCGGAGCAGTGTCTAAACAACACCTTGAGAGACCCAGGTAGTCGGGTGATAATTACGTGCCACCCTTACCTTTTTTTATAGGTGCTTGCTAACAACACCTGTCCCAAATAGGTGGGTATGCGACGGTATTTATAATTGACGAACACATTTGCGCAATCCTGGCTTCCAGGTTTCAATTTCTGGCCATGCACAATTTCGGTGGCCAAGTGGTATTTTAATGTTTGGGCTCCTCCCATAGCTTGGCTCAGCCTTTTACGTGTTGCGGTCTGTAAACCTCAGCACTGGCAACATTTTTACAATGTGTATGCGTCACGTGCAGCTTTAATAGGTGCTCGTTATCAGCACTTATCACACACGGGGATCTGTGTCGTCTATGTGTACGTGTGCGTGTGTGTCTGTAATATATTCTCGATTAAAAAAATATACACGTGTAAACAAATCAACAGGTGTTGCACAAACTGTGAGGATGCCTGTCTGTGAAATATAAACACATTTGCCAACATCCCAACCTTAATTCTACGGCCTCTTAGTAATTTGTATTGCAGAAGAGTAAACGGAGCCCTGTTAAGGTTAAACTGGGATGTAGCTCGGTTATTGCAACAGCGGCGCTTTTAATTTTGAGTCGCCAGTTAAAATATTGGCCATGGTTTCATCTGCCCATCGTATGTCCAGGGTTATTAAAATCATTACCAACTTATGAAATGGATAATTTCCACCACTGACTCTGTGACCATCGGTGGAGATGAGCCCGATCCAGTGGTCGTTTGTGTTTTGTGGACATGTGAGCATTTGTGAATGCTCAAAATTTCATCCGATCCTCTTTCATGTAAGAATGCTGTGATGTCCGTTGTATTTCCATGCATTGCTTTGTGGTTTATATATGTTGGCTTCGGATGAGTTGACAGATGTGTATGGTCAACCAAGCTAGTTGTCACAGAACATTGTGGGTAAATGAAATGTAAAAATCGATGCATGTTCTGTGATACTCCATAACAAATGGCCAATGAGTTTTTATTATATTATTGATGTTTATTTTTGACCAGAGCCCCCGTGGTTTAGATGGCGTGCTCTTGCCAGCGACTTCTGCTAACCCAGCAGTAATGATTTAATAAGCCTAACTCCATGAATTAAAAGAACACACCTTGCCAATTGATGGTTGAAGGGCCTCTACGAGAAATAGCTTTAGATGGTATTTGGTCTACTCTTCCACACTGGCCCGAGATCTCGGAACACTTCACCCCCACCACACGCAACCTGCCTAACAAATAACTCTGCTGTACCCGTTTATACCTTCTTTTAGGGGTGGACAGGACCCAGGAGAATTAAGAAACGTGTACCATTATTTATAACGGACACATCGCCAGAAAGAACCGAACTCGGTGACCTCTCTTTGTCAATCCACTGCAAGAATTTATCCTGCAGTGGATCGACAAAGGGTAATTATTTATTTTGAAAAAAATATATATTTAAAGGGGTTTAACTGTGTTTTTGCTGGGCTATGGAGGAATGGGGAAAAGCAGAGGGACTTGGGCATATGGATTGCAGTATATGGTGAGTTGCATGTAAACACGGTGGCGTGCTTGGCAAACATTGACGGTGCGAATTGGATCCAGAGCTGTTGGCGAATTGTTTGTGTGGTTTGTGCGACGAGTTGTGAGCAAGCGGCACTTTCACGCCACGTGGCTGTGATTTGCTTGTATTGTCTCTGTGGGTCCGTGCCTGGATTTGCAAGTGTACGGGAATGTGAGCACAGGTGGTGCATACAATACCCACCACCCTCCCCTCACAACGCCTTCACATTCCCTCCCATAAGTAACCATACTTTCCATACCCACTTCCCATCATACCACCTAAATGTTAAACTATTATACGTATTATTTGACCAAGTAAGGCCCACTGAGCTATGTAGCTCTTTTTCAAAAAAATGTCCTGGCCACATGATAGCTCAACGAAGTGGCTTATCAGCTGAACATTTATCGGAGCTAACTCCTCTTAACGCAGAGAGTACTTGTCCAATCTTGCAAATCCATGAGATGACGTTGTCGATTTCGATGACTCCGTTGGTGACGAAGAGTTACTCCTTCACATTCACTTCTTTTGGCAGTGAATGCATTTCGAAAGGTCCCACTTCTCTCCCTCCCCGCGCGCCGTTGCAAGCAGCTGGCAGCTGTTGTTTTAATTGCTCAAACACCACACATTAGCGACACTTCCACAAGTTACCTTTTATCTTGCGGCACAAACACATTTGTGCAAACACCGCGCTCGGTAGCATTTGTTGCTGTACAACTTTCCCATTGCCCCGTGGCCTTATATGACTTCAAAGTTTTTCAAGAGGGTAATATATTTTTTTTCATTCTGAAATGCCTTTTTTCGTATTTTTTTCACAAAAAAACAATGCATTCTTGAAATTCGGAGGTGAACGTATAGACATTTGCCATTCCAAACATATTTATTTTCGACAGAAAACAAGATTGTAGAATCTTAACCGTATACAAAAAAGCGTTTTTTTTTGGGTAAATAAATAATAAGATATGACATGGATGTACAACACGTCTGTCTGTTATGGTTAGCCGATTCATGCCTGGTGAGAATGCTCTCTATACTGCACCTACCGCAGCAATGCCGCGTGCTTCATGCACGTGCTAAAAGACACACGCATTGCTTAGGACAAATTCCCGGCAGTCCTTTCGTACAGCCCTAGTTCGGGGCCCGAGTGCGCCAATCACCTGGTTTAACATGAATAAATAAATATATAAACACGATCCCAAAATTCACACGTGCCATTTAATTTGGCACGTGCCATAAATACCTCCTTTTCTTCGCCAGTTTCCAAAATGCCCTGCCTCGCGCGTAAGAGGACAAATGGCCCTAATTTCTCAATTTATGCTAAACTGCGACGTAATTGTATTACTTTAGCGACATTTCCTCACATTAGTAGCTTGGTAACCGGAATTTGTCGGTGTTTAGCCCGAGAAAGGCAATCCCAGAGAGCGTGTTTTGGTGGCCACACAGTATGTCATCATTGCCCGAGAGCTCGGGGAGACCCACCTTTTGCCAATTGCATAATTTCATGCAGATGCATCAGTGTGGCATAAAGGACTTTGAGGAAATGCAATTGTGGGTGTGCGTGCGTTCTCCTGTTGGTACATTTTTCTGTAGTAGTTTATCAGGATAACAATACTGTTTTATTGAAAATAAAAAAATGAAGCATTTTTGTTTACAAAATCTATGCCCTTGTGTTTATTTTTTTTAATTGTAAAATTCACGAAGAAATATACCGATTTGCCCCATTTGGCGTCATGGGATAAAGAAACAATACATTTGGGATTCTCGCGGAGCGTTGAAACCCTTTGTCTTGGAGAGCGACCCCTTCCCCCCCGGAAGCGGATATGACAAAACTACCTCCGAGATCTCTATAAGTGACCTCTGTTCCACGCACTGCTCGTGAAAGTAATGTTTATCGCATGACGGTTAAACCGATACTTTACTTCCCAGCAGTAGGGGAGTTAAATTCCCCAGAGCTCACTCCAGTGGATGTCTTTCCAGCAGCAGTGGCATGAGCGAGCAATTTGAGGTATGCACCTTTGCATTTTTTTTGTCTTAAAGAGAACGAGTAGCAATCGTCTAAAAATCATAATCCGTACGAGACATCCATCTGCAGGGTTACGAGGTGGATATTGTGAAAACCAAACGCTATGGTAGAGTAATTAAGCTTCTCTTCTGGCGTCCGAGTGTTTTTTTTCTTCATATGTGCGCCGTCCGTCATGGTGAGCTGTGCCAGCGAATGCTGAGAGGCGTTGCGATGCAGCGATTCCGTAGATCTCCGCTCCAGCAACCAAGAGGTTCTGTCGACCGCCCTCCCCCGTCGAATCAACCTTAGCTCAGCGGGAGGTCGCTCGTTCAGTCCTGCCCCAATAGTCCGGAAATTCCTTTCCCCAGCCAACCGTGCTGTGGACTCAATGTCCCTGTTAAAGTCCAGGTTCTAGACATTTAATTTAAAAACATTTTTACTGCCTTTGACTGACTGGCTCTGCTTATAAAATGAATGTGACCGTGTTTCTGTACAGCATCTTGATATTCCATTGACACGTAGATGCCATATAGATTAAAATTGTATCGTAAAGCGCTGTCACCGTTTCTGTACTGAAAATACTTGTACAAACTAGCTCGTGTCCAAGAATTAACCCAGATAAAATGTATACGTGGGTATGTGTGTGTTCTTTTGCATATTGCTGACTCGGCCGCAATTGAGTACCTGGTGCGATGTGTCAACATTTCCAACTACGGAGACAAAGGCGGCTGGGTGTGTGGTGCTCTTCCGCCGTTAATAAGTGTTCGCTAACAGCACTTGCCGCAAACGTCTGTTGCAGACTATATGGGGGGGGGGGGGTGGGGGGGGGAGATGTTTGTGTGTCTGTGTGCGCGTTTGTGTGGTGGGTGCTAGCTGGGGAAAGTGCTTAGTGCCCTGCGCTATGAATTTGGCGACCAGATTTGAATTTCTGAATTTTCACGTTGGCGGTAAACGGTATTATAACTTGACACTCAGGCTTGCGGCCAAATTATTATAACAAAGTTTTTTGGGTTAAATCGCGGGGGTATAAATGTGTCAAAAAACCCTCCAGCGAGGAAGCAGGTGGATGTCTTCAGAATTTTGGCAAATTGCCCGATGATGCTGGATGTAATTACCAGCGAAACCTTGTACTCAAATTGTAAATGTTATGGATTTCTACAACACACCGGTGGGTTCAAGTAGTAACTAATTGGCACGTTTTGTTTACGTGACCAAACCTTCCTGGTTGGCTGTGTCGGGTGGCGGCAGGTTACGATACATGTATAATTAAGAGATCTAACCCAAAAACCTTGATTATGAATGGCATCATAACTTGTCCTGGGCATCCCCTAGGTCGACTCAGCCTTACATTGCTACCTGGAGCAATGTGTGCAATGTGTGACTATCAGCAGGAACAAAAGGCAGCCATGTGTTGTACTGCCTATCGCTCAAATCTTCTTGTACCATGCCATCCCTAATGCACACATGCTAACAACACTTTCCACTATGGTCGTTAAAATTAATTTGGCATCGTCATGTGCGCGTATCTCAACGTGACTTCATGAAGTACGTTGGCGAATGTGTCGTTTGGCCGATAAATAGTGTTGTAACAATAATGCATTCCAGGTATTTGTTGGATATTTCAGAAAAAAGTTAGAATAATACACTTACATAGGATGTGCATGGTCGTGTTCCTATAGTCACGTGCACATATTTGCACTTGTGGATTTTTATGTTCATATTTGATATAAAAAAATTCATTTATATTCTTTTTTTAAATCACAGTTGTGATGACTAACACACATGCACCACGCGTCAGCACACTCGCACACAATAGTGAGTCATCGTCGGTAACGCATGTACCTAGTGGTATTGAATCCAAACCCATCTGGAAAATAATTTTCCCAACATTTTTTCAATATATTTTCTGTAAAGCTTTTGTCAATCCATGAAATAGAACGTTTATATGTCGATTTAAAGCTTTCGTGACTGCAAGGATTCATCTTCTTTGGTTCTTTCGGTAAAGTCACGTAGAATGAGAATAAAATAATACATTGATAAAATAAAATAACACAATAATATTCTCACGACGTTTCGGTCACAACACAAGCGGCCTTCCTCCAGACAGTCTCGTCCCTTCACCTGATGAAGGCCGCTTGTGTTGTGGCCGAAACATCGTGAGAATATTATTGTGTTATTTTATTTTATCAATTTATTATTTTATTCTCATTCTACGTGACTTTACCGAAAGAACCAAAGAAGAAGAACGTTTATATTTTCAGATTCACATTTCACAGGCTGTAATTCATTAACAAAAAAAGTCCTAAGTGCCATTTGCTCAAAGAGTTTACAGATCTGTTCCCCCTATTGTTGACTATGATTCATTGGTGGAAATTCTACATTTCTACGGCAGGCGTCGGATAAACTGGACAACCGCTATCGTAATTTACATTAAAGGTTCTAATGCATGTAATGTGAGCGTTTAATAGAATAATTCCTTTACACAAATGACATCGTAATAGTTTAAAACGATAAGGACTTTGTATCACGTACACTTGTGTATTTATAACCCATGTTATAATACACAGCATGATATACATATAACCTAATCTGAGTCACAATTGGGAGACTGTGCGTTTAAATTCTACTTAACCGATCATGCATTTAACCCATAATCTATCGAGCTTTGCTAAAATATCTACTCTTTCGAGGGAAGATACCAGTGGTTGTCCTAGAGACGTTTTCCCACCGTAAGAATGTGGAATTTCCATCACTGGCTCAAGTCCATCGATGGATATGAGGCACCATATATATTGCGCGCTCAAGCGGGGATATCTTTATTTTTTTTTCTGAGGTCATATAAATATGAATGCAACACACATAAGCACTTTATAGATAAATTGATTTACACTTGTGCAGCAAAATAGATATCGTACATAAGATACTTTAGATAGATGGATAACATGCATTATTGAGGCTGATGGGCACTCTTGAGATCACATTTTGCTAACAAAGACTCTGTGACATTCAGAAATAGGGCCACTGGCTGGGCAGCATGCTCTATAATGGTGCCCATGGGAAACGCGCACCGTGGATATTTGAGGCTGGCCCAGAAACCCAGGCGCCCGGAGAGTGGCAGGCGCAGCAAGGGCATGTCCTCATGGCAAGCGGTCTCGAGGCCCCCTATGGGGACGCATGAGCCACACGAGGCTGGCTGAAACAAATAGCCCCCAAGCAAACGTGCACTTACATCGCAACTTAATCACAGGACCTTTATATGCAACATGAATCCACATGTTAATGTCCGTGAGAGCACTGGTGTGTGTGTGTGTCTGGGTGAATGAGTGAGTGAGTGCGTGCGTGGGTGCTTGCGTGTGCACATGCACGTGTTTCTGTGTGTGGGGAACGGTGGTGCAGTGGTAAGTGTGCTGCGTTACGAACCCGGCGACCCAGGTTCCATTCCCGCTCACGGCCAACATGAGTGACTATTATCTGAACCGGTCCTGGGCCTACCTTAGGTCGAATCAGCCTCAAGTTAGTACCTGGTGCGGTGTGTAAAAACATCACCACTGGGGAAACAAAGGATGTGGTGCTGGCTACCCGACTGCATTACGATCCCTGTGTCCCGAGTTCAATTCCCGGCCATAGCTTAAAGTCGGTGGCGATTCATCTGAACAAGTCCTGGGCTTCCACGAGGTCGACAAAGACGTAAATGTATGCTTTCTGTGATAATATAAAAAATCAGCACCGGGAGACAAAGGTGGCCGGGTTCTACCACCTTCGATGTCCTTTGCCATATTTAATAATCGCTCACTAACGTTACTGGCCAAAGTAGGCGATCATTGTTAATGGGAGATAATTCGTGTCTGAATCTAATAATTTGTGAATTATCCATTACTGTTAACGATTTTTTTTAATTTGAAATGGAAACGTGTCTTAAACTGATTAAACACAATTTTAGTGCGGTCCCTGCCAAGTGTAGTGATTTGAGTTTTACTTTAAAGGAATACACAAAGAGTGATCGTACCTTGTTCAAGGATACAAAATTAGCAATGTTAAGTCGTGGAAATGTAAAGAAGATTTCGCAATTTTTTTTTTCCTTCCATAGTGGTAAAACAATGCACATCACGTAGCACATTGCAGGTACCATCCTCTACTGACAGGATTGTCATTTTAAACAAAAAAAAAATCCCGTGTAGACCATCCTTCAAAGGGATAAACAGATGAATGTACGAGGGTGCCAGATTCTAGCAGCAAGGTCTATGTGGTAACGTGGTCTACCTGAACTGTGCAGTGACTCCTCATGCGTCGTTTGCAATGGTACCGGAGGAGGACGTGAATAAAGATAATAACGTAAATTTAAAATTAATGTAGCACTGCGAATGTCCCATTTTTGGAGGGCGTTTTGTGGCTGTTTTCACATTAAATTATAAAATTATTTTGTACAGCTCTTGAAAGTCGTTTTTTAGAATGTAGAATTCTCCAAAAACAATGCAACTAATATTAGTTTATTATTATTAATAACATTCAAATCAAAGCGTCTACCTACAAAAGTGGGCAAAGGACTGGTACTCATCTCTTATTGCTGTCCCTGGAAAAGTGGTGAAAATTTGTACAAAAACACAGCTCCTGTTATTAACCCGACCTGCGAGGTGAGTACTTAAGCGATCAGTGGCCCCATCAGGTGTTGCTGTATTTGAGCAATCGTAATGATAAGGATCAGACTTGAGTAGTCATTGCGTATGCCAGATGCAAACACGACACAGGCACGTGACGTCCATCGTCCTCGATGAATGTCGTGGGATCCTTTCCGTTTATTTTAGCAGAAAGGCAGGTGGGGAGCTCTCTGGGGTAATGCCTCTTCCGAGAAAAGAGTGCGGTATGGAAGGAGGAGTTGGAAGCGATGAACCCTGGTTTATGTGGAAAGCGTCCGTTCCTAGACCACCCCGAAATATTGCGTGTATTTATTTATTTACTTACATTTGATTCCACCGTGGTTTAATGGGTAACACAATGGGTTTTCAATTCAGAGGTCGTTGGTTCGATTCGGTATTTCCCGGCGTCGCAGTTAAAACAATGGGATTTCCCCCCGCGAACTCTGTCCACCATGACATATGTATCTATGTATGTTGAACTTCCCTGGCACCGTACGTAGCCAACCCCGCTAATGGGAGGTGCCGGGGAAGGACAACAAATGAAAAACAAACAAAAAACTGTTCTCCAGAAATGAGTTTTTTCAATACAAATTTAAAAGTGCATAGCTCCAGTGGCTTCGTAATACCGGAAGGAAGAGCATTCCAGACGGCCCGCAGAACGGCATCTCAGAGCGCGCAAGGCAGTGGCCGTCTTAAATCTTGACTTAAAGCTTTCGTGATCGTCTTTGTTCTGTGGGTCGCCAAAATCCGCTGCGCAGATGACTAGGCTTCGCATGATGGTCAATACTCCACAATTAGTCCATCAACGGACGGGTCGCGTGCGCTGCGGGAAAGTTTACGGTGGGGGAGGGTGGAGTAAAAGATGGGGGAGGAAATGAGCAATGTGTAAAACCAGGGAGAGAGAATCCGAAACACGTCAAGGGCGACAGAGGAGAAGAACCAATGATCCAGCAGCCGAGTTCCAATTTGTAGAAAGTCAGTTGTGGTTGTCTTGAGGTGAGACTGGGCCCTGCCGTGTGGAATTTCAACTGCTGGCAAAATACCACCAATGGAGATGAGCAGTGACCAATGTTTTTTTTTTACACGCTTTTATTTAACTAACTCTGTCTGTTGTTGTTGTTGTCGTATTCTCAAATCTTGTAACTCAATTTTTACCCACTTCCCAATGTGGTATCAACTGCAAACTTTGCATACTTATGTCATACTGATGACAATACTATATTCTATCATAAAAATATGTATATATGTTAAAACATTTTTTTAAATATATGTTTTGATTCGGCTTGGGTCTAATTGTCCACGGTAAACTTACGTTGGCTGTAAATCACCACGGTTCCTTACTTTATGGCAAGCTTCGGGGCAACTTCCTGGAGTCGTGGAGTTCTTCCATTACTAGTACGCTACATTTCATGAAAGCGTGTTTTTTTAAAATATGACTTTTTTACATAGAGACGCTTTTTTGCACTAAAAGCAGTATAATGTGGCATGGCAGTTTAAAAGGCGAGAAGATTGTAAGTGTACCAGCTGTATTGGTGACACCTTGAATAGAACATGTCAAACATACGTTTCGAGTTAGTATCTGTCTGCTTAATTAAAATGTGCAGTTTCGTTGTGGGCTCAAACGTAGTCCAAATGTTATTTGTTTGTTCTTTCGAAACCAAACAGCGTTGAAAAAGTTAATTAAGGGTACGTAGTTTTGTGCCTGTATTTTTCAAAAGTACGCTCTAACTATCTTAAAGCTTAATGCAGTATAAACTGGTTAGATCAAAGATATTAAACGTGCTATATATTGAAACTTTTAATGCTTAATTTTCAAACACATGACCCTATCTCACACAATAGTCAAGCGTATTACTGCAAATCAAGAGTTTGGAGATTTAAAACTCACCGAGTCAGCCATTTATTCAATACTCCATTTGCGTCATCTCTTATCAATTTTTTTTTAAGTTTATAATAAAATAAGTTTTTTTTTACGATTGAATTAGAGGAGGCTTCGATTTAAAGCTTTCGTGACTGCAATGATTCATCTTGGTTCTTTCAGTAAAGTCACGTAGAATGAGAATAAAACAATAAAACAAAATAAGACAATAAAATTCTCACGTTTCGGTCACATCACAATAGTAATAATAGTATAACATTGTAATTTTAACATAACTCATAAGGCAATATATAGCATCGAATATACAGTAGTGTGGTATATAGTTGGATTCATAGAATAAGACATAGTATAATGTTACGAGTCTAATATTTTATAGTCTGAAGTATCGTGCTGTGTTTATCTTCATACCGTCGCTAAAACAATAATTTAATTGAAGCAACAATACAAGTAATCCGATTACATTACTTAAATACATTTAAGATGGGGATTATATGGTACAGGTTATTTCTAGAACCCAAAGCAGGGAGCTCGGCAGCTGAGCGAGCAGCTGGCCATCTGAAGGTTGCAATTTAAATGTATGGCTGGGAATTGAGTCTGAAGCAACGATGAAGTAATTCGATTACATTACTTGAAATAGATTAAAATAAATCATCACTCCTGGGGTGGTTAAAATGACGACCACTTTGTGGGGAAGTTAACGGTAGTTGTCCTATGGGTAGACACCCATCTCTCGGGCATAAAAGTGTGGACTTTCCATTACTGGTCCAGGGCTGTAAACAGATCACCACTACTTCAACTGCAGAAAATCAGTTGACTTTGTGTTTTTCACTAAAAAAAAAACATCTGATTTAGTCGTAATTAGTAACCATGATAAAAAAAATGAGTTTAAACACCTTAGCATCACTGAGCATGATATCAACACATACTATTGACAACTTCTTCATCAGTTCCTTTGCTTAATTATTTGGGAAAAAAATACTACAATAAAATATAGAAGTGAACAAATAATCACCATTCAATAAAATGTTTATTTAAAGCTTTCGTGACTGCAGTAATTCATATTCTTAGCTCTTTCGGTAAAGTCACGTTGAAGGGAAACAATAAAATAATATATATAAAACAATAAAAATTATCACGACGTTTCGACCATAACACAAACCGTTTGTGTTATGGTCGAAACGTCGTGAGAATTTTTTTTTATATATATATATTGTATTAGTGTATTGTTTCCCTTCAACGTGACTTTACCGAAAGAGCTAAGAATACCATTCAATTGTTAATTCACGCTTGCTAAGGAATTCATCAAAGTCGTTGAATTACACGACATTGATTCAATTGACACAAATTGGTGTTTTTAAGTCTAAAATACGAGGAAGAACAGTTGTGCAATTGTGATCAAAAGCGTGTGGCTGAGTGGAACAATCGCACATTGTTTACCCATAACCTTGCCTTGACGCTCCGCGTTACACAGCGCTGACTCCTAAGTGATTGTCCGCACTTGGCGCCTGTCTGCCCTTCACCCAACCTTGCTGGGTGGCAATGAAGAATGCCAGGCTGTGCCTCGCTTGGCAGGTAAGATTAAGTGCGTAATGTGACGATTTGTAGGGCCCGGCATGGGACCCGCGTATGACAGATGGCACGAAACACCGATGGCCAAGATATCTGAGGCCCGGGGGGGTGGCAGCAGTGTGCCCTCGCAATACATCACTTACCGCGTTATTATATTACCATTTGGTGCATTGATAGCGCTGCCATATGGCCGCATAATTAAGCTGCTTCCTTGGCAATCCCGCTTTGGCCGTTGTGCATTGGCTGCGCAATTTGATATCTGTAGACATCGGCCGTGATCTTTTAATTACAAAAAGAGATTGCGTGTTTAATTGCGTTAACAGCCATTGTTGCTCTCTCAAAAAGAGACGGCAGCGGGTGCATGTTGCGTTATTAATTCACTCGCTTTGAAGTTAACAGTGGGCTCGTTGTAATAAGGGTGAGATTTATCCCGAGTATAAAGCTATACAAATGCAATGTGCTATGGCAAGCGATATGTTCATGCCATTGCAAGAATGTGTTCTTATTCGTCTGCAGCAAAAAGTCTGTCGCCCTGCTCATGAACACCGCCGTTATTGCATTCTTATTTTCACGTAGCTAATTTTCACCATGGCTACCCTAAATACGGCGCTGGCATTGCTGGGATGGCTGGGTGGATGGGTGACGCTGTGAGATTGCATTCTCGTTACGAGTTGACTCGGGACAACGTCGTCCGTCCCGGGTCGTTGAAAATGAGGAGCAGTTTTGCAGGACATCAATTGCAGATGTCCTGTCAATAAACTACCCCCCACCCACCCCGGCCATAGAAATGTGGAATATTTAGAACTGGCCGAGTGTGCCCCGCAGTGATGAGAATTTCTCAATGCAAGCCTGACCATACAGATCCTGCCCCTTGTGTTTCAGGAAGCGTTGATTAAATAGTTACCATTAATGGCATGTTTTCTAAATATTTGTATGTGAAAAGCATGTGAGTGCATGTATCTATCGTCATACAGTCTTCCGAACATTGATTCAAATCCATACACAATGGTGATATACAATGGGTAAAATAATCAATCATACTTGTGGGATTTTCTTCAATCTCATGTCAGAAAGAATGCCTTCTGTCAAATGACCCATGCTTGAAATATCTGAGCTGCTAAATATTAAAACAGACGTACATTTTTACTACTGCACAGGGCTTTGTGGGCTATGCCGTGCAACTCAACGGTTCGTTTTGAGGTTGTACTGCGGGTCGTTCATATGTATGTATGTTGAACGTCGTTCATGTGCATGTATGTTGAACGTCTTTCGCACTGCATGTAGCCAACCTTGCTGATCGGGGATGCAAGGTAAGAAAAAAGCAGTTATAAAGAGATGAGTTTTTAATCTAGATTTGAAAGTGCGTAACTGCAGTAGCTTCCTAATATCGAAAGGAACAGCGTTCCAGACAGCCGCAGAAGCGCATATGAAAGCACGCGATGAAGTGATGTTTATGTGTAGCATTATTTACATTTTCAAGCTTTATTCGGGAATGAATCCAAATGTGCTCATTTAAGAACTAAAGAGTTGCACTGGGCGAGGGGGGTAATTCCCCACATATACGTATGCCTTGATAACCAAAGACCACTGGTGATTAAACGTACCGAAAAACTATATATGTACGTGTGTGTGTGTGGGGGGAGCAGTGGCACAGTGGTTAGCACTCTGCACCACGGACCCGGCGACCCCAGTTGCATTCCGGCTCACGGCCAACGCCAGTGACGAATATCTGAGCCGGTGCTGGGACTCCCCTATGTTGGCTCGGCCTCAAATGAGTACCTAGGGCGATGCGTCATAAAACATCGCTACTGGCGGAGATCAAAGGCGCGGTGCTGGCCACCCTTAACAGCAATTGTCTTAACAGTCCGTAAAGGCTACATGGGGGATCTTTGTCTTGATATGCCTGTGTATGGGCATATGTTAAATCCCTCCCCTGGTATGAAGGAGGCCGTGGGTTCGATCCCGACCCCTGATGCTTGGTAAATTTGGAGTTTACATGTTCTCCTCGTCGTGGTCGCGTGGATATTTTTTCCCCCTCCCGGGTTTTCCCCTCCACATTCAGAATCGACATGCGTTTAGAGTGTGCGACCGCTCTGCATGTCGGCACGATAAACCACTTTTGCCGAGCCGTCGTTTGTGGCCAGATCGCTTCTGAAAAAAAAAAACAGAGCTCTAGAGCTCGGTAGCCCTCACTTTGTTAAAAATCAAAATAGAACAGTATCGTGGGGAATGTGTTCAAGCATTCCAGCTCGTGCTGGGCTGCGATGGAGTCGAGACGTTGACATTTCATTACGTGCTTGCGAACCGTCAAATTGATACGGTGGCTTGATGGCGTGCATGTGGAACGCTCACGAAGAAGCTTCAAGTCGACTTCAGGTCGAACGTTCAACTTTAATCACAGAAACCTGCAAATGTTAAATTGCCGCTACTGCAGTGTAACGTGGAATGTGAACCGAGCGCTGCAGTGTTGCTGTGGTTTAATGTGCTTTTCTCAAATTCGGATGTATGCTGCGAGTTCAAATCGTATTTGGTGGTAAATCTGGCTCTCCGTCCCTTCTTGTCCGATAACATCGGTGCCACTGAGCGGGAAGTCACCAGTGTTCATTTCATCCTCTCCATGTGCATTTTCGGATTATCAACAACAGCCCAGGTCCTGCAATAGGGAGCGCGTGATAATCTTACCTTACTCACCTGTCGCGCTCCCTTCACTGAAGACCGTGAGGGCGCACACTCCTGATACGTTTTTCGTATCGTTAGCACGTGCTGTTGGTCGCCACGTGAAACATTTTGCTCCGTTGCCGAGTGTTCCCGACCCGCGGAGGTGAAACGTCGGACATCGCGTGAAGCGGCGCACCGGACAGCGGTAACGGCGCAGTTGCTGAAAGCCTTCCGGTGGTAGCACGAGTGCCACTCGACGTGTTTTGAACAACGTTGTTGTTGTTGTTGTTTTCCCCTTCCTTAATGACATCGTACATCTATCTTTAAAAAAAAAATTGCCTGAAGCAGAAGATTAGTACTGGACACTGCCACATTGGCAAATGTGAATTGTAACTTTGATCCTTACCTGTGTTTTATCGATGGTTCAATGTTGACGTGTCGTTTTATTGAGGGTCTGCTACTCCGTGTTATCGTCTGGGACTGTTTTGTTGTTGTGTTTGTTGCCTTGCCCAAGCTTGATGAGTCGGACTTCTGTGATTAATGTACGTTTAATTCATATTTAGTGAATTGCTTACGCATTTTTCACTCTTTTGCACTCCTATCGTTTTTATTGTTGTTTTAACGTTTTGACCTGCCTGTAAAAAAAGAGTTTGATAGCTCATCAAATTCCTCCCCCAGTCTAAATAAAGATTCTGATTCCGACATCATTCACGGGCGTGCGCACTTACGTACTCAAACCGCAAAACACAAATCTTCCGAATGTGACAATTGATTTACAATGATTCATATTTTGACCAAACGCATTCCCCTGCTCTCCTCCCCCCCCCCCCCACCCCTTACCCATTGCCACTGCACATTTTCCCGCAAGTAAATACACGGCATCTCGGCAAGGTGCGTGCCCGTAAAGCCACTCGATGTGAATTTAATTGAAAGTCGGCAGCAACCGTCCCGTGACGCACGGCGACGTGGGAACGCTCCTCACTCTTCACGTGACCGTTATCTTGAAAACCGTGACGCGACTTGTGTGGTGACACCATCTGCGCACTGCACTGGCTCTGCCAAACGCCGCTGTGCAAATCTCGCCTGGATTGATCGGGTACATCCGAGGCGCGTCCACACAATACCGGGCTCAAGTGTTGGAGGATTACAACGGAAGGCTCCGATTTCCGCCGGGTACATCCAAGAATGGGGCAGATGGCAATTGCTGCCGCACAGGATCGGATGGAGCGAAAACGATTCGTCAGAGTCTATCCACAACGTGTAATAAATGAGTAGCGAAACGGGGCGTTTATTAAGCGGTGATGTCGTAACTTTTGTCCAGTAATCCCCAGCACCAGTTTGAAAATAAAGGACACCATCGCATGTCGGACTCGCTGGGGGTGGGAGGTAAAGGTGGGATACGTGGAAAGGTCGGATATTTGAACCATGAACACATTGTTTACTGGACAAAAACGCAACCCAAACAGCTTCAAACGTAGGGAAATGCTTCAATGTGCTTTAGAAGTGCGAGGATGTACGCGAGACCGAGAAAGCATTGCTGCGTGTGAGATGGTGCGATTCTTGAACATATATAGAAAATGACGGTTGCCCGTCACGCACAAACACTGCACTGTGTGTGGCAGGTGAATTGGTCAGGGAAGATGCGACGTCAGAGTAGAACTCTGTGTTAGCACAAGCAAAATCATCGCCACACTTCAATGTCTTGATTTGACACTCTTAGGCGAGTCAACATTTTCAGTAATGCCATCTTTTGATTTCTCGGCTGAAATCCTGACCGTGCTTTTCATACACCACAGTGTCCTCCTGATACGTGGCGTGCAATGTGACGAATATCTCGGCAGACTTAGAAGCCTTGCGTTACCCTCGCAATTCGATCACGGCTCTTGGCTTGAAAGGACCATCCGCCTAAGCCGTCTTCTTTATGACTAATGCAGCAACATCCACGCAGCTATGAGTAGCATCGCTTGGTGCTCTGATGTGACAACCGCTCGTCGAAACGTAACGCAACACAAACGCAGCTCTACTACACGTACGCTTGTCAGCATGATTAATTCTCAATCAAGAATGTCCCTACGCTCACCGTATGTCCATGAGCCTTGGTAACCTTCATTAATCCTGTATTTTCCTTACTCACACGCAGCTTGCTCTGCCCTTTGCCTTTTTTGCCGAATTATTTTGGTCTATTTTAGGCAAATGGATTATCTGCTCGTACACCGGAAATGTTACTAATAGCAACACCCTTAAGTGGATTGTGTTTTTTTGGCATAAAAGCTCCATTGGCTAAAACACTTAACACGCGTTAACCTTGAAGTCTCCCTGCAGTCACTCTCAGGGTCAAATTACCAGCCCCATGGATCTTGGACTAAACGCCCCTTTTAACAGCAACATCAAGCATCGTCTCACATCCCCAAACCGCAGCATATGTCCACTCCAGCGAGTGGCATTTATAGGGTAAAACCTTTTATGTCTTTATTAAAGATAAATTTAATCAATCGGTTGAGCTGCCACCACTGCAAGATAGTTTGTGTTTTCATGATCAACAACAACCTACCCATCAACCAAGCCCCAATAGCCCCCCCACCCCCCCCCCCCCATACTTCCAGGATCGTCACCCGAATCCAGAAAAATGCTGGCGAACAGTTGGAATGATGCAGACGTCCAGAATGAACACTTAATTCGAGATCCAAACATTATATACCTCCTGGTTCCGACATTCTTCCAGGACACTTGTGTAACCATCAACCGCATCAGAACATCAACAGGTTGATGCGCACATCTCTTTCATATTTGGGCAATTAACGACAAACCACGGTGCAATTGTGACCATGCAACTCAAACTATGGACCATGAATTAAACTATTGAAGTCTTGGGCTGCTTCAATAGAGGAATAGCAATACTGACACAGACTCCCTCTGCCGGAGCAATATTGTGGCTAGCAGACCTCGACATTGGCATTCATCTCCAGAAAATATTGCCGCCGTAAAGCAAGAATAGTATATTCGGAATGCCTCACGGTTGTGTGCCTGATATTATTTTTTTTGTTAATGAAGCCACTCGGCTTCACTTGCATCTGACCCAACAACGATGTTGAATATCCGTCTTTTGCATTGTACCGGTTTTTTTCGTGAGTAAACGGTCTGTGATTTTGAGTGGCTGTGCGGCCGATGGGGGTCTAATGAGTGAACCTCCGAGGCAAGGATCACCAATCTGTGACCCCAGCTTAGAACATTCATTTGAGCCACGTTTGTAACGTGCTTAGTCATAATTGGCAAGTAGGCACTCATTGACCAAATGGTTAATTTTAAAGATGCCAATACGTTATTTTTGGAGAGAATGTGATTGTGTGATATTTGGTAAAAGAAAACTGCATCTATCGGAATCTGGTTCATGATTCCGATAATAACAATTCCACCTTTCTAAAGTCCATCTCGCATACAAACGTAATAACGAATACACGCAAAAATATGTTCTATACTATTAGCCTATGTGCATTCTGCACTAGCATTTCAATACAAATGTTGAAGCAGGAAAACTGGACTAATGTTGACAGAGGCATCATCAGTCGTGCTGTTTCATTAACAGATGTTGCAAGCAGGAGCCATAGATATTATCTATGGGGCCCGTTACTGCCAAACAACACCATGCAGAAACGTCTGTATGCAATGTTATGGACAGCAGTTTTGTTGTATTTTTATGTGACCTTAATTTGCCAGAGGAAAATTAATTAACCCTGGAAGGGAACAGAAATCTGATTTAACTCGCGAAGCCAAATGTTTGTAAGATAATATTTTGGTTGGAGGTTGCAAGACGCCCTTCAAATAAAGCCTAACCGCCTATTGCATCCTTCTTGCTAAAATAAATAAAATGCATCCAAATGGATAACGTGCATCTAACTTCGACTTCTCTCTAATGCTCTGGGGATAAGAAAATACATACTGTTGTGTGAAGAGTAAAACATTGGTTATTTGTCAATGGGAAATAGAGATTGCCATGTCCTTTGTCATTGAAATGTAGAATGTCCACTGGCTCAGGGCCAATGAAGTTGATATGTGCAGAGATATATGTAGACTTTATTTACGTGGTTTGTACTTTCCGCATTTTTTTGGAATATTACGATGCATTAATTTGTTGATTCTTATGCTCGCAACGCTTGGATAGAATCACGTTCATGTAATACCTAGAACCACTAGAGGTGCCGCAATGCATGTCAAACTGAGACAAAAGTATAACGTTCTTGTTTGCCACGAATGTTTACATTTATAAGATTTAAAATATATATATAAATAAAACTGCGTAAAACACTTGTTACATTGTAAATGTTCAATGACTGTCTAGATTTCAGACATATCTGTAGACGTGGAGGGCATTTGAGACTCGCACACTGATTACACCTTGTGATGTTGTGTGAGCATACATTGTCAATAAATGCAGAGCGCTCTTTGTTGGAAATACGCGGTCGTGAAACCGTCCCCAATGCTGATGCCACCTTTAACCCACTGCGATAATTCCTCTGAGATAATACTTCAATGCTTCCTGATTAATCTCTTGCATCTGGCATGATTAAGTGAATAAAGCATTGGGAAATAAAATATATATTTCAATGATTAAACTACATATGGGATTTTGAACAATCCTGAGGCTTGAAAGGTACGTGTTATTAACATAGTGGTCCTGTGAGGGCCTAAAACTGTCACTGCCCTCTCTCTTTCCCCTCCCTCAACAACTCCCTTTTCCATCTTCTCCCCCCCCCCCCCCATTGAGACAGAAGTGGGCCCTATTCATCCTTTGGGGCCCCTACATCAGAAGGATTTTTGTCATAAACCAGCTGTCTGGCATCTCTTAAAACCTCCCAGCCTCTGAAATAAATATCACGGATCAGTCAACCGCCATCAGCAGTCACGTGTTTTGTCATTCGCTTGGTGCTGCACAGCGATCCATCCGATGTGGTTTTTAAGGGGATTGCTATACGAGTTCAGCACGAAAGGTACGTGCAGCGAAACGTCGGGACGGCATGCTGAACATTAGTGATGCAACCCGAAAACACGAGAGAGTTGCGTTTTTATGAATGCTATCTTGCGTATTGTTAAAAAATAAGTTGCCTTATGGCTAGACCTGTTTTCACAATGGTAATGTGGAATTTCCACTACCAGCTACGGGATTCCAACAAAGATTGGCCCTGCGTATCTCTTCTTTGAGCAAGGAGAAACCAATGTTTGTGGTCTGGTGATACTTGTGCACTTTGTCCTTCAGCAAATACATCTCAGAAATATTTTCCACTGCTTGGAATTGTGCATATCAGTCTGCCACAAGGCAAACTTAAACAACACGATCCCACGCGTTTATGAATGATCGATGTAAGGTTCTTATGATAACGATGACCTGACAAACAAATATCAGAGTTGAGATCATAAGGGATGAGTTGTAATTGCCTCGAGCACCCCCTAGTGCATTATGGCCTAAAAGCTGAGCGAAACATACAGCTCGTACGACATGTTTATAAATAATGCTATTTATGTGTACTTAATGTATGCATACATTTATCTTGTTTTGCACTCTACGTAGCAGACCGTGCTAATCGGAGGTGCGGGGGAAGGACAACAAACTAAACACAAGAACGCCGTTCTAAATAAATGAGTTAGTCTATATTTCAAAGTTCATAGCTCCAGAGGCTTCCTAATATCGGAAGGAAGAGCATTCCAGACGGCCACAGAAGCGCATTTCAAAGCGCGCGACGCAGTGACCGCCTTTGCTCAAATCATTAAAAATAAACGAACTACTTTATTTTACCAGATGAAGCTGACAGCTCTTAGTTTGTTCATGTGTGTGTGATGTATGAACCGCTACACTGATGTAATTCACTTTATTTTTTTGCAATGGGTGGCGTTCCGTTAATGTGTAGTCCCTGCGTATTATCCCACGGCTTTTCGGCAGTCTGATAGAGTGCCATAGAATTATCGACGGCACACCAAGCGATCAACAATTAATTATCAACAATAACAAATCTACTGCTGGATGAAGGTTTCCCGAAACCATCGCCAGCCCCCTAAACGGTCCTGCGATGTAAGAAGCCGTACCAAGCATATGGGGAGGGTCAACTCGGTCCATACTCTTACCGTTGATAAGAAATAACGAGCGCTGATTTTGCGGGAATAGCAGTCCTGGTTCAGGACTACTGTTAAAGAAGAGCAATGCAACAACGCTTGTGTTAGCATCTGAGGCGCTTTCACATCATTTGAATTTTCGTTGATTTCCAAAAATAATAATAACAAAAAAACGTTCATAGAGTGCCATCGCCAGAAGGTTTAATACACACTGTACAGCCTCCGTCAATCCACTGCTGAATGAAGGGACATCAAGCCCATGTCAGTCATGGGGGTTGTTCGACTCTACTTCACCACGTGGGTCAGTACAGGTTCGTGGAGACGGCAGAGTGGGCACCCGTTCCGATGTTTACACCATAGGTACTCGTAGGGTAGGCCCGTCGTGACGGCTTCAGATATCACTCGCCACCGATGTTAGCCACGGCTGAGAATCAAACGCAGGAATTCTGGGTTTGCAGTGCATCGTGGCAACCGCAGCCAGTAATGGCTTAAATAATGCATCTGCCATGCGCCTGTAATACGGCTATTCTGGTGAACTCATGCAAATAGTGTGTGAAAATATCTCGAGGATTAAGCATGGATATATGTCCCGATAATTATACCTTGCTGAATGGACATAAGCTGGGAATATTAGCATACTGCGACTGATGCAATCCTATTATGCTTCAGTGATCCATTAACCTCTGCCCAGAAAGATGGCAGGTTAAAGTCAATCCACCCAGGCCAGGATATGAATGATTTTAAGAAGCAGTAATTTGATTGAAACCGTTTTAGTTTTTAATCTTCATCAAAATAATCTATTTTGAAGTGCACAATCTTAAAATAAATTTTTACATGAGCAATGTTCGGAGAATATGAATGCTGTATACACTGGCAAGTGGCGTGGCAATGTGATTGTACGAAGACAACGATCTCCCGTACAGCCTTTACATATTTTTGGAGCAAGTGCTCGAAGCGAGCACCTAATTCAGGCAGGCACGGCACGTTTGCGGGGTGGGTAGCCAGGCCCGCGCCCGACTGCTTTTGTTTACCGGATGGCGATGTTTACACATTGCTGCACCAAGTACTCATTTGAGGCGGAGGCGACCTAGGGAAGGCTCAGAACCCGTTCAGTTGCCTGTCAGGGATGTTGGCTCTGAGCGGCTATCGAACTCGGGTCGCCAGGCTCGTAGCGCGGCGTGCTCACCGCTGCACTGCCGCTCCCCATGTGTGTCGGTGTACGCACGCACATAGACACAGGTTTCATTTCGTCATATGCAATTCAAGCAGTTTGTGAAGACCTATTCAGGTTGGTATGGTACACAATGCGGTAGTGCGGCAAGCAACATCACTGGCTCTCCAGTCGTGATGTGTACACATTTCAGCGATTTCTCGTTCGAGGCTCAATTGACGAGGCAGGATAGGACAGATCAGACTACAATTGCCATCTATTTTAACACATGGCCAGGTATCGAATCAAGGCAGGTTTCTGAAAATGTCATGTAGTGTGCCAACCACTGTGGCAATGTACCACACATGCTCAGGGTCTTTCATCTACATACATAGACTGGATATACAATTTTATTTTTTCTATTCTATTATGCACATAATAGTTTTTGAGCCATGCTGTTATTATTAGGCAGGATATCAAACAAATCCCCATATATTTGAGGCATCACATTATTACGAGATTTTATCATGTACGATGCCCGAATACAAGTTTTCAAACTTTTTAAAATGATTTCGTTGACCAGAATGGACTTTTCATCCTTGCAGAATATAAACGAATGCAGGCATGTTCAGAATGAGAATTTACAATCAATATTGGTGTCAGACAAGAGATGGTCCACAGCAATGTTGTGAATACAATGTTAACTCTGACCAAATTATAATACCTCTGTGGGCAAAATATGTATATATGTATACACATAACGTAATAAATACATAAGCCAACGCAGGGTGGCATCTTTACTACCTATTTGTCCAAGAAACACATACGCCACGCTCATGTGCATCGTTTTTCAAGAACAATCGCTTAAGCTTACTTCCGTACAAAATGCGCTCCAGTATTGCAGCAAAACAAAAAATGTACACCCAAGGACATGAATGCACACTATCAATCAAGATTCATTTTTTTTCCCCACGGATAAAAACGTACACGTGATGTTTACTCAATCTGTGAGACGTGGGCTGCTTCGTCGGTTTCGTACAAAGAGAAATGCAAAAACGATGCAAGCAACCCTTTGCCAGGAATAACAGGCTTTTAGGGTTTTGTCGGCCATTAGCCTCCGCCGAGTGGAACCCAAAATTCTCGGAGGACGCAATTGGAAAGCGAAACTCCTTTTACAAAATGCACTTAAAGTAAAGATACAACCACAAGTCCCGGCGGACCTGTGTAAACCCCCACGCCCCCCCCACCCACCCAAAAAAAAAAAATAAAGACGGATTTTTTTTGTTGTTGCCTGTAGGCCCTCGAGTGACTGGCAGGGTGACGTTGATGGTATCGCGTGTCCGTGTGGCCAATGCTCCCCTGTTACCCTGGCAACAGCTGTGCTCCTGAGATGTATATCATTGTTTCAATTCTTCCCCAGGAAATTGAAGTTTCTGTATAAATAAATAAATATCAAAGTCATTTGCTAGCCGGTGCAATCTGAACTTGGTTATTGTGATGCGGTTTTTGTTTTGGTCGGAGATATTACACAGTCCAGTAAAGGTAACTTTCTGCTCAAACAAGCATCATCTCGATCCAGCGACGAAATTTCCACAATTCCACGATAGGAAAGACTCGATCACAAAGTGTAGCGTTCCGATGTGTTTTCAGGGTTGGTGCCGTGCGCCGATTGGCATGGATGTGCGTTGATTTGCTTCACGTGCTGGGAGCTTCTTCGGGAACTGAATTCCCATGACTTGGAGTGATTTGTCGAACATCGTGCTGAACAGCGCATGGTACAACCTGAAAACCTACACAAATGCGTTATAATTAAGTGATACTAATTGTATGATGTTATGACTGGCTGGGCAAAATATTTGATTTAGGATTTAAACTCCCAAACATCCAATCGAATGTTGGTCAGCAAATATAACTTCAAGTATTGTGCATTGTTTCAAATAACGCATGTTTCTGTTTAATCTTAAGTATATATCAGCATTAATGCATTTGTGCATATTATACATGAAAAACACTACGTTTGATTGGAAAAATGTATTGAAATATTTTAAGACTTGTGCTGGATATATATAAGACTGTCAACAATATTTGACTGAATTATGTAGTCTGCCATTGTCATTTAAAAATTAAGTCATTTAAAATGTATGATTGTTTCCATATATATATAAAAGTGATTACAAAATAATACAATGCATGCAAACAATTACGACTCATTGACATTGCAGGGAAGCAACAATTACGAGTAGTTCTGCACATGACTGCATTGTTCACACGTGCAATAGAAATTGTGAAGATCTTTGTGTAATTGTAAAGTAGACCTTTTAGCCAGCACATTTGACCAACACTTGACTAGGGAAAAGATGAACATTATGTATTTTACGAACCCACTGGTATTTAAATTTACTCCTTTTTCAACGAGGCAATTGAGAAGTTTGGGCATGCAGCCTACCTTGGGGTGCCACCCTTTCACTGTGATGGAATATAACCCTCTGATTTATGATATATGCATTTATTAGCTTGTTAAAGGTCATTCAACTTTACGGTATATATATAGGTTCTGTATATCTGTCCAGGTGGCACTATGGTCCGTGCTTGACTCACAATTTCAAAGTTGTGAGAAAAAAATCCTTGTAGAGGGTTGACTCCATCCATATTTTCCTCCGGTTGATATACTTATTGGAGACCCAACTACGATCATGCTCGGGATAGAATGTTTCTATCAACCGAGATGAGTACTGACTTAGAGTTATATATGTATGTTGAACTTCTTTTGCACCGTGCGTAGCCAACCGTGCTAATCGGAGGTGCGGTGGAAGGACAATAAACTAAACACAAGGTAGTTTATGTCAACAGGGAGAGATGTCTTAAAGTTTGCACTTAAAGCTTTCGTGACTGCAGGAATTTATATATTTTTGGGTCTTTCGGTAAAATCACGTGCATAGGTTCAAAGAAAATAACAAAAAATAACAAATAAAAAAAACTTCCTGATGACGATCGCTTGTGTTGCGGTCGAAATGTCGTAGTTTTTTGTTATTTTCTTTGAACCTATCTACGTGACTTTACCGAAAGACGCAAAGAATATGTCTTAACGTGTTTCTTGATGTTGTTCGCTGTAGTTTAAAGCATTTGAAAAGGAGGTGATTGGGTAGCTCAGATGTGAGCACTGAGCCAGAGCCCCTGAGAACCTTGGTTCAAATCCAGGCAGCTAACTGTGAATAAGTTGGGAAAGTTGAAGACGGCAAGCTGCTCACCAAATGCCCGCGAAAAATTGCATTTAAATAATTGAGGTTTACATGACTGAATTTGTTATAAATCGTTCGGTCTGAGAATTACAGATAAAATGTGACTATAACTGCTATGCGACAAACATCTTAACAGTAGGATGTGTGGCAAGTGTAATGTCATATTCGTGGATCGCCAAACTAGTTCTACATTATCTAACTTCTGCGGGCCATGCTAACATGGGGTTATACACTTATTGGGAAAATGTTGAATGGACCCCACATCTCACGATATGATATCAATAATAACATCGGAATATTTTTTAGAAGACAAAAATCCCATATGAAATGTATGTACTGGACAATAAATTAATGCTAGATTCAAATCAATTGTAAGTATTAATCTTCATTTGTATTCAATACTAATAAAATCAGTGCACTGGAATTTTGGAGTATTGAAAAAGTGAAATATGACATCCGAGTATGAGTACTGAATACCATGTTCTCTCAACCTTTTTACAATGATTCTGGTATTTAAAGTAATGTACAAATTTAATGCATAATTGTGTTGCATTGTATTCTCAATTGCCCAATAAACGTTTGATTGGCAGAAGCTGATCATGGCATTGACATGCCGTGTGTTATTGCGTGTTGCCTAGTGTACATCTGATTGATTGACTGGGTTTTACACTCGGGGAAAAAATGAAATGAGTTGTCAATAACAGTGGTGCTAGCATGAAAACAGATGTCTGTGCTAAACACTCCCCCAAGTGCAATAATCAATGGTTTGTAGCTACAGGCCAGCCAAGAACCTTGTGCCGCTTAATTATTCATAGCCCATTTGTCACAGCGTTTCATCTTTGTTCCTCATTGTCACGTGAACTTGCACGAGGATTGTTTAAGTTATGACCTTGTTTTTAATGTTAAAGGTGCTTCACCTGCAATGTCTTTCTCGCGCCGCTGCTTGTCGAGAAGGCCACCCCTCCCACTCAAGGGTGCTGTGGAGAGCTTCCACTCGAAGGTAATTTGGAGATGAGAGAACACCCACCCACCCCCTCCACTTGCGACCACAGCTAACCCGCCGATTGGCCAACCGTGGCAAACCCATTTGCACTGCTGGCTGGACATAGAGGAGAGCGAGCGAAAGTGGTGGAGGAACCATTGTTGCGACTGACTCGCCTGCAGATAATAGGTCTTAGTTTTGGCCATATGAGGTGTTAGTTTTGGTGTTATCGTGATGATGTATTCTTGTGTTGTGTCATATGACTAAGATATGTTACCCTGTAACACACTAAAATGACTTATTCGACCTTCTTGAGATAGATAATGGATTTGGGCTTATCCTAGTCGGTATTTTCAAGCACAAATAAGCTCCATTGGCAGCCTGGAAGTCTGTGTAAATGATATTTTTCCTTTGGCAAGAGTCTGCGTATCCGTGGGACAACTGGTGTTAACTTTCACAAAGCGGCATTCATTTTATTGATTCTGAATTGGTGATGAGCTGTGTCGACTTCTGACCATTTGATCTCACGTCCTTCCAAGTATGAGTTGAGCACTGACCACAGAACCATCAAGCTGGTCAGTGGGGTTATTGGTCAATAGTATTATAAATGAGTGCAATTAACTTAATACGATAAAACCATGTGCAATTTTGGTATACATGTTACATTTGTGTATGTCCGTGTGGAGGAGTCGCTCTGTAGTTTGTGCACTGCTGGAAAACCTGTCGGATTCCACTCACGGCCAATATCAGTGGCGAATATCTAAGAGAGGCCCAGTAATCTGGGCCTCCCCTAGGTCGACTCAACCTTAAATGAGTACCTGGTGCTCGACATCAGCAGAGGGAATCAAAAAGGGGCCAGGCTGTCCACATTACCCATCTGGAGCACCTTTTGCCGACCTTCATAGGTGCTCGCTTAACACGTAAGCTAAAACTGCAGATCGTCATGTGTCCATGTGTGAGTGCTTTTGTGAATACAGGTGTTGTTATGGCATTCAACGCATTGAGTGTCATACCAGTAAACTGAAAATAATCATTAGCATTGTTGTGGATAATATAAACACGACAAATTAAACAAGGAGACAATACGTCTCCTTAGCATATCCGTCTTCACATACAAAAACAAATATTCCTATCACACCTCATCAGCCGCACGGCTTTCTGGGAGTGCGTCATTTCAGCAGCATTGTTTCAAGACAAGCACACTCCAGACTTTTCGAAACGGTGTCTCATCGGCAAGCCTGAACAACAGCATGCCCCTGTGCTCTGCTGATGAGACACGGTGTTTCCAGACGGATACATTGTCCAGTAACCTGAATTGGATCCCTGGCAATGGTGCCGAACTCTAGGAGCAACTGACGTTATTAGCCTGACCTGGCCCTTCTCTAAGTCAACCCAAGCCCACAGATTACTGCATCTGCTATTGCCATAGTTCCTGTCAACACGGGGGTTGGGGGGGGGGGGTTGAGGCTGATACTGACCAGCCACTCTCCATATGCCGTTCTCTGACAGTTGCTCACGAAGTGCGCTTGGCTGGACCGTCCACACGTCTGAATGGAGGGTGAAACGATGCGTGTGCACATTTGGTACTGGCAACATCCAACGTATCCCGCAATTAAACATTTATTGAATAAAAATATTTAATTTCACCCCTGTACGACCATACAAAAAATGAAACCAGAATATGTATTTAATTAAAATAACACCATCCTTTTATCTTGTTAGGAAGAACAAAAAGGCAACAATGAAACTTGCCTTCAATGAAGCCATTAAACGAAAGACACCTTCTTTAATTCAGACATCCTCATTACCTTCAAGACCGTACATTTAAAAATGCACGTTCATTACTTAAACCGTACTAACAATCGCGTGCTTTTTTTTTTGTTTTGTTTTGTGTTCATTCATTATCGTGGTCTCCTGAAATGGGAGAGAGTTTATGTCGGGAGCAGCTTGCACCTCTTCCATAATAATAACAACAACAACACTAACGGAGGGAACATTTTAATGGAGTACTGCTCTGCCCATTCAGCTCACTTGAGGGGTGGGGACGGGATAATTTGGGGGGAAAGCAGCGACCCGATGAACCCCCTCCTCACCCCACTCCACCTAAGAGCCATTTGTCAGCCGATGATTTGGGCTTAGCTGCTGTGCCCATATGCTGTGAAGGTCGTGTCAAAAACAAACAAAAAAATTGGGAGAGTCTCCGGCAAGCGAGCGTCGAGCACAGCCCAGAGAACAGGGAAGAGGCGGCGAGCTCCTCCGGACTTGCGGGCACTGAAAAACGCGCGGGCGGGCTCGCAAGCCGCTCGCTTTGCCGCATGGGAGCTGTCGAGCGGGGCTTTCAATGAGGCTGCCGCCCGGAATGAGTTCACCGCAGAGAACCGTGGCTCGTCGCTTGCTTCATCTCGAGCGACTTGGAGCACGCCGAAGGTGACCGCGGCGCTTGCCTACGCGAGCGATAAGTCCGACGGGTATGAATGCCCAGAGCTTGCGACGAAATGAGCAATGCTTAATAAGGGGTGAGGGAGGAAAAAAAAAGAGAAATGAGCGCCACCGAATGCTCTGCCTCATCGTGTCAATTCAACGTTAAACAATCGTCGTCATAATCGGCATCGTCAGCCATTGTATATCCACTGCTGTATTATACCATACGTGAACAGGTTTAATTGTTCCATCTCTGTGGTAGTCACCATATCGGACGCCTTCCTTGGCCAACTTATATTGATGTTAATCAAAAACAAGTTTGATAATTCACTATGAAACACTATTATTGTTCCTGGGTAGTAAGTGTTATTTTATAATTGCTTATGCCTCAAAAGTATAGAAGATGGCTATTATTCCCCCAAAACCTTGCTTTTGTGACCAGGACTTTACGTGAAGGAATGACACAAATGCACACGTTTTGTCATTGAAAATAGGTAAATTTCAAAATATCAATGTCTTGGTCACAAAAGCAAGGTTTTGGGGGAATAATAACCATCTATACTTTTGAGGCATAAGCAATTAGAAAATAACACTTACTACCCAGGAACCAAAAAATATATATATGTAACATAGTGAATCGCACCTCCGATGAGAACCGTTGACTATGTACGGTGCAAAAATAAGTTCTACATACATACAGTACATTATACAAAAAAATAATAAGTGAAGTCATTTTCACCTCTTGCTGATAGCAACATGAGTAGTGCTACATTGCCGAGAGCATTACATTGACCTGAATATTTGTTTGTCTCGTGATTGTGAATGGATAACATTTTTCTTTGTGGAAGGCATTGGACAAGGCAGCTTTGGCTAATAATTTTCGAGGCTGTCGAAGAAAATCACAATGTGCAAAAATACATTGGTGTGTTTTTGGAATATGCACAATACATTAATTATGCGAAGGCAACACAGGTGTACATATAGAGAAATATGTCAGTAAGATTCGTTGTATTTATTTATTGTAATACATTCCCTGGTATTGTTTTTTTAGTTCTGCAGCAAAACGCTCGACTCACAATTGTAAACTCATAAGCTCATATTCTGGGTGGGTTTTAACGTAGCCACTGGTCCCTCAGCAGTCCATAAAATTATTGTTTTACTGGGAAGTCAAAGGTGTTTGTTTCATGGTGAGAATGCACCTGCCATAGGAATGTTTAATTTCAACAAATGATTTAGGGCTGTTAATGGAGTTCAGGACCAACCAACAATTATTTCAGGGGGATACTATTTTGACCACATATTCAAGAGAACAAGAGATTACATTTACTGCTTGAATGCACTATAATTTGTACACTTCATATCCTTGGTTCTTTCGGCAAAGTCACGTAGAAAGGAATAATAAAATAATAAATTATACAACATAATAAAATACAAATATATTTTATCATGTTTTACTTTTTTTAAACATTTTCTTTTTTAAAACATAATAAAATAAAAATGAATGTTATTTTATTATGTTTTATTATTTTATTATTTCCATTCTATGTGACTTTACCAAAAGAACCAAGAATATGAATCCCTGCAGTCACGAAAGCTTTTAATCGAAATTTGTATGCTTTGTTAGCACTATCACGTCACACAATTTTCCAGTCCATACCCATAAAATATTACATGTCAAAAAAATATATATTTAAAGAACCATTTAGAACCGCATTACTGCATTCTACCAAATAAGTCCCTTTATAACGCAATTGTAAAACGATAATTATAATGATAATTTAAGACAAAGTCCTTTTTTAACAGAAATTCGAAAATGCTCTAAGCATTGTCGAGTACATGCTGCGTTTAATGTGAGTGGCACCTTTCACGCTGCATTAACACCGTGGATTTGATGCATTTCAGAGACAGCCCAGTTCATTTTGAAAACAAGAATTCGCCTTAATGGACACAGGGTCAGAAACAAACATTTTTACGGAGTCCCTTATGATGAAAACTTTCCAAATGTACAGATAAATTGCAAATTAGAGGACGAGCTGCTCTAATTGATTCTGAGTAACTGTGCCAATTGCAATTTACAGTCGCGATTCCAGAGTGTTTTTGACTTGCACCGTCACTCATTAATTTGAACCAAATGGGAATCCTAGGAATTGATCATGGACATTTAAAATTCACTGAGCGTTGTTTGAATTTGATTGATGGAAAAGAGACTAAATTGGATTGTTTTCTATTTTAATACGGTACATTCTGATTTTTCTTCACACCAAACGGAGAATTGCATTTGTTTCGTTTGCAGAGAGACCGACACATTAAGTGTGTACACTGAATACAGCTCTCCGATGTGTTTCCGGGTTGTCCTGCGTGTTGTTTGGCATGATGTCTGACGTTTCGCTGCTTCAGGAACTTCATTTAAACAAATAACGCTTGGAACAATCCGAAAATCCATTAATGAGTTATACAGCACAGCCGCAAAGAAACCTAGAGAGAAGAAGGTGGAATAGAGTCTGTATCTGAATTAGATAATTCACAATGCGTAGGGTTCAGGTAATAGCAAATGATTATCAACAACATGTAGTTAAATTTCCCAGGCAATGTTGTTTGAACAGAACAATAAGATCGTAAGGAATTTGGCGTTTCATATTCTTCATGTGACTTCCTTCTAAAACCAAATGGAAAACAACCTGGAGGTTAAGAACATGTGACCTTGCAATCACATTCTGTGCACACTGCAATTGCCAGAATGCAAGTGCACACATACGGTGATAAATAAATAAATATAGATTATTTCACATCTGGTGTGTTGCCAAAACCAGCAAAACCAACCTAAGACTTCTTGAGTTCCACTGGTTCAGTGGAAGTGCCCAGAACGTAAACATCCAAACAAATCTCGCTATGCTTGCATAACCACTAGCAAGTAGCGTCGGCAGTCTAGGAATTTGTCCATGGGCCAGTGCAAAAATTGGTACCACCAAAGCTAGCAAAACTTTTGTTCTACATATTTATTTACGTAGCCAATACGAGTTAATAATTCATAATAAAGTTTTTTTGGGTTAGATCGCATTATTTATAAATGTGTCTAACCCAAAAACCTTTATTATGAATAATATTGGTCATGAAAGCCTATGTGTTAAACGAGTTAATAATTTAATAACGTACATTTTTCAAATAGTTATCACATAATTCACTGTTATTGGCCATAAAAAAGCTATTGTTGTCTTCAGCTTGTCAAGAAATTGGCCAAACATCTGAAGCAAGACGACTTCGTAAACCAATCTTCAAGACTTGGTGAGGCTATGCCACCTCAGGTGGTACCGACAAGTGAGATCTCGTCATTGCCATTGTGCTCAGCCCCATCCACTCCAACCCCTCCATGCATTCTCCTTGTTGAAGACTGGTTGAGATGTCACTCGTTACAAATGTTTGCTGTTGCTTTGAATCAAAATCTGGTTGCTAGGTTTTGTTGGGCAATGTGTTAACCACTACACTACCACTCCCCACTCTGTAAAATATATTACAACCGTTCCTGAAGTCCACTGCTTTAGAGATTTGCTTTTGAAAGTACGCGATTCATATATCATAGTCTATGGAATGTATGGTGTGGAGTGAGGGTGCGGTGGTTAGCTCACTACAGTGGCTAACATCGATGGCGAGTCCTGGGCTCAGCCCTTTCACCAGCCTGTACTGACCAGCATGAAAAAGTATGGTCAAACAACAATCGTGAGCAACATAGTGTGGGAAGGTTTTCATCCAGCCGTGGATTGTCAAAGAGTTGTTAATAATATTCATATCCACTAAATAATACGAGTCCCATACCAATACTATATTTATGTTTCAAAGGCATCTAATTAATACAATACATTTTCAATCAACGCTTCAGTTTTTGAATTGGTGAAACTAATATAGCAACAATGATTTGAAGTCAAATGTCTGGCCAGTTGATGCTGGAATTCAAACGGTTGTCGCACAATAGGAAGGTCATGAGTTAAAATCCTGCTTGGAGATTGACTCAGTCTATCACCTCTCTGAGGTTGGTAAAAAATAAATACAGAGTACAATTTTCTTGAGAGTCTGCAGTAGTGGGAATGTGGAATTTTTAATTTCCACAGCAGTGTTGATGAGTGGCAGCCCCAATGGCTCACTAGTACTGAGTATTAAAACACCTTCACTTGACTTTTGACTGGTGCACTTACATGTGCGGCTGTTTGTCGTATCCTGTTATTTGTAAAGTAAATAGAAAAATGTATGCTGCAGCAGTAATGCAATTTATTGCTTTAATAAATCTGATCTTTGGCAATATGACACACGGCACTTTCTTCAAATTGAGTTTATTTTGATATGCCTGGCCCTTCCAGGCACATAGATCTCATTATTGTAACATCTCATTAATGCTATTTGTTTGTATATCGGAACTGGCACTGCAGCGCTCGACAATCCTCGTACCCACTCTCATTAGGTCTCTTAACGCAGAGCCTTTGCAATAACAACAAGCACGTTTTTCCCTGCAGCATATCACGTTTGACCAGGAATGTACGAAAATGTAATCCAAGCAAAAACACGCAAACTTTTTTTTTCCACTTCAATATACACTTTGTAAGAATTTCACTTAAAATGTACTGTAGCTAGGCAGACACAGATACGCGCAAAGCCTGTTCGTGTATTCGTACCTTTATAACAGCTCACTGCCATCGCCGTGATCTATCCACTGCTGGTTGGAGGCCATCACTATCTTCCAGGGTCTTTTCGCGTTCAACAACCAACCTGTCCATGAGCTCTGTCTATTCTTTCTTTCGGCTTCAATTATGTCACAAGAATTGTCCATTGGCCACTGGCCATTATCCCTTCTGTGCAGTGTCTTATCCAAGTAAGTGCAACCGTACATAGAGAACCGCCCATGGAAGCAGCTGTCAGAGAACTACCTCCGAGATTCCTTGAAGTCACCGCTGGTCCACAGAGAAGTGGGAAGCACTTTCACACCTGTTCTGTATATGAGTGTAATTCTCATTACGTGCTCAATATTGATTGCCAGATCTATTATTTAACCAAATACACAATTAAACCAAGTTTAATTACATGTTTTTTTTGTACTGTTAATTTGGTGACTGGATCTTGAGAACTCGGTTTAATCACAGGCAACTACTTGGATTCAAACTCACGATCTCTATGGTGGTAGATCACCCATCTGACCCCTGAGCCACCCGATCATCTCGATCAATTTGAAACATAATTCATCCAGTATTGAGCTTTAAGGAAACCAAACAGTGGGATGCACATCAGCAATGACTCCCACCGTAAGCAACGCACTGCCCTTAAAAATATATCTCAGAATATGTTATAAAATCAGTAAGACTCATTCTATGATGGCAATTAGATGATAATGAATCTCTTGCTTCCGATGTCATATCTCGAATGCATGCAATAATAGGAGGGATTTGAGCAAATATAATTGACTGCACAGTCCGTATCTGATTTCTGGAGAGCGTGCCACATTTGTATTGACGATTGCTTGTCAAATGGGTAGCAGCGAAAATTGGCTTGAATGGAATGCAATTAATAATGCATTCTCAAGGACGAATTTCCCCGATTGATGTTTGGTTTTTTTTTGTTTTCTTTAACAACCTTGGGTGATGAAATTGACCTCGAATGCAACTCTGTTTATAAAATGACAGTCGTGTAGATACATAGTTACGATTATTGAGACACGTCATCATGGTTCAAAGCCCAAATGAAACGAAAAAAGTATTCTCCAATCTGCACAAATTGACATCATCAGGGCGATGCCTATCAATGCTGCTGGTCTTCGACAGGAGAAACACTTATAGATAGTTTTAATCAATGTTGACTTTTCAAGCAGGCTGACCTCTTATTGAATTCACAACCTGGCGATTGTGTGATCGGTGTTCTTCCACAGTGCCAGAGTAGTTATAGTTACTTTAAGCATCATCATCAGACTTGTTCAAATTCTGCGGAAATTCGACTAATGCAGGATTTCCGTTGAAGTGTGAAAACAATATATATATTTTTTATTATTCTCACCATTTATAGCTATGATAAATTATATCAGCTTCGTCTCATTATGTATACTCTTTGCAAGGATGCTCATGAATAACTTGAGTTGTATATTTCATGAAGATGCTTTCGAGCAACGTAATATAAACACTTTTTCTTGAATTTTATTATCCAGAAAAACGTCACCGAGCCTTGAAGATCGGCTTACAAAGGATTCTTACTTCGTATGTGTGACCGTTTACTTGCTAATGTGTTTATCTTTTCTTTACGAGGAAAGGCACCAGAGGCCCGTCAGAATACAGTGAGAAGACAACACCCAAACTGCTGCACAGATGAACTACGGAAATCTACTTGCTGTACTGCCCCCTATACTTGAGTGTGAGCTCTGCATATTAACGATAAACTAAATCACACAATGAAAATCGATTTTTGCCTGCGAGATACACGCATTCAATTGTACACTTGAGAATTATACTCTTATGTGAATTTTAAACTCGTGCACTTAACCAGAACGGCAGTAAACTACATACAAGGCAGACGATAAATGTGTAAAGGAAATACGACCGAGACAAAATGCATGAGACGAGTGAAACAGATGAGAGAGAAATCTTAAGCAACAGAGAAAACATACGAGACAATACAAATGAGACAGATTGAATGCACGACACAGAACATAGCAGCCACGACAGTGGAAACATCACGAACAAAACTCGATTCTTGACTTGGATCATAAAAAAACGGATTGTGACAATACACCAACTGACGGCTGTGGCCGGTGCAGTTATTGCAGTGTTATTTTGTCCAACGCCACACGATGACCCCTTCCCTTCATGAACCACCAACTCCTCCTGCAAGTAGCTGCAATGACGGGTGTGCATCATCACAACCATAGCCATCCATTATAACAATAACACAAAAAAAATGTGCACACTTTTTGAAAGTGATGCAACTGGAGCTCACGGTGATTAATGCGCCCGCCAAAAGCGCAATTCAGACGCATGCTAATTTGAGTCCTTTAATTTCACCCATCATTTCTCCGAGCGTGGACCTCGGAGAGATCACGCCTGTGTAACTAAGGCCATTAATTTTCATTGCAGAATATGAGCCCTCTCATCCGGTTGGGCGGACCTGTGGTCGGAGCATGTGACTCGATCAGACATTTGCCAATCCAAATCCCGACTGGGGATCAACTAGGCCGATCATCCCCTGACGGTGTTGATAAAATAAGTACCACTTTTACCTATATATGTATAAAACCTGATGAGTCTAATTTGAGGGTGAGTGTTTTTGTAGAAGCCCCACAATGGGCACCACAATGGCAATATGTTAACTACCTCGCCTCGTATACAGGAGGATGTGGGTGCAATCCTGATGCCTGTATATTTAGAATTTGCATGTTCTCCCTGTGGTCGCTTGGATTTTTCTCTGGGTCCTCCGGTTTTTCACTCCACATTTATTAACATGTTTCGAGAATTTGGCTGCTATACATTGCCACGTGATAAGCCACTTCGTTGCACTATCATTTGTGGCCCGGGTCGCTTCTGAAAAAAAGTTGCACAGTTCTGTGGGCCTCACCTGGTAAAATAAAACGTTGTTGTTTTGAGATATTTGGCTAATTACATTTCAAGAAATGTTGCTTACATGTGTAATGTCCCAATTCACAGTCACTAGTTAGAGGCACTCTCTCTCTTTTATTCCGGCCTTCACAGCCATAGGGGATAACTCCAGGTCAGGACAGCCAACATGCTCCCAGACCCACAGCTCGAAGAGGCGAAGACCACGACGATGACAGCACGACGAGTTGCACTCCCGATGGCAGCAGCCCCGACTGTGAGTTGGGGCTCGCTTTTTATCCTCCCCAGCGCGGCCAGGCTCCGCCCTCGGCCACGCCCCCCCCCCCCCTGGATCCTCCAGAAGGCTCCGGGCTTCGCCCACAGGTCCAACTGGTAGAACGGGCTGCTACCCCCAATCCCATTGTCTACCAGTCCCCAGCGCTATGTGCGACAGTGACTCATTCTATGTCACTACACGTGTGTGTGTGCGTGTATGGATGGAAACCACAGTAACTGAAAAAAACCACTCAAAGCTCTGCACAGATGGGTCATTTCAAACCTCGTCGCCGCACTGCCATCTCTTAACAACCTCGTAGTTCATTTGGTCTGTGAGTTTCACAAATCTACATGCAACCCACTAACCCTTGCATCCAAACTTCATAGCCTCATCGCCCTAAAATGCTTTCATGATTTTGTTTCCCACGTTAATAATGATTACGACACTTTGTGCGGAGCATAATATATTCTGCCGTCTTCTGGAAAAAAAACTGACACCTGTCACATGAATGTAGAATTTCCTCTCTTGGCAATGAATAGAGTTGAGTGCTGGCCCATGCAGTGGTGGATCCGGGGAGACCCCAAAATTCATACTTTATTGACAAATACCAAAGAAGATAGGTTGAATGTGTTTTATTGCATTGTTAGAATTATTTACGTATGGCCCTATCTTAAATAGCTTCAAATTGTCCTAACCCCATCCCAGGAAAATGTCTCGCTCCACCTCTGACCCCATGCTAATTTGAATGGGATGATGTTTTGAACTTACCTAAGATGTGTAGAACTAACCTAAGACTGTACACGTTTTACTCCGAAAAAGGCATAAATAATATTTTATGTCTTCTGTTGATTTCACAGACATGGCACCTCTGATTATCACGGTTGGCTGTGTGCGGTGTGAACGAAGTTCAACATACATACGTACATACATACATGGGGGAAGTGTTTCGTTGTGTATATTGAATCGGTTTAAATTGTTTACTTTTAATTACAAAGAAAACGTCTGGCTATTGAATGAATGTGATTGAAAGTGTAAGCAATTGTCTTTGGGGAAGGGGAAAACAAAACTCGAATTATCCGCAAAGACACCTCGGCACATGCCAATAACAAATGACGTAAGGTTCAATTGAGGCAGTTACACAGAGTGACTCACTGGAGCAAGTTATTCAAATTAGAGATATCCTTCCGTGACTCCGTGGAATGATTGAGAACTGCACAAATGTCATTTAGTCTGGAATATTTGCCAGCTTCTGACATCCTCGTGTTGATTGACAGCTTGTAGCATGCAAAATGTGTGCTGTTTAGTTGTTTGTTTAAAATCTTTTTTTTTTATTATGCTGTCTCATTATTTACGCCACAATGCTTTTGCATGTTTTTTTTATCATCAATTTAGATGTCCATTGGCTATAACTGGAGCAGCAATTCTAAATAATGGAATATAATTACTCATTCAGATACTTTACTATTATTTCAGTCATTACGTTCACTCATTGGGGACTGTAATAAGTGGTGCTATTATTTACATGTTTTAACTCTATGTATGAATCTTTATTAAACTAATTTAATAATCCTCCTGCATTGTCTATCAACTGCTGGATGAAGTCTTCTCATTACTTAATGCATCTCTCCTCATCACCTCACCCTTGCTAATCAAAAGATTCCCCGTATAGCCTCACCAGACCATTGGGGCAAGTGTTGTTAACGGGCACCTTTTTGAAGGCCAACGCGGCACATGAACGTTTGGGTGGTCGGCACCACGACCATGCGATTGTGGCCATGCAACCAAAACTCTGGAACATACCGTGAAGCACTTTAGTCTGCAAATTCTACAATTGAAGAATCGCAAAATGCCACAAACTCTCTTCTCATGGCTAGCAGACATTGGCATTCACCTCCCGAGCATGTTGCCATCATACACAAGAGTAGAATATAATTCTCGTAGCGGGAATAACTGGTCTCCATTGCAATAATTTTAATCATCCACCACTGGCTGAAGACTGACATCAGAGATTAGCAGGGCCTATAAGCATTGAGCCAGACTGAATATGTTTTTTTAATGGCACTTCTAAACCCTAAAGGAAGATTTTTTTACATGAAAATCTAGTTAATATACATTATATACTGAAATATTATCTCATATATTTGAAGGTTGTGCTTCTTGACACTACTGATATTGCAGTTTTCCAAAGCGGCAAAAAATTAGTATGGGTCACCAAGCATCATAATCACTTTGGAATGTCGTTGCCCAAAGGTTACGGCTGACTCATGGATTTCCATCTCTGTCAGACATGCTCCAGAAATTCCATTTTCATGGCCAGCCTTGGAAAGGTACAGTAATGAGTGGCACACCATTGTCAAAATACCATAACGGTTCTCGAATTGAATATTCCATTTCAAGACAATACCGAGTGAAATTTCTGCCAAGAGATTTTTGGGTTGATTGCAAAAGTAGTGGGGTGGAATGGTGGCACAATGGTGAGTACACTGCAATATGAACCCAGCCACCTGAGTTTGATCCCAGCCATGGCTAATATCAGTGGCAAGTCATATGGACGTCTATGGAATGCCACATCCCATCCTTTCACCAATCCGCAATGATGTGCATGGTAAAGTGTGGTCAAAAACTCACATGCCTACTGTGGCATAGGAAGGCCTCAATGCAGTGCTAGATTAATGGCTGTAATTGAAAATGAATGTGTATCCAATAGTATTAGACTTGAGCGCTTAACAGATATAGTCTAACCATTGTGTTTATTGACTGTACAATAAAACGTGCAATGAAAAAAATATATGAAGCATATTGCTTAAGCCTACAAAGATTCAATTGTATTTGTGTCAAATGAAGTGAAAACGCGTAATTAACTTGATAGGATGTTCATTTACGTAGTCATTAGTGACTGGGCTGATACCATCCACTTGCTCCACTTAAGAATCGACTTGGTCATAAGTGCCTGAAACCAGACTTCCCATGGTGCCCCCCTGAGCCACCTGACCTCTTAAATTATAGAGATAATAATATGGAATTAAAGTCCAAATAGTCATTCATGCAGCAAAGCTTAAACGAGGCATTCAAACGTGAGTCCCTTACTTGGCAATGTCAGAGGAACTTGCAGTAGTGCTGGGAGAAAAAAATAAAAAAACACACGTACATAATATTACTTGGGTCTTTTGGTAAAGTCGTGTAGATAGTTTATTTTATTCTTTTTTAACCTATCTACGTGACTTAACCGAAAGACCCAAAGAGTATTTATTCCTGCAGTCACGAAAACTTTAAGTCAAGAAATATATATGGGTGATAGGATTCCAACATTTACAAAAAATATAAGCAGATACTATATCTCCTTAAAAATAAACATCTACTGACACATCGGCGACCTGTTGCCTCGATACATCTTTAATGCATCACTGATGGTGGGTGTCCCACATATACTAATTGCTACTTCATTCAACAGTATCGATTACAAGAATTGCAGTACATGCAGAGAGCAAAGCCAGTACGTGTCGATGAAAATTGGCAAACAATAAGAATAAAATAATATTTCTTACCATAAATTAGTGAATGTGTGAGTGCAAAACCTTGCATTTTTCCTCAGGATTCGAATAAAACAATAATTTGTTGTATGCGTCTTCATAGACACAGGACATCACATATGCTTGCTTTTTATACCATTGCACAAACACGCCCATAATGCAGAAATTATCCACGCCTTACTGCCCACAGCAGTTGGGTAATTCACGATCCAGAGCTTTAATGCTCAGGCGGCATTTTGTGAGGTTTTCCTTTGTGCTTAACATCCATTGCACGGAGTTATTAACACAATTGTAATCGTGCAAGCAACGGACATTACCACATGATTGTGTAATTGAATGGCTTTTTTATACTAAAATTCAATTTGTACTGATTCCAAATGCCAGACTTTAAATAAATAAAAAAACTTGCAGTGGCACCTGCATTTCCACATGTTTGCTGATAAAATATATCAATAAAATGCAGCATTTATCACTATGATCCTCATCACCAAGATAACTTGTAGTGGCTCTAAGTTACGCAGGAGTAATGATAATACGTGGGAAATTTTAGTCATTATTGATCTCAGATTTTGCACAGTTCTGCACTTCATGAAATGAGTGCCACCTTGTGAATTCAGTCACCAGTGGTTGGCCCATGAGCTCTCCTGTCTCTGGCAATGTAACGTGGAAGTCACCAGCGTGGCTTAGAAACACCAAGAAAAACGCGATTGTCTCACATGAAAGAACCGAGGGACGGATTGTTTGTGGCGAGCTGCAAAAAAAAATGTCACGTGATAAAAGTTGACAATCACGATCGGGTGTATTTCATTAGAGATGCTGCCATTATGTATTTGCTTTTCAGAGGTGTCTACCCCCCCCCACTCGCTTTCCAGTCACAGCAGTTTTCATGAAATCGCTCCACCTCTGTCGACCTCGAAGCAGTAGTGGATACACCGCAGTTAGTCCATCGGTAGATCGCTTGCGCTGGGATAAAAGTGTGAGAAGTTCCACGTTTTTCAAAGACGTCTGGCGAGCTCGGAAGAGTAGATCAAATACACTCGGATTCACTCTCATGGGGAGGCCCTTTCTACCATCGGCAGCAAGAGCAAAGCTATTGCAGTGCAGCACCTTTATATATTTACCTTCATCTAATTTACTCCAGTTTAGGATCAATATGCAGTTTTTTGTTAGAATTTATAATTGTTATGCCCTGGTTTGTTAAGGAAACACTATTATTGCCAGCATAGCTGGGTTGAGTGGTGGTGTTTATACTTTGGTTTAGTAAGGGGCAGATGTTCACCTCTCTTGTTGTCATCCCTGATTGAGTGGTGGAGATTTCACATTCTTCTTAGCAGGGTCCAGTCACTCCATAGAATCAATTCCACAGGGGTGACTGCCAAGTTCCTACAACGTGGTTCACAGTTTATGATTCCCAGAGGGATAATAGGCCGCATTGACTTCTGGCTGTGATTGGATATTTGAACTCTCCAATTCCAAATCAAGTGCCCTGCCAAAGCCAGCATTGTTCCATGTTTGCTTGCATTAGACAACTCTCTGATGTGTTTCTGGGCTGTGCCGCGTGTTGTTTGGCATGATGGTCTGAATATTCCAGAAACAAGCTCCCGGCATGTTGAGCAAAAAAACGTCAGACATCATACAATGCAACCCAAAAAAAACATCAGGGAACTACAGTATGCAACACAACCGCGAAAACCTGCACAGCGGGATTTTACGTTGGATTGCACAAATGGCCCGTCGTCATGAGTCAAACCTCGGTGGCAGCAACTGTAATGCAATGGCATTATAGTAAGACTTGTTTTCCACTTATTTAAGATTTTAGATTCCTATATGTTGAATGTATGCACCATCCTGCCAAAGTAAATTCCGTGTCTGTGTGAACTTTCATGGCGAATAAAACCCTTTCTGATTCTGATTTGTGTCCATGCAAATGCCAGTGGTTGCTGCCCATTTCCTTTCGTCCATCTGAACAAACTGTCAAATCGCTCTCCGTGGTGCTAATGTTAGAAAAAAACCGCCACTTTTTTCAAATTTTCTTGGGGTGGTTTTCACACTTGATGATGATTGCTTGTGTTGCAGTCGAAACGTCGTGATAATTTTATTGTTTTATATTTTTTATGTTTATCTTGTAATGCCATTTTTCAACATTAAGTTGTCCTGTCATATTCTTTTGTCGGTTTAATGTATCTGTAATATGTTTTGTACATTTGAAAGTTACGTTTTAAAAATTATCATAGATATTCAAATAATCTGCTCGGTTGCATTATTTTATTTTACAGTGCCGACTATCAACTTAAAACAATGGACTGTAATTCAGCTGAGTGGAACTGCCAGAAGGCTCAGAGCACAGTTGGAGCCCTATCACAGCTCCAGTGGTCACCTTACGGAGTGCCTGGCCCTCTTGTTGTAAGAATGTAGAATTATATGAGTGGCTTAGTGACTCCAATGAAGATCAGCGCCACGTGTGCTTTACGCCAGCGAAATCTGACTCGATGACAGTTGATGGAGATTTTGGCCTTCATCCAGCAGTGGATTGATCATGGATGATGTAGGTAGGAATCTACATCACATCTAGTTGCATATTTGATATGAATAAAAAGTATGCCGCCAAGCATTCGTATTCTGACTTGAAAGAAAAACAAGAGAAAAGAGAAATTATTATTTTTTGCTTTGAAAAAAAAAGCCATTACTATTAAAACATCTGAGAATTAATTGAATTAACATACAGTGTTTGTGAATATGCAGGATTACCAAAGATACTATTCAGCACGCGGAATTATCCAGAAATTGCATGTGCTTATTTTTGTTTCCATACTAAGAGCACCGCACATTTCCCCGTGAACTGCATAACGGGTCTCAGCAGAGGCTGATGTATGTGTCTGTGAGAGCCACCATAATTATATTGAACCATTAATAAGCAATGTTTTCTATGCCTGCATCAATTCTTAGTTTCACCCATTGAATTCATTATGACAGCTATGAAGTAATTCCAGTTTAATAGCAGAAGCACATTAACATAAATAAGTAGTTTCACCTACCCTCCACATTTTAGGAATGCTTGTGTCAATAATTTGCCATAGTGAGATGTTATTTTTATGGCAGTAATTACTCATTGCATTTACAGTACTACTTACTCGAGACAAATGTGATTCATTGCAAATGGCTTTGCTTTGGGATATGTTTACTTTTCCTCAGTTAACACTTTCGTGCTTTTCTTCATCAGTAACAAATGTGAACGTGCTAATGTGATAAAAGCCCATAGAGAGCAAGATTGAGGTAATGAAAGCCATTGCCGTTAATGCTACATTTCACACTTACTTTGTTCCCGATGCTAAACCTCGAGTTGCCACTTACTTGGCCTTGTTTTCTCAGGATCATCCTCTTGTGGAAATAGATGGCCAAAGTAATCTGTAAGTCTTCCCTGACCTTTTACAAATCCTGTTTTTTTGTTCTTAGCTATGATTTAATAATACACCACTCAATCTTGATTTGAAGCTTTTGTGACTGCAGGAATCCATACTCTTGGGTTCTTTCGGTAAAGTCACGTAGGTAAACATAATAATAGATCACCACGTTTCGATCACAACCCAAGCAACCGTCATCAGGTGAGACAACCACAGCAAGAAAAACTGCAGCTTTTTTTGCTGTGGTTGTCCACAGCAACATGTAGCAGCTACGGGCCCCGCACTGCAGTTTTTTTCTTGCTGTGGTTGTCCCACCTGACGACGATTGCTTGTGTTGCGATCGAAAACGTCGAGATCTATTATGTTTCTACCTACGTGACTTTACCGAAATAACCAAAAAGTATGATACACCACTCAACACAACGCAAGTGCATGTAGTACTCCCCTCTTCCGGTTAGCCCCGTTGGCTACGTACGGTGTGAAAGACGTTCTACATACAGTGCCGGATTACCCTCGAAGCAAAAGTAGCTACATATGTAGTAGCTACGGGCCCCGCACTTTCAAGGGCCCCGCGCTAAACGCTTTCAAGCTATCAATTCCGGTTCAGCGATTCTGCACTTGATCTATTACTCTAGTACTATACTGCCTTCAACTTTTATGAACGACTGAGTGTTTAAGGTTAGCGATTTGTCGTATTATCTGGCTGTATAGCAAATGAAAAAAATACAATGACTTTACTATGCAAGTAAACAATTTGTGTTTTAATATTTACGTGTTTTTTTATTTAGGCCCCCTTTTTAACATCTGCAACAGGCCCTGCAGTCGCTTAATTCGGCACTGTCTACATACATACATGATTGTCTTCACATTATATTTATTCGATCTTGTACCTCTAAGGTGGCAACCCTAGTTATGTACAAAAGTTGCTGCACGCATGTATGTATGTATGCACACTGGACACCTAACCTCCAACGTCAATTCCTACAAGTTAATCTGGCTATAGGCCTTCCCTTTGGTCACATATCTCAGGGTGCCACTAATTTCCTGCGTCTCCATATATTGGCCTCATTCATCCAGCGCCTATTGCAATCTCTTCATCACTATGTCCACAGCACATTGTTGCACGGTTCTATTTCTATCACATTTTTATATCACTGACCGCTGAGTCTGTTATTTAATTGTGAATTGCACTAATCTACGTATGCCATTGCCATGAAAGATACATTGCAAATGCTGGCTCAGCGAAGTTGTACAAAGCAAATATAAACAGTACTCCATTATGTATCTCCACATATTGTAGTCCATCAGCCAACTGTCTTTCCAGAGTAAACTTATTAAGAAGTGGTCCAGTTGGTCAGTTAATTACAGTTAAAGCCCATTGAGCTAAGGCCCTCTTTTTCAATGGCAACGGAATGGCCGAGCTCATGACTGGACATCTGTGGGAAAAAAGCGTCATAGTCCATCGAATTACTCCAGTCTCATGATTCTGATTCTGACATGAGAAAGGAGAGTCGACGGTGTTTGCATAGAACAAAAGCTGGAAAATATTATGAACGTAACACAAAAAACAATACATATAAAACAACCAGAACTACGTACAGTAGAAATATAGTAAGTGATGTTCAAAAACAATGCGTATGACACTCGTGAGAATAACTCAGACGTGACATTTAATATGGTATTTATAACAGCAAGGATTACAATCACCATTTCCATTGGGAATCATGTCGTTCTATATGAATGGCACTCTATTTAGTTTAAAGTTAGGCAAGTGATCCCCTAGTTCTCGCCAAGAAACAGGCTTGTTAAACAAATGCTGCTGCCTTACCAGGTGTAATTGGCAAGAGCATTCCGTGTAAAATATGAGGCCCCATATTAAATTGAGCTGTACAATGCTCATTTTGCAAGGGGCCATTTCACATGATATATATTGAATGGAGCAGTGATGCAGTGGTTAGCACACTGTGCAATGAACCTCATCGTTTGAGTTCAATATCCGGCCACGGCGATGATGCGTGGCGAGTGATATCTGAACCAGTCCAGGGCCACCATCCCTCGTTCACCAGCATGGTGAAGTATGGCCAAGCATCCTTTTTCACTGACACTGGCTCGCAAAGGCCTTCAAACAGCTGTTGATTGATACAGATCTGGACATTTTAATTTGTAATTATTAATTATTATTATTACGTGACTTGTTTGTTAACTTGTAAATGCCCTTCTTGAGGTGCCTATAGAATGTACTGAAAATAAAATAAAAAATCATTAAATCTCTGTGAATGATTGGAGGTTAAAAGCATTATTTTACCTTTCGATAATTACTAAGCAAGAGGCAGTTCATTTTTTTTCGTGCAAAAGTGTCATGCAATTAAGGTGTAAAGTACTTGGGTCTGTCAGACTATACACACTAATGTACTGCGCTTTTTGTTTCAATTAATCTTAGTGCACGGCCACTTTTAACATTAGGGTTATAATTGCTGGTAAGCAGTGCTTTAAAAGAACAGGCTAAATGATGTTAATTACATATTCGTTGGGTCTTTCGGTAAAGTCACGTAGATAGGTTCAAAAAATAATAAAATTAACAAAAACAAACTACCACGTTTCCATCGCAACACAAGCGACCGTCATCAGGTCAGGCCTGATTATGGTGTTGCGATCGAAACGTCGTAGTTTTTTTTTGTTTCTTTATTATAATTTTTTACCTATCTACGTTACTTTACCTGAAAGACCCAAGGAATATGAATTCCTGCAGTCACGAAAGCTTTAAGCCAATATTGGTGTTAATTACGTTGACTTGAAGGTGAGTAATTTTTTTTCGGTTACAAAAATATACATTTTCATTGGCATCAACACCATGCATGCTAATCTTTAGGTTAAAACTGTGAAAATTGTCTTTTGTAGATGAATAAAGCTTTTATATTTGTTTGTACTGTGTGGTATTAGCGAATTACATAAGAACAGGTGGGGGACATATGCACATGTAGATTGCGGTGCAAGGATCAGCATCGTCAATAAGGTGTGCAAGAAAATAGATTTTGGAAGCTTAAGAAAGCTCTGGTATACATTTCACTCTTTATGCAAACATTAATGCATTGCGATCTTCATGAAAATCAGTTGCAATCCTCTGTCAATCCACTGCTAGACAAAGGCCTCGCCATGCTCTGTTGGTGATATGGGTTGGTGGACCATAGTTTATCATGCCGAGCAGTGCTGGTTGTTAAAGCAAGAATCCGCAACTGGTTCAGATAGCACTTGCGACTGAATGACAGTCAAGTGCTCTGCTATGGAGTTATCCATCCTGATACATATTGTATACCTTCGATAGGCACGGTACAAGCATAATCCAGTAGATTTTTTCAAACCCCCATTAAGCAGCTTTATACAAAACTAAAGTGTAACTTGTGCCTAACAGACCACAACAAGTACACAATAACAAACCTATGTGGATGCCTTAAAAAACAAATACAAATTGTGATTAGTTTGTTATCTTCTTTGGTTCTTTCGGTAAAGTCACATAGAATGAGAATAAAATAATACAATAAAATAAGACAATACAATTCTCACGACGTTTCGGCCACAACACAAGTAGCCTTCACCAGGTGAAAGAACAGAACTGTCGGGACGACAGTGCTCCAATGAGCGTTGTTAAGACTCGTAGTGTCTTTTTAAGCTCGGTGAGAGGCGTGAAACCTCTTGACAAAGGAGTTTAAGTATCAAAGCAGGAGAATTTAGCATTGAAATAGCTGAGGGATTGGCTTGTGACAGAAATAGCTATGTTAAAGTCAGAGTTTACCTATCAACAGAGGCATTTAGTATATGGACGCTAAAGGCCTCGAACTATACTCTTTGGTTCTATTCGGTAAAGTCACGTAGGTAAAAAAAATAAAACAACAAAAAATCACGACGTTTCGGCCACAACACAAGCGGCCTTCATCAGGTGAAGGGATCAGGCTGTCTCGAGGACAGCGCTGGAGTGGAACACAGCCACGGTCAGACAGCCACGTTTAAGCTGTGTGTGAGGAAACAAGGTGCCTTGACAAAGGAATTAGCATAAAAAAAATAGCATTTGATTGCCTCCAACTACCCAACTTTCATACAGTAAACCGATGTGAAAATAACTAAGTCTAAATTACATAATATAACAAATGTACTTAATATATTCTTCAATAAGCTGGGCTATTAATCACAAAGCAACTGGGTATACAATACACTAGATAATGAGTGTCTTTTAAGCTCGGTGAGAGGCGTGAAACCTCTTGGCAAAGGAGGTTAAGTATCAAAGCAGGAGAATTTAGCATTGAAATAGCTGAGGGATTAGCTTGTGACAGAAATAGCTATGTTAAAGTCAAAGTTTACCTATCAACAGAGGCATTTAGTATATGGACACTAAAGGCCTCCAACTACCCAACTATCATACAGTAAACCGATGTGAAAAGAACTAAGTCTATATTACATAATATAATAAATGTACTTAATATATTCTTCAATAAGCTGGGCTATTAACCACAAAGCAACTGGGTAAGGTAATGCCAGCGAAAGAGCTGCGGTCTGACGGTCACCGTAAAACACAATTAATTAATAACCAAAATGGTTTATCAAATCTTTCCAATGGTTACTAAGCCAGAATCCATCTTCTCGGTTGAAATTGTCTCTGTGCTTGTATATGTGGATGGCCTCATGAACGAATCTCTCATGGTAGCCAGTTGGCATGCAAAGAACCTCCGTCTTGGAGAAGTCGATGTCATGTGAACCCACTGAATTATAACAGTGATCTGCAACGGCAGAAGAGTTCGTCCTACCGTGTTTCAAGTCTGCTTTATGTTTGTGGATGCAGTCCGAGATATGTCGTTTGGTTTCTCCAATGTAGTTGCTACCACAGAGGTACTTTAGTTTATAAACGCCCGGGTACTGTATGTCTGGAACAGCATCTTTTACAGATGGAACCAGATCACGGATTTTATGTACTGTGTTGAATCGGACCTGGATCTTGTGTTTATTCAGGATTTTGAAGATCTTTTTAGTGACCCCTGCAATGTAGGGTAAGGTGATGGTTTTGAGTGGCTCCTCAAGAGGATCCTTCTTCATGACTGGAGTAATGGCTTTGCGGATAGTGAAGTCGGAGTAACCATTAACCCTGAGAGCCTGGTGTACGTCCTTGAGTTCAATGGCAATATGTTCCTGGTCGGAAATGCATTGGGCTCTATGGTATAAAGTCTTTTTGAGGGAGTTCTTCTGGGATGGATGGTGATGGGAATCCGGTTTCAAGTAAGCATCTGTATGGGTAGCCTTTCTGTAGACAGAGTGGCTCATTGATCCATCAGGTCTCCTTTTAATTTTAATTAAGACATCGGTTTACTGTATGATAGTTGGGTAGTTGGAGGCATTTAGTGTCCATATACTAAATGCCTCTGTTGCTAGGTAAACTTTGACTTTAACATAGCTATTTCTGTCACAAGATAATCCCTCAGCTATTTCAATGCTAAATTATCCTGCTTTGATACTTAAACTCCTTTGCCAAGAGGTTTCACGCCTCTCACCGAGCTTAAAAGACACTCATTATCTAGTGTATTGTATACCCAGTTGCTTTGTGATTAATAGCCCAGCTTATTGAAGAATATATTAAGTACATTTGTTATATTATGTAATTTAGACTTAGTTATTTTCACATCGGTTTACTGTATGAAAGTTGGGTAGTTGGAGGCAATCAAATGCAATTTTTTTATGCTAATTCCTTTGTCAAGGCACCTTGTTTCCTCGCACACAGCTTAAAGGTGGCTGTCTGACCGTGGCTGTGTTCCACTCCAGCGCTGTCCTCGAGACAGCCTGATCCCTTCACCTGATGAAGGCCGCTTGTGTTGTGGCCGAAACGTCGTGATTTTTTGTTGTTTTATTTCTTAACCTACGTGACTTTACCGAATAGAACCAAAGAGTATAGTTGGAGGCCTTTAGCGTCCATATACTAAATGCCTCTGTTGATAGGTAAACTCTGACTTTAACATAGCCATTTCTGTCACAAGCTAATCCCTCAGCTATTTCAATGCTAAATTCTCCTGCTTTGATACTTAAACTCCTTTGTCAAGACGTTTCACGCCTCTCACCGAGCTTAAAAAGACGCTAGGAATCTTAACAACGCTCATTGGAGCACTGTCGTCCCGACAGTTCTGTTCTTTCACCTGATGAAGGCTACTTGTGTTGTGGCCGAAACGTCGTGAGAATGTTATTGTCTTATTTTATTTTATTATTTTATTCTCATTCTACGTGACTTTACCGAAAGCACCAAAGAAGATGAATCCTTGCAGTCACGAAAGCTTTAAATCGAAATTAGTTTGTTAGTTATGCACGTAGGTGGAGACTTTGCAAAAGAGTCGCAAGACAAACTCTTTCAGATCCATTTTATTTGCAAAGTCAATTGACAAATGGAGAACCACGCAACAAATTCTAAGCTCTTTTATAGATCAAAGGCTATGCCACTTAGTGGAATAATACCGAGCAAGTGACTTTGCTGGGTCATTCAGTTTTCCAGAATCTCAAATGGTGGCGAATACACAAGATTACATTCATTTGTATACTGGAAGGTGTAAAGGGAAAAAAAAAAACATGAAGGCCAGATTTAAAAAATAAAAACGCTCCTTTCTTATTTTAGATGTATTTATGGAAATTTGATCCATCTAAACTTGACCTTGGGAGGGAAACGGAGAGACCTCAAGCTAGAACAAACAGTCGAAGAAGGTAATTATGACTTGCGGTGGGTCTCTGGTGGTCTATAAGGCATAATGAGCTGGTGATGGCTATGGTAAATGGTGCGCAAATAAAAGCTACTTAACATTTGTGCCATGAAATTGCAGTAGAGATGGGGGGAGGATGAGAGCAGTGTCCCAGTGGTGGTTAGCACTCCGCACTACAAATTAGAGACCCGGGTTCAATTCCCACTCACCGGAGGCATAGCGGTTGTTTTACTGTGGCAGCAATCCTAGCAGCCTGAGTTTGATTCCTGCCCATGGATAACGTCACTTGCACAAATGGTGTCAGAACCCGACGCCTCTGTGTTAATAAAAAAAAAATTGGCGTGGTGCATAAACAACAGAGACAGTTTATCAAGACAAGCATTGGAGTGGCACTCACCCACAAGTATGCAGGAGGTCATGAGTTTCATCCCAAACTAGACGCCTGTTAAATTTGGAGTATGCATGGTATTTCCCCGTGGTCACGTATATTTTTCTCCGGGTCCTCCGGTTTTTCCTTCCAGATTTAGAAACATGCCATTAGAGCATTTGACTGCTGTACATTTCTACATGTACAGCCACTTCGGTGAGCTATCATTTGTGACCAGGTTACTTCTGAAAAAGAGCTTTTGTCAGCCACCATGGGGAAGAGCTGCAGTCAGATAGATTGTCTTGTAGGTTAGATGTTGACTCTGTAATCGCTGAGGAGTTGGGTGAAAGGAAGGAAGTGATGATGGTGTAATGACATGATTGTCTTGTCTCTGAAGATGTCTCGATGTTAACATTGGCATAAACCGGAAAACGAGAAGTTTCTTAAATTTGCAATGTGCTCTTTGCAGCCAGTGGCATATTTTGAGTGATTTCCGTGTAAAAGAAGAGTGACTGTCTGTTGGAATTTAATCAGGTCCGGTTATAAGTTGCTGTTTCATCACCACGGTGATAGTTACCCTTCTCCCGTTAACTTCACGTCATTTATTCCTTCACCCACGCGGAGGACTCGGTCGACAATCTCATCCACCACGTTTGTGTTCACCCACCTCACTGCAGGCCACCTCCACCTCATGTCAGCCTCGTCCTCTCGTGCACTGCTCCACTTTGGAATTCCGTCCCATCGTCTCTTTTCTCCCAAATCTTATGAACGTCGCACAGTTGAAGACGAATGCCAACTCTCATATCTTATGCTTTCAACGGTGCTGTTTTGTTGTTGGCCGCTACGCGTTTTGGGTCTTTGGTCCCTGTAATTGGCAACCTTGTCTCTAATGAAAACAGGTGCAATTCGGATATTATTCAAATAATGCTAAGAGACAAGTTTTGGATTGAGGACAATTAATTACGAATATGTATGTACAGTTTTGACACTTATTAGTAATAATTACTTGACCACAAGTGTGCTTTTTTGTCTCTCCCATATAATGGCTATACAATTGGCTATGAAATTGTATAAAACATGTCAAATATGTGTCAGTTTAAGAGATTTAACTTTTTTTTTAATATGAATTTGTAACGGTTCGGGGGGAAAAATTGGCGGGTCAGCATCTACAAAAGCTTTTAAACTGTCAGCCACGTGAGCTATACGTGTCAATGTTTGACAACCGAAATCGACAGCTGCTCCAAACATTCCACGCAGCAATGGAAAAAAAGGTACGTTTAATCACTGCCAAAAATCGGACGCATGGGCAAAGAGCTCGCTGTCTTACAGCTACATGGAGATTCCCGATACACCGTATCTTATCTCGTCAAACTCCCACACAGACACAAGCATTGATCTTGCAGGGCACTTCCTGATTAAGGCAAAAAAAAATATTGATTGATGAAACCACCTGCTATTTAGCTAAGAGATAGTTCTCAATGACCAAAAAAATTACATTGTACGCAATTAATTATTTCGTCTTATGTTTGTTGTGCCCCTCCTTTGTTATTTGAAAGCTTTTTCCAACTCTTATTTTTGATTATCCAGCATTTGTATTGTGAACAACGTTCAATCCTTTTTAAAGTACCGTGTACTCAATATGAAATGGATTGTACAGTGTGTATTCATACGGATCGGAGTTTTCATTTGAAAGCATATCCTTGTCATACGAATGTGGAATTTCCACCACTGGCTGACGGCCATCACCTGAGATGAGTACCATCCTCCACACTCACATGGAGATGCTTGAACTTGTTCCAATGTAACGAATGATAGCCATAGCTCCCCAGATTAAACTATCAAAAGTACTGTTGATGAATATATATTTACAAGCCAGTATGGCATCCAATATACATACGTAAACTCACGCCTTTAGAACTACGTTTTGTGTTTGGCTTGTTGTCCTTCCCCACACCTACGATTAGCTACGTACGGTCCGAAACAAGTTCATAATGCATACGTATAGCCAGGACCATACCTGCCATCTTTCATTTCACAATTACAGATGCTAATTTACCACACTAGGCACTCGTTTCGCCTGAGCAGACATAGGTAATTACCAAGCCAGGTTTATATATTATCTCTTGCCATTTATATGTACAGAATGTTCACACCTGATCCTCACTCTGGACGGGGGATGCGTCTTCAGAACAGGCTGTGCAGATGTAGTGGGTTCACGGGACACGGAGACGGTGGAGTAGAGGCAGCACTGTTTATTTAACTTAACAGGGGTTACACTGGAAGGGGTAATGGTCCCTTCACCCGTATACACTCTGGGACACCCCCTAGGCTATCTAGCCTAATTCCTATGCTCCCAGTTCCTCCAGCTACAGGCGCTAGAGGAGGCTATCTAATCTGGCCCTGGTCAAGCACAGATCACGACACCCCACCAACCAGACCGGCCCTTAAAAGGGCCCTGGCTCTGAGGCTCTGGGGCCGCACCACCGGCTTACCCTGCCGGCCCTCAAAAGGACAGCGGTCAGGGAAGTCCCAGGGTCTATCTAGCCGGCCTTCCTTCTTCACTGGTTCTTCATTCTTGGCCCTAACACACTGCCCCGAGCTCTCTGGCTCCCCGCCCTTAATACCCATACACCACTGAGGGCGGGGCTATAGCGGACGTGGTTGTAGCCACCAAGGTGTGGCTGTGTGTTACCTTCCCACACTCTGTGTTTCCTTCCCAAAACACCCCTACATCACCCCCTCCTAGTACAGCCCGCAGCCGTCCCGGCTGCAACAATACTGAACAATAAACAACGCAACAAAACCCCAACCGTGCGTGCCTCATAACAACCAAACGCCCCAATAAATAACCCAACCCACCTATACAAAGATACACTATATACAACATATACATTCTCCCCCCCCCCCCCCCGCATTCAACCCAAGCCACCCGTCAGCGCAGCAAAAGGAGACGTAACAGGTGAGTAGTACAGTGTGAACAGAACAAGTGCAACCAGAAGGCAACATTGCAAAAACCGGCGCGTTTTGGCGCGAGTCCGTTTTGCGGGGCCATCGTGGGGGGGGGGGTGGGGGGGACCGGTCGGGCCGGCGGTGGGCGCTGTCCATTCGGGTGCACAACCCTTCGACATCCCGGGAGGACAATCCCCGTCCCCGCCAGGTGGCCGTCATTCTCGAGGCACCTGAAGATGGGACAGTCAGTGGCATATCAGGGGCAGGCGTCGAAGTCGCCGTCCGGGAGTCAGCGGACACATCACATGCTCGGCCTGTCTAATGTGGTGGAGGGATGCACGGTGCCACAAAAAGCATCAGGCATGAGGGGTGTACATACCAGCGACGTTTCCCCCACTGAATACGAATACACTGTGGCCGCATAACCTGCACAATTTCCACAGGACCCCTCCATGGCCGCAACAATTTCGCCGAGGTTGCCAACGGTACTTGAGGGCAGTGCAGCCAGGCTCTGTCACCCGGTCTCCACGTATGTGTGCGTGACTGGCGCGATCGCAACCTCTCGTTAGTCTTCTGTCAGGAATTAGAGTTTGGGCGGCTGCCTCTCGCGCCTCGGTCAACCTTAGGATATTAAATTTGACATGGTCGGCCAATTTCGATTTTTCGTTTGGTTTGGAGACCCGCAGCTGAGTCTCAATAGGTGGATCAACATCGCGACCGTACATCAGAAAGAACGGCTAGAATCTGGTCGCCGCATGAGGAGCCATTCTGTAGGTAGCCAAAACCCCTGGGGTCTGAAGGTCCCAATCGGTCTGGGAGTCACACACCTGGTGACACAACATGGACGTGAGGGTCCTATGAAGGCGTTCCACCATTCCATCCGTTTGCCGGCGATAGGGGGAAGCACGGATTTTTTTTGTACCGAGAAGCGCACACACCTCGTGCAGAAGGACGCCAGAGAAGTTCTTCCCTTGGTCAGTCAGCAGCCGTTCGGGAGCACCCTTGTCGAGGACATAGCCCTGGACAAAGGCCTCGGCGATGGCTGCTGCTGACTGGTTGGCGAGGGGCCATGCCATAGGCCATCGAGTAAAGTATTCCACGCCAACCAGCAGGTACTTATTACCCCTAGGGGTCGCAGGGAAGGGCCCCAATATATCGAGCGCGACGAGTTCATTAACTCGAGAGACCGTAACAGATTGTATCGGCGGACAGGCACCCCTCACTGGTGGCTTCCGTTGGGCGCACTGAATACATGCACCCAGGAGGTCATCCACATGCCTTGCCATGCCTGGCCAGAAGAAATCCAGCTGGAGCATGGCAAGGGTCTTGTGGGTCCCTAGGTGCAAAAGTCGCTCGTGAGCAGCCCACACGGCCTTACCCCGCAGAGCCGAAGGCACCACCAGCCTGTGACAGCGGGCCTTCCCATCCCAATGCATAAGGAGCCCCTGGTGCAGCCCGAATGAATCAACCCCCATCACCCCCCTCATGGAGCCCCCTGCGCGACGACGCAACGCGAGGAGGGACGCGTCCTCCATCTGGAGGCGCCACCATTCCGTAACAGACAATCCCAGCAAGGAGTCCTCTCCCCCCTGCTGGATAGGACCCGCAGACAAAGGGTCCTCGGTGGTGGCAGCAAGAATCGGAACATTTAAAGCGGGGCTGTCATCTGGCGGCTTACAACGCCCCGATCCCATGAGGCAAGCGCAATCTGAGGCGGGTGGCAGGCGAGTCAGCGCGTCCGCATTAGTGTGTCGAACACCTTTCCGATATGTGGTTGTGAAATCATAGTCTTGATGGACCTCGAGCCATCGAGACAATTGCCCCAAAGGCTGTTCCACCCACAAGGCATATTGCAATGCCGCATGGTCCGTACGGACGGTGAAGTGCCATCCGTACAGATATGGCCGATATTGTTGTATAAAAAAAACAATGGCTAACAACTCCCGATGGGTGACTCAGTATCTCTGCTCTGCCGGAGACAAGACCCTACTGCCGTAAGCCACAACGCGCTCCACACCACCGACAACCTGTGAGAGGACACCCCCAATACCCGTATTGCTGGCGTCCATATCGAGCAGGAAGGGTTCGGAAAAACCGGGGTAGCTCAATGGTGGGGCAATCACAAGAGCGTCGCGAAGGGAACGGAAAGCGATCTCCTCGACCTGGCCCCAGTGAAATTTTACTCCCTTTGCCATAAGGGCATGTAAAGGTTTAGCAATGGTCGTGAAGTCCGCAACGAACCGCCAGTAATAAAATGCGAACCCAATGAAACTCCTGACCTCAGCCACCGAGGTGGGGGTTGGCCAGTAGCTGACACACGGCGTTTTTGCGGAATCTGTGGATATGCCCGATCGGCTGACGATGTGCCTTAAATACCGCACGGATTTTTGGAGCAAGTGGCACTTCTGTGGTTTGAATTTTTAATTTGCAGCGCACATTTTGAGGAACACGGCACGCAATCTCAAAAGGTGTTTGTCAAACGTTTTGCGAAATACAATTACATCGTCCAGATAGATCAGACAAACGTCCCATTGTAAGCCAGCCAATACCAGTTCCATAAGGCGCTGAAATATTACTGGAGCAGAGTGTAATCCCATAGGCAACAAGGTTAAATTGAAATAGGCCGTGTGGTGTACGGAATGCAGTCTTTGGTCTGGACTCGTCATCCAATGGAAGTTGCCAGAATCCTGACAACAAGTCCAATGTAGAGAAAAATCGTGCCCGTGCTAGAGCATCAAAAGATTCGTCCATTCGGGGGATTGGATACGCATCGGCCACCGAGATTTTATTAGGTGACGAAAATCCACATAAAAACGCAAGGACCCATTGTGCTTTTTGACAAGCACTATGGGTGCCCCCCATGGACTGGTGGAAGGAGATATAATTTCCGCAGCCAACATGTCGTCCACACCCGTTTTAACATGATCCTTTTTCGGCAGGGCTCAACCGAAAAGGATTCTGATGTACCGGGAATTTGCACCCGTGTCGATGTGGTGTCGCAGCAAATTCGTGCACCCAATATCATATTTGTGCTTGCTAAAGACGTCAGCGAATTCAATCAAAAGGTTCCGTAATCCGGCACGCTGGGAGTCGGATAGATCGCTCGTTCCTGAACACATTGCATCCATCCAACTATCGCCCTCAATGGAACGTGGCCGAGTTGGAGGATCGGTCCCCACATGCCCCATAACCGCGTGTGCAAGCAAGGTCCCCTGAGGAACCACAGCCGTCTGCACCCCGACATTAAGGACCATGATGAACTGGTCATCGCTTCCCTTCGCAATCGTTTGACCGGCCACCAAATTCAGCCCGTTTTCCCCAGCCTTGGAGGGCCCTAACAGAACGCCGTGGTCCGAAACACCCGGCACGAAAGGTCGAAGCAACCGAAGAGGTACGAGCATTTGCACACCCGGTGGCACACGCACAGTACGAGTGACCAATGCCTGTATCGTCGCGCAGGCCATCTTTGAGGTGACAGGGGAAGGCAGGAATGTCATACGTCGGCCCGAAGGGAGCTCAATGCATCCCTGGTCAATCAATATTTTAATCGGCATTTTGGCCAAAAAGTCAGTCCCCAACAAGCATGGAACCGTCAGCGAGGATGAGAATAATATTGGTCCAGATAATTTGAAATCCCCAATGCAAATTTGTGCTCGGATTTGGCCTATGATACCCAACGAACTCCCGTTTGCTGCATAACATGGACCGTCGGCCCTTGAGGCCACAGTTGTAGCAGGTGACGAGTGCACCCACCGTCTTGGGTTGCTCCTGGTGGCTCGATGTCGTTTGAGCTGGCCTCCATCTGGATCTCCACTCTGCAGGGCGACCCGCAGCGAAGATCTCCTCGGATGAGGGGATGGTCGGCGTCCCAGCGCACACCGCAGCTACTCCATTGGAGACGAGAAGTGGTCGGCGTTGAGACAGTAGATGCGCGTGTATGTTCCTTGCTGCCCGCAAGGAACACGTGTCCGCGTCGTCCACTGCGATGATGACGATCTGCAGTTCCTGAGCCAGCGCCAGAAGTTTTTCTGTAACCATTGCGTCCACCCCCTCGCAGTCCATGCGCGGGAAAGCCGCTTTCGCAAGGGCCAGGAGAGCCGTGCGGTACGCAAGCGGCGACTCTTTCTGGCCCCTGCGCCGCTCGTGGAACAGTTGGCGACAGTCCGATGGCGGCCAGTAGACAGTGGCGAGGACTCGGAGCGCCGACTGTAGTGTAGCGAGCGCCGACTGCAGTGTAGCGAGCGCCGACTTGGGGGCCGTGATGAGGGTGGCGAGAACGTCATCGTCCAACATGGCCGGCAAGGCACGCAGCGCCTCGTTGTCCGTCCACCCAGACATCTCTTGATGAGCGAGGAAGCGACGTTCAAAGGCCCCCCAGTCGCCCCCGTCGGACACAAATTCTTTCAACACTGGCAAACGTTGTTGGAATGAAGGCTCTGTTTTCGACAGCCGCTGCTCGTTGTTCCCGCTGTTTTCGTCCTCACTGGAGGGGATGGGGGTCCCCATCGGCGGTCGCACAGTTGATGACGTTCCGTCTGCCGATTGGTCCTGGCGGTGAACTTCCATCGGTGATGACATTACGGCCGGTGATTGGCCCCCGCTGTCCACGTGGTGCTGTGGCCCTCCAATCTCCGTAGTGGACACCGCCATGGCGGCGAATTCAAATTCTGGCGGCTGTGTGCTGGCGGGAACGGCCGTTGACCGGCGTTCTTCGCCATGCCGCATCGGCACCCCCAGCCCCGCGCGGTTTATTTCTTCCAGCGTGGATGCCGCGGCGTACAGCAGCTCGGCCAGACGGGAGTGAGCCGCCCGTAACCCATCCCCTAACGGCGGCCACTCCTCCAGTTGCGGCGGCTGTTGGGACGCCTGTGGCATTTCAGGATCGTCGGCCAAGTCCGCTGGCGCTGTCCCAGCAGCCCCAGCAGAGTCATCTTCCTCCCCAGGTTCCTACGAGCGGTTTGTCCATCTTGTGTCCATTATGAAGACCACTCCTGACACCAGTTGTAGTGGGTTCACAGGACACAGAGACGGTGGAGTAGAGGCAGCACTGTTTATTCAACTTAACAGGGGTTACACTGGAAGGGGTAACGGTCCCTTCACCCGTATACACTCTGGGACACCCACTAGGCTATCTAGCCTAATTCCTATGCTCCCAGTTCCTCCAGCTACAGGCGCTAGAGGAGGCTATCTGATCTGGCCCTGGTCAAGCACAGATCACGACACCCCACCAACCAGACCGGCCCTTAAAAGGGCTCTGGCTCTGAGGCTCTGGGGCAGCACCACCGGCTTACCCTGCCGGCCCTCAAAAGGACAGCGGTCAGGGAAGTCCCAGGGCTATCTAGCCGGCCTTCCTTCACTGGTTCTTCATTTTTAGCCCCAACACACTGCTCCGAGCTCTCTGGCTCCCCGCCCTTTATACCCATACACCACTGAGGGCGGGGCTATAGCGGACGTGGTTGTAGCCACCAAGGTGTGGCTGTGTGTTACCTTCCCACACTGTGTTTCCTTCCCACAACACCCCTACACAGACAAAATCCGTGTAGAGTAATCCCAGTTGGACATCTGTGAAAAAATAGCTTTGTAGCTCATCGGATTCCTCCAGCTCATGTGATTTTTGATTAACTGGTGCAGTGTACAAACATCACCACCGGGGAGACAAAAGCGGCCAGGCGTGGTATTGGCCACCTACCCTCTTGTACCGTCCGAGCCTTCATAGGTTGCTCGCGAGCAGCACTTGCCCCAACAGTCTGTTAAGGCTATACGGGGGGATCTTTGTTTTTTGCGGAGATCGGTGGCATGGTGCTTAGTCCACAGCTTTATTAACCTAGTGATCTGTTTTTTTATTGTCGTGCCACTGATTACGCCAATGCAAGAGGTGAATCAACCTGTCCTGGGCCTCCCCTAGGTTGAGTGCACAACACACTTACATGTCATGCCCATTTTAAATAAAAGCTACTCACTCACATCAAACTAAACTTTTAATTTATTTTACCAGGTGAGGCCCGCTGAGCGAAAAAGTTCTCTTCCAGAAGCGACCTGGCTACAAATGATAGCTCGACGAAGTGGCTTGTCAAGTGGAAATGTATAGCAGCCAAATATTCTAAACGCATGTTGATTCTAAATGTGGAAGGAAAAAAAACTGGAAGACCCAGAGAAAATCCACGCGACCATTGGAAGAACATGCAAACTCCAAATATACATGTGTCAGGATAGGGATCGAACCCACGTCCTCCTGCATACCAGGCGAGGTAGTTAACATCTCGCCACCGCATTACCCATCACTTGCCCAACATACTGCATGGCTAGATCTTTTTGGGTGCATGTGGGTGTGTGTTCATGCTCACATACACTATGTGAATGACACAAGGATCTTCAATTCAGCTTTGCATTGTTGTAAGTTCAGGCATATTATGCATACAGGTGATGGTGTATTTAGCAGGACAATACTGAGAGCCAAAGTCGGGATAGAATTGATGGTAGTAATATGATATTGCATGCAGCATTTTGCGGAATGTCACTAAATAAATGCATTAATGACGGTGCCAGCATGAGGACACATGAATACAGGCAATATGAATGTTGCAACGGATCGAGGAAAAGACTCAGGCAGGCTCGCTTGGCATCGATACCCCACATGTGCATAAAATTTAGGCTTCCAGGGAGACGTGTGTCTGGAAATATGACTGGGCTGGTTCATTTGGTATTAACATCAGTGTTGTATTGCTCTTGGCGTGCCATTGGCTAAGTGTAACAGTGACACGATTGAAAAAGTATGAGGATTCGTATTGTCAATCGCAAAACTTAAAGAGTACAATTACAAAGTCAGTCAAACAACATTCCATTGTGGGCGGTACGAGAGTCATTTACCTAATTTGAAGCACTGTGTATGGAGGGAGAAAACAATCTGTGATAGTTTGTGGAAATTGATGCTCTGACAACAAACGCTGCAATATGGAAGCATATGTCGCAAAATACATATTTCACTCGAAGGAAAACATAATTTAGAAATGATGACGTCGTTTATTTATGATATCATTATTTACTATTAGTGTAGCTGCCAAGGAATGGAATGCTTTCGAAAACACACATCCGCCAAAGAGATGGAGTGACAAAATCAAGTTCTGTGCAGGTGCCATTATTATATGGCTTGGTGGCAGGTTGTGGAGGCCTTCATCCAGCAGTGAATTAACCATTGCGGATTATAATCATTGTTGACTCGGTAGAGTGCCTAAATGAATGGGCATTTGCTTGCCAGAAGGGTGGACAATGATTGCCATTTCTAGTCCCGATTGGGTGAGAAATGAAGAAACGAGAGGAAGACTCAAGGTGGTAGAAATCACAGAGAAGATGAGAGGCTCTGGTGTGGTTCGTGTCATATGGAGAGACCACAGGACCATTGTGGGGCCAGAAGGTTGCAAGTTGGAAGGAAAGATATCAAGTGGAAGGCAGACGAAGAGGTGGGGGGCGATATGGTGCAATCGGACGCAGTGGCCCGAGGAGCGGAAAGAGAGATGGCGCAGGACAGGGCAGCGTGGGGAAGGTTGGAAAGGACAGCGGAACACCCCACATGAGTGGGAGAATCCCGATTGTGATCCAGCACGCAATGTCTTACTCGTTTCGAACCATGACCGGCGGGGTGGGTGGATGGGCGGGAATCTTTGACGCCTTCCGCGAATCAGACGGCGCTCTAGCTTTAGGGTTACTCCATGGCGCGGTACAAATCAGGGCGGCTGCTGAGTTGGAACCGCGACCCTCTTGCAAGCATCAGGCTGTGGTGTCTACACCCACAACAGCGATGGATGCAGCTGGAATGCCGCAGCCGATGGTCGAACAGCCCTCGTTTTCAATTGTGCAAGGGAGTTCAAATCCTCGCCGTGGTCAATTCATCCCACTATTCCTCAGTGGTCAATAAAACGAGTTGCACTGTAAAAGGATGTCAATCGTGGTTTGTTTAGCCAAAGGAATGCAGGCAATTAGAACAGCTGGCTCAAGGGCTCTAGCAGATAGGGCCATTGTCGTTTGAGAACACTTTGACGATTAGCATCATGTGATTTGAGTTGAGACGATGTATTTTTATATCATCACTTGAGCAATTCAACAGCATTTGCGTTATGCTCATTTGGTGGTTCTGAGCCAGTGGTGGAGATGAGACATTCAGGTCATGGTAACCAGTCTATTCATAGAACAACATTAAGCACAATCTACATATGGGCATTAAGTTATGTGATTCAGAATTAAAAACGAATACCAAAACTTTAATTATAATTTGTAATGAGCAGGATAATTATGCCATATGTAGAGAATTACTCATGAATTCCATTTCGTTTTTTTTGTTGTTGCCATGATATGAAGAGTTGTACATGATTTGTTTTCGGCATTAAACTTGTTTATGCTTAAAGTAGTTGAAACAAAACAATAATATGCATCACTGCACAATAATGGAAGTGTCAGTGTTCTTAATGAGAGAGCTGAATGCACTCAGAGTAATTCAGAGCATGTTAATATATTAGCCTTCGCAAAATGTATTTGCTTCATGCATAACCTTTGAGTTATATTTTATTGTGCGCTGCATTTCCTGGAAATGTCTCATAAAACACTGCTGCGTGCTAAAGGGTAGAATAAGTTTGTTTTAGAAGCACATTTTCAGCAGGTAAATATTAAAGTAAAAAGTAAAATATGTCACTGACTGGCTAACATCCACATTGGTTTAAGGTTAAGATGCAGCCCTGCAATTGCTTGCTCACTCCACTGCTGGCTGAAGGGCCTCATTATAGGCTATTTGGCCTGCTCTTCGACATCGGCCAGATGTCTTGCTGACCTACCAATGGGCTAACTGTGCTTGCACCCATTTACACTGCTGGGTGGACAGAGGTGGGTCATAGGCTGCGATATTTAAGAAACTTGCCCCTTTTAAGTTACACGGCCGCGCTGGGAGACTAAATCAAACTGGCGAGCAAGTCCAGCGTGCCAGCTAAAACACCGCGGCGGCATCCCCGTTTTAGTTTTTAAGTTCACGAAGACGGCATCTTCTGTTTTTTTTTTTAAATACCACTTGCACGAAAACAACCCTGATGCAAGCCAAGCAACACTCTTACTTATCCTCCGAAAAAAAACTCTATATTGCTCCGGCGAAATGTTGCTAATTAGGGGGCATCCTAGGTTAATCCCCTACCTACTCTGTTTATGCTCCAGCAACAGGAAATGGCCCACTGGCGCGCGCTAAAAGCGTACGGGTGTCCCTTACCAAATGGGATTGGCCCCATCTCTGTCAATATTAGTCACAGCTGCAATAGTGCTATTGATTTGTACGAGGGCAATAGAAATGTGGCAGCATTAGATTCTTGTCTTTCAAGAGATTGTCAAATATTGTGTGGGGGGGGGGGGGGGTGAAAGCTGTAATCAATGGGCCTTCGTTTTTCCTCTCCGCGGGGTAAATGAATGCTTTGTTAAAATAATTGAAGTCTTTGAGTGGCGGGTTTTTTTCCGCGTGTGTGTGTAGACACTAAGAGCACTTACAATGTTGTGTTCAATAATAATTTGTGTTTTGAAGTTACAGACGTTGAGAGCGCTTGCGTACAAGGGCCGCCCGTTAGAACTGGACTCTTTGTTTATGAGAATAGAAGTTGATGCAGTGGAAATGATTCGATTGTTGTTTTAGTATTTTTATACTCTTTGGTTCTATTCGGTAAAGTCACCTACGTGACTTTACCGAATAGAACCAAAGAGTATGGATCCTTGCAGTCACGAAAGCTTCAAATCTAGAATTTAGTACTTTTAGTTCACAAAGGTACATTCTCAATAAGACAACTCTCTAAGATGGTCGTCACATTTCACCATTATTTAAAGAATACATACATATATATACATATAACTAAGATAAATGTTTTGTTTACAGTCGTATATATTGCATAACGATCCCTCTTGCAATCCAGAGGTCTCATTTTCGATCTCCTGGTGCGTCCGTTGAAACAATGGGCAGATGTCTTAAATCCCTCTGCCGCTGTCCACCCAGCAGAATAAATTGGGAGACCACAGCTGGTCGATGGGTAGGTTGCATATGGCAGGGTGAGGTGAGGGTGACTGCCACCTCTTCCAATGCACGTGGGCCAGCTAGGAAGAGCAAAACAAAGAATACCCTCTAGAGTGGCTGTCTAGAGCTCTCTTTATTGGAGGATCCTTCCGCCAGCAGTGGCACGAGCAAGACATTTTAGTTTGGCTGCACTTATACCTCTCAATTTTTGTGTAATGCAACGTAATATACATCGCCACAGTATGGAGCAGTACTCTTCGTTGCAAGGCCTGCCCGCTAATGGCGGCCCCTGGTGGCCTTTGGTGCGGCCCAGGACGTGCGCACCCCCTCCGACAACACACAATGAGTGACACCACCACACGCAGCCTACCCCCCCCCCCCACCCCCTTCTGAGTACTAAGTGAAGAACACTGGCCTGAACGTGACTACGCTGCTCCTCTGATTCAAAGGCAATACGTTTGATTGCCGCTCGAGGGCATTTGCTTCACCGTTTACTCTTTTAACTGAGCTGTAGTCCTGTGCAAATCGGTGGATAACTTGTGGTGGGATGAAATGTGGGTACCGTTCCACTTCTTACGATGTTCATAAAATGTGTACGTATGTATGTTGAACTTATATCGCACTGTATGTAGCCAACCGTACTCATCGGAGGTGCGCGGGAAGGACAACAAATTCAACACAAAAAGCATTTCTCAAAAAATTAGTCTTCAATCTAGATTTAAAAGTGCATAGCTCCAGTGGCTTCCTATTATTGCCACAGAAGCGTATTTTATTTTCAAGGAAGACCTGGATTATACGAGCAAACAAATACAAAGCAAGTATTTCTGGGGAGAAAAAAAACAAGAATGTGCAGCCCTGGGAGCCAAATTCCACTTTTACATCTAGTTTTAATCATTCTATAAAAGTTCCCTTGCCACATTCTATTGCAATCGCTATTGTCACGACATTCATGGCAATTTAGAAAATGTGGTGAAGCTTGAGCCCTGCAATGTCTCGCTCACAGCTCTGCTGGCAGGAGAAACTTCAATTACAAAACCCCTTTGTCTTAAATGTGATCAAATAGCACTTACGTTGTTTTGGTTACCTGCATTAATTTTACGTGTATATATATACATAGACGGAAATTATTAAGAGTATTTACATTCGTGTCGTCCACACTCGCGAATTCAGCTTGTCGTAGAAAACTGAGTGACAACAGCCGTTAAACATTAAAGATGTAACAGTAAACCCACACCCCCTCTATGGCAAGCAACTCGAAAGAAATACTGAAATAAAAAATGGACTCAAATTAAAATCGTTCATAACGCTGATACATTTCAGCAACGGCTAAGAAATGTATATGACAGGATTAAGAGTATCACCTTCTAAGTAAATGATGTGGCAACAAAGGTCTTGGCAGATTAACAGGTTTGTATTTCCTTTCTAATTAGCAGAGCCTTGACAGATGGCTCCCTGCTGACAGGATAGCGTTCCGCTTAGGCCGGGCTCCGCGATCAAAGTTGGGAAAGTCTGTTTGCGTTCAGCTGCGTGTGTTGTCCAAAGTCCTGTAACATTAACTTCAGTAAGGCGGCAGATTCCTTTCTCGGTTTTTTTTTTTGTGGGGGGCCTTTAAAGTCGCATTGCGATAGCGCGAGGCGAAGTCGTTACTTTTAAAGAAATGTGAGGGCAAAACAAACAAAAAACCCACTGCTCGTCGAGTCAAAAGTTACTGCTGCAAGCGACCAGAGCAAATAAGAACGCCGTCTCTCCGAGGCGATGGTGTAAATTCCGCGTTTCCGTGATGTGGTCCGGTTTTCCCAAAGGGACCACCGCTTTTGAGATGGCAGACCGTGGTAATTGTCACCTCGAGGGGAGACGATGGGCTGAGCTAATCTCCTGACAGCGATTTCACACCTTCGGATGGTGAGCGGTGAGAATGTGGCAACTGCGGGCGTAGGCAGTGCTTCAGGGGGCACACGCACCCAGAGCAATCGCTCTCGAAGGCTGGCAAAGGGGGAAGTTCGTTAATTGTATACACCGGGAGATGCTCTCCCATGTCCCAATTTGCAGCTGCTCTGCGGTTGAGAGACACGGCTCAGTGCTATGTCTGGGGGAATGCAGCAATTGTAAACTCTAAATGCTTCTTCACCCCCGCATGTAGCGCCCGACAAAAAAAAAAGGTCCCAGAGACAATGATCCCCTGTTTACTCGCGTAGTCTCTCGAGGTAAAATGCTGTGAGCGAGTTCCTATTAAGGCTGCTCAAGCACAACTTGGGTGTGTTGTGGCCAGTGCCTGAGACCCCTCTCCGTGCCCCGAGTGTTGGCGTTATACAGCGTCAAAGGCTGCACTTAATAAATCACAAGTTTGCGACAATTAGTCAATGAGAGTGCCTCATCAGATCATGATATTACTGAACATCTGTTGAAACTACACAGGACATTTGTGAAAGGTAAAAAGTGCTTTGAAGCTCGTTTGATTCCTCCAGTATGAATACAGATTCTGATTCTGAAATATACCGTCTTCATGTGTTTTTTTTGGGCACCGAACCAGTTTCAGAGCAGGGAGTACAATAATTAGTTGACGTACTTGGAGGGCGTTGCTTCTCCATACTTCACCGCGCTGGTCGGTGTGGGTTTATGGAGTTTGCACCACTCGCCACTGATGTACAGTGATGACCAGGAATAAAACTCAAGTGGTGAAGCTCATAGCACCATGCACTAATCGGTGTATAACCACTCGTGCAGAGTAACGGCATGCTCGCTGACGTAAACTGATGCACAGACATCAACTTTAACAACACAGGAACGCATACCTCATTGTGCATAATGCTGCGGGAGGAAAAAAAATGCCCAATCTACTAATGAAAGGTTGTGAGTTGAAATCACACTTGTGGGAGACACGGTCAATTATTTCTAAGGAGCACGTCTAAACGTCCAAAAATTCCCTCCCACTTTAAATTCGTAGCATCATCCACCTTTAAGCGACAGCTCAATGCTCACCCATCCAGGTGCTCACCCGTTGAGATGCTCGCCGATTCAGGCGCTCGCCCATTCAGGCGCTCACCCGTTAAAGCTCTCACCCATTCAGGCTGGCACACGAGGGATTTTGAGCTCTGGCTATGCACCTCCAAGGTCTTGATTGAACAGCACATCCAATTCGCAAAATACGTGCATATTAGAAAATTGGTTTGTAATTATTTTTTAGTAGGGTAATTAAATGCACAGTTTGTGGAAAATCAGCAGCGGCTATCCCTTGAGAAGGACTTTCCCCTGCCATCGGGATATGGAATTTCAGATTTATGGTGTGCCAATCACAACCCATTTGGGCAGGGTGAAAATATCGGTATTGAGTGGCAGACATGGTCAGGTTGTACCGAGGGCAGGTATATCCCATTGGTCCTGTAACTCATTGCACCAGAATATATCCAGCATCGGAGGCATTGCATACCATTAAATCTTGTTCCTTAGCTGTAATTTTTATGAAACCATTAAAATTGGATTACGCTTAATTACAAGCTGCTGTTTGATATAATTGCCGGACATTAACATTCCTCCACTTATGTTTAATTGCAGATAGTCTCCCATTGACACTCGAGTGCAGCACCAAGATTTAATCATCTTATTACAATAAAATTAAGCGTAGGCCCAGGAAATGCTTATTATATTTTATAGTGGTCAGCTGATCATTGATGAAAGCCTACACCCTGTTAAATAATGATTTTACAGTACCATTTTTCAGTCTAGCTGGGATGTGATGTTAAGCAGAATCCAGAGGTCATCACTTTCGAACTCCCAAGATGGCAGTTGAAACAACGTCAGTTTAACACGTAGGCTTTTGCGACCAATATTATTCACAATCAAGGTTTTTGAGTTAGGTCACATAAACATAAATGTGTCTTGATTTTAAGCTTTTATACCTACGTGACTTTACTGAAAGAACCAAAGACTATGGATTCCTGCAGTCACGAAATCTTCAAATGTGTCGTTAATCCACCACCACCACCACCGCCCACACACACCGGTGTGCTCAAATAGTAACTTAATTGGTACATTTTTCTTCCGTGAGAAACCTTACGAGTTGGCTGTGTCGGGCAGTGGGTGGGTTAATAGTTCATTTATATTTACGCGATCTCACCCACAAACCTTCATTATGAATGCAACAATAGTGCAGGTTTCTTGAATAACCCCACTTCTGGCCACCGAGCAGTTACGACTGGCACGCCGCTTCGGCGATCGGCAGGGTTGTTGTGGTGGAGTGAAGTGTGGGGACTCCCACCTCTACCAAGACATCTGACCAGCGTGGAAAAATACAAGTCTGGAGCCCCTTGCCAGTGAGGGCCCTTCTGCCAGCGGTGGTGTGAACGAGGAATAGTAGGGTTGCACCTTTAGCTATTGATTGGTCTAATAGCGGCTCCAGTCCGAAGTTTACTTTTGTTCAATTTGGCCGATGACACAAGAGACCATGGTAGTCTTATTTGTGATAGTGATCTAGATTACCATGATGTCCTTACAACCGTACCTCCGATTAGAACGGTTGGCTACGTACGGCGCGAACGGATTTTTGTAGCCTACAAACGAAATAGAATAATGAGAGATAGAAGGAAAAAAAAATGGGAATATAGCAAAAAGTGAGCAAATATAAATTGACGAAGAAAGTCGCCTGAAAGAAGTCGACTCACAACTTTTTGAAACGTCTTCAGTCGGCATTCGGTCTGCACGTCAATCAGCGTCGTCATCGCAAAGAGCGCGACACCAACACGCACGTCCTTGATGGACGAATCGGGTGCGGCCACGTTAGCCGGCTTGCGCTAACCACTGCATTACCGCCAATTACAAGCAAATTGAGTTTGTTGTGGCAGCTGTGCATCCGTGCGCGAGCGTCGAGGAGGCTTCACGCCGCGAGGCCTTGTTAACAGCATGACAGTCGTCCACGTGGTGCCTTGTTAATGCGGTCGGGTGTGGCGACGAGAAGTGTACGGGGGGGGGTGGTGGGGGGGGGTGGTGTGCGTGGTGTGCGTGGATGTGTATGCATGGATAACTTCTTTCGCACCGTACGTAACCAACCATGCTAATCGAAAGGTGCGAATCCTGATTGGTACGAGGATTGTCATCGCGGGACCGTGAGGTTTACGGCGATTGATTGGGGAGGCCCTTAACCCAGCGATGGATTGATTGCGGCTGATGAGGATGATCATGATGATGGAAGGGGATATTAACGTTTTACTCGTGATTGTCTCCGTTGGCAGTTTTGATTCATTGATGGATATGACACATTCCTATGGTTGGAGGAAGTCTCTCAAAAAGAACAACCGATGTGTGTAGTTTAGTCGAGAATTTTGGTAGCATACTATACATAATAATGTAATACTTTTATTTAAGATGATTCGAGTAGCTGCTTTGGTTACCTGCATTAATTTTGCGTGTATATATATACATATATAATTAATATTCATTATTATCCATTAGTAATTCAAGCTGTGTAATTACATTTTATCGAGATGCAATCAAGTTGGAAAACGTTCCCTGAAAAAATATATCCTCGAGTGCATTTATCCCGCAAAGCCTCAATGTGTGCATTCCTATTACTTTTATATTATTTCTTTTTTTAAAGGGACCAGCTTGGGATATTTGGCCAATTCTTAATTGAGTTTTTCACTCAGTGGGGAGGTAATCAGAAATATATGGAACAAACCCGCAGATACAAAGGATAAAACTCAACGGAAACCTTCGGGCACTCGCCCGTCGGTTAGAAATCTGGCTGCCACTCTGTAACCAAGTATTAGGTTTGAAGACTCATCCCAACTAATAATGTCTGATCAATCCACCCAACATACCTCGAAAGCTCCCAATTATTGGCGTGCACAGCCATGCTCGGCCGCTTGAACAATCCATCTTGTTCATTCACACAAAACCCTTTCCGGTGAAAGGGTTTTCCATCAAACTCATGTCTTTCCTCAATCTCTATTTACGCATTTTCTGTTGTGTGACCAGGGGGGGGAAGCGTTTTCAGCCACCAGATTTTAACCGCTGCTGCAGAACACTGAGAAGGATTGCCTGCCTTGTATTCACATGGCATCGGTTGGTTTTAATCCGTGAAAAATAGAACTTCAGTGAATGGGCCTGCACATTGTGAGAGGACCTGACCCGTGATGGTTTTGGGCTAATCTCTGGCGAACGGGAAGCGCGCGGTCTTTGCGAACACTTCTTTAATTTGGACTAGGAGGGGAGAACCCATCCCATTCACACGTAAAGGCCGATTGTGCCCATGCAAATGCATGCAAAATGATGCACGCCCTGCAGATGATTTCAAATTCTACAGCATTGTGCTAGAAAGCTAACAAAATATTACACGATCCCATGGGAACCTTAAGGCTGTAATTTACTTACGGCGATGATATAGGCCATTTAAAAATAATACAGTTTTTTTTCATGACGGAATAAATAAACACTCCGGTTGGACCGTAGCTGGCTGTAAATCTTCGTCGCTTACACTGAGCATATTTTATATATAAAAAAAAACAAGACCTGAAATGTCTTGCTTTGTCTTTCAATAACTCTTTACTTTCATAGCGAGATTATCAAGGGGGATCTTCATAATCGATATCATAGCATTACGTGCATGTCTGTTTGTGCGTGCGCATAGAGTCTGCATATCGAACGGGTACTACTGTGGCATGATTCCCATCCTTATCGTCGATATCACTTTGTAGGAAACTGACAGTGGTGATGTCCTATGAAGACTGGCCCCTGCCATTCGGGAATGTGAAACTTTCGCCTTGCCGCAGGGATGCTGACTAAAGAGAGGCAATGTTCCGCACTTGTTGGAGCATCAAGACACCGATTTCAATCTACACGGTGATCCATTCACAGATACTCCATTCAAATAATTGAGATAATTTACAGAAAAAAATTGTATTTCAAAGCCGTTCTGCATGCCCCCCCCACCCACCCCACTAATCTTAAATCGTTTAACACACCTTTGTTAGATTTTAGCCATCACGTTCCAGTCTTCAGTCACATGTTAACAGGAAAACAAGATGGTTATTAGGAATTCACGGGGTATCTGTGAAAGGATCACGCTGTGTGTAATATATGTGGACAAAATCATCTGGTTTTGTATTCTGGCTATTCACAACTTCATGAATATTTGTATTTGAACCATGTTTGGGCCTCCCATGGGTTGAAATGGCCTATAACGAACACAGTAACTGGTATGGCTTTGGGAAGATAAAGGCAGCCACGCATGGTGCCGAGTATATCACCCAATTATTCGCTGTGCTGGCTTTAATTGGTGATGTTCTAATAGCAACTTCCAACACACCCAATCATTCTCAACGATGTTAAATTATTAAACAAAACAACATTTTTAAGCGATTGAAATTCTCGTACGAAGTACGGTCAAAATGTTTACAAAGTCATTGGTAACAAATGAAGAGACACCGTTAAAAGAACGTGTTTTGTGTTATAATTGTGACCTGTTATTATTATGAATATAAATAATTCTATAAAATACATCACATTGTCAATTCACTGCTGGACGAAGGACTCCCCATGCCACGTCAATCGTAGGGTTTGTTTGACCATACTTCGCCACCTTGGTCATTATGGGTTGGTGAAGGAAGAGGGGGCAGGGAGGAAGCAAGGACTGGTTCAGATATCACTTGCCAATGACGTACACAATTGGTTGAGAACTGAACTTTTGTGGGCCAGTTGATATTGCAGGACACTAAGCACTCCACAGCTGCTTTCCCCGCATCATTCTACTCCCTCCCAAATTGTACGCTGTGCAATTGCGCGGGCGATTACAGTAGCAGGCTCCGGAATATGAGTTTTCGGCACCTTTTGAACCATCATGGAGAGAGAGCAAATGATGCAACGTTAAATGTTGTGATGCACTAGCAAGACCCCCTCAGTAGTACTTAACTCAGCCAAATTGGTTTCTATGGTCAAAGACGTTGTACTGTCCCCTGACGATATCCTTGTCAGTTTCGATGTGGTCTCCTTGTTCACCAAGGTCCCGGTACCTGATACCATTGATATAATTGAAAATTTGGTACAACATGGACTAAACCCCGAGGTACCTACGCTGGTCAGGCACTGCCTCACCAACACCTACTTCACTTGGAATGGTTCCTTCTACAAGAAAAATGAGGGTACTCCCATGGGTCCCCCCTTGTCACCAGTGATAGCCAATGTTTTCATGGAGAAATTTGAATCGGACGCCATCCAGACTTCCACCCTCAGACCTTCCCTGTGGAAGAGATATGTGGATGACACTTTCGTCATTTGGCCACATGGCCTCCCAACTCTGAACCTTTTCCTACACCACATCCATTCCAGACATCCCTCCATCAAATTCACCATGGAAGTGGAGAAAAATGGCAAGCTACCATTCTTGGATGTTCTGTTTGAGAGCAGACCTGATGGCTCATTGGTGCATTCTGTCTACAGGAAACCTACCCACACAGATTCCTACTTGAAGCCTGATTCCCACCACCACCCAGCCCAAAATAATTATCTCATCAAAACTTTATACCATAGGGCTCATTGCATTTCGGACCAACACCACCTGACCAGTGAATTTAAACATGTACACCTGGCCCTCAAAAGGAATGGATACTCTGACCGTACCATCCGCCAAGCTGTTTCTCCCTTCATACAGAAACAACCAATTGATACTCCGGTCAAAACCATCACACTACCATATATAGCAGGCGTTACTAAAAATAATTCCAAAATTCTAAACAGACACAAGATCCAGGTCCGGTTCAATACAGTGCATAAAATTCGTGATCTGATCCCATCCGTGAAGGATGTCATTCCTGACTTACAGTACCCCGAGGTTTACAAATTGAGTTGTACCTGCGGTGATTGCAATATCGGGGAGACGAAGCGACAAGTCTCTGACCGAATTCGCGAGCACAAATCAGATTTGAAACACGGCAGAACGAATTATTCTGCCGTGGCTGATCACTGTTACAATGCTGTGGGTGATCACGATATCATTTTCTCCGATACCAAGGTCCTTTGCAAACCCACAGGTTTTTATCAGAGATTTGTTCACGAGGCAATTCAGGTCTACAAACACAGACACAATTTCAACCGAGAAGATGGTTTCAAATTAAGCAACCATTGGAAAGATGTTCTAAGTCGAACCAAACATTAAACTAATTTTCATTGGTGCAGTATATTTTTTCAAGTAGTGGTACCCCAAACTTTCGCAGCACAGGCGGGTGCACTGCCGGTGCCGATCACTGTGCTACACCTTTCATCATGATAAGTCCGCCAATCAAATGCTAATTTTTACGCTAATTCCTTTGTCAAGGCACCTTAATTCCTCTCACAGAGCTTAAAGGTGCACTGCCGCGTGCTACACCTTTCATCATGCTAAGTCCGCCAATCAAATGCTAATTGTTTATGCTAATTCCTTTGTCGAGGCACCTTAATCCCTCTCACACAGCTTAAAGGTCGTAGTCTGAGCTTGGCTGTGTTCACTCCAGCGCAGTCTTCGAGACAGTCTGCTCCCTTCACCTGATGAAGGCCGCTTGTGTTGTGGCCGAAACGTCGTGATTTTTGTTGTTTATATTTTTTTTACCTACGTGACTTTACCGAATAGAACCAAAGAGTATGGATCCTTGCAGTCACGAAAGCTTCAAATCTAGAATGCACTTAGGAATTCGCCCTCCGAAACGCTTGCCACATCAACTCAGAATGCGATGCATAAAACTCACATTGAAGGCATTGAGGACATGACAGTAAATGTGATTATTCAACGAAAAGACGTTTCAACTGAACACTTTCAGGACTGCTTCAAAAAGCTATGCTATAGCCGGCCACGATATATACATATATATCTCCAAGACTACTTTGAAGTAGGGCATTGCTTTCATGGTGTGTTGGACTTGAAATCTAGAGGTTGCCAGGTCGGTGCAGCAGTTACATCAATGGCGCAGGTTTCTTCAATACCACTCCCACCTGTGTCCACCCAGCAGTAATAATGTATTCACCAGAGTTAGCTGATCATGTGAGGTCACGTGTGGTGGTGCAAAGTGTGGGTGCTCCCACCTCTCCCAAGGCTAGTGTGTAAGAGTGAGGCCAAAATACCCTCAGCAGAGCTCCTGCCAGTAGTGGTGTGTGGTGAGCAATTTCTGGGCTGCACCTTTACCTGTACATACTTTTACATGAGACCCACATTGGAAGCTCTACTGCATTACGACAGACATTACTTTCGTGATATATATACACATTTTCGCTTACTGAACTTAATGAATATATTTGTTGAAATTACATTGAAAATTTTAAACGTCCACATGAATCGAGAAAAGACCATTCTCACGCAGGAATACCACGTGCAAGAAAAGACACGAAACTCATTTTCTGTCCCATGCATTATACATTGTATCCCAATAGTCGTTAAAATAAATACTTTATTTAATAAAATGTGATCGATGTAGATTGATGTATGAGACATTACATGGAGGCATGCATGTGCTGTTTGCTTCAGCAGTCACTTGATTCAATAAAAAGCCACTTGAAAGCGAGTAACTCATTCACTGAAGTGTCCTCAAATGCACGGTGTAACACAGGTCTACATTCATTGATTTTTTTTTCTTCATAACACTCCGACCACACACCATGTGCGTAATGCGACGAATAAATAATGTATGTAGTTTCATTACTCAAACTCACGAATGTCTTTGGGCAGTATGACATTCTCGCAGTGCTTATGCAGACTTAAATCCTACCTTCACAGCTTCCACCTCTGGCTATACATGTATTGAAGTGAGACTGTTACAAGTGTGTAACTATGAAAGTAAAACTAAATGACTAGACTTTATCTATTTATTTCACAACGTAAGATCCACTGAGCTCTACAGAGCTCTCTTTTTCAGACGCGATCTGGCCATAAATGATAGCTCAATGGAACGGCTCATCGTGTGAAAATGTATCGCGGCCAAATACTCAAAACGTGTTGTTGTTGTTACTAAATGTGGAGGGGAAAAACCGGAGCACCCGAAGAAATATCTACACCACGTCTTTGTGGCCAGGTCGCCTCTGAAAAGGAGCCATATGGCTCAGTGGGCATTATACCTGGCACGTTCGCCAGTCTGGAACGCTATCCCTCTGCACATTCGCAGCATTACCTCAAATCGTCTCCTTCAAGAGACACTTAAAAACTCACCTCTACAACCACGCTTTCGAGTGACTCTGAGCTTGGCTCCGCGCCTCTGAGTTGCGGCCATTACGTCCGCAAATTTGCGCGCGTTATGCATTGTATTATTATTAAAAATATATAGTTTAAGAGTTTATTTTTAATAGTTTCCCTCAACGTGTTGGCAGCTTCCTCAGCAACTGATGACAAACGCTGAACATTGAGCGGAACCACTCCTGTCAAACACATCGGACAGCTCTAAAGCACGACTCTAAAACATTTACACAGCAGTCGAGTCAAGCCTTCACCAGGGATTTAAATTCACAACTCACACCACCACTTGGCCAGATCTATTGTATACAAATAGTGTGCACATAACTACATATATAAACAGAGACTGAGGTTCCTACTTTAGCCGTATAAGGATTTTGTGACAAGGGCTGTTAGGGAGCACCTGTTAAGACCACACAAGGGGGGGGGGGGGGTGGTGTGACCTGCATTTAGCCAAACTGCTTTTGTCTCCCCAGGGATTGTATTAATGCATCTCGCCAGATAATTATTTTCATCCTGGTCGACCTAAGGGAGGCCCAGGCCAGTTTCAGATACCAATTGCTAAACGTGTGCAACCTGGGTCTCTTGTACGGCGTGGTGGTGCGGTCACAACCGGCTAACAAACAACATCCTCCATGTGTAAAGAAGACAAACATCGGCCTTTTAACCTCCTGCGCTCTGAGCGAAGTGATGGGGAGCACGCATTAAGTCCAGACGTCCCCCCACTCGGCCCATGTCGCCCAAAACGAGTGCTGTTAGCGAGCACCCATTAAGGCCAGCGCCGAGAACGAGCGGGTATGTGAGCGGCGCCACGCCAAGGCTCCATAAGTTCACTCAGTGCTGATGTCTGCACACCGCGCTGTAGGTGCTCGTTTAAGGCGGAGTCGACCTCGCAGAGCGGATTGCGATGTTGCATTGTCACTGATGTTAAGTTGTGGCCTGGAACCAAATTCACGCCACGGTGTTGGTAGCACGGTGCGCTAATCACCATGCCAAAGCTCACACTATGAACACGCGCACGCACGGCTGATGTGTACCCGTACGTATATAAACACAACCACCAGATATACGTATTTTTTAAATGAATGTTTATATTGGCATTCTTGCTCTTGGCACTATCACGGCTTGTTTTCCGCCAGTTACTGTCTTGGTGATTAACTGTAGAGTTGGTTAGGGCCGTGTTACGCCCAAAATTATTCGATTTCCCCGATGTCCTCCGATGGAAACGCCGCTGCGGAAAATTAACTCGCCGATGTTTATTTTTACCACGGCCGCCTTCCACTTCGGCGCGACGTGCAACAAAAGAAAAAAAATCGGTCACGTAGCATCCATAGCACTTTTTGAGAGGAGAAAAAAAACAGAATAAGAAAAAAAGACACACACACACACACACGCGCGCGCGCGCAAGCCCCAGCAAAGCAGTGTTCATTTCGTAGCAATATTGAGGAGAAATAGAAGGTTGAATTGGTAAACTGATGCAAGTTGCTGCAAAGCGTACGGGGCTCGGAGGCTACTGAGCTCCTATAGAGAAATCAGCGTGGGCCCTGTAATTTCCCAGGAGAATGGAATGTAATCCGGATTGGGAGAGAGTGTCGCCTCACATTTGCTTTATCCACTTGGAGACATTGATTCGTCCAAACAGGCTGAGTTTCGTCATTCTGCGGCCGTGATGCGAAGCTTATGGGGAGATCGCATCTTATCCCTCGCCTGACGCTGAATTAGATGCGTGATAACCCCCGTTACAGCCCCTCATGAAACTCTGTTTGACAGTCCGAGAATAATTAGGCGCCGCCCTTGTTAATTACCCTGCCAGGTGGCAACTAACGGTTGGAGCGCCCCTCTTGCGGTGACTGTGTTCGTAGGTTCATATCCCGTCGGATACAATGAGAACCACTTGCATCACAATCGCCATCAGCCATGGTCATTCCGCTGCTGGATGGAACGTCTCCCTCGACAGTTGGTGTCATCTCTCGTGGTTCTGCAATGAGCGCCACTTTGTCCGAAGCACAGAGGTTGTTACGTTCGGCTCACAGACGCTTGCCATTTCAACCAGGTCCAGGGCTGCCAACGGTCAGCAGCAGCAGCAGCACCACCACCACAGACTTGTATAGAGAGGCAGGCACGTATCGTTTAAGGTCACGGTCAATCGGTCATCACAACCAATGCTGTTGATGGCTTCACGCCTTGCAATGACTTCTTTCTGAACACGCAAAGAAAGCTGATTCTCATGCTTATCTTGCCTGGCTATATAAAGGCTCATGTATCTATAAAATGAGGGTACCATTCCACTTCTTACAATATCATATTTGTATAATTGTACGTGGAACTTCTTTCGCGCTGTTTGTAGCCAACCGCGCAAATGGACGATCAAGATCGATATTATTACGGTGTATGACCTGTAAGTTGTTACCGAAGTTATCGTATTGCTGTTCAGGGCGGTGAAATGGCATAGCGGGAGCACAATGGCCGCTCGTTGCAGGGGTTCACGGTTCGATTGCAGCGGCCGCCCTGGTTAATATCTGCAGCTGTTGTTAACCTTTACTATGATGGGCCATCCGGTTCACAGTGGTCGTTAAATGTCCCGTGACATCGTTCGAAATAGTAGGCCGTTTGCCAGCGTCGTGGTCCAAAATGCGCCAAAGGTGAAAATATACCGGGAAATTAATTCGAAAGAATATACATAGCGAGCGTCGCCCGCCTGCCCCCATTGACCGCAACATTTGGCAGGACTCTCTTGAAATCGTGCCACGAGACTCGGTGAGGATTTGCTGAGTAACCAAGTGCATAAATATAAGAACAATTCGTTTTTGATGCGTTACTTTCATTGATATGTGCATACACGGTAAACACCAGACGTCATTACGGCCAATGTTGTTTGTTTCTGCCCCACCACACCATCACTTCCTTCCTTCTGCTCGATCCCTCAGCCATTGAACGGTTGACACCCGACCAATAAAGCAACGGTGGCAAAGGTGCAGCCCTGCAGTGTCTTGCTCAAACCACTGCTGGCGGAAAGGGCTTTCGCTCGAGGCAGCTTAAGGGAGCACCTCCAGAATGTATTGTTGGCCTGGTACTTTACCCCCAGCACATGCGACCTGTTGATCGACAAACTGTGCTGTGTTACCCTCTTACACTGCTCGATTGACAGAGGCGTGTGGGGAGGCGGCGGCGGGGGGGTGGATTTCGAAAGCGTTTCCACTGGTTCAGCTGCCACGCAGGGAGATCAAACCGCGGTGACCACAGGAACGCAAGTCCAGCGTGCTAACCCGAACAACTGCGGCGGCATCGCGAGTGATATAACCGGAAATAAAAGCATCGTTGGACATATGAAACGTATAAATTGTTAGCGTTCCAAAAAGAAGTACATTTTAACGTTCGTCCCCGATGCGGTTCTCGTGCAAACGGTTCATATTCCACTTTTGTTGCCGTGCATTTTGCGTACAATGTCAACATCCCTATTCGCGACACGGTCACCGGGCTATCTAGCGGAGCACAGGTTCAGAAACAGGTCTGTCGGAGTCACACGCCAAGGGTTCCCATTATTCCTCCGAAGGGTATTAAAGCCATGGGTGCTCTTGCATCGCAGCATGCGGCTTAGGAGATGTATGGGCAGGGTGGGGAAGAGAACGGCAGCACGGAGGCAGAAAATTGTTGGGACCATGGCCTGGAATTAGTTTCCATTACAAATCACCGGCACAAGATGAACACGATAACTAGGAAAGCAATCGACAGAATGTAACCACTTTTCACAGTTCGAATGCGTCAAATGAAGAGCAGTTGGTTGCAATTTTTCTATCCGCATTTTTGCAATGGCTATTGTTTATCCAGGACTCACTCGATGAGTTTCACGACTGCATTGGGATGTTTGGTCAGTGCTTTTAAAACGTGTGGTTATTTTAAGGGCTCAGGAAACCCACGTGTCTTTTCGAAAATGCGGGAGTATACAATGAGAGCCATATCACTCAAAAGACGCACGCAGATGGTTCACTCGCCTACTTGCTGTACCGCCTTTCAACGGGATTTTGTCTATGGGAGCTGTCAACTCCGCTCGTGTAAGAGTGCTGGGTTGTACAGGCACGTGCCATCCTTGCTCAGCGCAATCTATGAACAAAAAAAATAATTCAAACCAACCAATCACAAATACATGCCGCGTGCTTCACGGTGAATGTTTACGATCCTGTGATGCTATTCGAAAACGAGATGGTCATATATATGTATGTGTGTATGTATGCAGTGCTGGATTAAGCTAGTGCGGGGCCTGTAGCACATGTTATAAAGGGGCCCTAAATAAAAAAAACATAAATATGAAAACACAGTTTCGTAACTTGCATAGTAAAGTAATTGTATTTTTTTCATTTGCTATATAGCCAGATAATATTACAAATCGCTAAGCTTAAACACCCAATCGTTCATAAAAGTTGAAGGCAGTATAGTACTAGAGTAATAGAGCAAGTGCATAATCACTGAACCGGAATTGATAGCTTGAAAACATTTAGCGCGGGGCCCTTGATAGTGCGGGGCCCTTAGCATAAGTAGCTACTAATGCTACTAGGATCATCCGGCACTGCTGTACGTGGGTGTCATGGTCCACGCTTGTCAAACGTGAACGTGACTCGCACGCGACTTAATTGGGTAAAACCACGTAGCAACATCGCCCCATAGCGGCAAACTTTGTATAGCATGCGCGTGATTCCCTCGCACCGTACAAAGGTTGCGAGTGTTATTATTATTAGTAGCATTATGCTCATGATTGCGTATTATTATTATAAATCATTGCAGTATTGGAATAGCTTGTAACTTCATGAAGGGTGGGGAATTCATTGGCATGCATCCTAATAGTGATTTGGTATCTCAACCCAAAGCGTGGGTGTTCCCTAGGTTGGTTTTAGCCTAAAATTGAGGACCTGGCCCGGTGAGTGAGTACCACTTTGTCGGGAAGGCAACAGTGGTAGTTCTCTAGGATAGACTTACCTCTGCCATAGGGATGCGTAATTACCATTACCGCTTCCAGGGGCGTACACAGGAGATGAGCATCACCTCAATGTTCATTTCAGAACTAAATCATGTTGGTCATTGTGTGTGAACGCTTGGCAGACAAAGCCATCTGGGTGTGCTTCAGACCACGCCCCACTCATGTGCTCCATGCTGGCCTATATAGGTGCTCGTAAACAGGGAGATATTTTTTTGTATCTGTATTCGTGCATTGTATGTTGTGTACATGATCAAATTAAGCACGTGTCTTTGTGTTCATCCCCAGTGATAATTTTGAGCTTGCAGTATGAATTCCACATTCAGATATTAGGAACCAGTGCATACATCCGACAATCGCAATTTTTTCTATAATTTTGATGGATGATTGTGACTGAGTGACTGATGTAAATTCCATTGGTCTTCTGGACAGGCCATGAAGTTTAACACGTAGGCTTTCGCGATCAATATCATCCATTGTAGAGTTTTTTTGGGTTAGATTGTGTAAATAAATAAATGTGTCGTTAAAACCCGCCACCACCCAACACAGACAACTAGTAAGGGTTGTCACGTAAACAGAACGTGGCCAATTCGTCACGAGTACAGCACTAACCGGTGTGCTGGAGAGCCAAGCCACAACATTTACAATCTGAGTACGACGTCTCGCCAGTAATTACAACTGGCCAAAGAGCTCAGATATTACAGAAATGTTAATTGAATCCGTAATTACGACAATACATATCTTTAAACTAAAATGTTTGAATTTAGACCTCCAGAAACGGATCCAGTGTGTGATTGGTTTTGCCAAATGAACAAGGTCAGAGACAACGTTTGTAATTGCGTTAAGCATTGCACCAAACACTTAAACATATACGATCTCCATCATCACTGACAACAGAAATTCAACTTCCGTGGCGTGTGACGCTCTTGGTTGCTGTTATAAATATACTGTGCATTATTATGTGAGAACTAGAATACCTGACGGGAACATGCTTAATGATTGGGATTTTTATATTGTCCTATTGCAGTAAATTTGCACACTCTAGATAGCACTGTGGGGATTTAATTCCACGTTAAAAGTTTATGTGACATTAAAATGCAGTACAGTATTGTAAAATCATCGTGTACCTTTAAATTGTCTCTTTAATACTTGGCATTTATAGGGACGGCCTACAATGCATTGATTTAATATCTAATAACATTCGTGAATGTGGCAACTGATGAATGGAATGTGTCTGACAGATTGTCCACTAAGGAGATGGAGCGTTGAAATCAGTTCCTGTGCAGGTACTCGGTGGATTATGACACCGCAGGATCATGAGAGGTGGTGGAATATTTGGGAGACCTTTGTGCACCAGTGTATTGACTACGGCTAAATGATGATTTTGAATAATATTGCCACCATTCTACAACCAGCCTGGCAAGATTTGAATAGGAGTTACTAATACATTGGCATTGATATTGCGAAGACTTATCAATTCATATATTTTTTTGAAATTTTGAAAGACCGTGATTTGTAATTGTATTGCATGGTACATATATTACAGTGCAATGTATAGAACGTACAATTTTTGTGTGGACAATATCAATGTGTTTGTAAAGTATGGCACATGCGTTACAATAAAGCAAAAAAATGCAACATCTAATTTTCCGCGCAGCTGTGGAGCATAAATGTGAATGTACAAACCTAAACATGAATCACAAAGTATCACAACATCCATGTATGCTGCAGGTTTTCCATTACGGTGTCATAATTTCAATATTAATGTTTTATTAACTCGCAAGGCAATGGGACACGTGTGTTGGTCGGATGTATTACATTAGCATTTAGACTGCCACTGCCCGTTCATGTCCATGCCTGCAAAATGTATTTTTTAATGGCCAATATCAATGTCAAAACAAGTAATGTATAGGATGAGGAATACTTAACCTATTGTTGAAAACGGTACATTTTAACATTCAGGAATTGTGTATTTCACACGGTGTCCTCAAATCTGACAACAACAACAGCAGGAAATTTCGGACACGGAATTGAAATCGCTGTTTGTAAAATAATATGATTATTGGGATATTTATTTGCAAACTATGCTAGCAAGGGCTGTGGTTATCTCTGCCTACGTTCTCTTCCATAGTCCATGAAATGTATACCACTTTGTGGGAGGCAGTCACGGTCTTCCTATGGAAAGACTGCCTGCAGCAGAGGAATGTGGAATTTCCTCTGCTGATACAGGGACACCAGTAAAGATGAGCAAAATTCCAGTTTTTTTTTTGGCGTGGGGGATCAGATTATCCTCCGAGGATGTGGAGCGAAACGTCCGACATTCCGGATTGTACAGCTCTCCAAAAAACACATTGGAAACCTTTGCAGCATAACCGTGACAATGTATGCAGTAGTTATACTTACTTATGGCTCTTTTTTATTATTAGAAACTTACTAACTCACAATTGAAAACTATAAAACTTGACTTACAACCCAAACATATACTAGAATGTGCAATATGGATTTTTTTTTTCCCCCAACGAATGAATCTTACTGTGTGTAGAACACGTTAGAGTTGAACTTTGCTTAAAGTGAGCTATTGCCTACTCAATATTCAGTCACAGTGTGTCCCTACTCAATCGTGCATCGAGGCATATCTGAGCCAAAGCGAACATTCCACAATTCTGTGGCATTGGGTCAGTCGACACAACAACCCCTGATAACATTCGATAAAGTGGTACTGATTGTGTTAACATTGAAGGTGTGATGGGGTTGAGTCAAACGCCGATCTGTATTTAAACTCAAACCCTTGTGATTGTGAGTCGAGCTTCTAATCACACTGCCACCCGGACATTGTGAAAATTATACTCAACTATGTACTCTATTTAAAAACACATTTCTGTGAAAAATAGTTTTACACTTTACACTCTTCCACGTAAAACATCAGTGAGCTTGATGCAGTACAATTTGACATTGCAAGCCATCTGAATGTTATAGGCTGAGGGACATTCACAGTGGTTGTTGCTAGGGTATCTCAACTCTGTATCTGGACTCCCCAGAAACGTTTAGATATATGAGAGACACCAACAACATGTTGGACAAAAGTCAGGGTATTTTTTGAGTAGCTCTCCAACAAGGTGACATAAATGCTGGTTGAACTGATGACAGAACTTGTAATAAATACCAAGACGTAAAACGGTATGCTCAGTACTCTGAGTAGATTTTATGCGGTTACAGTACAGTGGCCAATAACAACCTGGAACCATGCACTAGGATATCCTCAACTTTGTGTCGAAGAAGATCGATGTTAAACTTCCTTCACACCGTACGTAGCCAACCATGCTAATCGCAGGTCCGGGGCAAGGGACCAGAAACAAAACACAATTCAAAATAAATTAGTTTTCAATCTAGATCTAAAAGTGCATAGCTCCAGTTGCTTCCTAATATCGTAAGGAAGAGCGATTCCAGAACGGCCGCAGAAGCGCATCTGATAGAGCGCGACACGTTGACCATCTTTGTTGGATGGCTAGCCCGAAACAAATAATGACGACTTGGGACGTCTGCAGAGAATCGATCCTATATGGGTCCGCTCGAACAAAGGTTGAGGCTCGATCCTCGTGGCAAAGGCCAGAGGCCTGGCTTAAGATGCATGGGCCGTGACCCTGAAGCCCACACAAAGTCCTTGACCCGATGGCGATCCTCGGGGAAGCGAGCACTCATCCACAACCCATGGGCCGTTGGCCCTGCGGCAAGCTCGTGGTCGTTGATCTCTGAAATTCTGGTAAACTATATCTGCCAAAGATTGTGATGACGCTTTTCTAGGGATGGGGTTTAGAACAAAATCTGCACATTGTCCTTGATGCATCTGTCTTCCCTTCTCAGGTTGTCATTTGTAACAGCGGTGCATAGAGTATATATATACTTTTAAAAATGTATGTAAAGATGAATGTCCCTTGTAAACTGTAGAGGAACGCACTGTCAGTGAGAGAATGCATGTTAACCCTGGAATGGCGTATGAGGTGCTTGCATGGTGAGCTCCACACACGGCAGCATTTGTCTTTTCATTGCTGTTGTTTATTACATACTACACCGGGGTATTCATTTTAAGGCTGAGGCATCCAAGCAGGAGGCCCAGAGCACCATTAAATGCAGTTACCACTGAGGTCCATGGCCTGGGAATTTGATTGCAAGCACACACACACACACTCTCTTAAACACAATGTGAACTCGTACGTGATTTAAATTGCGTTTATTGTGCATAATTCTTATTCTAATGTCACGAAATGTGTTTGTGCTTTGACATTCAGAATATTTTGGGTCACCGTCTTTGGCAACACTGCATTTATAACGCGATTTGTTTTGCATTTTTTTTTTACGTTTGAACCGTTCACAGTGCAATTTTGGTCAATGCATTTTGACACATTCACGTTTTGGGTCAGTGTCTTTGGCAGCGCTGATTTATTTTTATATGCAAATGTGGTGCCGCTGCATTGGCTTCAGCGCGATTATACACACACACAAACAGGCATAGCTCTAAGGTTATAGTGGAATGAATTTCATTATCCGCTGGTTAATTACTTTTATATTCATGCAATTGCTCCCCGGGTTAAATAATGTTAACGTTAAATTTATAAATAAAATAAAAACATGCCATTGCCTAAAGTATGTTTTTGTGTGCCACAAGCCCAGAGAAGAGTAACACTCAAGAAGAGATAGCAAAGCCATGGCTAAAATCATAATAAAATAGGGGTCGTGTGAGTGGATTTTGTTTGCAGGCTATGAGCACAGCAAAATCAATAAGCAAAGCATTAAGTGGATCAAATAAAGTGAGAAATCGGTATGAATGCCAGTCTCTGTGCAGCAATCATTTAACATCTGGATATGCCCCATGGCTCATCATCATCCAGCGGTTGCCCCTGCAAGGTTAGCAAGCGTAAAGCAGATGCTGTCGTAATGCCACAACCACCTAGAGGCCAATATAGTGCTTGCTTTTTTTTTTACTCTAACACTTTATATGAAAAAATGTAAAAACATAGTTCTGTAAATGCTTCCTTACGCCACTGCTGACAAAAGGGGGTCTCCGACAGAGGGAGCTCAAGATAACCTCTCTCGAGTGTATTTGGCCTACTCTCCCACGCTGGCCGGCAGACAACTTAGAAGATGTGTGAAAACCCACAACTTTACACCACCATGGGTGACCTACCGATCGACTAGTCGCGGGTCTGCTTATTTACACTGCTGAGTGGACGCAGCTGGCTGAGGTCTTAAACAAAAAAAAAACGTGGCCACGTTTTCAACTGCTGCACCGGGAGATTGAAACCAGTGACATAACCATTAAACTTTGGCAGTATTCCTACGTAGGGTGTATGTCCTGGCCATGTAATGAGTCACCCTGCCGACAATTTAATGAATTGTCACAATTATGGGGCCACGATTCAATAAATATTTTTTTTGTAACGTCTCGTTTTACTGCCTAATTTTTTTTTTGCATTGTGTTTGTAGAGTCACATTCACTCCATTGTTCTCAGCGTGAGGATTCGTAAATTACTGACTCTCACGAGCAATATTTGATGCATTTTCCGTAAGATAGTCACGAACCAAATAAAAATCCATTGATAACAAGTTTGCTCAGTAAATGATGATGTTTGTTGGAGGGACACGACCGAGAAGTCCTTCAGAGCATGAATTCTGAGCGCAACGATTCAAGCCAGACCGGGATAAGATTGGTGATAATTATTTGAACCAACACCGTGATGCATAAAAAACAAACATTCCAATCGATACAAATCCACCTGCTATGATATATGGATCATAAACGTGGATGCCGACTAATAAAATGCAACGAAATATGGAAAGACACTGAGAGAGAGACGACAAACCGGATCCGAGAATAAACACACATCAGAGGTGTCACAGTGATTGTTGGCGAAGGTTAACGTGGACTTGCGCAAGGCCCATCACTGGAAGGGATAAGATCTGAGAGTTGAGCCTCGTGATGGAATGACACCCAAAGCATGGAATAATGTATGTTGAACTTCTTTCACGCCGTACGTAACTAACCGTGCTAATCGGGGGTGCGAATTTGGCCCTGGAGGGTGCGAATTTGGCCCTGGAGGGTGGCCACCTCAGCGAATGGGCAATGAAATGATCTTGTTTGCAGGGCGCTGTTTGGACCACTGCGAGGCCAGCGAGGGACTGTGAAGGTTTATGAGGCCCCGTCAACCAGCTCTGGCTCGCGCATGGCCAATGATGATGAAGACTTTAATAATACAATTTAATCCGTGCGTCGATACGTCGTTATATCCCTAATGTGCGAGCTATATTCATTCCGTGAAAGTGATTGGATCTGCCATCGGCACCGTCACCCTTCAAGACCACATGTTCCACTTATCGAACACCGACACTCTGTTAGCATAGACACAGCCCTGGGCAAGGTTAGTTAAAGTCGACGTGTGTCTCTGCTCAAGTGAGCGTGGGATGGTGTTTGTCCTTCTCTCAGTGAATTCTGTGTGGAAAATTCCTGTGTTTTTTTTATGCAAGTGGCAGGATCTATCGGACAACCAACCCAATAATATGGTACGCATTTAACATCAACCCCAAAGAGTTGATTGGCTCTATAGCTAATCGGAATCTATGAGACAGGTGTTGCACCACTTTCTCACTATGCTCATAGGCAGTTTGTCCAGACATACTATAATTAACTTACCTTTGAATTATATTTTTGGGATGCAATTCACATTTTTTTGTATATTTGGGGGGATATCAAATTTTCGGGATTTTTGGGCCTAGTATTTTCATGCATATTTTTTTCTGTTTAAAATATGTAACATTTTGATATTAATTGTTTAGGGAATTATATCACGTGACTGCATTATTGGCGGATAAGGCACGGACATCTGCACGGTGACGTCACTCCTCACATTTTCAGATAAATAATTACCTTTTTAAAAAAAAATCTACACTGGTTCGAGAATTGTTTTTTTTTATTTAGGATGAATCAGAAAACCCTGAGCAATCCATAATATATAGTATAGACCGAATAAAAACATACGCACAGTTATAGTGTTTCACACTAACACCATTTAGACAGCTGGGATGAATTCAGCGACTAAGGCTGCAACCAACACACCCGGGGATATTGTAGCCATAGCCCCATATACATCCACCTTTGTCTCCGCCAAATACTGTGTGGCGTGGATATCTAAGTAACTCAGGATTGTAATGCATTGTGATACCACCTACTCCATCTCACACACACACATAAACAAGGGATGGTGTCCCATTGTCAGTGATGAAAACAGCAGCACATTGTTGTTGTTGTTTTTTTACAATGCCCTGTTTGCATGCGGGCGTTTTAATATGGTACAATCGGACAGATCGAGGATCTGAACAGAATCTACATCATACCTTGATTCGGGTTCCACAAAACCATATATGAGCAAATAACGCCAGTGCGTGCAACGCCACGGCTACTATTCCACATGTGGGCTGATCGCGGTTTGAGAGCTCATCGGCGATGTCCTCGCGTGTCTGATTTGAGTGAATTAAAGCGCGCAAGCGGGCTGTGCGCGCCAGCACCGCACCTTGCGCATCGAATCGGGTGCTCATTCAAGGTTGTGTCAACCTAGCGGAGGTTCAGGACGTCTTCTGATATACACCACTGACGTTCGTTAGCCGTGAATCGAACTCAGGTGACGGGTTTTGTAGCTTAGGGTGTCAACCACGACGCCACCGCTCTTCACTATATATATTTCACACGTCCATATGTACAAGGACAAACACACACACACGCACGCAGTGCTGTGCCGATAAGACCTCCTCCTCAGAATCCTCACTTGCATGCCGTGTGCTTGTAAATAATAGTGGTGCTAGGCATTGTGCCCCATCATTGATGTTCCCACTGGAAGAGTGGAGTGCCTGAGAGAGACCCTCTCCTCCTACACATTTGGGATTGCTGTGCTTTTCCAACACTCCTCTCCATCTTGCTCAAGGAGGACATCAAGTGTTCATGGCTTTGGCCCCAAAGAGCACATTCAGGGCAGTCTCTTGCGCCGGTGAAATTGATGCTGCCGCTTCACTCCTTTCAGCCCGCCACGCCAGCAGATCCCCGACCCTGCTCCATCCCGTGCTCCATCCCCTGCCCCACCCCCTGCTCCATCCCCTGCTCCACCCCTGCTCCACCCCTGCTCCATCCCCTGCTCACACCCCCTGCTCCATCCCCTGCTCCATCCCCTGCTTGCAACCCCCAACACCCCCATCCCCCCAACACATCCAGCCCCACCTGTTTCATAATCCCCGGTATACGCCCGCTGCTCTGCATTCTGAAAAATGGAACTTGACAGCGGGACAAAGAGTGTGTGTGGGGGGGGGGGGGGGGGGCTGAGCCCCTGCATTTCCAGTAACCCCTGTCTGCTGCCGGCATGGCTGATGCACAGGCGCACACATGGATTATATATAATCATAATTATGAAACTGGAACGCATGTTAGAAGGGGCTCCTGCATTTGGCGGTGCATTGGGTGGTTGTTACTAAGGAAATGCAATAAGGCGAGATTAGTCTGTGTAAGCTTACTCATATTATGAGCCCAAACCTATTGTCCTACTGCTGCATAGCTGCAATCCGCCAAACGTGTAGAATTTTCATTGGGGGGTTATGTTTAAATATAATTTCCCGTATTGAAATATCATTTAAATTATAGCAAATGCAAGTTTACTGATTGGCATGTATAAGGCAGAGAAACGCCTGGGTAAATAAGTTCCTGGTCATAGCTAACATTAGTAGCTTATATTTGAATCGTTCCTGAGCCTCCCCTAGGTTGACTCAGCATCTTATTTGCACGGCCCTTTTTTTCAGAAGGGTCGTGCGTTATGGCGTATATGGCCAACAATGCCTCATGCGTGTTTGTGATGTGGTAGGAAACTGCAGAAGCAGGAAAATAAAAATTAACACTTCCGAGCGGGTAACGCTCATCACTCATCTCGCATTGCCTGGCCTCCACGCAGTCCCACTCCTGTACCACCGAGTTACCCTTTGTGGTCTCCCATCCCCAAGTGTCGCCAGGCCCAAAACCTGCTTGGCTTTTGAGATGCCACAAGCTCTGGCACATTCAACCGTTGCAAACAAAAAGGCGATGTACGATTAATAATGAGATCAAGTCAGCATATTGCTGCTCAATCGGTGATTGGGAGCTGCTCATTTCCATTGGCAGGCTTAATCCAGTAGTAAAGTAACCTTATTTGCGTAGCAGAGACTCCTTTAATTTTGATCCTCCATGATATTTCACAGCCCTTTGTCAACTTGATGAAGGCCTCCTCGTACCTTGTTGATACTGGGGAGTTGTTGACCATACTTGACCATACTGGTCAATGTATTTTTTACGTACGTTACTTTACCGAATAAAACCAAAGAGTATGGATCCTTGCAGTCACGAAAGCTTCAAATCTAGAATGTAGAATGGTTCACGGAGGAAGGCTGAACAGATTAGATATTCACTCACCCTTGATGTCGTTGGGAATTTAACTCAAATTACTGAGTTCAAAGTCAGGTGCTCTGACCACTCTACCCCCCTGCTTCCCCTATAAGTATTTGTTTTACCTATAATGCATATAATGACAATGAATGCATTTGTCCGTGCTAACTAGTAAGTGAAGTTACAATCATTATTAATTCTCAACGCAAAAACTACCTCGCAGCATCACTGATACAATCTATACACAATGTTTAACTCCTTGACTTGCTTACATCCCCTCTCATCGATTGTGCGAATATTCCACTTGTGTGACATAATCCGAAACGCACAAACCAATTCCAACGTGACGTTTCTGTTCTTACAAAAACAAAACAAATCGACCATCATCCTAATTGTGTGCACGAGTAACATTGTCACACACACAGCAGCAGCAACAACAACAACCCACAACACCTTTCCCCGCTTGCAGAATCCCGAACACGGAGGGGTTAAACGTGTATCTGCATGAAACTGACTGAAGCTCATCTTCGTGATTGCCAATCTTCTCGACCATCGATTTTTGTTGCGCACGCGACACTGGCCAGTTGCCGTATAATTTCTCGCCGCCTATTTTTTTTTTGTTTTTCCCACGGCGTCCGCACACGCAGCCACGGTTTATCTGTTGAAATTGACGTTGCTATTTTCTTCCCCTCTATTTATTGGTAGAATCGCCGCTCGTAAAAAAAAAACAAGGTTATTTTGGTTTTCCGCCAAGTTTCGGGATCGGCCACCGCCGTTTGAAGACAGGCTGCTGTTTTTATTTTGTGCGTGCGTGCCTCGCCTGCTTCAAACGATTGGCGAATGTAACGATTTTGCTCCGGATTTTAAAATCGACCATTAGAGATGCAGTGCTCTCGCTGTACGTCGAGCGTGATGCTGCGCTGGCGACTGTACATTTCGAACTGCGAATGAAATTGCCATTCAACGAGAGTATCGCTGCAGTGTAATCTGCAGCGAGACGAGTGTGGTCACCGGTAAAACCATGGCAGCATCCCATCCCAAAAAAATAATAATGACAAACTATAGAATCAATCGATGAATCTGTATTGCCAATTCATCAGATCCGATTAAGAGATTAATTGCCTACTGGCTACATTTAAAATGTTCAGTGGCAGGGAGATGACAAGTTCACGATGGTGCCACATTTACAAGCTTCGGAATTTCACAGGGAGCGTTGGCACAGTGGTTCGTGCACAGCGCTCCCAAATTATGGATTCCGGAGTTAAATTCACAGACCTGACGAACATCGGTGGCGAGAGGTATCTATACCTGTGCTAGGCGCTCCCCTTAGCCAACACTCATTCGTAAAGTATGGCCACACAGCTCCCAGAACTGACAACGTATGGGGACGTATTCATCCAGCAGTGGATTAATAACCGGCTGTATCAACTCATTTGTCCAAATGGCAACAGACTGTGCTGTTAACAAGAGCTGAGGTTGGAGAACAAAATTGCCATTCTTTTTCTCTATTTTTTCTTCAAATCTTTGTCTACAAATGCAGATTACAAACTATTGCTACTTTGCAATGGGTTAATATTGTTTCGTAAATATAATAAAAAAAATAGCACCCTAATGTTTTTTTTTTGGGTTGTCTTCTTTTCGCCAGTCTGTCAGAAGGCTGTTACTCAAGGACCTTTTGAACACTAAGTGACTGCTAATGTCGGCAATGTCAGGTGGTAATGGGTTCCAGGCCTGGGGATCTTGAAAAGCAAACGATGGGCATCACGCATGTGTTACAGCTCGGTCGGAGCATAGGCAGCCACCACGAGACTGATCTGAGGCTACCGGAAGTTGGAGAATTGCAGTGAAATGGGCAATGATAATGGAGTTTGACCGGGATGACATTTTTGAATGCTTCAAACAAATGATGACATCGCCCGTTTAGCCATGACAATTATCTCCAGCTGACTCTGACCACCTCCTTGCGACTACAAGATAATTATTCCCTTCTATGTGTGTGGGTATTTTGAACTTCGTTCACACCGCACGAAGCCAACTGTGCTTATCGGAGCTGCTGGGAACGACATCAAACTAAACACAAAAAGCAGTTCCAAAGAAATTAGTTTTCAATCTAGAATTAAAAGTGCACAGCCCCAGTGTCTTCCTAATATCGGAAAGAAGAGCGTTCCAGACAGTGGCAGAAGCTTATCTGACAGTGCGCGATGAGACCATCCTTATTCGATGGTTAGTGAATAGCCGCTGCTGCGAGGAAGAGCCGAGTATGCACGATGGTTTTTGCTCCTTGACGATATCAGCAAGGTATTGTGGTTCATTTGTGGCAAACACTTTGTGTATAATGAGTGCGACCTTCACTGGAGAATGAATCCTGCTGTGGTGTTAACACACTGGACTTGCAATCCAGTGGTCTTTTGTTCCATTTTGATCTCCCGGCCTGCTAGTTGAAATAATGGTCACATGTGTTAACCCCACCCCCTCCGCCCCCTCTCACACCATCTCTATCTATGCAGCGGTATAAATGGTTACACCATACTCTTTGGTTCTTTCGGTAAAGTCACGTGGGTAGAAAAATAATAGATCACGACGCTTCGATCACAACACAAGCAATCGTCATCAGGTGGGACAACCACAGCAAGAAAAAACTGCTGAAGTAGCAGATTGAAAAACGCCTACTTCAGCAGTTTTTTTTCTTGCTGTGGTTGTCCCACCTGATGACGATTGCTTGTGTTGCGATGAAAACGTCGTGATCTATTATTTTTATACCTATGTTACTTTTCCCGAAAGAACCAAAGAGTATGGCTTCCTGCAGTCACGAAAGCTTCAAATCAAGATTTGGTACACCGCAGTTAGTGGTTTGGTAGGGCCTGTGTGGTGTGGTAAAGTGTGGTCACTCCCACCTCTTCCAAGTATCTGACCAGCATGGAAGAGTAGGCCACATACCCTCTCGAAGGGGGCTCCAGAGTGGAGGCCCTCATACTACTGCTGATGGAAGGGCATCCGATTATCATCGAAGTTTGTTACAAACCGAGTTTGGTGGAATATATATTTTTGTTGCGTCGAGAAATATAAGCATAATAAACCGCGGACAATGAGAAAACATGCCGACTTTTCTTACAGAACAGATAGTAAGCTATAGGGCTATATTTAAATCCACCAGTAGGCTGTTGTGTTTGCCCTGAAGATTGGTTGAATGGGGCAGTTGAATATCTTAAGAGGGTGACACATGCTGTTGGTTGCGGTAAGTGTTCTTGAGAAAATTTTAAGAATGAAAGTTTCCTTTCATGAGCTATTTCAATAACGTGTGGGGGCCTCAGCACGTTAATTGACACTCCCTGTTCTGAAGCCATGGGTGGCGCCTGTGTTATTGCGCCTCCTCAGAATTCATGAACCCACGGACCGTCTGAACTTCAGACGCTTGTGCGCAAAGTGACTCCAGCTGTTAAATAATAACCTTCACAAGATGATAATAATAATAACCTTCATAAATAATAACCTTCATGAGATTAATACATAAACAAGCTCTACCGTAGGAAATCCAGACGATTTCCTCTTCAAGAGAGGTAGGAACATTTTTTTTGTATTTGGTTGCTTTTTTGGTTTTATAGAGGCTCGCTGTTTTTTTTTTTACATGAAGATGAAATTACTGAGGAATCTATAAAAAAGGCGTCTGATTCAGTGCTGCAATGCCCTTTTGGAAAATACCACTGTTGTCTGTTTTTTCTGCAGATGTAATGCGACTCAAAGTTCAAAGGAAAAACATACACTCGTCTTTTCTCTAATACTATATACTTTAATGTATTATTTCTAGAATCATGGGGTGTATGGTAAAGCAACTAGTTTGCATATTAACAAGACCAACCGAGAAAACGGCTGTTTGAGATCAAGACAATTTGACACTTAATAATCATGGATTCATTTTCGAAGTGTAATTTAATTTACTTAATTGTCTGTCTCTCAAAGCCATGATGACTTTACAATTATTAATGTACAATAGGAAAGTTAAAGGGGGGACCTTTTTTGCGGTTATTTGTCTGGAACCTTCCCCCGGACCTGATCGCCAAGGGAGACCCTGCCAGGAGTGTAAGACTCCAGGCCACAGAGCTCTGAGTGTCATTGGAACACACAAACACCAGCACCACCACCACCACCGCCGCGATAAGGCGACGATCCTTTTATTTAGGCTCTCACAAATCGTGGCCTTAAATATGAAACAAATATACAGCTTTCATATAATAACAATAATAATAATACGAAAAAACAATTATTGATTGCGCAGCGATGAAGTACAAATCGGAAGAAAAATAATCTCGGGAGATCCACGTTCACCAATGCCATGTAGAGTGGCAAGATATTACAAAAAATACATTGAGAAGAAAAGGTGCAAACATAAATTGAGATGGATGGAACCCTCTCAGTTGTGCTGATGACACAGTCATTATAACAATCAATGATAATGAACTATGATGAATCAACAACACACACAATGAAGACTGTATACATGTCAACAAAACAAAAGTTATGCAAAACTAGTTATCTTTACCAATAGATGTAATCATGAATTTAAAAAAAACGAGCATCATATCGATTGCAATCAATGAAGGGACACTGGGATTACAATTATGAAATAGAGCAGAGTGTAAACATACTCATGTGACGGAGATTAACGTGTTGGCAATTCCATGAACAAATCTTCAACTTATCGGTGGAAAAACCAGGAAAGCCAGAGACAATCTACACACATGAGGGGATAACACTCAGCCCTGCACAGACGGCCTCCACATCTAATGGCTGCATCGCCATCTCTTGGCAAATGTGTTGCCCATCCCTATAGCATCTGGCATTCCCAGGCATCTCCCATCCAAATACTAACCAGGCTGAACCCCCCCACCCTCCACTTTCCTAGAGCTGATGAGATTGGGCACATTCAGAGTGATTTGATAAACAGTCAATGGCTACGCTGGTTCCAACTGCTCACAGTAATTATAATTAATAGCATGTTTCAAGATGTGAAAACATGCATGGGGTAATTGGCTATTGAGACTCGTCAAAATATGACCCTACGGCCCTATAAATAACCACAGAGTGATATTAATGCAGCTGCGAAAATATCACCCTCTGGATATAAATATGTGTAAACGGTTATGTGCAGTGATTAACGCCAATATACCAATAATGCATAAACTGTGTTGAATAACTGCCGATGCAGTGTCACCGCCCTCATAACTTAACGCGACATCATTGCTGCGGGTTTATGTTTTAGCGGAGAATATAAAGGTTGTCTTTGTTCAAATGAGGATGCCAAAGTAATAATTTCCCTGTTTGCGGGTTTTAGCACAGTGGTTAGCGCACTCCGCTATGAACCCAGCACCCTGCGTTCAACTCCCAGACATGGATGATATCAGCAATGGTGATTTGGACCAGCCCTGGGCCTCTCTTAGGTCGACTCAGCCTCAAATGATAGTTGGCGTGATCTTATGCAGGGCCTAGTCTCATTGGCACAATCACTTTTGTAATCCTCAGAAAAGTACTACTCGTTGCATTGATCCTGGAGGCATGATGGGTTAAGTCGAGTTCCAATTTGGATGTGAAGGTTCAACCTCGTGTTAGGGAAGCACTCAAGAGAGCACCCCCTCCGATTAGCACTTTTGGCTACATACGGTGCGAAAGAAGTTCAACATATGTACCTGGCCAGCACCACAAACAAACTCTGTATTTTGAAGATTCCTTAAATCATAATTTTTTCTGATCGTATCCCACTCAGTGTATTTTACTATATACAATTCAAGAAAGTTTTTCAGTTTCAGTTTCCAGTTTATTTATTTTGGTATAGCCCTGTGAGCCATTCGGCTCTTGAATCGGGTACAACCACAACAAACAAAAAAACAAAAACACGAACAAGAAAAACATCTTAAAGTGACTATGTGACTGTGTAAAAAGAAAATCCATGGAAAAAAAACAGCAAAATATTCCTGAAAAAAAGCACCGTACACCAACGCCGTGTGCAAAAAATCCCAGTGGGATGCAAGTCCAACAACAATACAACAACCACCACAAGAAAACTTAGATTAAGGCTGTCAGTCTAAGACGAATTTCCCCAGGGCATGTGATGGCAAGTGGGCACCTTTTGCATCACTCCCAAGTGCTTATGCTTGCATGCCGCACACAAGGGAGTCAAGCTGTTGAATTGAATGCCCGGTGTCACATCAGGGAACAATGACAGTAACTGGGTGGATAGGAGATTGTTTGTTTTGGGTCAGGGACTTACTCTCACTACTGTACATATGTGAACTACTGGACATCGGTGAAAAATTACTTAATTTAGCTCATCGGGTTCTTCCAGTGCAAATGCATGATTCTGATAAATATTCTGATTCTGATTCAGCCGAGGCTCAGTCAAACTTAAAAGAAGTACACATTCTAATTGGCAGTTGATAATCTGCATTTGCACGTATCGAGCTGAAGTCTCTGGGCTCAAAATGAAGAGTTCAACACACTACTCCACCACTCAGCAACAGTGGAAAGCCCGTCTACCCTTAACGGCTGGGACAAGTGCTGTTGAGCGAGCACCTACATGGCATTGGTGACGGATATACATAATACATGTGGTGTGGTTAGCACAACACCTGGCCATCTACGTCTTCCCAGCGCTCATGTTTACACGTCGCACCAGGTCCTCATTGAGTCAACCTCGGGAAACCTGGGACCTGGGTGCAGATATTCACCACTGATGCTAACCACAAGCACGAGCAGGAATTAAACTCGGGCCGCCAGGGTTTGTAGTGCAGTATGCTAACCACTGTACTGTCGCTCACCACACTGCTATCACGTACAATATCACACACAATCAAATGCAATTTTTTCATTCGTAAACAAACAGGTACACAACGACACATGTTCGCGCGCACACACAGACACCTGTGCCTATATGCATGCACGCATGCGCACATATCGCCATGCATGCGCGCATACAATATGAGTAAAAAAGCATTACTTAGTTTGAATTTCAACTCGTGCCTGTATGCTGCTGGGATCACAAGACAGAAGCTATCGCCAATTCAGCCGAAACAAACTCTGATCACGTTCCCTAGAGCAAGTGAGTTATTGTCCTCGACAATTCTCCTGCCTGCTGTGCATAGCTCCTCTCAGATTCATCCTGCTTTTTTTGTTTGTGGATTTTTTTGTTGTTGAGTAATCCATCCTCTCGCAAGAATAGTTTTATGAATAATGTGTATATATCTAGCACAGGCACTTGACAGCTTCTTGGTCCTTGTACAAATATTTCAGTGGAGTCAATATCGCATCGAAATGAAAGTGCAGTTCAAGTATCTCCCTGCACAAATGCAAATCAAGGGCTGGTTCTAATTAATGTTTTGACGATGGAAATTCCACATCCTCAATGCGGGACCATTGTGTCTAGAGGCAACCCACTGCTGGCATGCAACGATGGTACCAACTTAAAAATAAAACCTTGGAGGGGGTACATTTGATGAGTTCGTCGGCCGCTCACTGGGATTTGAATTCCAACCATAATGCCACACTGGAGCCATAGATGGCTCCTTTCAGCATCATAATCATCAGTCATGATCAATCCAACACTAGATGAAGGCGTCTCCAAGCTGCTAGCATGCAACATGCAACCCTCCCTTCCTCAACACCAACCCACCCACCCATCGATCCCCCTCCTCTACCCCCGCTCCCCATTGCCCGGCCCCCAATCCTTCCTGCACTACCCCCCCCCCCCCCCAACAATATCCCATGTAAGATGGCACACACGCAAATACAAAATGGCCTTACTTGTGAGCAACATATTAAACTGCTAAAGTTTGGTAGATCTAAGAGTTCCAGTGGCAATGGAGGTTTTTTTTTCTCTAAATACCGCATTGCCAGGCTAATGATTAAAATAAACAAAATAAGAGAGCATCGTGTCCAGTTACGTCTTCTGTCGTGCAGCTGAACAGGTGCGGGGAATGTGCCAGTCTGTTTTTGTGTCATGGGTGCAGTTGCTTGGCTTTGATGCAACTGAATGGGTTGCACCGTGTGCATTGTTTAGAGTGCAATTCGTATCCGTAAGTGTGTGCCCTGCATAGCAATTGCCTTAATGGAATGCATTATGCATTAGTGTTAGGGCCGATTCAACAATAATCTGGGAAATGGAGCTTCAAAGTAACCCAACAGCGAAAGTGTATTCGTGGTGTGAATTCTTAACTCGTGATAAACAGGAGAAACTCCTCGTATTTGTGGTCACGTAAGAGGAAGAACAATGGTGTGGCGGCGGGGTGACCCAGTGGTAGACAGCTGCCCGCCTGCTGCAGAGGTTCACGATTCGAATCCGACATCGTGACAACTGTGAGTCTATAAACAAAACCTGCACCGTCCGCTTCATAACGGATGTTAAAGACTCTCTGACGTCGTTTCAAGAATAGGCCAGTGTTAGGGTCCAAATTTTGATTTAATAATGACCTGCAAATTACTCAATTGGGATTATATTATAAAAGTCGTCATACCCAGCAAATAACTTGCCATCAGAAGGTGATGTTGTTGTTGTAACTTTCTGACCTGCTCCTACTCGACATCTGTGAAAAAGAGAGCTTCATAGCTCATTGGATTTCTCCAGGATAAATAGAATATCTGATTTTGAAAAGAGGCAGGAGACTCCTGGAGAAGATTTCTTGAGTAAGCAAGCGTAATAATAACATGACAATATGATATTAAACTCCTTGGTTATCCGCACATGTACTATGCATATCCGTCAGGAAATTTGTGAAAAATTAGAAGCCGTTCTTAAATTCAAGATGATCACAGATCATTTGAAGAATAGGGCCACTGATAATAGAGAGTTTTTGTTGCAGACCCAACAGATCCGCAAGATAATAGGTGTCAAGTATACTGTAATAGGGTAAACATATCATGCAACCGATAAGCGTTGTGCCTAGCAGTTCTAAAATTGTGAACTACATTTCTGGAAGGCATTTGTCTTAGCCCATAATGCCATTGCGGTTCATAAAATGTGTACCGTCTCATGGAAAGAAAGTCAGCACGAGTTGTCTTAGCCTGTATCCCAGCCTTAAAAATGAGGAATGTTTCGTCCAGTTGTTTTTAGCATCACTGAGCTTTCAATGTGAATGTTTAGTATGTGTGTACATTTGGGGATGCTACGCTTTGTTGCCCAACAATGGCGAGTACTGAACGGGTGAAGCAGATGTTGACATCATTGAACTGATAGGACAAGCGAGAGGAGCAAGAGGACGCTTCAAATGGCTGAGTAAAGAACGCAACAATGATGCTATATTAGAAGAAGGAAAAAAACATATCACGACGTACAACAAGAGCAGCGTCAGGCCAGTTCAGAGAACTGGAGAATAACACAAAAGGGGAAAGGCAAATTGATTGGATTTAACAAATAGCTCTGCGACGAGGTTATTGAGGATATTCTGGCCAAAGAGGCAAGAGGCTTGGAAGCGTTTCTATTTTGAACGAAATATCACGGTTGCTGTTGGACGTGGGTGAGTCATATGCTATGCGAGTGGTGAAGCAAGGCAAGGAAAGAGCTCCGGCTTGGAAACCATAAAATAAAAACAGAAAGTGTGAAAGACTCAGGGCAATGCGGCTGCGGGTGAGCGACACGGATTATTGAGTTAGTTTGGGAAATAAATAAAGCATTGGACGAGCTCCATGAGAGAAGAAAAATATAGAATGAAAGAATGTATTGGTGGCTTTTGCCAGGAGGCGAGAATGTGTAGATTGACATGGCACCATTATGTATCCAAATAAACCTTAATGCATCTCAAGACTCCTTTTTTTCCAGGAGGCTTCTGCATCAGTATGTTTGGCTGAATGCTATAAAACTATTCTGGAGTTGTTTGGCCACACACATATACTCCGAGAGTAACACTCTATGTGTGTGTATGCTGAACGTCTTTCGCACCGTATGTAGCCATCTGTGCTAGTCGATAATCTTATTCCTGGAGTGCCATCTCCTAGCCACCTCACAGCGGCTAAACAAATTCAAGCCCTTGCAATACTTGACGTTCTCAACAAATTAAAATAAATGAAGGGGCAGGTGCGTTATGGTGAATTGGCCAAAACAAATTATTTGGTTGGCCAGAATCCCCCTCTCACCCTCCTCCAAAAAAAAAACAACCTCGTGTTTTTAAACATGCGGTATGCGCCTTGCTGTTGTATAATGACGCCTCTACTTACGAACTAGTAAAGTTCCACAGGTGTGTTCATAAGTCGATTTGTTCGCAAGTACAACTTTACTCACGTCGATTCAAAACATGTGGTACTGAATGTACACTAAACACGGGGAATGGCTTTCAAGGTTGTATAATCTCCTGTAGATGTGGATGTCACCGGTTCTTCACTTTCTGCAGATGTAGATGCCACCACCGCCATCCATTGCGCACGCGGTTGAACTTACGACTCTCGGTCTGAACAAGAAACTGGACATACGGACAGGTTGTTTTTTTCGTTTCTCTGAAAGTTTGCGAGTCGAATATTCGCAACTAGAGGAGTCCCTGCATAAGGAAACATTATGATTTTCAATTAGTTCAATTGGCGCACGAGTGTCACGCTCTCAGTGGACTTGATTTATATTCAGTGGGCGCGACCAACGTTTTTTAATTACTTAAATTGGCTTTAAATTAGCCCCAACACCTGCCGAAGATTTCCTCGGGGGCTCACCTCATATCGGAGCACCTGCCTTGCAAGCACACATCCAAGGAAGTGCATTAAAACCTCCGCCTATTGTTTGGATTCATTAAGCCACTCCGCAACCTGTTTCAACAAAAAGTCTCTGATATATACTGTGTATATATATTTTCTAAGAGTATCAGTGTGGCACACAAAGGCCTGCCGAGTGCAAGCGCTGGATACACAGTTGTTCTTTAAATTGAACGCACGTAGGCTTACGCGACCGATATTGAGTGACAGTAGATTTTTTTTTTCCATCGCCGATAGCTATTGTTTTAGGGCGCATTGTACATTTTCGTCATGATTGTCATTATGTTTTCGTCTGATCGTGTGGTAAGTAAAACGTGTGTCGTACACTCTTCTCCACCCAACAGAGCACGTCCGACTAGCACGTTTGACTCCGCACAGTGCGTAAGAAGTTCTACATACATACATGTTCACAGATTAGCCACTTACAATATCGATGTTGGCAGCCTTTTATGACCATGCAAAAAACATTAACTCATCGAATATCAATTCTAGATTTGAAGCTTTCGTGACTGCAAGGATCCATACTCTTTGGTTCTATTCGGTAAAGTCACGCAAAAGTATAAAACAACAAAAAATAAAAATAAAAAATTCACGACGTTTCGGCCACAACACAAGTGGCCTTCATCAGGTGAAGGGACCAGACTGTCTCATCGAATATCCACACTTGATAGCCTGGTTTAATCACACATGGCTGTCCAAATGTAAATCCAGGGTCCTCTGCGGGTGCTGATTTGTTGCTCTGATAAAGGCATTATCCCACAAAGCAATTCAACAACCCCAGCAAACAGCTCTATACTGCGAGTGGATAATCAAAGCTTGAAATCAGAGTCTCGGGGGTGTAGGATCAGTACCGTAACATTGAAATTAACCTCACTGGGCCACAACAACTACCAATATGTTTCTTTTAAGCACTCGTGGATTTCAAGCATTTGTTATAATTCATCCAGTTGGCTGCACCTGATTCAAGTGCTTGACTTACAATCGGAAGGTTGCAAGTTCAAATCTCAGACAAGAGTTCACTTATCTCATCTTCTCTCTGGGACTGATAAAATGAGTACCACTATGTAAGAATATCCACAGCTATCATCCTATGGAGAGATTATACTCCTGGGCAGGCTTTCGCTGTTGCGCTGTATAGCGTGTTTTGCGGCATGATGTCCGACGTTTCACTCCACATCCTGGCACAACCAGAAAAGACACCGGAGAGATTAGTCAATGCCATGCGAATGTGGAATTTCATCTCCTGGCTAAGGACCAACAGCAAAGAGGAACATCTCTCGCTCTGGGCGTTTGCCTTTTTTTTGGCATCTTCCCAGCTGCTACTCATCACACACAGAGGTGGATGGGTCATGCAGAGAAATGTCACTTAATTGTGGGGGGGTGAAAGGAATGATTGAGGTAAGAAATGCTTCTCGTCTGACAAGGCCTAAGATGGGGTCTTTTCACGGGTAATGTTTTGCCAGTAGTGGTGTAGAAACACAGTTAAATAAATAAATAAAAATCCACAACAAGTACAGTATAATTAAACATAACTTTTTTACCATTACTTTAAGCACATCATCTACTGGATATGTAAAATATGTTTCAGGAATAAGTATCGGTTGTGTATTTATCCGACTGGACACAGCTGTTGCGAAGTGGTTACTCTCAATTAAAAGTTGTGAGTTGGAATCCGAGTGAGGGTTGACTCAGCCCATAATGCATTTGGGAGTTCAATAAAATAAGTAGTAGTTTGATAAAAAAAACAATGTTGGTCATTTGTGGAGAAAACGTAACAGTTTATGCATGCAATATACAGCTCACCTTTTACACTAAGGTCCATCGTCAACAAACCCCCATTTTTATTTACTAGAGTGATTCTACATATCCACAGTATAGTAGCTAAGTTGACTTCGGGGGAGTTCCACGTTAGTTTCAGACACCATTTGCCTATGGCGGTATGCACGGGCAGGAATTAAACCTGTGTGGGTTCTCAGGGGCTGCTTGGGTGCCCTTCCACCACCAAATGTTGCTTGGACTCTGAACTCAGGATTATGCACAGCTATGGTGCCCCCTACAGCAGCTTTACAAACCCCCCCCAACTCCCATTCGGGAGGAGCTGGAGCCAGGCCTGAATTGAACCCAGGTTGTCATAATTATGGCACAGGGTAGACTTTTTTTTAGGTTTCTTAGCACCCTGAGAACGATTGTTTAAGGGCGCTTCAGCGATTTAAATTCATATTATACTAGAAATCCCAAGGCAAGTTGAGATACCACTTGTCACTGATGTCAGGCATGGCCTGGAATTGAACTTTGGTCACCGGGATAGATGGAGCAGGCGCGCGCACACAAACACACACACGACCATTTGACAGGCGTGCCCTTACGTGCAAATGCGACCTTCAAATCATGTGCTTTTAAGCATTTCTTGTCTCATCAACCCTCCCATGCGAGATGGGAAAACATCGCAGCCTCAGAGGATCAAGACCTTAACTGTTGTGTAAATATATAGCAAGCAGAAGTGCTGTTGTGAAAGCCATCCTGGCTCCGTGGTTTGGATGTGCGGCTGAGCCGCACCGTGGAGAATTTCCTGACAGCGAGGTCATTTCGTCGTGACCCTGCCTCGGATTGTTACTGTGTGGGCTTGCCTGTTTGGCTCAGAGAGCCGTGCGTGACACGCGCATTGATGTCCTCATATTTTTGGAGGTAGGTGGGTGGGTGGGAGTCTAAGCGATCAAGCCTTGCTGATGTTTACACTCCCAGCAGCAAGGTTTTTAGACAATGCAGCTTTGTTCGCTGTGCTCTTGTGTGCCGTGCTGACCCTTGATAGGTATTCATAAACAGCACGGGCTCGAAGGCTGAATGTGAGATCTCCGAGTGAGTGTGTTGCTGTGTTAAGCAGGGAGGGGCGTGCGGGGTAGAATAGGTCTTTCAAGTCGTGGTGCGACAGTGTGGTAGCGTAGCGGTTAGCACGCTGCGCTCACGAACCCGGCGACCCGAGTTCGATTCACGCTCACGTTCAACATCAGTGATGATTACCTGAACCGGTCCTGGGCCTCCGCTAGTACCTAGGTGCGGTGTGTAATACATTTCATTCATAGATGCTCGCGAACAGTAATTGCCTCAACAGTCTGTTAAGGCTATACGGTCTTTGTCTTTTTTGGTGTTATGAACCCAACGACGTGGATGTAATTCCCTGCCATCGATAGGATCGGTGGCAATTTCTGCCCCAACAAAGTTCGTGTTCTCTCTTGTCCTGGGCCTTCCATGCTTAGGTTGACTCAACCTCCAATGAGAATTTGGAGAACCAACGGTGGACATGCGTAGTGGTGACCACACCACCTCCTGCCGTGTACATTCCCCGACTCGAATAGCTGCTCATTGACAGCACAAACTCCAACGGTGCATCAGGCACGTCTGGGGATCTTTGTACGTGCGTGCAAATAATATCAAGCAGCATGACATGATTAACATGCTTTACACTCGCAGTGCTTTAAATTGCAATGGGGAATACATAAACAATGTTGCTTCTAACTTTATGACTGTAATAAAACACATATTAGAGTCATTGCAGGTCATAAACACGGGTACTTTTACTTCCTCTAGTACCACGATAAGTCTTTTACCCATTGCTTCCGCTTCCCACGCGAAGATGTTTTTTTAATATTCATAGGCTGTTACATTTAAATGGCTTTTGAGACACAAATGTGGCAACTAAGCAGTGCTGTTGTTTTGATTTGTTAGTCGGCAACACAAGTGTCTGTTGGCATGCACCGAAAAGTCAGCGTGCATTATACGTCGGAGGTGATGTTCCCTAATGAGACCTCGTGAGGGTCGCGTTGTCAAATTGAATGCTTTCCTCCGTTTGAGTGCGCTGCGTAATGCCTCCCAGGGTGCACGAGTGCACGTGTCTCTTCTGTTTCAAGCCGCCCTTTGTTGTTGCTGCCATCGAGAGCTTGCCATCGCTTCTTATTAAACAGGGTGGGATTGGTGGCATTGCACAATCAAAAAGTCAAGTGGAACTCTTCCGGGGAATCCGGGCTATGTGTGACTGTGCATAAAGCCACTCGTGCAAGACATTTTAAGAATACAAATATATGCACACATATATACCCATCGCCCCTGAATGAAAATGCGCACGGGCCAGAAAGGGCGAGAATGATTGAAGACATCTGGAGAACGTCGGCGCAAGAAGTCTTTCGTGAACCAGGGAAAGAAAAAAAACCCGCAACAGAAATGACGATTCAAGTGGCGCATCCCCTTCGGATTGTGCGTGCTTTTGTGACGCACCGAGGAACAAGAACGTCAATTGAAACGGAAGCACGGATTTTCGATGGCGGGGATGACGAATTTTCCGTTAAATTTTTGGTGATGGGGAAAAGTAAAATGTGATGGAAATGTGTTGTTTTATTTATGTTCAACGGCAGTTTGGGGTTACGTAAACAAAATTGCTTCCAGCTTTACGGGTGTAATAAAGCAAACACTTCTTATGCCGGTCACAAATCACCAACATGGGTCACCCATTCTAAATTTCAGCATATGTGCATGTCTGTTAACGTAGCTTTGTATCGAGCTTGATGAAAAGGTAATTTGTTTCCTTCGTATGAATTTCAAATTCGTATATTTCAATAATAGTAAGCGGCATCACGTGATTGATTCGTAAATTAACATGTACGGCACTTTGTCAATCCACTGCTGGATGAAGGCGTCTCCATGCCATGCCATCCTTGGGAGGTTTTTTTTTTTTACTATACTTCACCGAGGCCGAGCAGTGTGCGCTCATGACTAAGTAGGAGGGAATCCCGTGACTGGTTCAAATTCGCATGCATGAATGTGTGTTGAACTTCTTTCGCGCTCATAAATTGCTAACCGTGCTAATCGTAGATTTCACATACGACGTTGCCAGGAATGCAACTGAGGTCACCAGGCTCATATGCAATGGCAACCGCCACATACCTGTACCACTACTCCGCCACATACCTGTACCACTACTCCGCCACATACCTGTACCACTACTCCGCCACATACCTGTACCACTACTCCGCCACATACCTGTACCACTACTCCGCCACATACCTGTACCACTACTGCACCACACGACTATGCGTATATACATAAATACCACATATGAATTATGCAATTAAAGTGCAATGTTTACTGCAATTAGATATGGTGGAAGTTGTTATTTAAAAAAAAGAATAACCCTTGATATATTATTTTTTTACAAGTTTTAAAGCTGCGGGCTACTTAACAGCAATTCCATGCTTTCCGCGCATGAATAAAAGTCACGCGGGTGTGTCGGAATCTCTCAAGAGTTGCATTGCGCCCCAGTGTTTATGTTTACAAGCAGTGCTGTGAGTTCGCTGGAGAAGTTAACTTATTTAAGAGTTATTTATTACGTAAGCAATGACATATTGCTCTATGTGGTTACCACTAATCAACAGTTATGTGATACTATGTTTAGCATTCTCTATGTATTCTCAGAAGGTTTCAAGCTGACTAGCTGAACTCAGTCCCTCTATCAAGGGTTCATTAAATAAGTACCATTTTTGGAAACAGCCTTCAGTGGCTTACATTTAAATGAACCTTGCCATGAAAGTGTAAACGATAAACAATCCCTTTGTCAGGTGAATTTCTGGATGATCGACTCCCCATGCCATGTTAGTCAAGAGTGTTGTTTGTGATTACAATTCATCATTCTGGTTCGTGCAGGCTGGTGAAGTGAGCACTTATTCTGTATCACTCTCCCCTCAACTTAGCCGTGGCCTGGGAATCGGAACTCAGATAACCTGGTTTATAGAGGATTGCGCTAACTGGTACACCATCACTCCATGTGTAACATTCACGGATGCCTTAGGGCAGCCAGATGAAATGATTGCCCTCTGAATGTTTAATATGGGGGCACTTTGATATTTGATCCTCATGGTGGTACCCTGGGGTTACCAAATAATACAAAATGTCCGAGGCAATTAAATATGTTATTTCTGGGACACTATTTTTGTCCAGGGGTGTACTTAACTCCGCGACTGGGGTACCAATCAATCCGAAATCAGTGCCAGTCCACGATGTCGAAACGCAGCGAGGACGATTGTGCCGAAGCCCTGAACGCTCGCGGCACGCACTGTGGTGGTGCGTCGTGAGTACAGCTCGTCGAGATGAGTCGATTGCCGCATCGCCGACCATCAACACACTAAACATGACTGCATCACGGACATTGAAAGAGCCTACCCCGGGGGTACCGCCATGAGGTTCATTTGTACTTTACGTGTACGGTGTCTGCACCCATCCCTGTGACCGAATAACCAGGGGTCAGTCCAAATCTTGGCACGTCTTTGAAGCAAGAAAATCAGGTTTCAGCCTGTTTTGGATGGGTGACCACCAATGCGTCAAACAGCTGCCACAGCTTGCTTCAGGGCTACCGTGGTGGTCGGCCGAATGTTTCTGTTGTTACAGGACATGTATGCTTCCACACACACACATGCTCTCCGCGTCCTCAAGTCGTGATTACTTACGTGAGAACTACAGGGAACCAGGATGGACTCCTTTGCACAAGTGACCACCACCAACCGACCATGACCAGCATGGTGAAGAATGGTAAAACAAAAAAAAAACCCCATCACACTCACGTGCTTCGGGAGGTCCCCAACTGTGGGCATATAAACCCGTCTCTGAAAACTACAGTTAATATGGATTCATGTTACAATCAGCCTTGAGTCAATACGTCCAATTAACAAATCCCATCTAGCATTGAACAGAGAATGGCTAATTGTGCCCAACTCGTGCTGCAATCTGAGCAATTGAAAGCACATTGTTGAGGATAAATACTGCAATTAGTGCTGACAATTTTGTTATTTTAACCACGCAACTTCCTATGTTGTCACAGATGTGTTTTTAAGCTTGGTGGGAGCATGCGTTTATTTTTTTATTTTTTTTTTGTCTCAACATGTCTGCGGTGGATCATTGCTGCTTCGTGAGCAGCCCTAGGATGTACTATGTTTCCAAATGCCCGTGGTATGACCACGTGTTGGAAACCTATCAATAACGGTCGTGATTTATAGCGCACCATGCTTTAAAATAAATTATATAAGCCAGGTATTGGATTTGTTGCCGTAATATGAATGCGACACTTTATCGGTGCATGTAATTCGTTGTCAATGTCGCGTGTACCTTAAGTTTACAAGTCTATTTCCGATTGGACTTTTGAGGACGATATGGTGGTTTGACATGTTAAAAGTGGTAAAGACAAAGGTGCAGCCTTGAAATCTCGTGCTTATGCCACTGCTGGCAGAAGGGCCTTGAGGAGAAAGTGCTCTTGAGAGCCCATCGATCTGGTTCTAAGCCTACTCTTACACATTACTCAGCTGTGTGGGAGCACTTCCACGTTATATAAATGCGTGCGGCATGCTGGGATGGCGAGATGTTAACTACCTCTTCTGGTACACATGAGGTCATGGTTTCGATCTCGATCCCTGACTTATGTATATTCGGAGTTTGCATGTTCTTTTCATGGTCGCGTGGATTTTTCTCCGGGTGCTCCAGTTTTTCCCTCCACATTTAGAATCAGCATGCGTTTAGCATATTTGGCTGCTATAGATTTCCACGCGATAAGCCATCTTCGTTGAGTTCTCATTTGTGGCCAGGTCGCTTCTGAAAAATAGCTATTTGCATCAGTGGGACATATCTGGAAAAATAAAAGTACTTTCGATTTTTTTTTTCCCCCCATAGAACATTGCATACCTATTTAGCTTCCTGCTGGGTGTACAAACTTGCGAGGAGATCGAACCGAGAGCCCTCGAGATTACAAGTTAACTGCGATAACGATCATTCTACGGCAGCTTCCTATGACATATACAACCGTATATATAATGCAATATGCACATAGTTGTTTCATATTAAATTATTACTTTTGCTGCAGTCTTAAAGTGCATTGAAACATTTTGGGGGGGACTCCACGTAAAGCAACAATTTTGCTTTGGATATAATCTTCCTCTCCATAAGAATGTGTAGTTTCCAATGTTGGCTCAGGGCCACCAGCAGAGGTGATCACTACCAAATCTGTGTTTAAGCTGGGACGCTTTTACAAAACACAGTGGTCTTCTCTTGCGGAGTATACAAGGTAACAAATATCCTACCAGCAAGTGCATGTTTATCACTGGTTTCAAGAGGACATTGCTAAAATATCAGAATCTAATAATATGGAATGTATTAGAGGCCCGATGATTGCTGAAATAGGGTCTGGTATCAAGCTTTTGTTTCCCGATTCTAGTGAGTATTTCAAAATTAAATCCATATTCGTAGCTGACTCAACCCAACACCTCTTAATTGTGAATACAAGGAGTGTCGTCTCGTGAGAAGTCAACATTGGCTGTCCTTTTTGGAGAGACTGACCATGCCATGGGAATGTGTAACTTTCAGCAATAGCTAAGAGACACCAACAGAGATGTGAATGACCACATTGCTCATTTGACTATTAGACAATTGGCCTATTTAGTTGATAAGCTTCTGGTAAGTCAATGGCATCCACGATTACTGGTAAGGAATGAGTACTGCTTAGCGCCCCACTAGCCACCATCCACAAGCCCGTTAAACATAGGCTATGATGATATGCTTACAAAATAAGGGGACATTGACTGATTTTATTGTATATTCTCAGCCAGGATGTTACATCTGCCTATAATTCCTCATTACACTTGCTGTCACCAAAATATGTCATGCTGCAGAATACAACACTGCTTTTGCTTTGATCAGTTGCGTGTTAACACTAATGATTTTAATGTGCGTTTGAGAAGCCTACCGCATGTTAAGTGGGTTCAGCTCTCTAGAGGGACCGGGTATGGTGGAAAAAAAAAAACGAACATCAACAATGTGGCCAATAGCCGTGCATCAAACTCAGAGTCGTTCATCAGGGCTAATAAAGACCATATTGGCCAAAACAGCATTCGTCAGAATTAGCGACATTCTTGTACAGTTGAGCAATTCTTTGCAGTCCACATTCAATTTAAATTTGCACGTGTTCCTCTCAATAGTCAATTATGTAGACACGTTGTTGTGTTTTTTTGTTTTGTTTTTTTGCGACCGCGATGTTAAGAATAATTAGCGTTTATTGTAAATTATTTTTTTCATTTATGATGATAGTTAAATTTCCCTGAATCTTCTTGAAATTGATCGAATGAGGTGTCTGGGTTGCATGGTGTGGTTATTTCACGTGTCAGAGCACCGCATTATAACTATAACCAGTAATGTTGGATTCGAATTTAGGTTTCGGCTACCCAAAGAAGTTCCAGGAGATTCTCAACTCTGTGTCATCCTGATTTATCAATCTGGGAAATGATGAGAGTAGATTTTCTCATCCAAACTTGATTTAGATTTCTCTTAAATTCCAGTCAATTTTTTGTTGTTGTACACTTAAACATAAATTTTCGCAATGGGGTGGCGATCATCACTCTGAGCAACCCTAATTCAGTGGTGGGAATTCCACGTGCCTGTAGCAGGGGGCACCTCCATTCAAAGGATGACGACTCTTGACTAGCCCACAGAGTAATAATTATTTGATTTACTTTCTGCGAATGATAAGCTGATTCGACTCTCGACCAGAATTTTTACTTTCAACCATGCTTCGAGTGAGTTGAGCACTCTAATCGTAGCTCCACCTGGCCAGACATACTCCATACAGTAACGACCGGTATAAAAGCCTTAACTTTTGCAGTGACCTAAGCTAAGTTTCTGCGCATTTCCTGGTGACATCTTTCCTCATTACACAGCAACAGCAGGCTGGTATCTCTGAGGCAGTAACTATTAGGCTGCGGATTTCAATGTGTGGAAACGAAGATTGATTGTGAGTGGCTATTTCTCCCCCTTGTTTTATTTTTGTATAATTTACCACTTCCAGTACACATTTGCCAGCTGTGCAAGCAGGGCAGTCAGTGATTTATTGAGGCACAGTGAGTTTCATTAACAGAGCCATGCTTTATTGCATTGCATAGCTGAATACATATTGGGTGTATAAATATGTGCCTTACAATGTGTACAAGTACATCTGCACGTTTGTATGTGTGTACGTCTTTCTGCATCATGTGTGTGCGTGTGTTAGCATGCATGTGTGTACATGTTTGTTGTGAAACGCGGACCCCATTAAATTAACATCCGCACTGGCTTGAAACATTCAGACTGGCCTGCCTACCATCCATTCTGGGTGAACTAGACCGGATTGCTTTGAATAATTCGCAGATCCTTAAAAGATCTGGACACAGTCCCACCAGTGAGATCCTACGGCAGACAAGGCTGCATTGGCTGGGCCAAGTCGCCTGCATGCCCAGCCACACTGCATATCCAGCCACCGCATGCCCAATCAACTTCTGTTTGGCCGAATGCTACTGAGAAATATAAGGTAGTCACCCTGCAACAACAATGGAGGGCAGAGGAGCGATACTCGCAGCAATGAACGGAGCATGCCAAGGTTGACTGAGCCATTTGCAATTCGAGTACTGTGGGTTTACTCTCCAACACACCGGTGTGCTGTACTAGTAACGAATCGGCATATTTTGTATACGTGACACACCTTACTAATTGACTGTGTCGGGCGGTGGCGGGTTTAACGACGTATTTCTATTCACGCGACCTAACCCAACAATCTCTATTATTAATAATATTGGCCGCGGAAGCCTCCTACGTGTTAAACATTACTCATGAAATCGTCCGAGTCTCCCCTAGGTCAACTTTGCCTCTTTTTTTCTTCAAATCCCGTTGAATACGCCCGGATGCATTGGATTCCGGGAAGCAGGGTTAGTGGCAGCGTTGGAGACCACCGCCAGGGTACACCAGGCGTTGGCGGCGATGGGCTGCACAGTAGCCGGGAAACGGTCGTGTACCAGCGTTGGTTTTGATCATCTGCATTTGGACGTCATCGATTGTGTTTGTCTGTGGGTTTAATCGATCCGAGTGTTGGGTAATCTGGTGTCCTACCACATTCCAAACACTAATTAATTGACTTGGCCAAATATCCCCAATGTAGAATCCTCTTGAATATTATTGAAACTCTCAGGATTTCTTTGAGTAAATGAATTGCATCCTTATACTTGAAATGCAACTGTTTTACGACGCATACAAATGATTCCTAGAGTTAATATGCCCACACACACAGAAGTACGTTGTCACATTGATCATTTTACAAGTTAAAGCAGCCCTGCAATTGCTTGCACACACCAGTGCAGGCAGACGGGCCTCCACTCGAGGGTTCTCTAGAGGGCACCGCATTGGCAGTAGTGGACCGTTATCCCAGAAAGCCTCATTGAATCTCAAGACACTTCATGAGGTTGCTGCATTGAGATTTTGGGACAATACCTTATGTATGTATGTATGTTTAACTTATTTACCGAGGTGTAATGGTCCGAGCACCGAAACTTGGCATCCAGAGGTCACCTCTTCAATCTCATCTCCAGCGTGAGTACCCACTTAGCGTGCTGTCCGCTCAGAAAGTGCATCGATAGGCAGGCCACATTGTAGCGGGGTAAATTGTGGGTACTGCCACTTCTACCCAGACATCGGGCCAGCGTTGGAAGAGTCGACTAAAATCTCCTCCCCTTGAGCTTCTTGAGTGTGGGCCCCATCCTCTGGCAGTGGCGTGATCATGGAATAGCTCGGCTGCACCTCTACCATTCACGCTTCATACAGAACTGATGATAACATCACGAATTCTACCGGATTGAATTCTACTGCCGAGAAATGGAATCTTCTCATTTGAAATTACATTTTAAACCAACGAGAATGTATGGAATATCCATATACCCATGTAGGTTTTGGCATCTACCAGAATGTGAAAAGGTAATTTTATTGTTTTGTCTCCTGCAAAATATCTACCATCATTTGTAAGCAGTGGAACAGCATACATAGAGATGCAATATATATATAAAAAAGCAATTTCAAAGACAGCCTCAAAAACATTGTTTTTGATGATAATACTGCATTCTGTTTATTTTAAATATATTTATTTCAAATATACACAAGATGGATGAAGCTTCTGCAGTGCAAACATTTTCTGTGATGGATATGCTTTTCCAGACTAAACTGGATCAGACGTGCTTGTTTACAAATTGCTTATAAAGGTAGACGTTTACGAGGTGAGCTATATTGTACGCATTTTAATTTGAACAACACGATTCATTGTAATCATTTGCATCTCCTTGTAAATCCACTGCCGTTTGATTGGTTACCCAAACCGTGTTTGATCATACTTCAATGCACTCGTCGGCAAGGAGTGGAGGTGGGAGGCCAAGTTCCGGTTCAGACATTCATTGCCACTGGCCAAATACTCTAAACCAGGGGTCCCCAACCCCCAGGCCGCGGGCCGGCACCGGTCCGTGGCCTGTTAGGAACCGGGCCGCGCAGCAGCAGGAGGTGAGAGCGGTGAGTCCGCGCGTGGCCCGCCCCCCATTATTTTATTATTTACCACTTCCGTCCGCACCTCTTTCCCGCACTGCGCACTCGTCTCAGTCACCGTGTTGGTAAGCCCACAAGCTCTAACCCCTAGTAGCCAAAATGAGTCAAAAACAAATGATCACCGCCCCCCCCAAGTTCGTGAAAAAAATGTCTTCCACGAAAACGGTCCCTGGTGCCAAACAGGTTGGGGAGAGCTGCTCGAAACGCATGTTGATTTTTAATGTGGAAGGGGAAAAAAACGAGCGAGGACCCAAATAAAATTTCAGGCCACCATGGGGAAAAGGTGCAAACTCCAAATATACAGCAGGCATCTGGGTCTGGATCGAACCCACGCCCCCTGCATACCAGGCAAGGTAGTTAACATATTGCCACAGTGCCACCTTCTATCCACCTCTAACCGTGCCACCACCTATCCTCCTCCAACCGTGTTCACAGCTTAAAATTCCCCCCCATAGTCTTTCCATAACCTTGCTCGATTCCAGAAATGCATTAATGTTAATCTATTATACCGTCAACGGTGCCGTTTGTTGCTGGCCGCATGTCGTTTAGGCCTTTGAGCCTGCGCTCAGCAGGTGTGATCCATATCTATATATATTACACATATTTCACTTAAACTTGCATTTCATGTTACTGTATCTGCTTTTTGGAGATTTCACTCAGGCAGTGGTGCAAACTCCACAAGTCAATGGAGAGGCACAGTTTCTGCAGATGACATTCACTGTTGACTTCCTCAAAAGTGGGTCATCGAAAAGTAGCTCATCGATCCCAGGAGACTGAGGCAAAGATTATATCCTTGACCAGGATTTGAACATCAATACAACAGACGGATACAAATTCGAAATCTACATGTGGAAGGCACATTTATGTCATAGATCCCAATGGGCCCCGTGTATGGAAAGCATGAAATAAACAGAACCTGCAGGGTAAACGGCCAAAACTCGTGGATGAAGGGCAATTTACAAATGTGCCTTTTCCAGATATTCTGAAAGATATCTAACGTCTCTGATTGTCTCATTACAAAAGCTTTGCGAAGCGTTCCAAAGCATGGGAGATGCACTGGCAAAAGCCCGATCACCCCAGGAAATGAGCCTTGATTATGACTTGAGCTCTCTGCCACCCAGTACCACCTGGGAATAAAATGTTAAAGCCCATGATGGCCATCACTCTTGTTTTATATGTGTATATTGGCCACCGTAATCCAAGCTCTGCAGAGCCTTTCAAAACATGTTACTGAAGCTAAATATATGCCCTTTTGTTATTCCAAAATGAAAATAAAACCTGGGATGGGAAAGCGATTGCATCCAATAAGAGGAAGTTTGATGATCACAAGTAGTCACGGCTCCAGGTTTTTCTCAGGCAGTTGTACAATTTTGCCATCTTCACGAAAATATACCAGAGAAAATTGCAGGCCCGCCATGAATAATGCATCGTCGCCCATTAACGGCAGATGGGAAGGCTATGCGCTCCATTTAAGTTCGTAGAGACTCGTGAAATAGTTTTGACAATTTTGTCTCCAGTTGTGAAATGTTTAGGGAACACTGAGATGAGGTATGCATGGCAAATGGAAAGTGACTAAGATTGTGTGTGCGTGTGTGCTAATGGGAAGTGACTAAGATTGTGTGTGTGCGTGTGTGCACGTGTGCTAATGTTGATGGTGGTGGGGAGCGGTAGTCGAGCGGTTAGCACGCTGCGCTATGAACCCGGTATCCTGGGTCTTTGTTACGATGATGGTGGTGGTGCAAAAATTGTGATGATTCTGCTGGTGTTGATGTAAACTGTTTATATTGATGATGTTTTATGCTGTGGATTCAATTGCTCCACTTAAATTCCGATTAGAAACACTGCAAAACCCATCCGCTTGCAGTGGAATGCACTCCATTCCTCAGCATTAAATGTTGGGACATTTTAAACTTAATTTACTCGTGCAAAAGAAATGGCAGTATGTAATTAACTTCGCATTTTTTTTTTCACTGACAGGAAAAAAAAACAACATGGTCAATCTGTTAGAAGATTGCAATTCTGAATGTGATATGGCGACAGCGTGCTTTGTTCAACTCCTCTCCTTGGACCGCTGAATTTGCAAAAAAGCATTACCCATGGTTGTAAAAATGATTTAATTCAACAAAACTGGCGAATCAGCAAGTGGGCTAGAGGGAGCGAGGATTAAGTCAAATCCATGGCGACAAATTTGACTGCAGTGCAATTAGAACGGATTGATGTGGACATGACACCGTGGGGAAAGGTGAGGTTTTAGCTGACCCTGAGTCTATGGAAGCAGGTGTAATCGGTGTGTTGTAGTGAGGCGAGTCATTGGATGAGCCTTAGCCATTTATGTCAACATGGTGATTAAGTGTTTCTTCCATTGCCCATAATGAGGGTGTTAGTGTTGAGATTGCCAGTATTGGATGCACTGTAGCATCTATAGCACTTTGAGAGCCATCAGATAGAGTTATGTCAGTGCATTATATTTTAGGCGGTTCTGTTTGGCACTGACCTTGAACGATGTCACAGTGGCATATAAATGTATAGGTAATTTATAGTGCAAAGCGACGTGAATTTATATAACATAGAAATGCGACAGCACTTCAACATGTCGCGCGGAAACAGTGAGCATATTTATTTTATAGACAGAGGCAGTCAGTCATAGGCAGAGGAGTAGAAGCAGGTATTGAGATCCAGTTGCATATTGGGTGGCTTAGACATACATGGATTCGACACAGGGTGTTTCCCAAGCCACCAAGTCACCTCGTGTAGCAATCTCTGTAATTGAGAGCATGGAATTCTTAATATCCACATCTCACATGCACAGTTTTACTGACAGTTAAACATTATTGGGCAATGTGATAGATACAACTTTGGCCATTGTTCATAACTGAAAACAAACCAATACATTTCCACGTATTAATAGTACATTTAAGTATTATTTTCTAAAAAAAAAAAAACCTCTCTAGAATGTTCATGTCATATGAAGAAATTGTAACATGGAACATTTGGAACATGCATAGCTAAAGAACCAAAGAGATGCATCGTTATTTCACAGCACAGCATGTCAATATTTGTATGCTCTGTTTGCTTACTGTAATCTGTATTGAAGGCAGTGCAATGCTTTGCGATGTAGACAATTATAGCAAGTGTATGCTTTATATAAGTAATACGTTTATAGTTAGGCATGACGGCCCTATCTGAATTTAACGACGGTCATTAATCGTGGGACGCTGACATTGTGCATTGGTCAGCACGCTGGACTTGCAATCCAGATGTCGCCACTTACAAATAATGGCACAAGTTTCGTGATCTCCCGCCTCTGTTCGCGTGTACCACCACAGTTCGTCAATGGGAAGGTCATGTGTGGCGGGGTAAAGTGTGGGCACTCCCACCCTCTTCCACCTCTGGAATCGTAGACCAAAATAATCTCTCCATTGGCTCTCCAGAGCTCCCGCTCGTGGAGACTCTTCCACCAGCGCTTGCAAGTCATCACTCTGAAGTTTGTGTATTGTCTTGAGGAGGGTCAGTAAATACATAATGAAAAAAAAAACAATAATTCACCTTTTTTATTTTACATGTTATTGAATACCAGTGCATAACCATTGATTTTGGAGGTGTGTGTGTGTGTGCTTTTGCTGCGAAATGTGTTTTTTTTTTTGCGAGAGAGACGCGCAAACGGGGAGCAATTCCAGAAACCATCTCAACGTGAGACTTACACCGCAATCTCTGCAGGCGGCAATGTGCCGCAAATGCATCCATGGAAATACGGCGTGAAGCCCCCGCGTGCATCGCTTATCAAATCAAGCAATTAAACGGTCACACAGAGCCGGGGCAACTTGCCGCACTACTGTATCTCGTAAATAAACAACAGAAACACACGCAACTTGGCAAAGATTGACCAAGTAGTTTTATAGACAAAGCATTAAACAAAAGTATCGAACGACCAATTTGTGACGGGCAACTAGCCAAGCACACTTGAAGAGGATGTATATAAACAGAATATTACACCCTTTTCCCTCCCTTTAGAGAAAATGTTGATGTCTGCAACAGATAAGCTCTTTGCTGTAATACATTACAGTACTTCGGGCTGTGACACTTTCTCAGTTTTTACTGCAACGGCGTAATGGCTTATTGATTTGTCTCCGTGTGGGACTGCAGTGACTCAGTCATTTCTCAGAATTACGGTAAAAATGAAGCACAGATGTTTTGCAAGAGATTTTGTTTTCATTGCCAGCTGGTGTTTTCTCTCAATTTAGTAAGGGAAGGGGGAGATGGGTGCTATTAAACATTGAAAACGATTCTAAAGACAAAGCAGGGTCAAAGGACCCAGGCTACATTTACCGTGTTTACAATTACGGGCAGGATAATTTATTTAAACTATTCAATTAAAAACACATTCTCTTTCACTGCATCCTAAATGTGTTTTATTATCTTAATTTGAACAAAAAAAAGCAAGTCTAAATATGTATTTGTCTTTATTTGGACTCATTTGTGCACTGGCTTTTACACGTTCATTTATTTGATTTCATGAATTAAGAGGTAAAGATGCAGCCTTGCAATTGAGAGCTTTAAATAGATTCAAATTATTTAAGCGTGAAGGGCTCAATAAGCTAACAGGCTCTTGTATGGGCATCCCACTACTTACTGAAATATTTTTACGACCTTGTTTTGATGTCCACTTCCATGCCCCACCACATTCGACCTGCCTTTCGAATGTAGCTGTGATGGGTCAATTTACACTGCTGGGTAGACAGAGGTGGACTTTGTTTGATGAATTGACCGTGCGTGTGGAGATGGGGAGGAGGATTGTATAGTCTCGCCTATTTTTACAGGCGACCACTTTATTGTGAGTCCAGTGCGATAACCATTTAAGCATGGAAACGTCCCAAAAGAGGTAATAAATATAGATATAAACACAAAAATTAGGTGTTATATATATAACAATGGAGGCATGTATATAATGTTGCTTAAAAAAAGTCTCAAACAGACCACTTATTCGAGCATAACAGCTAATTGTAAATCTGGTCGGTGACTTGCTCACAGGTAAGGAAATGCGATACAAGTTCACTTATTAATTTGTCACGCTAAAGCCTGTTGGAACCACCCCCTATTTTTTGTTTTCAAATAATTGCTGTGGAGCTGAATCATCACGGGACCAAACGGACTCTTTGTGTATTAAAGTTAATTTCCAAAGTCGCCTGCAACTAAAGTGATTAATTATTCATAGTGAATTTGCCACCATGCTCGCACACCCACACCCACGGTGTGTTGGTGCTAATCCACTTATGTCACCCTCAGCCACTGGTGGAAATTCCACGTTACGGTGGTGGGGACCAAGCACTTCATAGCACAAAGTGGTAACTATTTCAACCAGCCCCTTGGGATGATATGCTGGGTGGACTCCAGATCGGGATTTGATCTCTAACATTCATATTATGATTGCGTAACATCTTACGCACACATGTAACTTTCAAGATATTTTCAAGACGTTGCTTGCTATTTGGCTCTTATGTGTTTAAATAAGATATAATTGCCAAAATTCTATGATGAATAAAATGTCAAGCACGTGCGCGCATAGATAAGACTACAGTAGTGTACTTTTGATTTAAAGCTTTCGTGACTGCAGGGATTCATATTCTTGGTTATTTCGGTAAAGTCACGTAGAAGGGAAACAATAAAATAATACAAATATAAACAATAAAATTCTCACGACGTTTCGACTGCAACACAAGCAATCATCATCATCAGGTGTGAAAACCACAACTAGAAATGTTTTAATAAGTGGCGGTTTTTATCGTTAGCACCACGGCTAACTGGATGACTGTCAAATCGCTATCCATTGTGCTAACGTAAAAAAAAAACGCCACTTTTTTAATTTTTTTGTTGTGGTTTTCACACCTGATGATGATTGATTGTGTTGCAGTCGAAACGTCGTGATAATTTTATTTTTAATATTTTATTATTTTATTATTTCCCTTCATCGTGGTGCCTATACCGAAAGAACCAAGAATATAGTAGTGTACTTCTTTCTTAATGAGCCACTTCCTTGGCACCGTTTTGTAACAAAATTACTCAGATTAGATGTATTGTGTGCACTGGTTTGAACTGTCGTTTCCCATGTCAAATAAGTGAAGGTGCACACGCGCACACACTGAAGCAAAGAACAAACACACAAACGCAACACCTAATGTTATAGGGGTCTATTAAATATTAAAATCCAATAACAGAATGCTGCCAGGTTATGCGTCGCTTTCTTTCTGAATAGTTTACGAGAGCCACAGTAATCTTGAGAACAAGACGCCGCTTTCATTCTGCCGCTGTCGACCGTAGTTTATTGTGCTAGTTGGTTCTGTGATTGAATGAAGGCCTTTGTACTCTCTCTCTAAGGAGAGTGCAAAGGAAAGTTTATTTTCTTTCTGCCAAGTGGATGAGTGTTTGTGTGTTTGTGCGCATGCAATTTCTGTCTGTTGAAATTCAGGTTCGGGGTCAACTCAGCCCATCATCCCTCTGCAATCAATACCTTGAATACCACATTGTGCGAAGTCAATATTCATCATCCTATGGTGATATTGGTCCCTCCACCATGTTAATGTGGAATTTGCACACACAGAATGGACCGTAATCTTCCAATTGTGAGTTGTGTGCTTGACAAACATCAGTACTGCCTCCATGCATGGGCGGAGCCAGGGGGAGTGACAGGGGTGACATTCTGAGTATAAGTGTACGACACTCGGTTCTGGCGGACTCCGTGCAACTGCATTGTCAGAGCATGTCGCCAACCGATGGCGTCTAGTTCAACAGCCTGACTCTCTAATCATTCGTGAAATTAAAATTTGTTGAATGTCACCCAGGCCTGAAATCCTGGCTCTGCCCCTGCCTCCATGTAATATAACCTTACCTGAGACTGCTATCAGTATCCCCAGAATGGTATGCCAGTGTAGCTAGAGTTAAATATGTGCATATGTATTATGTTTCAAATCTTAAACTAGTGAAATCAAAGTGCACATCAGGAACCTGACATGCATATGACAGGCATGAGTCACTCGTCATTGTATAATAATTTAAGCAGGAATCTATATCTATTCGAATTAACCAGAAATATTTGCTTGATAAAATACAACATTAAGTTACGTTTTGTGCAACATTTTCTAAGGCTCTTCAATGACGATTTAAGAACATTTATAATCTAAATTGCAGGCATTTAAAAATATATATGTTTTGCATTCCCGATGTCATCTCTTGCTGCCAGGTTTTAGAGGATTTGGCAAAAAAGAAGGCTGTAGAAATCATGGCAGTGTTGGGTATTAGAGGCCGTGGGCAGCCTGCACCCAAGGGGAAATCTAGAAGCAGATTGCGGTTTTAATTCATATCGTGCCCTACACATCCCATCAGCCCCAGATAATCTGTGCGGAATGACATCTCCATAGTAACAATCTTTCTCGATCATCTGTTAGTCCTCTGCTAATTTCATTGTAATCCGAGTAAATTACGTTGGAATTGATGGATAAATTGCCGCTGTTAATTGGATAAGCGGGAATAATTTAGCTGAACTTTTTTTTTCCCTTTCCAAGCCCATTACTTGGAATGACACAGCGTAAATGTGGTTTGTGTGCACAACATACTCAAGAGTCTCAAAGATAAACTTATTGAATGACTTGTACTCGATGTGGGTATATTAAAGGTGACTTTTATTATTCGACATCTGTTTGATAAACTAAGTGTGCTCACTATTAACAGTCACTGTTTTAAAATAACAGTGGTAGATGTAGCATTGGTACATGGCGCAATTTGAAATTCCATTGCCCGAATCCTATGAAGTGCAAGTTCTATGGCATGTGGACCATGGACATTATTTGATTGCATTTTATATCCTAATATCCGTTTAACTTCTCTTGCTGGGCTGACAATCATATCCATTGGTATTCCTGAGCCAGTCGTGAAAAATGTCCCATTCCCATTGTGGAGTTCATTATATCTGTAGAACAACAGCTGACTGCGCTGAAAGTCGAACTCACTTTATGATCCATACAGGCATGATGGGCGCATTGTGAATGGATATTTGAACTCACGAGCTTGCAATTTCGATAACGTATTAATAAAATATCGTGACTTATAAATATTGCTCATATGTAGGCATTTATTCCACTGTGAGTAGATGTTTTTTTCGTCCATAACATGATTAATTACAACTTAGTAATTACATTACCGTGCCTAATATGAAGATGTTTAATTGCATTGTTTTACAGAGGATTATTTTGTCAATGGGACATTCAATTACAATATCCCCAAATCCCCTGTAACCAAGCCCTAACGAATCTGCTTGTCTCAACTCCCAGTGCCCCCTATTTACCGTATGGCCATATGCCCATACTTAATCACGAATTTACCAAAAAAATGTCATAAATTATTACATTAATGCCTTTATCAGACTTGGGTTAAAGATTGCCTTTGCGGTGATGAAAATAATTCTTAACACTTTTTGGAAAAACGTATACTATTTAATTTGATTATGTTCTTGGAGTGTGATAATGTATAAATACCGTTCGCAAAGTAATCGCTCAACCAAATTATATTCACGTGTTTGAGCATTTTTTTTTTCCCAGCAGGGCATTTAAAAACGAAAAAATGAAATGTAAACGTTATTATCAAAAATTGAATATTTATTTAAACTCGAAGAATCCGATGAGCTATCAAGCTCTTTTTCACAGATGTCCAGTCGGGGCGAGTAAGAACTTTACAGCAAAGAAAACAAGATAGCAGTGCAAATTACAACATATCACCCAAACATAAACATTTAACTAAACCATCCCCATCCTAGCAGACAAAGCCCACTGAGGCATTCACTTATCTTTCAAAAAGCGACCTTGCCTCAAATGATAGCTCAACAAAGTGGCTTATCATTTGAACATTTATAACAGCAAAATAACCTAAATACTCTATCGGCATGTTTATAAATGTAGAGGGGGGGGGGGGGGTGGAGGGAAACCTGAGGACCTTGAGAAAAAAATCCACGCGACCACTGGAATAACATGCAACCTCCAAATATACAGCAGGTGTCAGGGCTGGGATCGAACCCCAAACCTCCTGCATACGAGGCGACGAAGATGACGTCTCTCCACCGTGGATAACATCTCACCACCGTGTGTAGCATACATTTGACTCATGGCATCGATAATGCAATGTTTGTGGCGATTAGTACTAGTATCTCGCAGTGATAATAGTTGTAATTATGCATTTGCAAATATGCTTGCATGGTACGAACATTTTATATATATAAACATTACTAACATTATATTTAATGACGTGTAAATTAAAATGTATAATCAGCACAACACAATTTGCTACCAGTCAGAGGTGCAGAGTCTACGTTTGATGGTGATTACTACATCGGCAACCAACTTAGAAATGGAAACTATCCACAACTGCCATCCGTTCTCTGAAATTGAGGGCTGCTCTGCCCTCCAAGAGATCCGAATGGATTCTTAATCTAATGACGCGCAATGCCAGTAGCACAATGAAGCTAGAATTTGGGGAAGGGGGATAGCAAATGTACGCATTTTACAACAAAGTGTCTCCATGCTCAAATGAACAATGAGGCAGACTTCATTGACATTGGCAAGAGCTAGGCCAGTGGCAAATTGGAAGGACTCCTCATTCCTGTTGTTGGGTCCATTCAATATGCAGGGCAACAGCTGGTGACCTTTAACAAGGTGTTACTTATTTTTTACAAACCGCAAAAAATGTTGGATGATGAGCTAAGTTGACCTTGGCCCAGGATTTGAGCTCGCATCCCTTGCAAATTGTGAGCCCTGTGATCGAGCACAGCTCCATCTGGATGTTGGGTTCACAGAAGCCAGTTTTAGTTTATTGTCAAAGAACTGTTTAACAAATTTGCTCTATGATATTTTTTTTCTTTCATACGAAAATGCCACTGTCCTTGAGAGAGGCCCTCTTACACTTTCCCCAAGGATTTGGCTTGATGTTGGCATTAAATACGGAGATTGATGCTCAATTTCAGAAAGCTTTTAAAATCCCATGCATCCCTAATTCCACGTCTCATGCTTTTACGTTTAATATACTGGTCCAATTAATTTCCTGGCGGATAATTTCACAACTGGCATCATTCCTTCTGGCACAAGGGCGGCTCATCCTGTCGGAAGCGATTACCATCACAGCAGCTGTTGCTGGCCACCGTGTCCACAGGTCAATTCTCGCAGCGTTCACGTGTGGCACCCTATCAGCTGTTCCTCTCTTCGGAGACATCTCAAATTATTGATGTTATGGTTTAAATATTTTTTTTGTTTAGCATCGGCTTGCTCATACCTGTTGTGATTGAATGCACATCTGTTGTCTAACGGTGAATACTTACGATATCTTCTGGATTTGGCAATGTGTGTAATTGTTGCTGCCCTCCAGTGTTTGAACACAACCAATCTGCATTGATCACAACCGCTTTGCATTTATTTGCATATACAGTTCATTAAGATGGGGGTAGTGGGGGTGTTCAATCCTAACCAAGCCGGCGCTAAAGCAGAAAAATATCACTCAGGCACAAAGCATGCGCCATTTACAAATGCAAATTAAATGCAACATTTAAAATTAGCATTTTTTTTTGGCCGAGCACATTTCAGAAATAAATTCAATGGGGTGTCCAAAAATATAATTCGAAACAGAGAGTAATGGTCTTCAAGGATTAATCTACCATAAGTAAAGATGGTAAGAGAAATCCATCTTACAAATTATTTAGCTAATTTACAATTTCAAGAATATGGTGTAATATGGAAGACACATTTTTATGCTTTATCAGTTTTAGTTCAATTCATAATCTGAAATGGAAAATTGTTCGCCTTAGTTACGTAAAAAAGGTTAACGACATTAATACCTGATTTAAAACTTTCGTGACTGCAGGGATTCATATTCTTGGTTCTTTCGGTAAAGTGACTTTACCAAAAGAACCAAGAATATGACATTAATACCTTTTTGCTAAAATCTATATAATAATTTATACGTAGAATTTTTAAAGTGTGTCTTCTTGGTCAAGAGAGCATTGGGTGATGCTCCTCCTACAGTGCCACCTTGAGCCAGGTGTGGAAATTCCACATTGACATGGCAGGGGATCAGTCTCTCCACATGGTCGCCACTTTATTTCTCACAAAGCAGGTACAAAAGTGATTCCATTATGTATACAGAGTATAAAACACACTTCGCTCATAGCTTCGGAATGTTGCCATGCTGTGTAATGCATGAGCACAGTTGATTTTCAATCCAGAGATTGTGGATTCGATCGTCTGGCGCGGCCGTTGAAACAACGCGCTAACTCCTTAAACAACCCCTCCCTCTGGCACACCCAGCAGTATAGATGGGTGCACCGTAGATAGTGGATGGTCAGTTAGTCGCGCGAGGTGGGGGTGAAGTGTGGGCACTCCCACCTGTTGGCCAGCATGGAAGAGTAGACCAACATGTGGTCTATAGCAGGGCTCACTTAGTTGGAGGCTGGCAGGAGTCATCTACTTTCATCGACTGCCGTTAGCATCCATAGCTTCAGTATCCACAGCAGACCTATGAACACGTGCATTGACAAGCGAGCCCCAGCCGGTAGGTTTTTTTTTTATCACCGACTCCACGTATAAAAACTCTACCGCTTACTAAGCTGCACACCTGTGGTAGTAAACGGTCACTTGTATTGACGTATTGACGATTCGTTTTTGTCGAGACGCTGGTGATTCATTTGCGTTTGCGGGGTTTTTTTTCTATTTCCTCTCCTCCTCTGGAGTAGTAACGACAACTTCACGCTGCTTTAGTTCTCCGTTCGCCTGTTTGACTTCGTACAAAATGCGACAAACACGGGTGGTGCATCAATGTCTCTGATGTCTGTAATTATGTCTGGAGGGTGGCATTGCGTATCTTTGGCGGGTGGTGGGGTGGGGGTGGCAATACTACCACAATTAATTTATTGCCACCACAGGGTATTGCAGAATAAATAATAACGAGACAATTTTTTTTTTGCATAGAAACGTTGTCATCAGCAGTATCGTAATTATTTTATGCGGTTGCCGTAATTTGTTTATTTTGCTTAAATCCTTATTTATATATTATTATGTTTCATCTTTGAAGTTGCATGACCCTCGGGGGGACAAATCAAACACCTATCATCTAATAGTGACATTTGCTGCAAAACCAACCCTCCAGTGCTATTGACTGACGCCGCAATGCAATGCATGATCTGTATGCCACAGAGCGCAGTGCTGGAGTGTCTCTATGCCGATCGCTGAAACCAAACCCCTTCTCAAAATCGTGCCTACTTCACCGCATGCAACTGCCTTTGTTCCACATCTGGGCGAGCAGTTGCACAGCAAGGAAACTAAACCGGGCATTCAGGCCCGCTACAACCATAATTTGCACATGCTTCAAAAAGAATGTGTCCAAAAATGCACTCTCTCCTTCTTGCTCACGCTTTCCCCCATTTCCTTCAACTCTTTCCTTCATCGTTCCTGTCCAATAGCAGCCTCCGAACGCTGTGATTTTGTCTCAACTCTGACATCCCACCGACTTCCTGCACTTTACTTCCAATATCCCACGGTCTCCATCGCGGAGTAGTGTCTCTCACCTCTGGTCGGTTGTACTCACGACGTGTCCTCACCACATCCACTTGAGTTATGTTGCTTCGACGTCGGCATCATCGGTGACCCACGTTCCTTCACTCACTCTCAATAATCATTCATCCCGTTCGTTTGTCCCTCCGACTTATTCCTTGTATAATTGCATTAATTGCATTGAAGATTGAGCGCACCACCAAGTGGCCATACTGGCACAACGTTTTTTTTTTTGACACCAGAGTGTTTACCCTCACCGCCACCCCCGACACTATGACAACAACACAGACATTCCCCACCACATCTTTAAACCGATATTTGGCACGCATGATTAACCCATGAAACGCGCGACTGCATAAAACTTGTTGAGGAAAAAAAAACACATCTAAGGAGCATGATGATATTTGGTGATTGGTGCCGAATCGTTTAAATGTTGGTCTAACACTCGTTACGTTGGTGGGAAATCCAGCCTGGTGGCACCAGAGGTGAAGGTGAGTTCAAATGCTGGTCATGGATTGGTACAGCCTGTTATGCCAGCGTGTTCATTACAATGATTATCTCTGCGTGGCAATTTAACATTGTTACGGCCACCAACTTGTAATGGTAAGGTACAATGTACAGCTCTAAGCTCAATCTTTCCCCCCCTCTTGCTCATTTAAGCAAACAATACAGTTTGTTTAAATAATACATCTACTAACCAATGCTATTCTTTCGTGTAACAATTTGTTGCTGTGAAGATGCACAGTTTAAGCTCTTTTTTCTTACGAACAAATGAAAACACCCACATTTTTGCAAGCCGGTTACATTGGTAATTGCCATATTGCCGTATTATCAGCTACGATGCAATCATGCAACTGCAATTGCATATATAGACAAACACACGTGATGACTATTTCATGCAAATTGTATGTTTGCTCTATCAGGCTGTCGACGGTTATCGTAACCTCTGCTCATGGGCATTACCGTTCTTAAATTAGAATGGCTGTGAATGGAATGGGTAATGCGATTAGTTTGACATCGTGCCCAGCAACACGGGGCTGATGTGGCTGTGGTGGTGAGGTAAAGGTGCATCCCCGCAATTGCTTTGGTAATTCCACTGCTGATGGAAGAGCCTCCATTGGAAGGCATTCGATAGACCCCACCCCTCCCCCCCCCCCCGATTTTATGTCATACAAAATTGCCGTTCTCCAATTCGCATAATTGCGAATAGAATGGATAATAATAGCTTTTGGGTGGGGTGGAAAAGTATGGCAGAAGGGGGGGTCGAGGTAGTACAGAAATTGGGATTCTTCCAAGAGTCAAACTTATTTGATAAAGGAATGGGCAACATTTTCAAACACAGGAAGGTAGGGAGGATAATTTTCTGCACACTCAGTTTGGTCAAACAAGCGTAATGTAACATGGCATTACACTATCTAATGAGAGGAAACGTACTAATAATAACGAAAATAAATTCAACAATATATTGTTTTCTGCAATAAATTAAACCTGAATGGTCCTATTAGAATGCACACTGACATAACGAATCATAATGCCACAGTTGTGATCTTTTAGACGCCTGTTTTTTCAACATGTATATTGATGTTAGAAAACATGCCACGTGATTATAATAGTTTCATTATGAGTACTATTGAAAGTATGGACATTTTAGAGAGCAAAGGGAAACGTCTAGACATGTATAGAATACAATATCCTGCAAATGTGTTTTTATATACATGTAAAGTTTGTGTTTCAATCAACAAGAAATTAATACTTTAATACTGTGCATTTTAAAAGTATGCCGGCTACTGAAATACAAAAAAACATAACTTTTATACATTTATGAAACGGATGGCAGAAAACAAATTATAATGCCGCGAAAAAAATTGGTTGCCATACAAGTTTTAATCTAATTTGACATTTTTCATATTGACCAGTCCAATCCAATTAGCGTCATGTATGTGTAAGTCAGCGGTGTGTGTAAGAGCCAGATGAAAGCTCACTTTGCTTTGCATGTAACGTCTCATTAAAGGCCTCGGTATAAAACAAAGCTGATGAAAATTCAAGGGCATCACATTTCGAAATTTTAGAAGAATTGCCAAAGCGCATGCGTGTCATTTGTGCCGCTATTGCCTTGCGAATTCCACTGGGCAGCGTAACGTCTACTCACGTGTTAATTCACATCAAAGCACAGCTTGGTTCAATGTTAACGTGTGGGGTGGCTTGTTGAAATGTACACACCACGACCTTGTCTCCTGTAAACTGGATGTGCGTTTGCTTTGACGAATGAAACACCGCAAGCCGGCAGGACAAGAACTCTCATAACAGTGGGAAGTCACCGCTTATTACTAAACACAGGAAAGTTAAGAGGAAAAGGTGCAGGCGTTGCAATGGCTTGCTCGCCCCACTCCTCTGCTAGTGGAAATACCTCTATGAGATGGAGCTCGAGAACGCCTCTCTGGTTGTGGGGGGGGGGGGGGGTATTTGGCCTACTCTTTCACGCTGGCCAAGCGGTCTTGGATGCAGTTGGAGTACCCGCACTGGACTCCACCACACGTGACCTGCCAACCATCGAACTGCGGCGGACACATTTTTATCATGCTGGGTGGACGGAGGAGGGTGGGAATCTGAGACACTTTTCCATTCTCCAACCGGGAGATCGTTGTTGTTGTTATTCGGTGAGGCATCTCTGCATTGCAAGTGGAGTGCGTCAATCGTTGCACCATGGCAACATCCGCGTACACATGTGTGTGTGTACGGGATTTTTTTAAAAGTGTTTTCTATCGTTGTTTTCCCAGACATTTGATTAAGGTGAAGTTTGTGCATTTGTCTTCGTTCACGTGTGCATGGCAGCATGCTAGATAAACGAGCCGTTTTGTCTTCTTCCCCCCTGCTCTCCTTCACGCACGCAAAAATAAATGTCCTGCTAATAGTTTGATCATGGGTCAATACTTTGCGCTTACTGTCTATAATGACCTTCCGTATACTTTCCGATTTTTTTGGAGTATGACTATTTTATGTTTAATTACTATAGGTTTCTTTGGTTGTACTTGCTCGCTTCACATACGATTGAAATGTACAACCGTTGACAATGCACTGCTGAATGAAGACCTCCACATGCCATGTCAGTCACGTAGTGCTGTTTGACCATACTTCAGCACGCTGGGTAGCGTCGGCTCTCAAAAAACGCACGCGGTGGCACTCACGGCAGTTGGTGGTACAAAGCTGAAGATGACCACAGGGTCCACTCGTTGCCACGGTGATGGGATGCTATCTCACTCGCCTAATATGCAGGAAAGCATGTGTTCGATCCCCGGTCCTCCGTCTATTCCCTCCGCATTTAGAAATATCCGTTTAGTCGATTTGGCTGTGATAAATTTGCACGTGATAAGCCACTTCGTTGAGCTATCGTTGGTGACCAGGACACTTTTGAAAAAGAGCTAATGGCTCAGTGGGCTTTACCTGCTAAATTAAATAGTTTGGTTTGGTTTTAACGATGGTTGGGTCCAATTTATTTGTAAGCTGACCAACGTTGAGTTGACTTCCCACGATTTGGTGCTCATTGCATTCACCCCATGCAGGGATAATGGGGCGAGACAACCATAAGTCAGGTTTTGAATTCCTAATCTGCTGATTGGGGCGTATTGTGTAACCCCAGATTCCATTGTAAGTGATCAGTAAGAATGCTTTTTGCAGAGAATAGAAAATGGATCGTATGTCCCTTCTCTTACCTTTCATACAAGTAGAAAATCATTCAAGTTAACAACACGTCTTGCACGAAAAAGACCAATGAACGCTCTGCATTTAAAATAAATACAAATTTTTATAGGTAACATATTCACAATATACAAAATGCTACAAGTTGTATTTATATAGCGTCCAAATATGACTACCGTCCAGGACGCTGCGCAAAACAACAGTGAGCATCGAGGATCTATTAAATGGAGAAACAGTGACGGGCGTGGGAGAGGAGGGTGTTGGGGCCTCGATGGGCGTGGAGTCAGCAGCACGGACGGCTGGGGGAAGGGGGAGTGCCAGCCTCGGCCGGGCAGCCGAGGAGAATGACCGACCCCCACACTGCTGAGGAAAGGTTGCCCGGGAGGGGGGGGGGGGCTTTGACAAGTTGCTGATGATGAGAAGGGCGCCACAGTGGCGAGATGTGAATTACCTCGCCTGGTATGCAGGGGGATCGTGGGTTCGATCCCGACCCTGACGCCTGTATAGTTCGAACTTGCGTGTTCTCCCCGTGGTCATGTGGATTTTACTCCGGGTCCTCTGGGTTTTCCTTCTACATTTAAAATCAACGCGCGTTTAGAGTATTTGGCACGCTATATATTTCCACGTGATGAGCCACTATACGTTGAGCCATCATTTGTGGTCAGGTCGCTTCTGAGAAAAGAGAGCTACATAGCTCAGTGGGCCTTACCTGGTGAAACAAAATAGAATCGTTCAAAATGGTTTATGTTGAACTTCTTTTCCACCATACGCAGCTAACCATGCTAATCGGATGCGCGGGTGAAGGACAACAAACTAAACACAAAAAAGCGGTTCTAAAGAAATTAGTTTTCAATCAAAATTTAAAAAGTGCACGTCTCCAGTGGCTTCCTAATATCGGAAGGAAGAGCGTTCCAGACGGCCGCAGAAGCGCGTCTGAAAGCGCCGCGCGATGCAGTGACCACCGTCTTTGTTTGATGGCGAGCCAAAAGCCGCATCGAGGACGACCGGAGTCCGCGTGATGGGTTATAGCTCCTTGACGAGATCAGCAAGGTATCGTGGTTCATTTCTGACGAGCACTTTCTGTGCAATGAGTGCCACCTCATGATGTTTTCGTTCGGCGACCTGACGTCAGTGCAGCTCTGCGAGCACCGGGCGGACAGAGTCGGATCTAGCAGTAACAGGGGAGTCGAGTAATGTGAGAGAGGGGAGATGGCAGGCAGGGTGCCATAGCCGTGGAACATCTTGGCGACTGTAGACGCGACTCCATCGGGAGTCAGTGGAGGGAATCCGTTTTGGAACGACGCGGTCTCATGTACAGGTGCGCGCTTCCACTTTTAGTTTATAGATGATGCACTTCACGGAGGCAAGTAGCGGAGGGAGTTTCTACGGCCGAATGGGGTTGTGATGAAGGCAGCGGAGGAGGGTCTCTGCGGCACGTGCGGTCAGGAAATGGAGGATATGGGGGATGTTGCGCGTGTGAAGGTATGAGGTGTTGCAGAGTTGAGCTGTCTCCTGTGGTAAGAGAATCAGAGGTTGGAATTATTGACAACGCAACAATTGTGCACACTCTTTTACAAAGATAATAAACGAATACGGATGGCATATCCTACAAGCCGATTATTTACCGAGAACGGAGCATCTGAGTAGTGTGGAGCTTCCAGTAATGTTTCATCGCCAAGATTGACATTCCCGGCATACAGAAACGATTGCAATGTTTTGACACGTAGTTTTTTACACACTCCGTTTTTTTTTTAGCTGGACCCTTAGCTAATGGCTTATCTCAAATGGTGTATATATATATGTCTTTTTAAAGATCGGTTGCACGTTACGGCTTGTTCAATACTCCTTCAACACTTACAGATATAATTCTGCCTGCAATCGATACACCCGTGAACATTCTTAGATATTGCAATGCTGTTGTTGTTTGTGTTGTTGTTCCAAATAGCTGTCAACGACACAAACACCTTGAGATGTTGCTTCGTCAGTGATTTACGTATTGATCTTCTTTGGCTGGTGTATTTCTTTATTTTTTTCCCCCACAATAATAAAAAGGTGTTTATAAGACGAAGAGGAAAAATCAATGAGCAACAAAGATGCGTTGTGAAGATGATCACGTTGGGCATATCTGGTGAAATCCAATTTTTGAAATTTATAGAGAGGCAAAATACCTTAACTAGCTTCTTTGTTCCAGAGAACAGTAAACATGAATAATGGGTTGCGAATATATTTAATCGAAATTCAATTGTTACTTACGGCTGTTTTGCTACAAAAAAACACGGTTTGCTGTGGCCGAAATAATAAAATGCCGCTGGAAATAAGCACGGCTGTTTTTCTTTGCACATGACTGTCTGAAATATTTTTGACCTTTACACATTCCTACTGGAAATGTAAAACAAATTGTGGTAAATCTTTTCACTTCCATTGAACAAAAAAAACTCCCCAAAATGCTCTTAAATTATAGACCGCCTGAAGAGCATGGTTGTAAAAATGTGAAACTGTGTTGAAAATGGAAATGTTTCTAACTTTTGGTGTGGAAGACTTTTTTTATATATCTGAGAGCACCTCGAGCCAAGTGGCAATCTCGCTTCTGAAAGTGACAAAAAAATATCTCGTAAACAAACTCATAAACAGCGGGTAACACGAGCAATAAGCACGCAAATGTCAAACACTGCTAAAGGCATGTGGAGGCTGATGACCTGAATTCTGAACTAAACATATTTTCACCTAAACATATTTTGTTTAGAATATTTTTTTAAAGGGAAACAGTCACTGCGTGTGGTGTATACAACTGCATGGTACTTTCATGTGCCAAATACATGTTGAGAGGTTGCTGATGTCGTGATGAAATCAGTGCAGATGCTAGGTGGATTGTTACAACACAGTGACGAGCGGCAGTGCAGTGGTTAGCGCACTGCTCTACGAAACCGGCGACCCGAGTTCGTTTTCTGCTCACAGCCAACATCGGTGTCAAATGTCTTAACTGGTCCCGGGCCGCCCGTATGTCAACAAAGCCTTAAATTGGCACCGAGGAAGTGTGAACATCAGCACTGGAGAGACAAAGGCGGTCGGGCATGGTGTTGGCCACCCAACCCCTCATGTTCCGTGCCAGCCTTAATGGGTGTTCACTTGCAGTAGTTCAGGGCTGTAGGTGAGATCTTTGTGTCTCTGTTACAAGATGATGGTGAATTGGACAGTCCCTCATCCAGCGGTGCCGTGATCGTGGCTGCCGCTGCTGCGGCAACAACAACAAAAAATGCATTCGCAGCATTGTCTCTGATTCCGTCTCGATATTGTTTATGGAGGCTACTGTGCAGTTATGGTATAAGCAACGATCAAGCAGAAATACGTGCCTATCAATGAAAGTTCCGTATCCTGGTTTACTCAGGCCGTCTGCTCTCCAGGCCTGTCTGTTGGGAAGCCAACAGTGGTTGTCTGGTGGGGAGACTGGCCCTCGTCAGAGGAAGGTGGAATTTCCACTGCTAGCTGGAGGGGCCACCAACAGAAAAGAGCACTCACCAATTCCTGTTTTATTTTTAGGTGTATATGTATGACACTTTAACATACAGTTAATCCAAACCATTCATGTTTCTTACATATAATTATCATCTGCCCTTGACCCTGACAAAGCTAATCATTGTTTCAAAACGGGTTAATAATAATAATAATAATTTTGCAAGGCACACGGTGACATGGTGTAGCGGCAGTGTGTTGTGCCATACAAACATAGACGGATGACTTTTACCTGCTGTGTCAAAAAGTGTGGTTTCGAAGGGCCGAGGATGATATATTTGTTGGGTGTAAGTGCAAGACAAAAACGAATTCCAATAAATGTACAGATGACATTCACACACAGTGCAGCGTCTGTATATGTGAGGTGTACACATGTGTCTGTAGACAGTGCCCTGGCATAGCCTTTATAGCCAGCGTAACTCTGTGCTGACATTTCCATGGCTGTGAGCAACACCACAGTCGCACATCCCCACTGGCTCTCATCCATTATTGACACAGTCGTAGAATATTGAACTCCTTGAACAACTGAAAAAGGCAAGGATTTTCATTATATTCTGGGCTACATACAAAGTGGCGGTCAACACCATCACTGGCGATGCACTTTGCTTCTGGCAATAAAACTTGGAGGGCCCATTTTTATGCGGCATATCAACTCCCAGCGCTCGTATTTCTCCCTGATGCAGCAGTTAAAATGCATACAGCACACTCTCCCATCGCGGGCGTTTATATCTCAAATGGTCAGATTATTCCATAAGTTATCAAAGATACATTGCACTGTAATTGAACGTAGAACGTAGGCGCGATTAATTATTTATTTAAAATGCTTTTGCGTTTCAGCACATTTGCGTTGAATACATTACGAACGTTCAATCGTAAAGCACGTGATGAAATTATACAATTGACCTCTTCCGGGATCGCATTAATGTTTAATTGAGTAATTTGTACATTAATGTATTTAATTATCTGTTAATATGATTACGTTCTGGATTAATTTTATGTTCGACTCTGCAGTGATCTTTCCTGCTGACTGCACATCACCTAACACGGTAAATGCTTGCATAATGATAATAATGATAAACATGTACAGCTCTTTGTCAATCCACTGCTGGATGAAGGCTTGCCCACTGTTGTGTGACCATACTTCACCATGCTGGTTAGTGGAGGGGAGTGATCGGGGAAGGCCTCGGACAGGTTTAGATTCATCATGCCACTGATGTTAGCTGTGGCCGGTAATCTAAATTAGGTCACTACTTGGTTTATACTTCAGAGCCATACATCACTGCATCACAGCTGCAATAATCATGTAATGCGCCACTAATTAAACATATAAATGGCATCGCTACTGTAACAGCTTGCATATCAGAACGGGACCATTGTTATAAACTAAGAGAGCATTGCCTCGCTACTTGATGGCCCTGAGACGTTGCTGGAAATTCTACATTCATGTGGTGGCAGCCAGTCTTCTCCATAGAGCAAACACTGTTAGCTTTTTTTCTCACTCCCCAAAAAATGTGCTACTTATTTAATCGCTCCTGGCTGAACTGATTGACTCAACTGATCATCTTCCAAATGTGAGCATTGTGTTACAGCACCACCTGGTTGACTATTTAAATTCATATATATCATTAAAACTCGTATATATCTACCATGGTGTAATGGTTAGTTCACTGGGCATGCAATACACAGGTCATCTGGTCGGTAATCCAGACGTGGCAGTTGAAGCAATGGGTGCAAGTTCCGTGAATCCCTCCACCGCTGTCCACGAGGTTGGAGTTTATATGAGTTCACCACAGTTAGCCGACTGGCAGGTCGCGTGCGGTAGGGTCAAGTGTGGGTAACTCTTGCTCCCTTCAAGACATCTGACCAGTGTGAAAAAGTCGGTCAAAATACCCTCGGGAGGGGTCTCTCTCGAACTCTCTACAGTGGAGGCCTTGCCGCCAGCAGTGGAGTGAGAAAATAATTGCAAGGCTCCCTGGTTGACCTACCCATTTTACCACGTATGAAACGATTATATACATATATAATTGGCACTCATTATCATTTGTCAACCGAACACTGGGATATCTGACATTGTGATCATACGGACAGAATCGTAACCTTGCTGCAAGACTGGACGCATCTTTAAAGTGAATCACTTTAATTGCCCAAAAGTATGTCTTACCTCTGCCTACTCACCCCTAAACTCTATATTTGAAATGACAGGTAGAAGGGGGGAGGGGGGAGGACAGAGAGCTTGATTTAATAATGCGCGGAGCCAGACTCTCTCAATATACTTTTTTTCATTTTGAAACACCTGGCTTTCGCGATGGGCTCCCGGAGAATGTGAAAGCCATAGCCCAGGCGTCGGTGGATATTAGTCTGCAATCTACTAATGGAGCCAAGTCGTGATTCCCAAAGCTGTTTCTGTATTATTATTATTATTTTTTCAATCGAAGAGCACAATGTTTGACAGGAGAAGAATGGAAAAGGGACCAGCTGCGTTATTGGCTTGTGCTCTGCACGAGATTTTGTGACTGGGGAGCAGGGGATGAGTATTATGTACCAGCCGCCTTCAAAGCCATTACTTTGATATTAGCGGTATTGTATTATAATCAGATCAGCGACGCAGTGAAAACTTCCATTGCATCTCATTTAGATCGCCATTTGAAGAAGAAGAAAATAATAATCGGTGAGGTGAAACTCTGAAAATTAGACTTGAGACTCAGTGAGGCTTCACTAGGTAAATTAAAATGTAATATGACAAAGTCCACGAAATGTAAAATGAGCTACGTATGAACAATCGAGAATGCAAATTTGCGTGTGTGTTGTGAATCTGTATGGGTAAAGTTTGCCGCATTATTTGTAGCTGTGTGTGTGAGGGGGGGGGAGCAGCGATGCAGTTAATGCACTGCGCTAAGAACCCAGCAATCCAAGATTGTTTCCCAGCCACGTCTGAAATCAGTGGCAAATCGTGTATTTTTTTTTTCTCTGGATCACCTTGGTTTACTTAGACTGAAATCAGTACATGCTGTGCTGGGGTGCTGGCCATATTACATCCGAGTGTGCCATAAGCCCTTTCTTGAAGAGTCTGTCATGGCAGCAACAGTCTGTATTTGTCCGTTATACTAGGTTGTTCCCATCATTTACAGATTTGAGCAGCCTGAGTGGCTTTGTCTTTGTAGGGAGTGGGATTTCAGGATGTATGTCTGTTGAACTTCTTTCACACCGTATGTAGCTAATCGTAGGTGTGGTAGAAGGACAACAAGCTAGACACCAAAAGTAGTTGTAAATAAATGAAATGTCAATCTAAATTTTAAAGTGCATCGTTCCGGTGGCTTCCTAATATCGGGCATCTGAAAGTGCGCACTGCAGTGACCGTCTTTGTTCGGTGGCTGGCCAAAAGCCGCTGCTGTGAAGATGACAGGAGTTCACGTGATGGTGTTTGCTACTTGACGAGATCAGTATGGCTCAACAATCCTCGAAACCTTGGGTTAGGTTCCCAGCCATGGAAAATATCATTGCCAGTCGGTAACTAAACCTGCCCTGAGCATTCCCTCGACCAACTGAGCCAGACATGTGTAAGTAACTTTGTGCATTGGGGCAAAGGTGGCCAGGAACGGTGCCTCACCATACCCCGTCCCCGAGTGTGTGTTGTTGACCTCAGTAGGTGCTCCATATGTGCACCAGCACCCACAGCTGTTTGTAGTCACGGTGAAAGGTGCCACCTCACAAGCAGTGTGTGTTTGAGGTGGCCCGGGTGCTCTCAGATCTCAGAGTTGCTGAGCTGGCACAAATGTGATCCTGGAATTCTGTGATTCAGCCACCCATGATTAAAAAAAAATGTTCAATTGCAATGAGTTGATGGTTTCTACCCAGTCACCAATTATTGCAAGAAAAATAAAACATCACGTTACATCTTGTACTGTACTTAATTTGGTTAAATTCCAACTGTGAGAAATGTAAATGGTTGTTTGAATGTCATACTATACAACAAATTGTATGAATGGGAAAATGCTGTCGCCTACCTTATGAACCAGAGGTCACTTCATAATCATTCACAATCTGAATAATGCATTTATTACTGCAGAAATCCGATGAGCTACAAAGTTCATTTTCACAGATGTCACAGGTGACTCTGTGATATCCGCATCTGCGGGCCATTCTCGAACATGGAGGGATTGGATTCTTCATCTCACGACATGTAGCGCCTCAATATATGTCTATACACTAGAATAGAATGCCAGTAGCACACACACACATAGCGCAATAAATAGCAGTGTGTATGTATCTTTGCACACGTGATAATGTGCATGCATTTGTATGCGGAGGAGTAACGGCATCGTGGTCAGCACACACTGCTGCCTTCCAAATGATTGTGGTTCGATTCCCATCCATGCAGATCACTGCCAATTGGTTTATAAACATGCACTGAATGTCCTCTGGCTAGGCCAACTCAGGCTTAAGTGTAATGCTGGTGTATTGTGCAACAATCAGCACCAGAAATAAAAGCAGCTGAATATTGTGCTGTCCTTCCTCTACTCCCTGGTGTGCCAAAGATGCCTTCGTATGTGCTTGCCAACAGCATGCGCCACTGTGGTCCATGAAGCTAGATGGGCGATCTTCATTCGCCATTAAAGAACGCTCATCTTAAATTAATGAGGCCATTACATCCCTTATTAATATTTCCATTCAAGTATTAATTACATAAATTTATATACGTTTGTGAGCGTCAATGCTAACTTAAAATTTCAATGGACAATCATTCCTCAGTATAAATAATTCGCTAGATTTGTTTTCATATTTCACGCACGAAAATTACACAGACATTGCCGTATGAATCTTAATTAATTAAGCTGGCACGCGTGCCACTATCGTATATATTTCTATACACACTCACTGCCCCTGGTCCTCTACAGCCATCTGCTTACCTGCAGGTTGTACTCTGCAGCTCAGATGAGTTTGGTCGTTGTCCCATTGAGACACTGGAGACCTTTGGAGTACCTGGTCTGACCGCCACAATGAGATGCATGCAGCAAAAAGGAGCCTCATGGGTGCCCCAATCCACACCTGGCCAATACAAAAAGACACTGCTCTAAGCTCATTTGCATAGAAACTGCCCTGGAGCTGACCCTCGGCAATATTCTGTTGGTGAATTGGACACTTTGCCACCGTGCCAACTGGCACATTTTTTTTTATTGCAGCACATACGAGTGATATCACATTCTCAATGTGTACCAACAGTCATCCGACATCATACAACGATTTCAACATCCACTGGAAATTTGAATGCCGCCCGTTCTTCAATGACTTGTATTTTTATTGGCATTTTTGTACGCGGATATTCGTGAAAATATGTTGTTCTGGTCAATCTTGTTCATTGTGCAGTTCGCAGTCAACGGTAACTGTTCGAGCAAATTTGTTTCAACCTGATAAGCAAATGTGCACGGGACGTGATTGAAATGCGTCTCTTATCAGACCATTCAGGCATGTCTGCCTCCACGGGTCCAGCGCCACCAGTGATCACTTGAGAAAGCTGCCCCCAGTTCTGCCCGGGGGGTGGTGGGTGGTGTGCTTCAACACGCATTATCAAAGCAACACGCAGCCCCGAGGAACCAGCTGCCAGCCGCGAATCCTGAAGGAGGTGTGCTGCCTATCACAATGCGTTGCCTTCAGAGCCATGGTCTATGTGAAATTTTAGCTCTGCCGAGGATGTTAATGAAAGATTCAGAAGAAGTGACTGGGCTCGAGACTCGGGGCTGCATGAGAGTGCAGTGGTTGGTTCAGTGGCGTTGCTGTTACAGCTCGTCTATGTTTGGTTTCATGTTCCAGTGCAGAGTCTTGTTCGGGCTCTGTTCCACTCAAGGTTGAGTTGTAAATTATTTATAATGCCGTGCAACGAAGGGAGGGATGCATGCTTGGAATTGCATTTAAATACGGAACGAGAGAGATATACGGATTCGAGAACGTGTGCAGTTAATTGCATCATTCAAACTGTTAAGACAAGTGGCTCCCATAAACATGCCATGCTCTCGATCATTGTCCCGACATTATCAGGGGAAGAGACCACGCATTTCCCCCAATCTCCTGCCCCGTGAGCACCGGGTATATCAGTGCCACCCCCCCCCCCTGCCCCCCACGGCGCGCTGGACCTGGCTCTTGTTGAATAGAAAATAAAATAAATAAAAAGACAAATGAAATTGGGCATGACACGTCATTGACAGGGATGATGGCCGATGATCAAACATAGCAACGGAGCGGATGCCATGGAACGGAACGCGTCGGAGAGGACGTCCACTGACGGGATGGAGCGACGACATCAGCTCATGTACAGGTGCTTGTTGGGTTGTTGAATCGCAAGATCACGAGAGGTGGCGGCGACTTATGGAGGCTTCTTGAGCAGTGGATTGAACGTGGCTGATGACGATGACTCGGAAGGGAACTGTAAAAAAAAAATAGTTCGCCGTCTTTTTACTGAGATTAAATTAACCAATATTCTACAGGACAACATTTCCCATTTGTTAAATTGGCTGTAATATCCGACCAACCTTCATTCCTCTTCAACTGCGATGGCATTTCCACTAATGAATAACACTTTATCATTTTGCAGGGCATTGATTGATTTCCCTTTCCTCGATTAAACGTCCAGTATCCTCCAGCCAATTCCGTATTATTCCACTAATTTTCAGAAAAATCAGGCCTTAGATAAGTGAGAGGCGTGAGATTTTTAAATGAGCGCTAGACATGTTGTTATTTTAATATAGTCATGATGATAATAATAATAATCGTGGAAAACCAAGGAATGGAATGCCTCCCAAGAGGGTGTCCAGCAAGGGAGAATACATCGATCAAACCAGTTCCTGTACAGGTGCGAGCTGGTTTGTTAAATCGCAGGAGCACGAGGAGGTGGCAGTGGCCTGGAAAGGCCTTCAACCAGCAGTGGATTGACCAGGGCTGATAATGGTCATTAATCATAAGTTGACAGTTCTGTTGAGTGTATTGAAATGCACAAATGAACCACAATACCCTGCTGATGTCGTCAGGGAGCATAAACCTCCATCAGGCGAACTACGATCATCCTAGCAGCAGCGGCTTTTGGCTAACCATCAAACAACGATGGTCGCTGCATCGCGTGCTTTCACATGCGCTTCTGCAGGCCGTCTGGAACGCTCCTCCTATTAGGAAGCCACTGGAGCTCATGCACTTTCAAATATAGAATTAAAACTCATCTCTTTAGAACTGCCTTGCGTGTTTAGAATGTTGTCGTTCCCCCCGCACCTCCGATTGGCGCGTTTGGCTATGTACGGTGCGGAAGAAGTTCAACGTCCATACATAGCATGTCCATTTATTGCCATTGTCAGCCAGTAACTTTCCACTGCTAAAGCACCCCCCCGGCCCCCCCCCGTCTGTCTCCTCTCCTTCATTCTCTTTGCTGTCATCTCGCCACTGCCGTCTCTTCCTCACTCGGCACTTCGCCTGTTTTGCCGATCTGCCGTGGTCCACCCCATACAGGATTATCGCCTTATTCTTGAGGGAAGCGTTCCAGAGGTGCTCGTGAATAGCAAATTTCGCGCATGATCGCATCGGCCGGCGAATATCGTACACGCCGAGTCTGCAGATGCGTCTAAAGCTTCGAGAGGTTATCTCTCTCTCTATCTCAACTCTTTATCTCATCACCTCGTCTCATCACATTCTGCCTCGTCGCTTCATCTCATCACTCTCTCCCACTTTCTGTCTCTCGATTCAATCGTTGTAGACTTCCAGACGCGATTCGCCGATAGCCAAAATCGCGGCGAGCAAGTTCGTGAATAACGAGGTAAAACTAGTTAATTGTGTCCATCTCTCATCGGTTTTTTCTCGTATTGTGGCCTAGCTATTTCAATCACAGTACTCTTAATCTCTTTTAGCTTTAGACCTGTACACCCATATTGCACTGCAGCTTATGCCGTGGGCACGGTGGTTTTGTAGCGTATGCAATATTCGGTTTAAATAATTACTTGGCGGCGTAAGTTGGTTTCACAAATATCTGATATCTCATGTCGGATCCTTAACAAAGTGTGCAGTGTGTTCCTAAATGGCTTGTTATTGATATACAGTGAGGGAAAAAAGTATTTGATCCCATGCTGATTTTGTACGTTTGCCCACTGACGAAGAAATGATCAGTCTATAATTTTAATGGTAGGTTTATTTGAACAGTGAGAGACAGAATAACAACAACAAAAAATCCAGAAAAACGCATGTCAAAAATGTTATAAATTGATTTATATTTGAGGGAAATAAGTATTTGACCCCTCTGCAAAACATGACTTGGTAATTGGTGGCAAAACCCTTGTTGGCAATCACAGAGGTCAGACGTTTCTTGTAGTTGGCCACCAAGTTTGCACACATCTCAGGAGGGATTTTGTCCCACTCCTCTTTGCAGATCTTCTCCAAGTCATTAAGGTTTCGAGGCTGACGTTTGGCAACTCGAACCGTCAGCTCCCTCCACAGATTTTCTATGGGATTAAGGTCTGGAGACTGACTAGGGCACTCCAGGACCTTAATGTGCTTCTTCTTGAGCCACTCCTTTGTTGCCTTGGCCGTGTGTTTTGGGTCATTGTCATGCTGGAATACCCATCCACGACCCATTTTCAATGCCCTGGCTGAGGGAAGGAGGTTCTCACCCAAGATTTGACGGTACATGGCCCCGTCCATCGTCTCTTTGATGCGGTGAAGTTGTCCTGTCCCCTTAGCAGAAAAACACCCCCAAAGCATGTTTCCACCTCCATTATTGACGGTGGGGATGGTGTTCTTGGGGTCATAGGCAGCATTCCTCCTCCAAACACGGCGAGTTGAGTTTATGCCAATGGGCTACATTTTGGTCTCATCTGACCACAACACTTTCACCCAGTTGTCCTCTGGGCTACTTCCCCCCCCCCCCCCCCCCCATTAATAATCATGAGCTGAACTATTTTTTCTATTTAATATTTCAGATTTACTGCAATATTCACCCGTCCTTGGACGGGAAAAAAAGCAAGTTGTAGTCAATCAAACAAGGTTCTTGCCCATGGCTTAGCCAAGCACGCAGTCCACAAAGCTCGAACGTGGTCTGGCGGTATTGTTTTATTTAGCATAGTTTTTTATATATAACCATGTTTCTATTATTGTTTCCTTTTTAGCCAAGGATATACAGTGGGATCATCAACGGGAGGGCGAGAAGGTGCATAACATAACGCGCGATTTGATGCGGTGAGTCGGCAAGCACGGACACCCAATTGATTAGGGAACGGACGACAGCACTTGGGCTCGCCTCTCTACCATGGCAGGGGCAACGACAGGGGGCATGGACGTGGAGGGTTACATTGTTCAAAAGGAGATGTGACGGTTACTATGCTGAGCTCGCAAAATGAAGCTCTCTAAATGCGTCGTTAAACCCGCCACCACCCGACGCAGCCAATGAGTAAGGTTTGTCACGTAAACAGAACGTGGCCAATTCGTTACTAGCACAGCACCCAGGGTTGTGTGTTGGAGAGCCAAGCCACAACAACTAGCTGGCGAAACGTCGTACGCAGATTGTAAATGTTGTGGCTTGGCTCTCCAACACACCGGTGTGCTGTACTAGTAACGAATTGGCCACGTTCTGTTTACGTGACAAGCCTTACTAATTGGCTGTGGCGAGTGGTGGCAGGTTTTAACGACACATTTATATTTTTACGCGATCTAACCCAAAAAAATATGTGTTATGTATGATATTGGTCGCGACAGCCTATGTGTTAAACTGAGTATGAAGGTCACCGGTTCCATCTCCCGGCGAAGCAGTTGACACAATGGGGACGTTTCTTTAATTGTACACCATATTTTAATCCATTAACTTTTCAATGAGACATGGCTAGTGTTGCTCTTAATTATACAATTAATATTCAGCATCGTACGTAGCCAATCATGATAATTGGAGGTGCGGGGGAAGGACAACAAACTTAGCACAAAAAGCTGTTGTGAAGATATGCGTTTTCAATCTAGATTTAAAAGCGCACAGTTCCAGTGGCTTCCTAATATCAGAAGGAAGAACTTTCCAGACGGCCGCAGAAGCGCGTCTGAAAGCAAGCGATGCAGTGACCGTCCTTTTTTTTTGTGGCTAGCCAGAAGAGTGTAAAACATACGTCTGATATAAAACATGAATGCGATACCATATTTTGAAATGCTATACAATTGGCCATTATACCATGCCCTGTTTCCTCAGTGGTACATTCATCAGAATTAAAAAAAAGTTTATTTCCAGCAAATATTTCCAAGAACCCTTGAAGGACAGCAGAAAAAGGGCTCATTTAATCTCTCTTTCTACATATGATATTTATATTGAAATCTCACAAATAGATATATACCTTCGTTTTAACTGTGACATGAATGAAATGAAAAAAAGTTATGCCGAGCAATGCAAAAATGTGCGGTACATGCGGCAGCGTGAGAGTCGTGGCAGGCTGAGAGAGATTGGCCAGCATGACAGATTACTGCTGGCCCTGTGTGGTTCAGTGTCATCAATTCTAGCCAGTCAGAGTTAAAACCAATAATTAGACTCCGCGGAGATTGATCTCCCAGCCATCTGTCTTCTTCGTTGCCTTTATTAACATTTTTTTTTCTTCTTCTTCTGGAAGTCACATGCACACGCCAGCAAGCTAACATAACATAAAACAAACATCCCCCGTGTAGCCTTGACAGACCATAGGGGCAAGTGCAGTTCGCGAGCACCTGTGAAGGCCAGCACGGCACACGAGGAAGTCGGTGGCCAGCACCACGCCCTGCTCTCTTTGTCTCCCCAGTGGCGATGTTTACACACCACATCAGGTACTCATTTGAGGCTGAGTCGGCCAAGGGAGGCCCAGGACTGGTTCAGATAATAATCGCTTATGTTGGCCGTGAGTGGGAATCGAACTGGGGTTGCCGGGTTCCTCGTGCAGCGCGCTTACCACTGCACTACGGCTCCCCACGAATCGCAAACCTATTACACAAAGACAAAGATCCCCCGTATAGCCTGAATTGACTGTTGGGGAAAGTGCTGTTAGCGAGCACCTATGAAGGCCAGCACGGTACACGAGGGGGTGGGTGGCCAGCACCACACCAGGTCGCCTCGGTCTACCCAGTGGCGATGTTTAAACACCGCAGCAGGTACTCATTTGAGGCTGAGGCGACCTAGGGGAGGCCCAGGACCGGTTAAAATAATCGTCACTGGTTTTAGCCGTGATGTAACAACTCGGTCAAAAGATAACGGGTGTCCATTCCCTACTGGTAGATCTGAACCAATTGTGGAAATTGAACATTCCTATAGTGGGGGGAGGCGGTTGAAACTCGTCATAGGACAACCACTGTTGACTTCCCACAACGTGGTACTAATTGTATTGACCGGGAAGGAGTTATTGATTGTGAATGAATTCCTGAAAGCTAAACATTTAGTTTTCGTCACTATTGATTGAGATTGCTCTTGATACCTAATGTATTTTGTTACATAAGGACACACACACATAACGTTATACATGTCACACTTTTAAAAAAAAAATTTCAGCTCAATGGGCCCTACCGTTGGTAAAAATAAAAATAAAGGTGCTTCCAAAATTAAGGGTCAAGCCACTGGTGGATGCAGGCGGGGAGATCGAATAGCAGACCTGGGTTGTAAGTAATGCACTATGGCAGAATCCTGCAAAAAATATAATTTATACTCTACAAAACCAGACCAACATCGTTTGTTCTCCACCCTGTACAAATGTATAAAATGCTTCTCAATAAGTAAGCCGCATGGTATTTGATGAACGAGCTAATCGAACAAAACTATAAAATTCAGGAGCGAGAAATTAAACCAATCACATCTGAAATTTGAAGCATAATGAAAAATTTGCCCATGACCTAGCAGGTGCCTCAAATGTTAAAGCGGCACATTCACTGACACACACACTACAGCAGTATGCATTGACATTCTTCAATGCGCTTCTTGAATATCCATTGTTGTTATAATGCTGACGTGGCCATGTGCACATCAGTCCGACATATGAAATACATGGTAAAGTCACGTAGATAGGTTCAAAGAAAATAACAAAAATAACGAAAAACTACGACGTTTTGATCACAACACAAGCGATCGTCATCAGGAGGAAAAAAGAGTGGGACAGCTGCTGACGCGGACTGTTTTAAAGGTTTACAATGGGTGTAGCCCAAGGGTCATAAACGAAGTGGGTGGGGCTAGTGATGTTAATGTGAGAGATTAGCATGTTAATGTAAGATCGGAGAGCGGCCTCCACGTGTGCGTGGAGGTGGCTATGTTAATGTGAGAGATGAGCACGTTAATGTGAGAGATGAGCATGTTAATGTGAGAGATGAGCATGTTAATGTGAGAGATGAGCATGTTAATGTGAGAGATGAGCATGTTAATGTGAGAGATTAGCATGTTAATGTGAGAGATTAACATGTTAATGTGAGAGATAAGCATGTTAATGTGAGAGATTAGCATGTTAATGTGAGAGATGAGCATGTTAATGTGAGAGATGAGCATGTTAATGTGAGAGATTAGCATGTTAATGTAAGATCGGAGAACGGCCTCCACGTGTGCGTGGAGGTGGCTATGTTAATGTGAGAGATGAGCACGTTAATGTGAGAGATGAGCATGTTAATGTGAGAGATGAGCATGTTAATGTGAGAGATGAGCATGTTAATGTGAGAGATGAGCATGTTAATGTGAGAGATGAGCATGTTAATGTGAGAGATTAACATGTTAATGTGAGAGATGAGCATGTTAATGTGAGAGATGAGCATGTTAATGTGAGAGATGAGCATGTTAATGTGAGAGATGAGCATGTTAAGGTGAGATATTAACATGTTAATGTGAGAGATGAGCATGTTAATGTGAGAGATGAGCATGTTAATGTGAAAGATTAGCATGTTAATGTGAGAGATGAGCATGTTAATGTGAGAGATTAACATGTTAATGTGAGAGATGAGCATGTTAATGTGAGAGATGAGCATGTTAATGTGAGAGATGAGCATGTTAATGTGAGAGATGAGCATGTTAATGTGAGAGATGAGCATGTTAATAGGAGAGATTAGCATGTTAATGGGAGAGATTATCATGTTCATGTGAGAGCGTAGCATGTTAATGTGAGAGATTAGCATGTTAATGTGAGAGATTACCATGTTAATGGGAGAGATGAGCATGTTAATGTGAGAGATGAGCATGTTAGTGTGAGATATTAGCATGTTAATGGGAGAGATTGGCATGTTAATGTGAGAGATTAGCATGTTAATGTGAGAGATTGGCATGTTAATGTGAGAGATTAGCATGTTAATGGGAGATATTGGCATGTTAATGTGAGTTATTAGCATGTTAATGTGAGAGATTAGCATGTTAATGTGAGATATCATCATGTTAATGTGAGAGATTAGCATGTTAATGTGAGAGATGAGCATGTTAATGTGAGAGATGAGCATGTTAATGTGAGAGATTAGCATGTTAATGTAAGATCGGAGAGCGGCCTCCATGTGTGCTTGGAGGTGGCTATGTTAATGTGAGAGATGAGCATGTTAATGTGAGATATTAGCATGTTAATGTGAGAGATTAGCATGTTAATGGGAGAGATTGGCATGTTAATGTGAGAGATTACCATGTTAATGGGAGAGATTGGCATGTTACTGTGAGAGATTAGCATGTTAATGTGAGAGATTACCATGTAATTGGGAGAGATTGGCATGTTACTGTGAGAGATTAGCATGTTAATGTGAGAGATTACCATGTTAATGGGAGAGATTGGCATGTTACTGTGAGAGATTAGCATGTTAAATTGAAAGATGAGCATGTTAATGTGAGAGATTAGCATGTTAATGTGAGATATTAGCATGTTAATGTGAGATATTGGCACGTTAATGTGAGATATTATCATGTTAATGGGAGATATTAGCATGTTAATGTGAGATATTATCATGTTAATGGGAGAGATGAGCATGTCACTGTGAGAGATTAGCATGTTAATGTGAGATATTGGCATGTTAATGTGAGAGATGAGCATGTTAATGGGAGAGATTGGCATGTTAATGTGAGATATTATCATGTTAATGTGAGATATTACCATGTTAATGTGAGATATTAGCATGTTAATGTGAGAGATTAGCATGTTAATGTGAGATATGAGCATGTTAATGGGAAATATTAGCATGTTAATGTGAGAGATTACCATGTTAATGTGAGATATTAGCATGTTAATGTGAGAGATGAGCATGTTAATGTGAGAGATTACCATGTTAATGGGAGAGATTGGCATGTTAATGTGAGAGATTAGCATGTTAATGTGAGATATTACCATGTTAATGTGAGATTACCATGTTAATGTGAGATATTGGCATGTTAATGTGAGATATTGGCATGTTAATGTGAGATATTAGCATGTTATTGTGCGAGATTACCATGTTAATGTGAGAGATTAGCATGTTAATGTGAGAGATTACCATGTTAATGTGAGAGATTAGCATGTTAATGTGAGATATTACCATGTTAATGTGAGATATTGGCATGTTAATGTGAGATATTGGCATGTTAATGTGAGAGATTACCATGTTAATGTGAGATATTGGCATGTTAATGTGAGATATTGGCATGTTACTGTGAGAGATCATCATGTTAATGTGAGAGATGAGCATATTAATGTGAGATATGAGCATGTTAATGTGAGATATTGGCATGTTAATGTGAGATATGAGCATGTTAATAGGAGAGATTGGCATGTTACTGTGAGATATTACCATGTTAATGGGAGAGATTGGCATGTTAATGTGAGAGATTGGCATGTTAATGTGAGATATTATCATGTTAATGTGAGATATTATCATGTTAATGTGAGAGATTGTCATGTTAATGTGAGATAGTACCATGTTAATGTGAGAGATTGTCATGTTAATGTGAAAGATGAGCATGTTAATGGGTGAGATTGGCATGTTAATGTGAGATATTGGCATGTTAATGGGAGATCGCAGAGCAGCAACGTCGAGCTCGCGAGCTAGATGGCTGTGTCAGTGTGGGATATGCAACCTGCTAATGTAAAATCAGAGAGCCGCAAATAACCTTTAAAGCAGTCTGCCTCAGCATCTTCCCCCCTCTTTTTTCCTCCTGATGAGGATCGCTTGTGTTGTGATCGAAACGTCGTAGTTTTTGTTGTTTTTGTTATTTTCTTTTAACCTATCCACGTGACTTTACCGAAAGACCCAACGAATATGAATTCCTGCAGACATATTAAATACATGTTTATCAGGACACAGATTGCAAGTTAATGCTTGTTTAGTCCCCCCCCCCCCCCCCCCCCACAAACATGCATGTGATTACGGGTTTAATAATAGCACGCACACTACACATTGATCCACATTTCAGTTGTATTGACCAGAGGGCTAAGTGGTGTAAGCCGGCACATATAAACACAGGTGCATAATCACACTTGCACGTAGGTAGTTACATTGTATACTTGTTCACAGTGGTGAGAGGGTTACTCAGGTTAAGCTCAATTGGTCGCCTTCTCCAATGCCACCAAGCCAAGCCATCGCTAGCTTTCCACCCATGCAGTGTATCCCTATATGTTCGGTGTCCTTTTATGTTATTACTTTAACGCCCAGCGTTACATTTGTAGCGCACAATCATGCAAGTTGAGCGTGTAACCAAATCACCGCCGAATGTGCCCAATCTCATCAGATATCAAAAGCTCAGCAGATTCTGACCCTGCAGAGTACTCGGCTGCTGTGGGGCTACTTTGTGGGCAGCAGAGGGGAGTGCAGGAATACCGTTGTTGTGCTGAGCTATGCTACTACATCTATGCTAGCCTTTCGTGACAATTGTGGTGAAATATGGTCAAATTAATTATGGTGTAGGCCCTATCGCCAATGTAAAGGTCACAGACAGAGAGATATATAGTTAGTTTTACACATAGAAGCTACAGTGTGTCCAAGGTTGTCACGAATCAATCATAGTATTGCATAATACGCTCTTATGTAAGAAATACAATCTGATCCAAATTGATCCAGACTAGATCAAATTCTATAGCTCTTACATGACCAGATCTGCAAAATTGTGGAATGAACCGGTTTGGAATCAGATTATGGTTGCGGTTCAAACCACGTGACCAGGTCCAATTAAACCTGAATGGTACGCCTCAAGAAAATATTCACGGCCACAAAGGCAAAGACAAAGATCCCCATATAGCCTTAACATAGTTTTGGGCAAGTTCTGTTCATGAGCACCTGTAAAGAACAACACAGCGCATGCAAGGGGTGGGTGGCCAGCCTCCCCAGTGTTGATTTTGAAAATTGTACCAGCTATTAATTTACGGCTGAGTCGAACTAGGGGAGGGATATGACCTATTCAGATATTAATCACCTAATTTTGGCCAGGAGGAATAATTGAACTCGCCGGGTTCATAACACACACACACACACGAACCACTCCACTACCGCTCTCCAATACCACAAAGTGCACAAGTACTAGGTAGTGCTGCATACTACTGTGCACCTATGAACACGTACATTTGTTCAAAGGTTACCTCCAAGCAGAACGACAAACACGACCATTCCGAGCTTTGGTTCTCATGACTCACGACAATCTCGCTAGCCTAGGATGCATGATTCGTTCGACTGTGTTTGTGAACACAAAGACAAATATCACCCTGCATCGCCTCGAACAGACTGCACGATAGGGGTGATGTGGCCAGGCACAACACTGTCTCCCCCAGTGCTGATGTTCACACACCGCAAGATGCACTCATTGTAGGCAGAGTCGACATAGGGAGGGCCCAGGGACAGTTAATGATGAAGGCCATGGTGTTAGCCATATCATGATTACCAGCCGTGCCTGCGAATCGAACTCAAGTGGCAAGGTTTCTCGTGCAGTGCTATGGCAAAAAAAACACGTAAAATAGTGCAGATTTTAATGAAAAACATGTATTGTAGAGCAGTTGAGTAAGTTTATGAAATTAAATAGCACTGTTTTCATGTTAAAATTACCACGCCATGAATCTAACGTATAATATGGTTGTTATTTTTTTGTCTCGAGAGTATGCATTACCTGTGGATGCACAATACAAGTTGTTCCCCTGCACTTCCATCTGCTCGCTTAGGATAAAACTTAATAGAAGTTTCAGGTTTTCGTTTTTGCAGTTATTCGTGTTTATCTAAGTATTTCATGTGCCAACTGTTGGCCAAATACATTTCAGTATTGGAGCTGTATTAGTTACAATTTTTGTATATATAATATATAAAGCAGTCTAATTGAAAATTAAACACTGTTGATTGAGAAAGGGGAAATACAGAAGTTCACAATTTCTGTTTATAGACATTCATCTGGAGTGCATTAATGCACCGATGCTTGCAATCAGGCTGCTTGCCTAGACATACACTCCATTGTATTCTAGAAAAAGTTAAAAGGGTCTTCTCTCAGTCTGAAAGCATTTCCATGTGTGGCCCAATAGCTCGAATGTGCGTGAACTTAGCAACGGCGATATTACACGGTTTTCTTTTAGTTTTTGTCCCAGTTTATCCTACGTGCAATGGGCATCGGTTACAGAACTCGGCTTAATTTCATTCTAGAAACCCCCACAATGGGAAAAAAATAATAATGACATTCTTCCTGAAAGAGTCCTCCTAGAAGACTCCACAGGACACTTCCCAATGTCTCGTTCAAAAAACATCTGTTTTTATTGTTGCTTGATACATATAGAACTGCGGTTCTATTTAGCTTGGGTTTTTTTTTTGGGGGGGGGGGTTTGACCAATGCAATTGCTTTCCAATTACTGACCCTCTGAAATGGAAATGTGAAATCTTCACCACTTGCTTAGGCTCACCAGGAGAGATGAGCACCACCCAAAAAGCACGTTTGACCAGAGAATAATCATTCGCACGCTGCAAGGCGGAATAATAACTTGGTAAATGTGGCACTCGGCCATTCTCATAGTGCATGGCTATCGTGAAGGCGATGCTTCGCATATGGGTACAGTCTTCCAGTAGGGGAAATGTCGCTATGTGGTTCTACCGAATTAAGTACTTTCAGATAAAGTTTATAATTTAGAAACATTGGATCCATGATACGTGGCCTACCCTTTTTCATACGACATCACTAGGAATTTGATGCAGATGGAGTGTCATTTATGGTTAAAATATCCGGAATATTAACCAGGGTGGCTGATGGAGTTAAACCACAGACCTCTGTGACAAGTGACAAACATATTAACAGCTCTGATATAGATGTATGCAAGACATATTTTTTTTTTAAATGGCTTTGAAAATGGCATGATATAGCCATCAAAAGAAGCCCCCTTAACCATCAAAACACCTCAACGCATGTTTTTTTTTTTCATCACTGTCATAGATTATTTTATATGCGACAGCCACGTGTCTGTTCATTGTGTGCTCCAAGCTAGCGGGGTGTGTACTGAATCCACACTCCCGTATGCCCTGACTTACCTCGAGAGCATTTCACCATTTGAAATATTTCAGCAATACCTTGGTTGAAACACACGCGCCTTTTAAGTTATGCTACCGGTGGAAAGGTCACTAATTTGTTTTGTCAAAATTAAATTTCCTTCGGAGAAATTTCTTCCCAGAAATGGCAATCTATCATGCCGTCCTGTCATTTAATTCCAGTACATACCAGGGATATGAATGAGAGTGTAGTGTATAATGCAAACTAATATACTGGAGTGTCTGTCATTCCACATTAAAATTCAGCAGTGTAAATATAAAATGACACGTAGATATGGCCGTTAAAATTCATGGATTCCACGTGCATTTAATGTGTTGCTGTTGTTGTTATCATTAATGGTGGTATAAACAGTTATACTCTTGCAAACAAATACCAAAATCAATTGTTTAAGGGTGTAAAAATACACTTCGTATTGTCTGGAACAGTATGTAATTATAGCATAACGTTTTACTGAATATTCACATAAACGTCCAGCGATCTTGAGCCAGTGATGGAACTTTCACATTCCTGTGGCAAGAACCAGTCTCTGTCTGTAGGATAACCAGTGATACATTCTCACAAAGTGGTTCCTATTTTAATGACTCCGGAGGAATTATGGTTTAAATCGACGGCTAATTTCGGAATCAAACTTACGTATTTGCGATTTTTTCTAGAGTTGTCTACCAACATCGCTACTCTTAGCAAGCTTCTTCGCAGTCAAATTACTATGATTAAAGGTTTTTGCATTCTAGATATATCATACAACTGCCGAATGTACAACTTGGTTACGAAAAGTATAGTTATGCAAAAATAAAAGGCTGCATTGCCTTTCTGGCCATGATTGCCAGGCCTTTATATTTGCATCATCTTGATACTGGCAAAAAGCGTCCCTAGTTTATGAATGCTGAGCTCTATAAGAAATATCGATTGCCTTCAGATGCTGTGTAATATTATGCAACATCCCAAGATATTACGCCAAATATGCCATTCCATTACATTTTATTGATTGATCTAATATCCCATTAAATGCATAAATGATATATCACAGTGATGAACTTTGATTGTAATTGTTTCTGCTTGCTAAATACGTATTTTATTAAACAGATTGTTGTATGGATCCATGTATTTATACACTTTCCTCATGATCTGAGAATTGAATTGTATGCTTGAGGTTGACTCAGCCTATCACCCCAAGGACGTTGATAAAATGATTATCACTCTGTGGAAGGGTACGAATGGGTGTCCTATCAAGGGAATGACAGTGGGAGTTGTATCAATGGCCCAGGGCTACATATAAACATGATAGGCTTGTTTAATTGCATTCATTCTCATACGTACTTTACCTCTTTATTCATGTTCCCTCTTAATATCGACTCGGTACATCAATGCATTTTAAGAAATTTACGTTCACCTCTGATAATTGTTTTGACATCCTGCCGCTGAAGTTTAGCTTGCTTGACGAAACTTTAAGTAATTTGTATTCGGATAAACGTAGTATTTTGTTCAGTATAAATGTTTGGGTTCGACCACATAATGCTCGTGAAGTTGACGCTGAGCTGAACATTTATGCTTGGTGCATTAAATGCTCGTACACATGACAATTTGATTTGTTGGGTCGTTGAGGCTCTTAACAACACAAATTTAGAGCGCCACGGGAGCGAGATGTTAACTCCTTCGCCCGGTATACAGGAGGTCGTGGGTTCCATCCCGACCCTGACGCCTGCAGTATATTTGGAGTTTGCACGATCTCCCTGTCGTTAATTTTTGTCAGGGCCCTCCGGTTTTTCCCTCCACATTTAGAAACATGCATTGAGGTAGTTGGCTGCTATAAATGTTCACGTGATAAGCCACTTCATTGAGCTATCATTTGGGGTCACTTCTCAAAAAGATCTACATAGCTCGGTGGGCCTTACCTGGTAGGTTGTGAGGTGGCCTAACCCAGAAATCTGTTTTGAATTATAGTATTGCCTGTGGAAACATACATATCAAATCATTATATGTTGATTGTAAATTCAAAATGATGCTCATGCATCTTAAACTTTTTGTATGAGCCTGTTCTAAAAGCATTTATTATTTTAAACATTCTAAAAAATATGTATTTTATTTTATTTTCACAGAAAATGTCATTCTCAAAAAAATGTTTTGCGGAAATTGCTTTTTAAATATATATTGCCAATTTATTGCTGAGTTTGACTGAGTATATAACCCGGCAATACATGGCTTGTTTATTGCTGTATTGTCCAGAATATAATATGCACTTTTTCCCTCCTACTTTAAAGCTAAAGTTGGAATGTGTCTTTCAATATTGTAGGTGCTGGTCTGAGTGTATGAGTGATCAGATTTGTCTAACTGTATCGACACCGGGCACAAGTTTGTGATGCATCTTAATATCCTGACCATCTCATCATCCAAGGAATATGTTATTTCACATGTAAGACATTCTGTAGTGCACGGACAAAAGAAACTCAAGCATTTAATAGAACACCGCCTCAAATCCACACAGCTCTTGTTGCACTGCCACACAGAGATTCTCTGCTGTGATTCCCTAAAAAGCACTAAATCACAAATTAAACGTTTCACTCCATTATAACCACGACAAACCTCTATTTTCTTTTCACATTGGGTCACTGCGAATTAAAATTAACATTATTGTTTTACATGTTTTTTTTGTAATTTGAAGCTTAATTTATGAGATGTATCACATTTTTCTAACGTTGGTTCAGTGAGCTGCAGTTATTTAAACAAAATACTCCAGCTAACAATGGCTAAAGAGATACGTTGCAAATCCATATTAGAATACCCATAAAATGCTAATGAAATATAAAAAGGAGTTTAGTTGAAACCTTAAAGCAATGTTAATTAAATTCTCAACAACAACCTCCCCCCCCCCCCCCAGACATTTACTTGGGGCATTGCAGTCACACTTAATTAATAATTATTCACACATTTTTTTTTAGTTACTTCAAATTATGCAGTTATAAATGCAAAGCAAAAACATTGCAAACTTAAATGCCAAGTTCAACAAACTATTGATACAATCGTCAAATTGGAAGTATCTCCCTGCTAGGATTTGCATGGGATGGCCTTGAGTCGTCGTTGTTGTTGTTGTTGTCAGCCTGTAAATGCCACTGACATTTTCTTCAATTTCTTCGCTTTCTTCTTTGCCCTTGCCCAGTAGTAGCCTCCGGACCTCCACAACGTCCCTCGTCATCGCTCCGAGTCATGCCAAGCCCTTTAGAACGCATGCACTTAACACCTCAAACGATGCAAATTCAACCCCGATGAGGCTCTGAAAGCCGAATGGAGTTCAACAGAACTCACAAACAAACACCTCGTGAAAGACCCAACGCAGATGATCCCTGGGTTTTATCTTCCATGAAGCTCGTGGTCCACCTTAAACCGCATCCACACAAATCGTGGCAGATGCCGATAACTGATGCACAAATAGAACATTTAAAATTATCCAATGTGCCACTGTGGTCTTCAATTGCAGACCATAAAACATTATAACGCAATACCCGATCCACAAATACGAAGGAAACGTCATAGCGACACACTCCACTGCTCCCGACGCGGTTGTCTGGCTTGGCCACCTGAATGTGACGTTGTAGCTCTTGCTCTGCGTCTACATCAGCCGTACGTAAGAAGAAGAAGTGGCCTCCGAACGCTTGGATTTGATCTCAGGGTGGCCATCGTCAGCGACCCCCACAATCCTCTCACCAGAATCTGACCTACCGTGGTAGATCCGGACACTCCATGGAAGATGTGGACACTTTCTCTCCATGAATGGAACATTAACGAGAGTCCAAGTTTGTGGCTGCTGTGGTGGTGGTGGTGGTGTGACACCTTAGACCGTGCGACATATCGTGAACGACTGCCCCCAATCGGATCATTCGACAGCGATCTGAAACAAATCAACACGGCTATTAACTGAAGCAGTTGAATGAATACCAAATCTCGACATCAATTTGCAATCTGTTGCAATCCCCACAAATGCTACACGAAAGAAGAAGGAAACACTGTGGCCATGGCTCTCTTCCTCGTTATCCACTCTGCAGTTAGCTTCCTATCTCATCCCTCGTCAGTTGTACCACTGAGATGTCCTTTCCCCATTGCCACTTGACTCCTTTTTCGTTAATAACAACATCAGTGACCTCCTATTCCTTTCCTTATTTCTTCAGTTCAGTTACCGGTGGAAATTTCACATCCGAATCAGTCTCACCGCAGGTTCATGGGCAGGGGCCGTTCCGTTTCCATAAAATGGAAGACATTTGATCGACCATGGTGAGGTTACGATATATGTGTACGCATATGGATTATTAATGTCCGTATACGTGTCATTACATATCTGCTATCTATGTGTCAATCAACACCCTGGACACCCTTGCAAATGAGACGTTCCATCTCAAAGGGATTTTTTAAGTGAAATATTACAATTAATAGAATTAATCAAATATAGTAACGATGCCTTTGAGCAGCTTACAATAAATTTATCCAACAAGATGTATCTATCTTCTTTGGTTCTTTCGGTAAAGTCATGTAGAATGAGAATAAAATAATACATTGATAAAATAAAATAACACAATAATATTCTCACGACGTTTCGGCCACAACACAAGCAGCCTTCATCAGGTGAAGGGACGAGACTGTCTGGAAGACACCTGATGAAGGCCGCTTGTGTTATTTTAGTTTATCAATTTATTATTTTATTCTCATTCTACGTGACTTTACCGAAAGAACCAAAGAAGATAAATCCTTGCAGTCACGAAAGCTTTAAATCGAAAAATGTATCTAATTTACTAAACACACAAAAACACTCGACTCAAGAATTACCTAAATATTCGCACGTCTTGATCCAAATATGTCCACTAAACCCTGTAAATGCTATTTCTTATGCAATTCTCCTTACACGTGGAACAATATTGGATCTGCTTGGCATGAAAAAGCCCTTCCATCTCAAAGCGTGTTTAATAAGCTATTCGATTCACTCATTGGATAATAATAATAATAATGCAAATGCTTACGGGTGATGCCTCACTTCAGAACGTCTAAATCTACGACTGTGCTGTAGGTAACTTTTACATTGCATTAAATATTAGCGTTGCTAAGCTAGATTTGTTTAATTTTTACATTCACAGTTGTTTTTTTTTACTTGAAAAAATAAGACGTTGAGTCTCAACAGGTATGCCACCGGGTTTTAAATGAAAGTTTATCTTTATATCGCTGTCCACCAACGTTACAAGTTTGTCTGGGTGGTCATGGTTGATCGTATCGCTTTGCCATGAAACAATCCCTTTCTACTCCGGTGACTGAATGAAACCTGAACCAATTATTTAGCAGTGTGATAGACAGCACAATTAGCTGGAATGACGCGCCTTTGTTAATTACCCAGTTGAATGCTTTAACCTAATTACACCGTTCACACATTTGTATTCTGTTGCACTGAAAGACCGAACTGGATAACCACGATTGGATACAGTTGTTTGGATGGTAAATGCTATTGGAATTACATTTGACAAAGTTATAGTTCATTTTGTTGACTCGTATTCATAAATTCACCAGCATTTTGCTTCAATCTGTTTTAAAAATGCAAGCAAACTGTTCTGTAAATGTTTATTTTGAAGTGGCGTAAATAGCGAATGCAGATTATTGAAAGCGCTGCAGTGAAGCTCTGCATTCATAATAAAGGTTTTTTGGGGTTTTAGCGCGTGATTATAAATGTGTTGCTCTGCATAATGCCGGATATTGTCGAGTGCCACGCAGCGATGCGCATTTGTTAATTTCAAAGTGACAGATCTAATCTCATAAATTGTTCATTCAATAAATAGTGCATTTTGATTTTAGCTGCAACATGGTTTTATTATAGACGATTCCAGTTAAGTAGAATTACAAAAGTCAATCTCAGATTGCTTCACGGAGTAAAAGCCGCCACTTGCATCGATTTATTTCCACCCCCGCCGCCAATAACCGTTATCTCTCGCACTCTTTTCATATCCATATTACGCAGTGTTTGCCTGATTAATTTCAGATACATGTACGTATGTGTGTGTTAAGCCTGCGGCACTGTGTTCAGATATCCATTCGATTTCTCGTTAGTATAATTTTTCGATATCAAGAATCATTGAGAACCTGCATTCATATTGTTATAAAGCACTCAACTTGAATTTCTGAAAGCAGCGTTTGTTTCGTCAATGCTGACCATCCTTCCATTGGTGTAAAGTATTTCAATAGCTATTAAAGCAAAGCGAAATACAAGCTTGTACGTAATGTATTTCTACAGACATATCACACATCCAGTCATGTGATTCCAATAGAAGGCTCACCTCACAATTGGAAACTTACAAGGCCAAACCTTGGTTGGGGTCAACTCAGCTCATCATATTTCCACGGTCAATAAAATGCTTACCACTTTGTGAAATTCCAACGTGTATTATTTCGTGGAAATTCTGGTCCCTAGCCTAGGAATGCATAAATTCTTCCAAAAGCACAGTGCTTACAAATAACACTTGTGCTTAACCATACTTTTTAAACGAAGTATAGCTATTGCATTTTAAACTTTCTGTGGATACAAATGTTCCCTTTTTAATATACAGTACTCTATATGAAACGTTGTTTTTAGATATTTCGAATCAAATGGCAAGAAGCATTTGGTATGTTTAATTCTCATCATGAAGGTGCTGTTGTTTACAGATATAATTATAGTCTGCGGGAGGTTCACAGTGAGTGCTGATGTTAGCTAATGTTTTCACAAAATTAAGTATATTGTGATGTTTTTTTCTTTCAAATTGGCAAATTTGAACCTTGACACTAAAATACATGGGACATACTCGTTTTGACAACGCCACAGGATTTTTAACATCCACCGTGAAGCATAGAGCTCGTAGTTATGCTCAATGTAACCGCATTATTAACTGGGGCGGCTGATGAGTGTGAACTGCGAACCTCTGCAACAAGTGAAACACTTGGCTTCGTCACCACCACCGGACACATCGATCAGCTTGCCAGCCGCTCAATACTTGAGCAGGTTAAGGTTGGTAGACAATTGGAATGTTGCAGTGAAAATCTGGGCGCATGCTACGTGGTTGGGAGCATGACATACTGGCGATAATTTCAAACGTGGAACTTTTGACAATGGTGAAGGGCACAGACAAATGGCACACTCTTGACAATCGCATCACCTGATAATTGCCCGCAACATGGTTGGGATTTAAATGTTACACAAAGTGTACTGCAATTAAGCAACCTCAACAGCAAGCGTGCTAATGCAGCTGAAAGTATTCCATCAAATCCTTGAAATAAAGTGACATGAAACCACCACGTACCTTTGTTAGTTCTTTTTTTGCACCTCCGATTAGCACGGTTGGCTACATACGGTGAGCAAGAAAGTCAACGTACACACGTGCATCACCGTCCGACTGTGGTGAATGCCTTCGAGCATATCACCCTTAATTAGCCTGATAATCTATAAGCAAAGAAACACATTGAGCCTTCCTTGTGAGGATCTGTGCGGGTGGATCCAGTGCTATTGGCCATATCGTGGATTCTAGTTGATATTTCGTCTGGTAAGGATATATCTAAGCAAGAAAAACTACCCTCTGGGCAAATGCCATCTTCTCAGATGCATTTATATACCTGTCTATCCTATCGCCCTATTATTTAAGTAATGCATTTCTCAACAAATTATCGGTTGCCAATGAAATAGTTTGCAACAACAAAAAAGGGCACCACTATGCCGATGTGTGCCGCTGGACGGGAGGTGATGGGCGGGGCTTTGCGATGTCATCGGCGGCCATCGTCGCCCTGGACGTGGCTCGTAGGGCATTGTCCTGCCTTTTGGGAGCCAGGATGTTGATGCGGCCTCTGTTTTTCTTGTAATGGGCCTGACTTAATCAGCTAATCATCTCTGTTAACATTGTATTGATTCAATTAATTTCCCCCCCCCCCCCAAATCAAATGTGTTGTATCCCATTTCACAAGAGTGTTGTGAGATTCTGAGCTGGTGGTGGCAAATTCACACTGCTTTGGTGGTGGGGGTTGGGAGGGGCAATTGTCCCCTTGACAACTTCCGCCGTCGATTGTCCACAAAGTAGTACGCATTTTATCGATGCTGGAGGGAGAAACGATCTACTGAGTTGAACCGCGACTGTGATTTGAACTCGCGACGTTCTGTTGGGGAGGGTCGAGCGCTCTGCCAAAGTGCCGCTCAGCTTTGCCAAACATCACACAATGAGGCTTTTTGTTGTTATGGGATGTGGATGGATGGATGGCTTCACTTTGAGAAATTCTCCAATTCTCTCTCTCTCTCTAGCATCGGCAAATTAAAGAATATAAGTGTACAAATGACAATTCCAGCGACTGCAGTGACTTCAATGGGAATATAGATAGCAAAACCAACAAAGCAATTGAGGCAGGCAGGCGAGAAGACAGAACGCTGTACGGATGGATGAATAGAAAGATGGATAGATGAAAGGATGGATGGTTTGTGGATGGATGTGAGAGTGCATGGGTGGTATTGGTATGGATGGCTGTGTGGATGAATGAATCTGCGGATGTATTGATTGATATCAGTCTGAAAATGCCCGTACAGTTGTTCCAAGTCAAAATATGCCAAGATGCACCATGTAAACACTGCATGTTAAATACAGCCGTTACATGTTAAATACAATGCACAGCAGTGCTTTATTAATCCATTAACTTTATTGCATTGTGCTTACAGACCTGGATGCACTACAATGAAACACGAGTACAATATGTGCTTCATTTGAACACATTTGATTTTAATAGGCAATACGGACAATGGTTAGCCACATTGAAAACGTAGACTAATACTCTGCAAACGGATGAAATGTTTATTCTGTATTGTAAGGCTGCTTTATTTTAATTGTCCATTTATTGTGAAACGTCTGTGGGGTAAATGGTTCGCAAAAAAAACGTACATCATTAATAAGTGTTGTATCATTTTATTTGTGTAATATGTTGCATCATCCTCTTGAAATAAACTTAGTAAATATATGAAGATAGAGAGCGAAATGGTATAGAACAAATGGGTGGCCTACTCGGATTGGATTTTTTTTTTTACAGAGTAAGCTTGTTCAAATCAACCACTATAACATTATCATGACATGATTATGGTGTGTTTGGTGGTCCTCTTGGAAATTCCACATTCTTATGATAGGGGCCATGAACTTCAGTGGAAGACTGCTGTTAGCTTCATACAAAGTGGAAATCGTTTTTTTTTTATCAACCCAGGATTAATGTTAGCTTGGATCTATCTCTAAAGACGGTCACTGCATCACGTGCTTTCAGATGCGTTTCTGCAGCTGTCTGGAACGCTCTTCTCTCCGATATTATGAAGCTACTGGAGATGTACACTTTTAAATCTAGAATGTAAACTCATTTCTTTGGAGGTGCTTTTTGTGTTTAGTTTGGTGTCCTTCCCCCACAACCTCATTTAGTACGGTTGGCTACGTACAGTTGCAAAATAAGCTCAACATACATACAACCAGATGTGAAAACTTCGATGCTACAATTGTCAAATCTCAATTCGACTTTTCATGCCACTTGGGTTGGATTCGATATATATTTTAATTACTTGCTCTGGTGTCACCAATTTAATTCCTGTCCCACGAGCCCCCTGATTATTCCTCCATATTGTTGCTGGGATTCACTTCTTGTGAACACGCTACATTATTGGACTTGTGTCAAATGAATTGCACAAACTGTGCTGTCAGACATATGACAGAGGCAAAACCATTAACAAATCAGGGAAAAAAAAAAGTTATTGTCTTGGTGTTGGTACGTTGTGCATTGATATTGCATTGATTGGAAGATTGTTTGTTGATAATATTTAGTTTCTCCAACGATATGTATTCAAACCAATTATCAAGGTGGTTGAGGAAATAATGATCGACTCAGAATCAGAAGGGATTCGAGATCAAATCCTAGCCTATTATTCCTCTAGATATATGGAAAGTCATTGTTAATTGCCATAGGAACGCGGAAATATCTACCAATAAATGTACGTATTTATTTTGAAATGTTGCACTGTACGTAGGCATCCGTGCTCATTGGAGGTGCGGGGGAAGGACAACAAACGAAACACAAGATTAAGAACTGCCAATAAAGATGAGTTCCACCCATCGCTAGGTTTATGCACGTTGACTTCTGTTTGTATCGTCATCGTCATCATCGGCCGAGATCAATCAACTGCTGGATAAAAGACTCTCCAAGCCACCAACGTCTTCCATAATTTTGTATTAATCCATCCAGCTCGTGCACATGATCTGATTTAATCGCTTGATCGCCTTAGTAGACGTAATCAAGGGAGCCTTCCATACCTTGGCTAACACTCCATCACTTCCCTTGCCCCACAGCCAAGATCCCTTGACACGAATAGTCCCCCCCAACGCCACTTTCCTTTCCCAACTTAAATGTCTTATTTAAACTGGGTATGGCCTCTAATCCCTCCGTTCCTCTTTCTGACCTCTCATCGTCAGTGCATAGTATTGATAACTAATGTATAAAGAAAAAAAATGCAATTAATAATTCAAAGCAAAATGTAATCGTTCAATCCTAGAAATAATCAACATGAGAGCTCCCCAAGGGCAGTATATGGCAGCATTTGTTCGTATCCTCACATCCAATTTTCCTTAATAATCCTGAATTATGACGGCCCATAAAAGCTCACGCCATCATATAATGCTGCATTATGCTTTCTACAACTCATAACTGAGGCAAAATTAAATCCGGAGCCTTAAATCACATACACATACACGTGCTCGTATATGCATTGAATGGATTTGGCAATTTAAACGGTTTTCCGACCGCCTACAGAAAGTAATATTTCAAAAGTAAAAAAAAGGGTAAGTATTCCTTCTGCGAAATGTTTACTGGAGCATTTTTTTCTTCGCAAAAGCTAGGTATGACAAGGTAGTAGCTGACAGTTTTATTAATGCGCACTCGAATTTGGTAGAAAGCAATGTTATGTTGAAAATAATGCCATATTTTCCAGAGTACGGCATTTCTTACGGGAAATATTTTCACTGGATAGGTCTAAAGAAAGGGTTTGCCTGTCACGTTTAATATATGGTGTAACAGACACATAATGTGGTTCAGAGACAGCTTTTGTCATGTGGGTAAGACTTTTTTTTTGAAAGACGTAATTTTCCTTCCCTATAAACCTGCACTTATTTACTTATTCCTTTTGCATATGCTGTTGAATAAATTAGTTGAAATAACGCCAAGCTTTTTAACGCATCTGCCACTCAGTAGTATACATGTGTACACCAGTCAGTCGATCAGTAGATTACGTATGGTGGGGTAAAGTGTGGTTATTCCCACCTCTTCTGAAACGTCTGACCGGTGTGAAAGAGTAGCCCATATAATCAGAATCAGAATATGTATTTAGACTGGAGGAATCCAATGAGCTATGAAGCTCTTTATCACAGATGTCCAAGTAGGGGATGGTGAGCAAGTTACAACAACAACGACCCAAAAAAAAATAGCAGTGCAAAATAGAGAACGGGTAACTAAGTTACGAACAATAAACACATATAAAAAAAATAACATCTAAGTACAAATTGCATAAGTACAACATACATTCGTTGCCGATTTTTCAACGCTGAATGCAAGCTTGGGCAAAGCAGAAAAAAACAACAGTCCCAGACCACATGAAAACAACACAGACCCTCCGTAAAATTGCACATTCAAATTGAACTATCGATACACACGGGTAGTGAGTGTATCGATCACCGGTGGAGATTTCCAGAGCTCCCCCTAGCGGAGGCCCTTCTGCCAACAGTGGTGTCAGCAAGCAGTTGTAGGGCTTCACCTTTACCTTTTTATTATTCTGCTGTCTTTAACAATGATTCTCGAATGTTATCGGAGAGAGACCAAACCTGCGATGTGGATGTTACATATATATTTACATGGAATTTTCTCCCCAGGTCGGAACGGTGGCAGTGGTTAATGCACTGTGCAGTGAATCCATAAACATGAGTTTGATTCCCGACCAAGGCTGAAATGAGTGGTAAGTGGCATTTAAACTGATTCTGAGTCCACCCACACGTCATCGATCCACACTGACCAGCATGGTGAAGTATGGTCAAGCATTCCCCATCACTGGCAAGGTGTGGGGAGGATTTCACCCAGAAATTGATTGATGCAGGGCTGAAGATGATTAATTATCATTATATATTTCTCTCAGAAATGAGCACAGCACATTTTAGGATTCATAAATTGGGAGGTAATTCAATACTCAAAATATGAACTGAACAAACTATTTTACATTGTTAACATAATCTTCTGTGCAGTTAGTGTTAAGATAGGGGAAATACCCTAAGCCTGCATCCCACTTACATTAGATTTATATAAATCTATTGAGAGGACCATGCAATGCATCCTGATAAAGAGGACAAATACATTTATTCTGATTACCTTTACATTTTATTTCCAACTTTGCCCTCTCCAATACAAAAAAAACCCGTATAAAATTGCAAAATTCGAATCAAATAGCTTTAAGGGAACCTTTCCATTGATCATCTTTGCGATCCACATCAGTGCTTTCTGTTTCATAGTCCATTGATTGAGGATGTTGCTATCCAGACACAATAGTATTTTTGCTCATCATACAAGAAATTGGGTTCCCGGAAGCGCTCCATCCTGATTTTGGTTACATTTATTTCATCAGTGCTGTCATAATCCATCTAGAGCAGTTGTCCTAAATGTATGTACATCACGGTAGGGCTTGTTGAAAAAGACAGCGTGTTGTAAATATTATACCCTTACATGTTTAGCTATGTGTTGTACATGTGTACTCAGTTGTATTTAGAAAGTATGCATTGAGGGAAGTAGTGAAGCAATGGCCTGATCACCCTGAAAATAAAAGTTCAATTCCAGGCCATGGACATGCTTGGCAATTGGAATTTGAACCTTGTCTTTCCCAATGTATCTTTATGCTTGTATTCCTCAACCCAATTTATGGAAAATACCTTAAAATGTCAGCGTGACTCACCTTGAGGACCAGGTGTTTGCCTGACTCCTCTTCTGACTTTAAATTGCTCTACCATCTATAAAACTGTTTTGAATATGCCACGCATATTTTTTGTCCGGACATTGTTTTATGGCTGGATTACTGGTTGCAGTTACCCAACCACAGGACCCACCCGAACAAATCGCATTCATGTCAGACACTGTTTGACAAGGAGCAATAGCCCAGTGGATAATCCACTGCACGATGGGCCCTGTCACCTGAGTTCGATTCCAGGGAATGGATACCATCAGTGAGAACTGACACTTGAACCAGACCTGGGATAACAACTTCACCAATTCACAAATGCCAGCATGGTGAATTATAGTCTATTTAACCACCATGGCCAACACAGCCTTAATCGAGCAATGTATGTACACAAGGCTGCAAATATAAAAAATATATTATTAATAAAGGCTGTTTAAATAAACGTTTATTGTTGTACAACTGAAGTGAAATATGTCAACGGCCATGTCATATCATCTGCGCACGCGAGACAGTTTAAAATCCGTTTCAATTGCTGGATTAGTTCATCATAACTCTATGTTTTGAATTGCCCATTGGCATAGTATCAGATGAATATGCATGCAAATACATTTTTAATTACTACCCATTGCCAGCAGCTGTCAGAAATCAATTTACATAGTAATATCAGGGCACGTTCCATTAACTGTGGTAACGCACGCTGTGTTTATGCAGGAAATGCATGGAATGGATCGCAGTATGGTACGTGGCTTGTGTTGTTTTAAAATGACTCAATTAGTGCAGTTTCCAATGTGCATTCAGTATGCATGATAGGGTTGTAGCCACAGTACGATGTGTTCTACACCTTTCAATAAGTCACATTTGTTCATTACGATTTAATCATACAAATTAAGAGCCCTGTGAGTAAATTAAAATAACACACCTGAACTAATCTGGTCCGGTTTGGGTGGCACAATGGTTAGTGCACTGCGCATGAACCCTGCAACCTGAGTTTGATACCCAGTCGTGGCGTCCAATCAGTGGAGTGATGTCTTAACTGGTCCTGAGCACCCCCACTTCACCTTCGGCAATACCCACAGTGACCAGCGTGGTAAAGTATGGTCAAACAACCCCAATGGCTGACCTAGGAGGCCTTCATCCAAGAGTGAATTGAAAAAAGGTTGTAAATGATTGATATATTATGTAAAATATGCTTACATCTAGGTGTGTGAAGGGTAGCTTTGGTACATCATGGCAAGGACAGGGTGAACAGAAGTTTAGAATAGAATGTAGCTGGAAAAGTGTTGAACATGTAATCAGGAGAAGTAGGATGGTGTACGGTAGAGGGTGGAGGAGCGCAGGTTTTAAGTAGTCAATTAGAGATAATCTATCAATCAAAAACAACTATTCTTTCTTCACCAGGTAAAACACACTGAACTATATAGCTCTTATTCAAAAGCGACCAGGCCACGAATGATAGCTCAACGAAGTGGCTTATCATGTGGAAATTTAAACCAGCCAAAGACTCTGAACACATGTTGAGTCTGTATGTGAAGGGAAAACCGGAGGACTCGGATAAAAATCCACGTGACCACGGGGAGAACACGCAAACTCCAAATATGCAGACATCAGTTTCGAGATCGAACCCACGACCTCCTGCATACCAGGCGAGGAAGATAACGGCACACCGCCGTGGCGCTGCTGGAGCCAGTTTGGAGGATACAATAAACAGAGACCTTGGAGATTGGGTGTCGGCTAGAAAATAGCTGTGGAATCTATCATCAGGATGTGAAACGATGGGAAGGTACGAGAGTAACAATTGCGATTGGCCATGTTCATCTCTTTGCCCAGAGGTCATTTCAGACAGTAGGGCAACAATGATTCCCTCCAGCAACCAAGCAGAATTAGTATACAGAACATAGGAAGAACAGTGTGCGTGGTTATATGTTGTCGTGGTCTCACGGTTAGCGCACTGAAGTTGCAATCCAGAAGTCGCTGCTTCGATCTCCTAGTGTGGCAGTTGACACAATGGGTGAGTTACTTTCTCTGCCTGCCGCTATCTACCCGGCATTATCAATGAGTACGCAGAAGTGAGTGGATCGGCAGTTCGCGTGCAGTGTGGTAAAGTCAGTTTAACACGTAGCAGGCTTTCGCGACCAATATCATCCATAATAGAGGTGTTTGGGTTTGATCGCGTAAATATATAAATGCGTCATATTCTTGGTTATTTCGGTAAAGTGACATAGAAGGGAAACAATAAAATAAAAAATATATAAAACAATATAATTATCACGACGTTTCGACTGCAACACAAGCAATCATCATCAGGTGTGAAAACCACAGCAAGAAAATTTCATGAGAATTTTATTGTTTAATATTTCTATTCTTTTATTGTTTCCCTTCTAAGTGACTTTACCGAAAGAACCAAGAATATTAATCCCTGCAGTCACGACAGCTCTAAATCAAAATATAAATGTGTCGTTAATACCCGCCACCACCCGACACAGCCAACTCGTAAGGGTTGTCACGTAAACAGAACGTGACCAAATTTTGATTTAAAGCTTTCGTGACTGCAGCAATTCATATTCTTAGCTCTTTCGGTAAAGTCACGTTGAAGGGAAACAATATATTGTATTATTTTATTGTTTCCCTTCAACGTGACTTTACCGAAAGAGCTAAGAATAAGAACGTGACCAATTCGTCACTAGTACAGCACGCCGGTGTGTTGGAGAGCCAAGCCACAACATTTATAAACTAAAGTGTTGCTTACTCCCACTTCTTAAAAAACCACAAGTCTGGCCAGTCTAGAATAGTAGGATGATATTAGCCTCTCGATGGGATTCTCGAGAAGTCGTTGTCACAGATGCCCTTCTGATAGCAGTCGTGCGAGCAAGAGGTTTCAGGGCAGCACCTTTGCCTTTTGTGCAATACAGCAGGCAACTGCAGTTTCATGCCCACTCTGCGGCGCAATCTAAATACAAATGATTTAAAGCGTTGGCCGCCTGCCCTAACACGTGCCATTAGCAGAATAAATGGCAAACGAACCTGTTCAGAAGGCAATTGGGGGCCAGTTTAACGGTGAAAAGCGATTTGTTGCATGGCTGTGAAGCTTGAACATTTGCCAAAGTCCTTCTAGCGTCCAGTTTATTGTGCAGTAGTGTGCCTCGCATTCTAAGCGTTGACGCTTCAAGGCATGGATTTCTCATGAGGAGTATTTTTCTTCGCGCCAATTACCTATTAGAAGCTTTAAACAACTGCATTTTCTTCTCCGCATAACAAGCGTGGGTTTGCTGTGAAGAAAAATAAGCCTTTTAGAGTGAATTTTACAATTTGCCCAGAACTGATATTTATTTATATTCTTGGTTCTTTTCGGTAAAGTCACGTTGAAGGGAAACAATAAAATAATAAAATATATATAAAACAATAAAAATCTCACGACGTTTCGACTGCAACACAAACAGTCATCATCAGGTGTGAAAACCAACGGCAAGAAACATTTGTAAGAAGTGGCGGTTTGCATTTTCTATTTATTTATTTATTTTAAAACGTTAGCGCCACGGATAGCGATTTGACAGTTTGTTTAGATGGACGAGTTCATCTATGTTCGGAAAAGAGGAGGGGGGAGACGAAAAAAAATTAATGTATGCTGTCTGAAAGCCACGGTAAGCGTGAACAATCAATTAAGACCCGAAATGGTTTATCAAATCCTTCCAATGATTGCTAAGCCACATATACAAACACAGAGGCAATTTCAACCGAGAAGATGGATTATGGCTTAGCAATCATTGGAAGGATTTGATAAACCATTTCGGGTCTTAATTGATTGTTCACGCTTACGGTGGTTTTCAGACAGCATACATTAATTTTTCGTCTCCCCCCTCCTCTTTTCCAAACATAGATGGACTCGTCCATCTAAACAAACTGTCAAATCGCTATCCGCGGTGCTAACGTTTACAAATAAATAAATATATACAGACCGCCACTTCTTTCAAATATTCTTGCCGTTGGTTTTCACACCTGATGATGACTGCTTGTGTTGCAGTCGAAACGTCGTGAGAATTTTATTGTTTTATATATATTATTATTTTATTGTTTCCCTTCAACGTGACTTTACCGAAAGAACCAAGAATATGAATCACTGCAGTCACGAAAGCTTTAAATCAAAATTTGATATTTATTTGTGAGATTAGCACATCAGAATGTTTGAACACAGTCACATTGTTCAGCCCAAGAGGTAGCCACTGGAACAACGGTGTACGCTTCTGATATAACTTCCCCAACCTTAGTGTCCCCGGCAGTGTCAATGGGTAGACATCGGCGAGTCTGTCTGCAGGCATCGCGCGGTGTGCTAAATGGTGGGTACTTCCACTTCTTCCAGTACGTCTGGTCGGCATGGCAGATGGGGCGATTTACCCTCGAGAGAAGATCTCTCGAAGCTTCCTCTCGTTGAGGCCCTACCGCAAGCAGTGACATGAGCACGTTTTTTTTGTATTTGCCAGGTAAGGCCCACTGAGCTATAGAGCTATTTTTCAGAAGCGACCTGGCCTATCACAAATGATAGCCAGGTCGCATGTAGAAATGAATAGCAGCCAAATAGTCGGAATGCATGTTGATTATAAATGTGGAGGGAACAACTGGAGGACCCAGATATAAAAAAAAAAATCCACACGACCAATGGGAGAGAGAACATGTAAACTCCAAATATACAGACGTCAGGGTTGGGGAACGAATACATGGCCTCCTGTACACCAGGCGAGGTACTTAACATCTCGCTACTGTGACACCCCAATTGCAGTTCTGTGCTACAAATTAGAATGGACTACTTTTCTACGAGACAACCCATGGAAAGCCATCGCCACTGATGATGCCGATGACATCACCAAGCTTCGCCCATCACCTCCCATCAAGCAGCACATCTGGCAGTTTAGGTACGAATTTATTTTCCAATTGTTTCCACGTTATTCAATTATTCAAGCACTGTAATCGACTCCTATTATTGGTAAAACAATGTATTACTCAAACAATCAGTTCGTGCAACTCGAGTTTGCTACGTATATGCCACCACACATTATGAACTGTTGCAAATTAGATATTCCCATCTCAAAGGATTTTCCAAATAATATTTTGTAATTACCTACTATAATCACCCAGAAATGTCTGTCCGTCCCGCGCGTGACGACACTCCACATAAGGCCCACCCCTCATTATTATTCACGAGTGGATGGATTTTTACACGACCGCAGAGGAAAGTCGAGCTGAATTTAATAATCTATTACGCAAAGTCACTTCAAATATGACGTTTCTTTACAGAAAGTGACGGTAAAAAATAAATCTAAGCAGCACAGCGCTACATCCGTGTGTGACGTCACTTCAAGAGCCCCCCCCCCCCTTCATTAATATTCATGCCCACGTGGAAATTTACACTAACTCACAAGGTCGCGCACTCCACATGCGGCACCCCTCCCCTCATTAATAATCATGAGCGGGTGACGTCACTCCACATGCCGCACCCCTCCCCTCATTAATAACCATGAGCGGGTGACGTCACTCCACATGCCGCACCCCTCCCCAATAATCATTAGCGGGTGACGTCCCTCCACATGGGGCACCCCCCCCCCCCCCCCCCCTCATTAATAATCATGAGCTGAACATTTTTTCTATTGAAAATTTCAGATTTACTGCAATATAGACCCGTCCTTGGACGGGCAAAAAAGCTAGTACAACATAAGCAGGGGCGGAGCCACAGGGGGGGTTGGGAGGGCTTAGCCCCCCCTGAAATTTTTGGAACGTCGGTAATCGGGATAATCGGATATCCGGCTGCTGCAAAATGCTGCAGGCTGCCACCTCGTGTTGCCCTGCAGGCTGCCACCTTGTGCTGCCCTGCAGGCTGTCACCTTGTGCTGCCACCTTGTGTGCTGCCCTGCAGGCTGCCACCTTGTGTGCTGCCCTGCAGGCTGTCACCTTGTGCTGTCACCTTGTGTGCTGCCCTGCAGGCTGCCACCTCGTGCTGCCCTGCAGGCTGCCACCTCGTGCTGCCCTGCAGGCTGCCACCTCGTACTGCCCTGCAGGCTGCCACCTCGTGCTGCCCTGCAGGCTGCCACCTCGTGCTGCCCTGCAGGCTGCCACCTTGTGTGCTGCCCTGCAGGCTGCCACCTCGTGCTGCCCTGCAGGCTGCCACCTCCTGCTGCCCTGCAGGCTGCCACCTTGTGCTGCCCTGCAGGCTGCCACCTCGTGCTGCCCTGCAGGCTGCCACCTCGTGCCGCCCTGCAGGCTGCCACCTTGTGCTGCTGCCCTGCAGGCTGCCACCTTGTGCTGCCCTGCAGGCTGTCACCTCGTGCTGCCCTGCAGGCTGCCACCTTGTGTGCTGCCCTGCAGGCTGTCACCTTGTGCTGTCACCTTGTGTGCTGCCCTGCAGGCTGCCACCTTGTGTGCTGCCCTGCAGGCTGCCACCTCGTGCCGCCCTGCAGGCTGCCACCTTGTGCTGCTGCCCTGCAGGCTGCCACCTTGTGCTGCCCTGCAGGCTGCTTGAGCGGCAGCCTTTCGAACTTACCGAACTTATTAGCCACATCAGCGGCTCCGACCTATTAATATACTCCGCGTTCAAATCCAATAAAATTTGTGTTATACATTTGTGGCGCCCATTGGGAAACATAAACTGGATATCTCAGAATATTGAAGTCAGCTCCCCCCCCAAGTCAAAATCCTGGCTCCGCCCCTGAACATAAGTATCCTTTCATTTAATATATTTTCAGTCCCACCATCACTTCATTAAATTATCTTTCAATACAGGTGTTTCAACTTAAATGTGTAATGAAATGTAACATTATTAACTTTACAAAGCATTGCTTGAACGGATTTCACTGAAGGGAAAAGGTCCAACGTTCTGCATCATTAGCTATGCTACCGACAAAAATTAAGTGAAACATTTGTAGTGTTTAACCTCTGGTTTTTCTGTATTCCTGAATACTTCACAATGTAATAATAGCATTCTGAGACCCGCATTTATATTTAAAATAATTGAGCACGGTACGATAATCGTTTTTGACAAAAAATAAATGTAGTTATTTCTCTTGTGAGACAATTATCATCACACACCACTCTCAGTGGCATTTTTTTTTATTTCGGTTTCCAATTATAATTTGCAGTATAGGAATCAGACACTTAACAAGTAACCCTTAAATCAGATATGGAAAAAAAATCCATTTTCACATATGCCGCCTCAATTTTCGGTTTGCGTCATTTACGGCAAAGAAACGCATTGACACTTTACTGACTTATAACATAGTATTTATAGCTGCAGCTGAATTAGACATTGTTGCTTATCACAGCTCGCTTCCAGATATAAACGTGTTGGTTTCATTTAAATACTTAGATGGCCATCCTTGGCACGGGCGAAAAATGAAATCTAAAATTGTGATGTATTCGATGTGGTCAAGTGCTCATGTCATGGCTAATGGCCGTGTCAAAGCACTGAGCTAATGTCACCGAGATTCTGTGTTCAAATCCAGGCAGCCACATATGATATAATTTGCTTTCCGGTATGGCAAGCATATGTTGTAAGCCTGGTCATGAGTTACATGTATAAATATACAGTACTTTCATTCTTGTTCTGTTTATTACGTTGTGGAGGTGATTTGGCTTGATCACTGTTGCACCTTGTTGCAGATAAACTAAGCTATTTTATTTATTCTACGAGGTAAGGCCCACTGATCTAAATAGCTCTTTTTTTAGAAGTGACCTGGCCACAGATGAAAGCTCAACGAAGTGGCTTATCACGTGGAAATGTATAGGAGCCAAATACTCTAAACGCACGTTTCTAAACGTGGAGAGAGAAAAAAGATGGAGGACCCAGAGAAAAATCCACATGGCCACGCGTAGAATCAACATGCAAACTCCAAATATACAAGTGTCAGGGTCGGGGTCGCATACACGATCTCTTGTGTACAAGGAGAAGTAGTTAACATCTCGCCATATGTTTTGCGGTGTAATCCCAGGTGTATTTACCACAAATCGACGCTGTTTGCTTCACAGTGCACTGTAAAGATGTCGTGACGTTATTCTAAAAAAAAAGAGAGTTGGCCATGTGTGCCGGGGTCACGAACCAAAATTTGCCAATTTGAAAGAGTATTCTCACATGGATCAATTGGGTTAATACTCCAGGTGTGTTTACCACAAATAGGCGCGGCGTGCTTCATAGTGTACTCTAAAGATGTCGTGACGTTATTCGAAAGAGATATTTGGCCAATTTGTGCCTCAGTCACCATACAAAATTTGCCAATTTGAAAGATTACTCTCACATTGATCAACTGGGAAACATGGCAACAAGGTCCCTTGAGAACATAGCTCCTTCGTGGTAGCTTTGCGCTATAACAATGAGGCATACACCAATTGTACTCATCACTTGTTTTGATTTTTAAAAGCTCTTTGTTTCATGGCCTTGTAATGAACGCTCTTTGTGCGGAATATAAATTTAAAAAGGTGTTGCACCAATTTTGGGTAGAAGCCCTATTAATATGACTTCGGATGAAGTAATTTCACATCATCTTTCAGCCCCGCTCTCTGACTCGAGGTGATACACTGCTCACTATGACAGCTCTGTATTGGAAAAAAAAACGACCATTTAGAAATGTAAAAGTAATTGTATCATGTATTTGTATAAACGTTTTATTCATTACTCAAAAAATTGTGACAGTCGCTCATAACCAAGTAGTTTGCAAGGATGAAACCCCTTTCTCGTGTGCTCGCGCCCGTGGGCAAATTGCCAGGCTATTCCGGTCTCTGCTTTCTTCAGCCAGAAGGTAGACTGGCTAACAATGCTTGTCACAAACGCACGCGAGAGGAGGCTTTGCCACATCGCAGCAGGGTTCACTCAAGGGGAATTCAAGCGGAGCTCTCGTACAGAGTGGTGGGTGCAGCATTCCACGGAAGGAGATTGATGGTTTAAATGCTATTGCGTTGAGTAGCGAGCGGTGACATTCCATCAGCGGCCACTTGAGTTCCCGAACGTGGATTAATTATTGAAGCGGTCAAACGCTGAGATTTTCTAAACACCGAGAATCACCATGGTCATCATTGGTTTTGTCGTCTCTGTGTGTGTTTACAGCAATCACGTTACTCTTGTCAATGCATGTAATGACCATGTCGTTTTATATATATATTTAAAGAAATAACTTTCTTTAAATTATAATCGATGTGAGGCTGGTTGAATTGAGATATTTTCCCTCTCTGTTTTTATTACGGATTCTACTTATTTTTCCCGACTGCAGCACCAGCGTTGTCATTGCATTCTGTGCTGGCAAAGTAGCGCCTGCTCTGCCCATACATCACAATGTACCGCACCAGCGCTGTCTGGGTTTCACAAAAAGAACGGCGGCTAATATCAATAAATGTGATGCAGTGTTCGCCCAAAGTAAAACGCACAGGATGGTATTGTAGTCAATCTGAAAGGATCCATTTCTCCCTGATGCAAGGAATAATTCTGCTGCATTGTCTAATCTATTCGTTCTTTGCCTGTGTTCATTGTGATGAAGGCATTCTTCAGGAGGCTGCTTTGTTAGGTGTCTCACTAGGCGGTGTCATAACTTAGAGTACTGTCTTACAAAGTAATGAGATATCGATCCCTGACACTGGCACACGTCCTTTAAAATCTACATTGATTAGTGAGTCTTTATTAATGCTCAGATTGCAGCCTTCATGTCTTCGTAATTATCTCAAACCTTGTGAACACTCTCCTGATTGCAAGTAAGACGAATTGTATTCTACGTATGTCATACGGCCGGCGGGATGCACACAGCGATTGCTACATGTGAAGGGAGTAAACGTGATTTAAAAAAACAACAACACAAATTTCGTTTCTCTTTCTTGGGTGTGAATGGGTGTCATCAATTTTCGGTTGCAACATCAGCAACGCCAGCTAAAGGGGAAGTCATGGTCCTTTGGAAACATTCACGAGGCCGTTGCGGCCATTGTACTGCACGCCGCATAGTTGGCTGGATCGTTTCGAGATGTCCCCTGCGATCTCCGGAGTGCGACGGTTGCCCAGTTAAATTTCCTCTCCAGCAATGAGATGACGCCTGACTTCAAACGCCTTGAGCATGCAATGGCCATATTCCTGTGTAGCAGGGCTTGGTGATGAAGGTTGCACATTCATTCAGACGCCTCCACTGAACAACCACTGCGAATGATAATGAAAAAAGCGAAAGGTGCAGAGCTGCAATTGCTTGCTCGAATCACTGCTGGCAGAAGGGCCTTCGCTTGAGGAAGCTCCAGTTGGCCCCTCTAGAGGTTATTTAGCCAACTCTTGCACGCTGGTCAAACGTATTGGAACATATGAGAGAACACGCGCTTAACCCCGCCACAGGTAACCTCCTGACTAATTGCGTTTTACTCGTTCATACTGGTGGGTGGACAGATTTCAGACATTGCAAGCGCAGCGGGACTCATTGTTAAACCATGGCGGCACCTCCGATTAGCACGGTCGGCTACGTACGGTGCAAAAATAAGTTCAACATGCATGCATACACATAAATAGTCATCACACAATGATCTCCTGTTGTCCAGGAAGACCTGATGGAGTCTCAGCACTCTTTTGATTTTATCAGAAGAGAGGGCTGAATTGACCTCCAACCAGGTAGCATGCCACATAACCACCCAGCGGAGTTATTTGTAATTAGATAACCTTTATATATACAGTTTGAGTTAATGCATTCAATGCACACTGGTAACTTGGGCACTTATCGTATGCGTAAGCTAAGTGAATCAGTATTTGTCGTAGCAATGGCTCTCATTTGTGAAGGTTCAACAATCTGCAGTGATCTTTAGCTACCTCAGAATTAGAAAATATGCTGACGTGTTGTTATTGAATGCAGACACATGCTTTTTTTCACACCATTGTACGGTCACAATATTATCCCATATGTGATAGAAACTCATACTGTAGAAATGTCTGATCGAGAAGGAATGAGATAAGCAAGATGGTGTATGTGTTTATCCAGTGCAGTGCAAAGAGAGAACGCATACAATAAGATAAGAATGGCCCAGACCAGTTTACGCAGTTAATATTGCGAATGTAGAGAAGCCACTGCAGTGATACAATCGTGAGGAACCCCATCAATATTGGCTGTGTAAACAAGACCACACATTCACCAATCCATTGCAATACTTTGCGGCATAGTGGACTGTAGATCATTTACCAGGCGTAAATGAATGCAACTCGAGTGAAGAACGATGGCTGTGCGCTGCACTGTAAGCAAATAGCCAAATGGAATTGTGAATTATGTGGGCTTATTGCTGTGTATACGAAGCGCAATGTGTCGCACAAAGGCAGCTAAGCGAGCACCTTTCGGGCGGTTTGTGGTCCCCTAAATTACATTTGACTCTTACAGCACGTCCACCTGTGGAACCATCACTTCGGAGCACAGTGTAATATTCACTTTAATGCTCACCTCAGATTTGCCTGCATTCCGAATGCAAGAATTTCCCTTTGACTCGCTTTTTATTGTTTACCTACGCTTGACAATGCAAAAAAGCGTCTCGGGGAAAAAAAATGAAAATTACGAGTGAAATTCCGACCGAGCTGACCCATTGAGGTCTCGAGGTGTTTATTCGCGACGCATGTTCACAAAGATTTCGTCCTCGAAAACCTACGCGTGACGCTGCACCGGTGCAGATGCAAACCTCGTTGCTGGAGACTTTGACCAGGGAGGTGAAATTTACGGGCACATTGCCGATGCGACAAATTTGATTATTATTTTTTTCTCTCCCGAAAGCGACGTCCGCTAAATGAACGTAATGATTGACGACTTGACAATATGACTTTTCATTGGGTGACTGGTGGCATTGTTTTTATTTATCGCCATAAAAGGGTAGAGCTTATTTTTATACTTTGATACTGGCAAGAAAGCTCCCATGTTGTAGCCGCTCACCACGAGATATAAAGGCCCTAATAGTGCACTCTTTGTGCTGTTCACCTTTCGGCGTTCTCTGGTCAAAGGCTGGTTGAGACTGGGCCCTGAAGAAGGTCTGTCTCTGGTGTAGACCGTGCCGTTTCAAAGACAACGCATATGTTATCAGAGGATGTTTTTGCTTGCATGTGCACCACAGGTATATGCGGTTTATTGCAGACGTGATTCTTTGCAAAAAGGTTTCTGTTTGGTGTTTGAACATCTTAACACCTGTTTAATTGCCAGAATGGGTAAAAACCTATTCTGATAGTGGTAACTTTGCTGTTGCACACTGGAGGTGTTTTTTTCGTGTTGTTTTTAGCACAATCCTCACCAATCTCCGTAGGTGTCGTCTGGTTCTGCTATGTTTTTTGTTCATTAATTCTGTAGGTTGAAGGAGAAAAAAATACACTTGATATTACCACTGAGACACAAGTGCCTCATTATCAAGATGGTCCCACTGCGGATACAGCTGAGCACTAAGCAAACGTTAAAGCAGATGCGTCGTTGCGATCCTCATTTGTACAGTAGTGCACAAAGACAAATATCCCCCGTATAGACTTCGCAGACAAGTGGGACAAGTGCTGCAAGCGAGCACCTATGAAGGCCGGCACGCCACATGGGTGAGTGGGTGGCAAAACACGATGGCCAGCCGTCTTTGTCTCCCGAATGATGATGTTAACACATTACACCAGGTGCTCATTTAAGGTTCAGTTGACCTAGGGGAGGTCGAGGACCTGTGCAAATATTTATTACTGAATTGTTCGTGAGCGGATTTGGAGCACAGTGCACTACAGCTGCCCACAACAGCCGTGCACACCATATCTCACACGTGCTAAACATGTGAGCCAATACACTTTCAACAAATTGCGACAATTAATGGGCTGTCACCCGGGTCAATGAACAGCAATGATTTAATACAATTCATTTAATGTGGAAAAAAATATCTCTCAGGTTGTATTATTCCCAACAATTCTGAAGTCGAGTGGCAAATCGTACTAATCATTCCAGGATATAAAAAAAATGCCTACATTCTCAAATTGGGCATTAAACGGTGCCTACTTTTATTGGTGTTTCAAAGTCATTACTGGACAGTCCACGTACCGAGAGTGGAGATCAGTCTACCCATAGAATAAGCGTTGTTGTTCAGCCTATTCAAAATCTAAAGATAAATACATTTATTACCCAGGTTAATTGAGGCTCTTTTTCGCAAGGGTCCTGCGCTGGGATATCTTGCCTCTTCTTCTATGAATGCGTGTTTTGTGTGCAGGAGAAACTCGGAGTACCTTGAGAACGCCGATGTATATGCGTTGTAAAAACACTGGCTTTTTCTGTCCGCTTCAGAGGCCCATGGCTACAGCACTTGGCATGCCACGGGAGTCATCCCTGCAAGTACAAATATCTCATGAACCAAAGGGATTGGGTGGCATTACCTAGGGTAACAAATGCTGCTAGCGTCCACCATGGACAGTGTCCCTTATGGGTAGAAAGCTTTATATATATACACACACACACCATCTGTTTTCTAAACATACTTCTTATTAATTTTAATAATTCGTATCACGTATTTTTTTTTCCCCATAACGATAATCCCATCAAACTTAGTATTGTATCCTACTGTTAAAAATATCTTTCTCATAAAAAAGCTACCAGTTATGATCTTGGCAATCATATATAAAATACGATCTATTGAATGAACTACTTCAGGAACATAATTGTGAGCATTTGCCACCCTGGGTGGTACCGATAATCCAAGTTTAGATCAATGGTTTCAGGGCCATATCCAGAGATTACACTAATTCACGGTGAGTTGGTCATTTATAGCTGTCAATGTTATGACTTACTGTAAAGACTTAAAATATTTCACTCAGTAATACAGAATACATATCAATGTTGGATCTTATGTTGCTCTCAAGGAAATAGAGAATACGCCTGATTTGCTTGTAATTGTAATAAGTTTCTGACAATTTGATGTATATTCTTGATATGAACTAAACTTCATAAATGCCAAGAATATTAATATGCATCGGTCAAATGTAAATTATAACTTGGTAAGGAAGCCCTTACTGTTATCTTAAACCCTCAATCATATTCTCCCCCATTATATTGTTTTTAAATTGTGCTGTCAAATCACGCACATCACGATGTTTTTATTATGATAAATTCCAGGCTGTTTATCAAAATGTTGGATTTAAGCTATTTAAGAATTTGTGGAATATGTGCGATACGTTAGCGTGTGTCACAGGACAGTGCACGCCTCTTGAAATATATTTTTTGTGTTTTCATTTCATTTCGTAATTGACAGTTGATGCTGAAAGATAAATGCACACGTGCAGGAATTTGAGCCATAATTCATATTAATATGCTGTCAGCATCACTTTGGGAAATGAATAGCCCATTCATTAATGAATTGATGCCAAATGGATCACATTTTTTCATTCGGCCTGTATTTAGTGTTATAAACACAACGCCTTGAATGTGCGTGTGCAGCTCTGTGTGTCATTTCATATGTATAGGCATGCGTCATATACGTACAGCGCACATTTATGTATGAGGCCTGAACACCAAGTGGGGCCTGTTCATAGCAGGAGAGCATTGTGAGAATGTGAAACACTCATTATGCACCCTTACCTGTAGCATCAGGCAGCCCAGATGCACGTATTTCGCACCCTGCTGATGAAACTCAGAACGTCAAAGCTGATCCATATTTTAACAGCTCAAGCAGATGTTGATGGAGAGCACTGACGTTGGAATAGTACACATTGCATACGCAACTGTAGAGCGACACGAGCAAATGCGAGCACACAACCGGCTAGGCGTTTCAGTGTTAAAGAGGGTGGCTTGTAATCGGAAAGGCTGTAATCGGAAAGGCTGTGAGTTCACACCATGGTTAAACTTAACCCATCATCCCTCCAGGAATAAGTAAAATTAGTACCACTATGTTGGTAGGCTTTCCCCCCGACACAGAAGTGTGGAATTTCCACCGCTGGTTCAGGGATGTAATCAGAAGATTAGCACTGCCGCCTCAATGCTCATTTTACCAAGAAATCACTTTGGCTTGACATATTGGCTACATTTTGATTTAATGCTTTCGTGACTGCAGGGATTCATATTCTTGGTTCTTTCGGTAAAGTCACGTAGAAGGGAAACAATAAAATAATAAAAATGTAAAACAATAAAAATTATCACGACGTTTCGACTGCAACACAAGCAATCATCATCAGGTGTGAAAACCACAGCAATAACATTTGAAAAAAGTGGCGGTTATTTTTAACGTTAGCACCACGGAACATAGATGGACTCGTCCATCTCAACAAACTGTCAATTCGCTCTCCGTGGCGCTAACGTTAAAAATAACCGCCACTTTTTTCAAATTTTCTTGCTGTGGTTTTCACACCTGATGATGATTGCTTGTGTTGCAGTCGAAAAATCGTGATAATTTTATTGTTTTATATTTTTATTATTTTATTGTTTTCCCTTCTACGTGACTTTACTGAAAGAACCAAGAATATATTGGCTACAGTGTATATAAGACGTGTTTGATATATGTTCGTGCACAACACACTGTTGTATTGAACATTGCATCCGATTCGCGAAATAGGTGTGCATTATACATTGCACTCAATTTTTTATTATTATTCGACAGTTGATTTATTGAGGATGTCAAGGCAGATGTTAGTATGGCATAATAATGGAGTCACACTCGGGAAGCCTTGCGTTAATTTCCCAGTCAGCATTTGACTCAACCCATCATCACTTTGTGGGAAACAAACAGATGTTGTCTTAGAATACACTTGTTGATTATTTTGTTTGTTGTCCTTCCCCACACCTCTCATTAGCACGTCAATCTAAGTATGGTGCAAAATACGTTCAACATACACACGTGCGGAGAGGCCCCGGCCATGGCAATGTGCAATGTTCACTCTGGGCCTAGGGCTGCAAGTGAACAGGAGCAATGAGAACACGTTGACTCGATACCTACCCAATGTCACAATTATGACCTTTTTATTGAGCTTTTGCAAAGATAGGGAACAGTGTAGCTATTCTCAACAAACCGCACCTCCAATCAGCACAGTTGGCTACGTACGGTGCGAAAGAAGTCCAACATACATACATACCACTTGGTTTATTTATAATTACGTTTTGGGTTCATCAAAGGAAAAGTGTGTCCCTGCTCAAATGAGCAATGCCACAGTGGTTATATCCATTGGTGCCCCTACATCAGTGGTGGAAATTCCACATTCACATGGCAGGTTCCAGTCTATGTTTAACAGATCTTCAGCTTTAGCCTCACGCACCACATGAGACAAATTACTTGGTTCACTGCTGATGAGGATTGTCAATGATTAAGAGTGTATCATGAGACCCGTGGCAAGGTAGACCTTAAAGCCTTTTCTGCTCTGTGCGTGAAAATAATCAACCTCTGGGTAGAAATATTGTGTATCCATTGGTTTTGTTTTTTCTGGTCATAAGCATAGTTGTGATTATATTTGTGCCCCCTAGAGCATAATTATAATGTACGACAGTCGTGATCATCGCTGTTTATATGTCTTAGATTTGTTTTCTTGCATATTTTATGAGAGCATTATACTGTGAAGGTATACAGTGAGGGAAAAAAAGTATTTGATCCCCTGCTGATTTTGTATGTTTGCCCACTGACAAAAAAAATGATCAGTCTATAATTTTAATGATAGGTTTATTTGAACTGTGAGAGACAGAATAACAACAAAAAAATCCAGAAAAACGCGTGTCATTAATGTTATAAATTGATTTTCATTTTAATGAGGGAAATAAGTATTTGACTCCTCTGCAAAACATGACTTAGTACTTGGTGGCAAAACCCTTGTTGGCAATCACAGAGGTCAGACGTTTATTGTAGTTGGCCACCAGGTTTGCACACATCTCAGGAGGGATTTTGTCCCACTCCTCTTTGCAGATGTTCTCCAAGTCATTAAGGTTTAGAGGCTGACGTTTGGCATCTCGAACCACCAGCTACCTACACAGATTTTCTATGGGATTAAGGTCTGGAGACTGGCTAGGCCACTCCAGGACCTTAATGTGATTCTTCTTTAGCCACTCCTTTGTTGCCTTGGCCGTGTGTTTCGGGTCATTGTCATGCTGGAATACCCATCCGCGACCCATTTTCAATGCCCTGGCTGAGGGAAGGAGGTTCTCACTCAAGATTTGACGGTACATGGCCCCGTCCATCGTCCCTTTGATGCGGTGAAGTTTTCCTGTCCTCTTAGCAGAAAAACACCCCCAAAGCATAATGTTTCCACCTCCATGTTTGACGGTGGGGATGGTGTTTTTGGGGTCATAGGCAGCATTCCTCCTCCAAACACGGCGAGTTGAGTTGATGCCAAAGAGCTCCATTTTGGTCTCTTCTGACCACAACACTTTCACCCAGTTGTCCTCTGAATCATTCAGATGTTCATTGGCAAACTTCAGACGGGCATGTATATGTACTTTCTTGAGCAGTGGTACCTTGCGGGTGCTGCATGATTTCAGTCCTTCACGGTGTAGTGTGTTACCAATTGTTTTCTTGGTTACTATGGTCCCAGCTGCCTTGAGATCATTGACAAGATCCTCCCGTGTAGTTCTGGGCTGATTCCTCACCGTTCTCATGATCATTGCAACTCCACGAGGTGAGATCTTGCATGGAACCCCAGGCCGAGGGAGATTGACAGTTATTTTGTGTTTCTTCCATTTGCGAATAATCGCACCAACTGTTGTCACCTTCTCACCAAGCTGCTTGGCAATGGTCTTGTAGCCCATTCCAGCCTTGTGTAGGTCTACAATCTTGTCCCTGACATCCTTGGAGAGCTCTTTGGTCTTGGCCATGGTGGAGAGTTTGGAATCTGATTGATTGATTGCTTCTGTGGACAGGTGTCTTTTATACAGGTAACAAGCTGAGATTAGGAGCACTCCCTTTAAGAGTGTGCTCCTAATCTCAGCTCGTTACCTGTATAAAAGACACCTGGGAGCCAGAAATCTTTCTGACTGAGAGGGGGTCAAATACTTATTTCCCTCATTAAAATGCAAATCAATTTATAGCATTTTTGACATGCGTTTTTCTGGATTTTGTTGTTATTCTGTCTCTCACTGTTCAAATAAACCTACCATTAAAATTATAGACTGATCATTTCTTTGCCAGTGGGCAAACGTACAAAATCAGCAGGGGATCAAATACTTTTTTTCCCTCACTGTACATTAAATTTGCCATGCAAACTCAATTTGGCCATGCGACTAGATCACTTCTCAATTTGCTTGACTTGTAGAGACATTTCCTATTAACGTAGAGAGGCATTTTATAGCCGAGCCTGCTTTATAAACGTGGCCTAGTCTTTCAGATTCATACGAGTGTACACACACGCGCAAAAAAAAAAATCCTTAACCGGATTGGTCTTGCGGAATCTAAATGTGAGCAATTACCTTGACTTGTCACGAATGCGAACTGGCGTGAAATCACTTCAACTCAGGCGTGAATGACAGTTCACTGTTGTTTCTTACATCATGGGTTCCTTACGCCCCCCCCCCCCCCCCACTTTCCTATTACATTGCCATAGTCGAAAGCAATGGTTCTCAACATTTTTGTCAGGGACCACCGGTCTCATGTGCCCGAGGTTACACAGGCCACAAGAGACAGAGAGATGACATGCCGAGGTTACACAGGCCACAATAGACAGAGAGATGACATGCCCACGCCTGTGGTGGCCACGGTGCTCGTGAGCCACTGTTGTTGCACGCTGTGTCTTCGTGTGTTTTTTTCTGTGTCAGTAAGGAATTTGTCGCACGCTGTGTGTTAGTAAGGTATTTATTTAATGTTGTTTACCAGTGTGGCTTTCCAGAAGTTGAGAACCGCAGGCCTAAAACCTCAACTCTCCCCCCCCCCCCTTTAAATAATCCTGCCGATTTCACAAAGAAACAATAATTCACAAGGGTCAATGTTATCACCACACACTCTGATCATAGTATTAATGATGGTGCAGTGTGAAAGATTTACTCAAGCATTGCATGATTCACACACATACTCTCTTACATCAGCTCGCCTCACAATAAAAAAGAGCCTGGCTTAGTGTCTATGGTTCATTGCGTATGCCCTTTCGAGAATTCTCTATGTCACAACAATGTATGAGTAAATATAATGTGCAGCAAATAGTACACTGATATAAACTGAGAACGCTGCTTTCTCAAAATAGGATGGCCCCAATTCTCACAACCCTTCACATCGCGAGCTTAGCACTGACCACTGCACGGACATATATAATATTTCGTAGTCATTCTGTATATAGCTATACATATATACAGCATGCTCCTAACAATATGATTTCCAGGAAGTATGAGCCCCCTGTACAAAATATGTGGTGTTCATGTTTGCATTTGATCTGTTTTGTAGAAATGGTGTTCTACTATGGTGGGGAATAATAGCACAGGTGTGAGGCTTGGTACAATATTGATGGTCTCCGTTAATTTTCTAGGTTGGATATTAATAAACGATTTGCACCTTACCTTGAGCAGCCATAGTTCAACTCGGCGCAATATGGTTACCTGGTGTAAGCTATGTCAAGCGCCTTGATGCATATGAATTAGAGTAGATATTAACGCTGATGTCGGTGGTGCCAACTTTAAGAGGGGCTTGCTAACAACACTTGCCCCTAAAGTATATTTTTGGGGGAAACGTCAAATATCCGACTCACCGTGGACGGAGGCATGGCGGTTAAGTGAAAAGGCTGGGTATGCGAATACCTTCATTGAATCTCCAGGCTAATAATGGTGAATTATTTCACCCATTATGTATCATAAGATCGCTTGCATATACCATTGTGGATTAACCGTTGCTGATGATGCTGATGAACATACATCAAATAGACCAGCCGGTCGACAGACTAAAAATAATTTTACGCGGAGATACATAATAAAGGTTGATTTAAAAAAAGATTTATTTCACTACCTGACACGTTTCACAAAAGCAAATAGCGATAAAAAATGGCAATCATCTGCATGCTCAAGCCTGCCAAGGTCACGTGTTTAACTGGTATAAATTTCACATTCCTACGGTGGATGCCAGTCTGCAAGTTTGTCTGTCCATGCATCTGCAAAGGCACAATGTGATAGAGCGGCGCTTGTGCTGCAATGTCTTGTGCACGTGCAGTAGTGAGGTTTTATGGCTTTCCTATGGTCAGGGGCAGCACTTAAGCTGTAATATAAACGGAGGTCATCAATTCTGCAGCAATGATTGACAGATTTTTTTTTTTTTGGAATTCTAATTAATATTCACGACTGACCCATATTGCATGCCTATGTTGAGTTTGTTCTCCTTCCCCGGCACCTCCGATTAGCGCGGTTGGCTACGCACGGTGCGAAATATCGGTAGAATGAGGCTCTGGGACTATCTGAGAATGATCTAGGATTTGAAAGTTTCCAATTTGGAAGGCGTATTTTGCAACGTGCCGTTACTTGCGCAGCGCACATGAACACGGCACAGTTATTCGGAATGTTTCAATGGTGCAATGGTTAGCACTGCACAGCAAACATCCAGAGGACACATTGCTATGTCCCGGCAGTAGAAATGAGTATATCACAGTCGATCGGTAGGTCGGGTGTGGTGGGGTCACGTGTGGGTATTCCCACTTCTTCAAAGATGCTTAGCCAGTGTGGTTGATTAGGCAAAAATACCCTGATTAGGCTCTCTAGAGCTCCTGCTATTGGAGAGCCTTCCGCCAGCATTGGCCTGAGCAAGAAATTGCAGGGCTGCACCTTAGCCTTCTTATGCAACAAAATGACTGACATTAATCCACGTGTATATGTAACAAACAAAACAATTAAGGAGAGCAAACGGCTTGTGAGATAAACGTGGTTAACTTGTGTTTTCCTTTGCCAATACCCTTGTTTCATGGTTCATCTCAAGGAAGCCCCTTATCACATTCCATTGGTTGGTTTCAAAAACATACATTTTGGGGGGAATTTTCAGAAAGGAAACAGGGGGAAAAATCAATAAAGATGCCCGTATAATGAAACCCACGCATGTTTAAGTAAGGTAATGATAATACAGTAATCGTAAAATAATCTCTTACAAATAAACTGAAAGTGTGCTTGTTGATAACGGTTATTGTTTTAGAGTTAGGGCTCATTGATAAAAGACTGCTCTGTCAGGTTATTTTCCTAAGGCCCCAAGGTCTAGAGTAACACAGCTAAGTATGTGTGCTGTGTTGTGAATCAACTTTAATTAAGTATGCTCAATTGTCCTTCAGTCAGGCTGGACACAAAGTGACACAAGTACTGAAGTCTGTTACACAAATTAAATTGTACACGTTAAAGACGCCACAATGCGTTACCATCACTGAAGCCAATACAGCCAATTTGATCCATTGTTGGCCATGGCCAATCCACTGCTGGATTAATCTATCATACAAGCCGATGTTAACTCCCAAGATCCTGTGATGCAATAATGCAACAAACACCTGCACTGAAATCGATTATGTCGCTCCATCTCATCGTTAGACGCACCTCTAAGATGCTTTCCTATAACATTTTTCTAGAGGCTGTTTTACGTTATTAAGTTTTATTTTATTACGTTTTATAAGCTGCAGCAGACCCAACAAGGGGCTTCAGAGCACCCTACAGAAGAAAATTAACAATACTAGTTTATCTAACATGTCATGGGAGACAAAATGTGTTTTTAGTTTCTTTCTAAATGGGAGAATCTCAGTGGTCAGGCGCAATTCTTGAGGCAGGGCGTTTCAAATCTGAGGGCCAATGACTGAACAAGACCACGTTCCAAAACTTGTTTTTCTTTCTGAAAGCGTGGCATTGTAGATTTGACGTTTTTATCAAATTAAATGAATGCACATTCTATCGCTCTCTTTGTATGTGAATGTGATCATTCAATAGTACAAGAGTTTAACGCGAGTGCTTGCACCTTCTCTGGGTGAACGGTGCCATATTTAGAACATTTGAAAGGTTGTAAGATAAAATCCGAGTTCGGGGTTTTATTCTGCACACCTTTCTCCTCGAACATTAATAATACCACTTTGCCACTTTATTGGAATTCAGCGGTTGTTAGTGTCTACGGAGAGACCAGGGCCCTAATGTAGGAAATGGGAAACCCCAGCCACCTGTTGAGGGCTGCGAATGGAGATGAGTTTTAGCTCATTGTGCATTTGGGCAAGGAGATTGTTGCTCTATTAGTCATGGGGGTCTGGCATACAAACAAAGAAAATACCATCCGTATAACAGACTGTTGGGGCAAGTGCTGTTAGCGAGCACCGATGAAAGCTGGTACGGCACACGAGGGGGTGGGTGGCCAACACCAAGCCCGGCCGCCTTTGCCTCCCTAGCGGTGATGTTTTACACATCGCACCGTACTCATTTAAGGCCAAGTCGACCTAGGGGAGGCCCAGGACCGATTTAGACAATCGTCACTGTTGTTGGCCATGAGCAGTTATCAAACTCTGGACGCCGGGTTCGTAGCACAGCGTGCTAACCACTACACTACCGCTCCCAGACGCACACATCATGGCACAGACAAGATTGACATGGATTTCAATCTCATCTTCTCTATATCTGAATACATTGTGCATAAACATACACAGTTTAAAAACATGCATACACATGCATGTTTAAAAGTTAAAGGGGTTTGCTGATTTGTCAACATTTATATAAACAACCAGCCTATATAGAAATTTCAGATGTATACGTTTGATTAATATTTGCCGAATCCAGCAGTCAGCAAGCGTCCGCTCCAGAGCCGCATGCGGCTATTTGGCTGCTTCGTGACGTCGCTTATTAAGGGCCACCATCTCGTATTCACCACGTGCATTGCGGCTCTTGAAATATTGAGTTTTTGTTTTTGTTAGCGAATAAACAAAAAAAGGCTCTTCTTGTTTCTTTTCAAGAGGAGACTTGAGATGGTTAAGCATGATCTTTATTTCCAAGGCAACTCGCACAGTACTTCCACTCATCATCGAAAACCAACCTCGAACCCTCCAAATCCTCTGCCTTATATAGCCCGTCTCCCTCCTTTTATAGCACTCATTCCCTTCTCAGGTTTTCTGCCCTTGTTTAACCCTCCACGGGGTTTTCTCCCCTTTGCCAATCCTTCTCGGGTTTTCCCCACTGCTAATCCTTCTGGGGCCAATCCGATCGGAGTGTCCTCGACTCGATGATCGAATTGCGTGTCGTACACGGCAGCGCTGCCGTGACCCGTGGTTGTGTGGTGTTTGTGTGTGAGGATGTCCCGAACATCCTCCACACTTTGTATTGCCGACCCCTGGTCTCACCGATGTTACCTTGGACTTGTTTTTTCTTCCTCGAGTGTCATCATCAGGATGCACTCTTAAACCAACGCCACGTGGATGTCCCAACATTGACGTCACGAGCTGCCTGTGTACAACAATGCATTGCAAATGCTCTGCAGCACACAATTAATGCTGACGCTACGGGAGTTGGCTATGCGTTGCTGACAGGTGTGTACAGATACAACTGTCCATTACAAAATGCTCTGCACTGCTGCAAATTCAGGTATTAATAAAGCCATAAATAAAATACAGGTTTTTTTTACGCATAAATCTATTAATTATTTATCGGCAGTGTGCACCCACAAACGCTGCACGGGTGATAAGTTCCGGAGTGAAGCCGAACACGTGACATTGTTACCGTGCTTCATTCCATCCAGTGCTGCAACACAATCTCCCTTAATAACGCACACCATTAAAACTAAACACCTACGTTCCCCGCGACATTTACATACGTACAGCTACGACTTTGCATATCGGACCATCACATATCCACTCTGACCCATATATATATGCCCCGACAACCACCCAGTGCAGCATGAGCGTAGGGTGTAAACTCTCATTTTTTCTATTGACCTGTTCACATATCCCCGGATTCGAACTCGGGTCGCCGAGTTCGTAGAGCAGTGTGCGAACTGCTGCGCCACCATTCCTCACAAAGACACACACACACATATTCATGTAGGGTACTTTTAAAAAAAAGTAATTACCCAGTACCTGACGAGCCCACAGAACGAAGAGCATGTTAACATTTGGAACATCTGTCCTTGCCTCTAAAAACCCGTGCGCTTTCTGTAATTGTCTCATGATGTTAGTAAGAGGGAATGCTTCGGTAAGAGCTCCCTTTTTATCCAGGAGGCTCGGCTTCCTCATACATATTTTAACATTATCCACAGAGATCGCAGCCCAGATTCCACAAAACGCAAGAAATGCATCATTAATTGTGCGTGTCCTAAAAAAAAACAGAGTGCTGTGCATGCGTGACGCTAAGCGTGTTTGACACCCGGCTCCTCGTTGCACACCGCCCAAGACAGACAGACACGCTTATCCCCATGTGTGCTCCGATATCGCTCATCCATGAATTGTTTGGAAACAAGTTTTCCGCTCTGTGTTCGCGTGACCTCGTGGCCCCCCTTTTTTATTTTTTTTACAAACAGAAAGAAAGGAAAGATCGCCCCGACGATGCGCGTAAATGCCACGGATTAAATTGAACGAACTTGCTTCGTTAGCACCAGCACGGCGGTGGTAAAGAAAGTGTCATCGACGGTAAGTGTGTACGTATGCTGAACTTATTTCACACCGCGTGTAGGCAACCGAGCTCATCGGAGGTACGGGTGCAGCCCTGCCATTTTCTTGCTAATGACACTGCTGGTGTAAGAGCCTCCACTATAGGCAGCTATATCGGGGGCCTCTAGAGTGTGGTTTGGCCTATTCTTCGACATAGTTCAAACGTCTTGGAAGATGTGGTGGTACTCACGCTTGACCCCACCACACGCGGCCTGCGGATCAACTGTGGTGCACCCATTTTACATTTCTGGGTGGAAAGACGCGGTCAAAATATTGCCCTTTTTTTTTTCAACACCCTCGCCAAAAGATATGTAATCTAACCTGCGACCTCGGGATTGCAAGCCCCGTGTGCTTAACCACATTACATCACTGTGGCAGCATCCCGAGTGAAAGAGTATCACACTTAAATGTGAAAAGAGAAGTGATTTTGTCTAACAAAATACAACATGAAAGCATCAAATACAACAATCGAAAACGTACATTTAAGTCGATACAAAATGCACGCGCTGCATGAATTGGTTCCATTTTAACACTGCAGGAAAACTCCTTTGATGAGTGCGATGGCTGTGACACAGACTGCAGCCATGCATTGTTTGATAAGCGGCGGTGGAATATTCCTGTCCCCACCAATTAGCGGAGTCCTTATGTCTGTTGATGACAAGCCACGTGACACCACGCACGATATCATTTATTCAACATGTTGTAGGTGGATTTTAACATAAAACTATTTCACCTCCTGTGAAACATCCCTTTGTAATTTCAGCACACTAAATATTCATAAGCCTTGGGAATTTTGCTTGCCAAACAAAGGTCTATGAATTGAAATTTTCTTTTCGTTTTTTTTTCTTTTTCCACGAAACAGCAGGTAGGTTCCACAGCGAGTGCGCTATGAACCTGGCCACTCGAATTGCATTCCCAATCACGGCTTACATCAGCAGCCAGTGATATCCTAACTGATTTACCAACCCACCTTTGCCAGTGCAGTGAAGTATGGTAGAATAACGCCCGATGACTCACACGGCATGGGGAGGCTTTCATCTAGCGGTAGCTTGACCACGTGTCCACGTCTCTGTGTGCCCATATTGATATTGAAGACATGGGAGAAAATGTCAGCCAACCATAATCATTTGAGAAGTGCTGTAGCTGACTCAGTCAAAAGGCTTGAAGAGAAAATGGAAAAATACCTATCAGCATCACCACCAGCAGCGGTGTAACACAAATCCCATCCAGCAGACATGCAGCTCTTGCCCACAGTGCGGTCGATGTTTTCAATCGGGGGCTGGCCTCTCATCCCACCAGCACGGAGGAAAATTCTACTTACTCGCTGTTCTCCACAGCCATCATCGTTCGCGATGGACAGCCGAAGGAGAAGAACAAATAAGTTAGACACATCAATGCAAACATGACTCCTTGTAAAAAAAGGTGTCAGTTTTGTTGCCAGATAAAAGGGTAAAAAAAACAATTATCTTATTTTGCTACTGGCAAAGGAGGTTCCAATGGTGTAATGCTTACCCCGAGCTCTCATACTCTGATGGTGCATTGTCTTTGAGTTGTGGGCCTTTTGGCGTCTTCTGGTCCAACACCATGTGAGACTAGGCTCTAAGGAAAGCTGTCTCGAGTGTGGACCAATCAATTTCAAGGACAGTGCCAATACATTATCAGAGTTATGATTTTTTTTTGCATTCCGACAGCAGGTATTGTGGTCAATGCAAATATGACTCCTTGTAAAAAAAAGGTGTCAGTTTTGTTGCCAAATAAAAGGGTAAAAAAAACAATTATCAAGTTAGACACATGACTGATAAGTGTTCTATTTTTTTGGATTCAATCTATGTTTAAATAAACGTAAATACTAATACTAACGTTTCCACTGATGGAGCAGCATGGGGCCTTCGCCAGACAGGTGGTTTCCCACATGCTATTGTACATGCCTGGCCAGAACAAAATATCATGATACGCTGGTTTCACGAATATGGCTCGGCTTTAAAGGCATCAAACGTATATTCATCGACTGTTAAGCCTGAGTAAACTTAACGAAGGCCCAGTCCAGCGTCCTATGCCAAGTATTGCTTGTGACATACATGCCCAGGATTCTAATTGCAGTCTTCAGGGTAGGAATATGCGGAGTCGTAAGCTTTTTTATTTTCATAAAGAGAGCAAAAACTACATCCCCTTTCTCTCATTATATCGAGCTCTGATGCCAGTGTTCATTATACCATTTGTTTTCCCCATTTTCATTATGTTGCTCAGAAATAAAAGTTAAAATGTACACAGAGGTCAAAATAAATTGTGAAATTCACAATCCTCAAGCGCCTAGAATTTCCACAGGCTTTGAAATCATGCGAATTTATTGCCAAAAAAGTGGCTCGTTTGTGCTTTGAAAGTTCCTATTTGGGGAAAAACAGCTCCTGTATCCGGCCAGGTGTCTCGTCATGTGAGTGAGTCACCCTGCAATTGGAAGGTTGCGAGTTCAAAGCTTGTTTGGGGGTTTATACTGGTAGGAACCTCTGGTTATACCAGCCCACAGGGGATTATTATCTGTCGTGCATCCAAAAATGGGAGGAATGGGGCAGGGTGGAGAGGGGAGGGTGGGGAGGGGCTGGGTGGGGAGGGAGGGGCTGGGTGGGGAGGGGAGGGTGGGGAGGGGCTGGGTGGGGAGTGTTGTATATGCCGGGTCTTGAAAATGTAATAAAAATAATAAATGGAATTTAAGAAATGCGCAATTATCCGAATTTATGGTAATTTATGTAATTATGTGCAGACATTATGCTAATAAGGATGGTTTAATCGTATAAGTTATACAATTGCATGCGATTATGCTAATGCAACCCGTTATGATTATTAAGACCTGCCTCGCTGTCGAGGTCGTATTATCAATCGGGATCATACAATTAATTGTATGAAGTTATGCAGGTGTGCTGTAAGTATGCTAGATTAAGCTCGGCTTCGTTGTCTAGGGTCGTATTATCCATCGGTATAATACAATTATTCTCGCTTAACATTTACTGATTATGTCTTAGTGTTTTTATGTCAGGTCTCCAAATTCAAATCTGACCGCAGGATACAGTTCTTATAATTAAGATTATAATGCATGAACTTAGGAAGGCACCACTCAGACACTTCTGTGTTAAGCAATTCTAATTTCTAAACAAAACCTTTACACTCTAATATCCGAACTCTTATGCTTGGAATTGTCAACACGGTACTCCTGGAGATGTTCTCCTCATGGATCCATACATTTAACCCTCAGTGATCACGTTTGTTAACTGGGTAACAGAACAATTGATTAATTCCTCAGAGTACACGAGCATATACGGCGATAGGAACAAAAAGTCCTTTAAAATTCATGCAACGATATTCATACGAAGGCAATAAAGAAACATGTCCCGAAGACAAAAGTATATGGCAATTAATTCAGGGGCAAGATTTCGCAATTAACGAAATGTTGGAACAAGATGTGCGGCAGTATGCCTGCTTCAGCAAATACTCATCAATTGGCTAAGGCTTCAATACATTGGCGGGCAGATTCTGTGATCAAGAGAAATATTTCAGCACAATAATCTCCATGTGAGTGTGTAGATTTGTAACTTAGGTTTCTAAACGTTTAGTTTTCATCGATTCATTCATTGATAATATTTATGCAAATCAAAATAGACATAACTACTAAAAATACTTCTAAACGACCGGTTCCCCGCAACCCAATGGCAGCCTTGTTCTTCGTCATCAGTTGATATTTGACGCACTTATCACGAGTCTTCTTATTGTTAGTTCGTGTATGTGCTGAGTGTGGATGTGTCTTTGATCAATGATTTGCGTCAATCAGACGCCAGGTGTTGCGTTGTAATGTGTGGAAGTGTGCGCATCGTACGGACAGCAGCTGGTTCTCTGCGAGGCTGGCTTGCTCGATGCTTGGCGCTTTCCGCCCTTTCTCGAGGTTGATTGCTTGGTGCTGCTCGCCAGTTAAAACTCGAGCTCTTTGGTGACTGATCGCCCTCGGTGGCTGGCTGTTATCTTCCGTGGTTGGCCATGTTCCGTAGTTGATCGCCGTCTTCTGCTGCTGGATCCCTGTGATAGCGATGTATGGCTCGTTGATGGTAGCAGTTGGTCGTCGATGGTCGGAGTGTTGCTGGCTTGTGGGAGCTGGCACTCACTCTCAAAACTTGTGAATTGTATTTGCACACCTCTTACACAACTCTGATAGCTTAGTACAATACAACTGATCGCAATCCTGGACTTTGCAAGCGACTCAAAACATCAGGATAACTGTAGAATAAACTTTCAGCGATACTCTGTCGGTCCAGCACCGAACATCACGTCGCCCCTCTTCTCTGCGATGCACCACACGCATTGTTGATCTCGAGGCCATGCCCCGGAGCTTGCCGCTTGCTGTACTCTTCGGTCGTTCGCAGCACTCTTCCTTGCAGAGCTCAACTGTGTGTGTCGTGTCGCTGGTTATATATGTGGAATTTCACCCACCTTGGCTCACCTTCTCACAAAGGACCAGAACTTCCTTTGATTTCGCTCTATGTTGTGGGGGGGAGGGGAGAGAGAGTTGTACGTGTGTCTGTCTGTGTGTGTTCTGATTTATTAAGCCATCTGTTAAGTCTCGCCCTGGCATGATTCCTGTCCCACTCCTCAAGCCATCTTTTTATCCGTGGAACAATCAGGTGCCCCAAAATGCTACACCCCGGTTTATCATGGTCATAAGAATTCTATGGCGAGTTCTTTTCTATCCCTCTGCCCTCTTGGTGTGACATTCTTTTGCCTCTCACAAAGGGGTGTGTTGAGGCATTTTGAAGTTAAACATTTTATTTTACCTCTTATAGCTTGATACCGTACCACTTTGTAGTCATGATTCTGCACGTGACTCAAGGAATGTTTGAAGCAGTGTTTACAGTGCTTCCATCGTGGTGATTGATTTTTATTTTTAAGAGGAGATGCCCTCTGCTTGCGTATGCAATTCATATCATGTGCTGTTGGAAGACAAAGACGGTTGGGAGACCCTCTTTCTCTATGTAGTGCATTTATCTTGGTCACGTGAGTGACCCACCTCGACCCATCTCCCCTGGCTGACCCCCCGGTTTAACACTTCATAATTATTGTTTGGTTTGTCTTCTTTGGTTCTTTCGGTAAAGTCACGTAGAATGAGAATAAAATAATTAAATTAAATAAAATAAGACAATAAAATTCTCACGACGTTTCGGCCACAACACAAGTAGCCTTCATCAGGTGAAAGAACAGAACTGTCGGGACGATAGTGCTCCTCCAATAAGCATTGTTAAGATTCGTAGCGTCGTTTTAAGCACGGTGAGAGGCGTGAAACCTCTTGACAAAGGAGTTTAAGTATCAAAGCAGGAGAATTTAGCATTGAAATAGCTGAGGGATTAGCTTGTGACAGAAATAGCTATGCTAAAGTCAGAGTTTACCTATCAACAGAAGCATTTAGTATATGGACGCTAAAGGCCTCCAACTACCCAACTTTTGTACAGTAAACCGATGTGAAAAGAACTAAGTCTATATTATATAATATAATAAATGCACTTAACATATTCTTCAATAAGCTGAGCTATTAATCACAAAGCAACTGGGTATACACTACACTATGTAGTGAGTGTCTTTTAAGCTCGGTGAAGGGCGTGAAACCTCTTGACAAAGGAGTTTAAGTATCAAAGCAGGATAATTTAGCATTGAAATAGCTGAGGGATTAGCTTGTGACAGAAATATATATGTCAAAGTCAGAGTTTACCTATCAACAGAGGCATTTAGTAAATGGACGCTAAAGGCCTCCAACTACCCAACTTTCATACAGTAAACCGATGTGAAAAGAACTAAGTCTATATTACATAATATAATAAATGTACTTAATATATTCTTCAATAAGCTATGCTATTAATCACAAAGCAACTGGGTATACACTACACTATATACTGAGTGTCTTTTAATCTCGGTGAGAGGCATGAAACGTCTTGACAAAGGGGGTTAAGTATCAAAGTAGGAGAATTTAGCATTGAAATAGTTGAGGGATTAGCTTGTGACAGAAGTAGCTATGTTAGAGTCAAAGTTTACCTATCAGCCGAGGCATTTACAGTAAACCGATGTGAAAAAACTGGGTCTGTATTACATCAATATAATAAATGTACTTAATATATTCTTCAATAAGCTGAGCTATTAATCACAAAGCAACTGGGTAAGGTAATGCCAGCGAAAGAGCTGCGGTCTGACGGTCACCGAAAAATACAATTAATTAAGAACCGAAATGGTTTAAAACATCTTTCCAATGGTTACTAAGCCAGAATCCATCTTCTCGGTTGAAATTGTCTCTGTGCTTGTATATGTGGATGGCCTCATGAACAAATCTCTCATGGTATTGATGTAATATAGACTTAGTTCTTTTCACATCGGTTTACTGTATGAAAGTTGGGTAGTTGGAGGCCTTTAGCGTCCATATACTAAATGCCTCTGTTGATAGGTAAACTCTGACTTTAACATAGCTATTTCTGTCACAAGCCAATCCCTCAGCTATTTCAATGTTAAATTCTCCTGCTTTGATACTTAAACTCCTTTGTCAAGAGGTTTCACGCCTCTCACCGAGCTTAAAAGACACTCACTATATAGTGTATTGTATACCCAGTTGCTTTGCGATTAATAGCCCAGCTTATTGAAGAATATATTAAGTACATTTATTATATTATGTAATATAGACTTAGTTCTTTTCACATTGGTTTACTGTATGAAAGTTGGGTAGTTGGAGGCCTTTAGCATCCATATACTAAATGCCTCTGTTGATAGGCAAACTTTGACTTTAACATAGCTATTTCTGTCATAAGCCAATCCCTCAGCTATTTCAATGCTAAATTCTCCTACTTTGATACTTAAACTCCTTTGTCAAGACGTTTCACGCCTCTCACCGAGCTTAAAAAGACGCGACAAATCTTAACAACGCTCATTGGAGCACTGTCGTCTCGACAGTTCTGTTCTTTCACCTGATGAAGGCTACTCGTGTTGTGGCCGAAACGTCGTGAGAATTTTATTGTCTCATTTTATTTTATTATTTTATTCTCATTCTACGTGACTTTACCAAAAGAACCAAGGAAGATTAATCCTTGCAGTCACGAAAGCTTTAAATCGATATTTGGTTCATGTTTCCCAATATTCATGAATAACTGGAGCATTAAACTCATATATGAGTGTTGATAACCCACTACTGTAGATTGTAGCCTGGTTTTTAATCGGAGTGAGTGTGTTGGTCTATGATGCTCACTTATTCTTGTTGCTGAGTTTTTTGACTTTCTGTTAATTAAAATAACCCAAAAACTTGTCTCTCCGGTTTTCGCCGCCCTGGAGGTTGATGGTGCCTGTTCGCAACCACCCCCCCCCCCTTTTATTATATTTTATGGCTTATCTCCGCAGTCTGTTTCCGAGTGAGAAGGACAGCTGCTGTGAGGGGAGGGGTGTTCACTCACCCCTTTTGCCCCCACGCGACACCACGATTAAAAAAAAATGGCATAATTATTATTAACATCAATTTTGGAAAAAGGCCTATACGTATATACAACAGGAGGGTGGGGCTGGGTGGGGAGGGGCTGCGTGGGGATGGTGGGGCTGGGTGGGGGGGTGGGAGGGGTGGGGCTGGGTGGGGAGGGGCTGGTCACCCCGTGGTGCCCTTATAAAACTCAACGTTTAACCTACTCGCGCCGGCTTGTGCCCGCCCTCACAGTCAGGCATATTTGCGGAATACACCACGTGGTGCCGCCGTTGACCCTGGCCATTGACCGAGCAACCCAACGTTCCTACCAGCTCCCTCCGCAGGAATGTGTTTCAGCCTGTCATCCCCCAGAGGCCGATAAAACAGCTACCACATTGTGTGGAAGTCAACAGTGGTGGTCCTGTGCCAATACTTGCCTACCCCCGTACCATATGAATGTAGAGTTTCCACCACTTAAAGCTGTAAAAGAGGACGCAAGCAGTGGCACAATGCTCATTTTAGCAGGAAGTCACGTGGCTACCCATTTGAGTATTCTACCCACAGAAGAGATGTTGAAAATCAAAGATAATTTGGCATTTTTTTTCTGAGAGTCAACGGACATTCAATTCAGTAAATGTTTTTTGTTTCTTCATTTTAACATCATCTTTATAAAGGGGGCAACCCAGGTTGATTTTTGAACACCATTTGCAATGCCCCCTCCCGATCCCCACCCCAGGTATTTCTGTCTCTTCTCGTGTGACCATCAGTGAGATTCCTCTTGAGTCTTTCCTATGATTTCCAATTGGTGCCATTTGGTGCTTCTGCTGATGCTTGTTCCACGTGCAAAAGGTCAATTATTAAGTAAATCAATGGGCCTGATTAGCACACGTAATCAAAACTGGTAAATAAATAAGGCGGAGGAATTAGTGCCGGTGCAACTTCTGTCGCCGCGTCGTTCATTTGTTTGTTTATTTTAAACTTTAATTATAACTTCTTCAGTCAAGAAATTGCCTATAGGCATCGTTGCAACTAATTGCGTCCTAATCTTTGCGCCCATTCCTTTAAACTCGCGTTAATTAGCGGAGGATTTGCAGAATGATGTAAGAGCGTTCCCCTTTACCGATTGCAAACGACGTCTCACACTGCATCGTAATCGTTATCAACCACGATCCATCCACTGCTGCGTGAAGGTATTCCTAAGCCATCACCGTCTCTCACGATCTAGTAATGGAACAATCTCTCTTGCACACAACCTGATTTAATTGTTCCGTTTTCATGGTGTTACTTGATGCGATCTCATTGTAACTATTCTAAATTTGTTAATGTTTTTTTCGTTTAGTTTGAAATTACATTTTAATAAAGACACACCTCGTTTTGAGAGTCAAATGTATTCCATATTTTACAAGGGCTCGGCAAATAATTTATTTAATATTGATTTAGGTTGTTTTTCTCCCTCTCTCCGGAACCAGAACCTGATTGATAGTGTGTATGTTGTCAATGCTAGATACACCTTTCCTAAATTCTGGTCACTCGTAAGGTTGGCTGGCCTCTGATTGTTTCTGTTACTCCATTCCCAATTATGCTTGCGAACAATTTTAGTGCTGATAATCGGTCTGCCATTCTACAAAGTCATCTTCATCACGATTTTTGAATAAAATTACTGAGGAATCTTCTGCGATTGTTTCTGTGTCCACATTTCGCAAATAGGTACGCTCATTTTGTGATCCTTCGCCTCTGCTGATGCCCATGGTTATGACAGCTCGTCCAGGAACTTTGACTTTGTGCAAACTATGGAGAGAAGAGTTTACTTATTCAAGTGTGACAACTGGAACTTTCTTCTGTTTATTTGAGAATATTTATATTTTGTGAGATATGTATTTTTTTTTCCTACGATTTAGAGATCTGCATAACATTTCTACACTCAGTTCAAGATGTTATCTCTATCGTGTGTCAGGGTTCCTTATGTCCCCCCGAGGAGCTACCATTGGGTGAATTGGCAATCATCAACTATCTTCTCACGCGTTTTCATCCTCCAATTGCTTGCCATGTCATCTTCGTTCACTTCTGCACTGTTATCCTGACTACTTTCCTCATTCTCATCTGTTTGTTGTATATGTGTACAGTATATGTATGGAAAAAAAACTACTTAGGGAACTAAAGTGAAGGACGCCTTCAAAGTTGGGTCAGATGGCTTTCACCTGTAAGGTCGTAATTTGGAAAATGGGATTTGTGGACACGCATTGGCAATGCACATATTGTAACATTTCCATAAGAGCAAAAAGTGGCTGCTATATAACAGTACAGCAAGTCGGCGGGGTTTGTTTGGGATATCTGTATTAAAACGAATTTAACTTAAATTGTATTCACTTCTGGGCACTGCAGTTTTCTCTGACAAATAAAACGTCTTCAACCATTTCAGGCTTTCAATTATAAATAAGAATTGTCCATTACCATTAGTCCCACATTTCCAGGGTTATTTATAACCGAGCCAAACCGTGATATTTCCCATTTGTTTCTCGCTTTTTGCAGTTCGCCTCGCAATTCATTGGATCTGCCATAAAAAAAATCTCTGTATCCTAAAAAACGATCGCTGAACAAATACTTCTCGAGAACAATGAAGGGGTGAATTTGGCTTATACAATCTTGAGATTCGATTTTTTTAAAAGAAGGCCTTGAATGCGTGTTGTGAGAGCCTGAATGTAGATTTTCTACCCACAAAGCAAACACTCATCCATTGTGCTTCCCACACAATGTAAAGCTCTCACGAGGCTTTCAAAGGGTTAGAGATCTTATGATGATATCTCATGCGGCAACAAATTCAGGTTATTAATTTAAAATGTAACATTGGGGAAAAACTGCCCCTGAGATACTGCCGTTAGACTTAATTACTAAGGTTTCCATAACAACGGGGATGTTTATTATAAAACAGATAACTATTCAAAGTGTGCTAGAATCCTGCACATGTTTTAAACGATACGAATATAAATAGAAGATGCCCAGAATTGCAACGGCCGCCAAGCAATCGTTCACAATCGTTTATACAACATTATCTTCATTCTGAGACTTAGAGGCAACAGTTGACGCCATGTGTGGTGATAATGCATTTTAGCCATCCACATGCAGAGCAGCGAGGTAGCTGTAATAATAAGCAGTGCAGCAAGTAGGTTGTTGACATACTGTATCTGTGTGTAGTTCAGTAGCAAATTCCACATGTGGTTTTGTGCGTGTGTCTTTTTTTCCGGGCACTCGACTTTTTTACCACCACGTAAACATTAACACCGTGAAGTTGCCCATCATTCCAGGTAGGACCATCCTAAAACACCCTTGACAGCTGCGGGTATTATGGGTATTTATGAGCACTCTTATGGACATTATTCTCAAATGTTAACAGGCAATTATGATTGGAATTAAAATGTGTTACGAATGATTAAAGTTACGAGTAATGTTTTCAGTTCAAATTAGAAATGTTGATAATTTAAATTGTACCCGTGACAAGCACCGTTTTGACAGTGACATAATTGATCGGTTGAGTTGATGTAAAATGTAACAGTCTAATTAGGTTAACATTGATAGGCTGGGATGCTGCTGCGGTGTAGTCGTTTGCACAGTGGACGTGGGATCCAGAGGTTGCCGGTTCCAATCGTCCTCGCTAGGTGAGTCAATGTTGCAGGCTTATGTTATACCCCCTGCCTCTATCCAGCCCACAATACAAATGGGTTAATCAGAGATAAGCGATCGGTAGGGCACGTGTGGTGGGATAAAGTGTGGGTGCTCCCACCTTTTTCAAACGTCTGGCCAGTGTGAAAGAGTAACCCGAAATATGCTCCTTTTAGTGGAGGCCCTTTCTCAAGCATTGTTGTGGGCAAGCAATTGCACGGCTGCATCTTTGCCTTGTATTGATAGGCTATTTATGTGACTGGGTGGCAGTGGGCTGTCGTGTTCTACTGACAATCGGAGACTTATACGTTCAAGCACCGGGTGAGATTTAACTGTGATCAGTCATCTCTCTCAAGACTTAACAAAATGAAATCCACTTTGTGGAAGGTCAAAGTCATTGTCCTTTGGAAAGACCCCGGATTATCCATAGAATGTAAAAGTTCCACCATTGGCTGAGGGCTGCACAAATAGGCAATCCTTGATTAAAAAGCATTCTCTTCGCTCCTTGGCTTTTCGCATATTCATAATCGTATTGGAATATGCGAGGGAATTCGTGCATTGGCATGAGATTAGTTTACCTCCTGTATAGCTTTGTAACGTGTTTTCATGTTGTATTACACGTGGGTAGGCATGGTGTGTGAACGGGAGTTCTTTTAGAAGCTCCCAGCAAGTGGAGCAAAATGAACCTGAACTACATTGTATACAAATACTTTCATCGCCTTTACTTACAACATGTTGACTCACAAGTTTCAACTGCATCTCGTTACCAATGATTGCTGCCACACAAGCCAAAGCAATAATTGTTTAACAGTGAGTGCCGTAAAATAATGCAAAGTCTCTCGGGTTATTAGCTGAAATAAAATAATTAGTATTTTCAAATAGGATTTTCATGTTTAGCCTCATGTAGTCAAAGTTAATGAAGCAGAAATATTCTCATAACCTCAAGCAACGGAAGAAATTGGCTCTGGGTTGTGCATTGGTTTAATGAAGTATTAATTGGATGTGCATATCAGTAAATTATAATTGAGATGTCAGTATGGGTAACGTACGTGTGTGTGTGTGTGTGAAACTAGCAGCTGAGGGCTGCCTCTGCTACTTTTCTCTTAAAGCGGCAGCGTTCATCTGCATCCGCATCCCAAAGCCAGCGGTGGAATGTCCAAATCGGCATTAACCAGCTACCAAGTCATTCCATGGGGATAGTCATTGTTGGCATACATCACGACGTGTTTATGATGTTATCGACTCAGGGATGGATGGTGACTCAGGTAAAACTCCGGATTTGACCGTGCACATTTTTGATACAATACTTGCAGTTTTGTCAGATTTTTGCCGCCCCCCCCCCCCCAATTAAAAAAATGCCGTCCTGCCTCCTATACTATCAATCAGGCACATTTGCAAGGTTATATGTTCCATTAATTTTTGATCTTGCAAATGTAGCCCTTTGTGTTAAATGTAGCCCTTTGTGTTAAATGCTCAGACCATAGCACAAACTGGTTGGAACGATGGGTTTGCGGAGTGGTTCGCACACTATTTTATTTCCAGTGACAGAGAACCTCCCCACCCTTCACAAACCCGAAAGGACCAGAATGGTGAAGTATGGTCAAACAAACCTGATGACAGACGGAATGTTAGGAGGCCTTCATCCAACAGTGGGTTGACAAAGGGCAATGTATGATAATAATAATAACAATACAACTGTAAACCTGTTGATAATGGTAATAGAATAACACGTGTAATTTTATAATTGTTATGAGTAAAATATATGTATTCAAATTATAAGCCAATATAGAATACGAATAAAGCTTACGGGAGTTAGAAATAACAATGGCATGACTTCCATTTTGCCTTGTGTGCATTTCATGTGACCACCGCATCTCGTGTGTACTCTCTCAGCCTTGTCTAGACCAGCAAGTCAAAGGAGATCTGAAAAACCTGGCCGTATTATTGTTTTGAGACGAATTAACTCCTGTTTAACTGGTCATTTTGAATGGCGTGGTAAAGTTTCAGGACCCTGCTTTGTAGCGTTGTTAATTGAAGGCTTTGATCTTGTTCAAATTGCCTATAAAAACACGCGCGCACCCCCAAGGCCCATCGCCCAAGCCGACATGACAGATTATCCCTACGCCTCTCTCCACAACGAACATTATGAGTGATGCCTAAAACGCATACGGCCAGCACGACGATACCGCCAGCCGAGATGGCTGTAGCGCAGTCGCAACGAACACGTAGCAAATCACGTCCATAATATTGGCTACTTGCTCGATGAGATGATAGTTAACGAGCCATACTATCACCCTGAAGTACGTTAGCGTAGGAGTCGCGTCTGACGCGCACATGCGACAATTTGGACTACACTCCATTTGACCGTCAACAACAAATGTTAATTTGCCATCTGGGTTATGAATGCGCAAACAGGGCGAGATACGTACGACATTGTGCTGAAAAAAATTGATATTCTAGGCTGTGAGTAACATTATTTTGTTCTCGCAGTGTCTGGCTGTTATATGCATGCTGCATGAGGAAACACGTACAGCTGAAGGTTGCAATGAACATGGGATGATATGAATTAGCCCTGGGAAGGATATCCTGCCGTCTTTAATAGGCAAGGGTTAGCCATGTATGCAGATAGGAAGCATGTGTTTTGTGTGATAAAACACAATGGATTGACATTTTAAAATTTCAAGGATGTTCTGACATTCTTTTTTTTTCCACAGGCATTGAAATGCGGTAGTAATTATTAACAAACCTTGCCTTTCTCGTTGTATTGGTCCAATTAACAAAGATACATATTTGTTCGCGTCAGTATTTTGTGTGGATGTCGAGTGGACTTTAAACACTGCTCACAATTAACTACTGTTTCATTGCCTTTTAACACTGAATGTACAGCGGCAGTTTTAAAATATTTGCAACGGCAACACAAACATTTTTTTAATATATATTTTTCAAGATTGACATTGGGTAATTTACGCACATGAGTGTGTTGCGCAGCCGCCGTTAATCTTGTTTTGGTTTTTTCACGAAAGTACATTTGCCATGACGAATTACAGACTCGTGACAAGCAGCTCTGTCTCAAGTTATATCGGGTGGTTTCATTTTGGCTGTGGGAACAAACCACAAAAATCACTGTGGCTTTTGTGGGACAGCAAAAAGAAACCCCCCTCTGATAACGGTTAGAACAATAAACGTGATGGGTCATATTGTTCAGATGGTATATGTCAACCACAGGATAACAAACCAGTGGATTGGAAGTCCCAAGTACAAGGTTGACAACTGATTGTTTTTCTATAAAAGCAGCCAGAGATGATTATTAATTGATACATGTTTAATTGGTTAAGCATACATTGTAAATAAATGAAATGCATTGCATCGGGTTAGATAAACAATTGATCAAGAAGGCAGCAGTAGAGATCACATGCTCGACTGGTGCATGCGGATTAACTGGCCAATGCTGTATCCCACCGGTAACTTTGGTATTACGCTGTTCTCATAGCGCAGGGCTATCACGGAGGCGTGATGTTGCCCAGACATCGTCTGCAGGAGATTCACTGTTGGCGTTGTGTAATTCCAATTGAGTAATGTGCAGGTCATATTTGAAATTTAACAAATGATGACATTGGCGCATTAATAATTATCCCACGAGCAGTGTTCTTGCAATGGTTTTATTGTTTCCAATGTTTTTCCCAGGTAGCCCTTCTGCCATATGTGAAATTCTGACGTACTCGAGTCCGGCTTTGGGAGATGTCAATGTAGAGTTGCATTGCGACTAACAATGATTGGAAGATTTCTTAAATCAGTTTTTCACACCATTAATTAAATGAGCCCAACATTGTAATTGAATGTTGTTTTGCTGTGTTTATTCATAGTATTGTGTTTTTGCTATGTTTATGATGATGCCTTCGCTAATGTTCAACTCTTTGGGGGTTTCAGGGGAATATATAAATGTAACGTTATTGTTATTCTTATTTTGCGTCATTATTAATTTTTATCGTGAACAGGTCAAGGTTTTTCTCGTATTATTGTCTTGCCAATGTGCCACACCGTGCTGATGACACCTCGAATTGGAACTAAGCCCAAGGTTTGCCTTGTTTACACAAAAGCTCAGAGGATAAATTCATGAAGGAGATGTATTTGCAGATACATTAAATATTATTTAAATGTAATCATGAAATTCATGTTTTTCATGCACCAATGTCCATTCGCTGTGGTGTTATCCCTATCCAGGAACACGTTGTCCTTGCGATGTATATTTTATCATCGTAAATGTAGGTGCCGTGCAATGTCACATCCAACTTGATAGGGACTGAGGGAAAGGCATTTATCTGAAGAAGTGATGTTTGCGAACATCGAGAGCCAATGACCATGCACACACTGCACATGGCAGTGGGTGTCGTTAATTGGTCAGGGTAGGAATTGGAACTGTCGGATACGCGATGTTGTCCTGTACAATGCATTTTTTTCTCTCCAAAAGTATGTTTTATCAAACAAACGATTCGGGTACACGCTTAGGGCATGTATGGGAATTGACACCAGTATAGACACAATGCGAATTACAATGAGTTTTGCCAACATTTGATATATTGGACCTCTCTATGTGTTTCAATAAACTCAAAGTCCCTGGTATCTACTCCCTTAACTCAGATAACCCCTGTACTACACTTTTATTAAACATAGCATGACACCAGCATGAAGGCCCTCACTCTTGCAAATGGGGCCATGAGTTCCTTAATTATCTCCACTCAGCATACCACATTCTCTTAGTAGAAATACCACAGCATTACTAACCAGAGAAATAACTGAGTTCGTAAAAATGAGCAGCAGTCAAATGCGTTTTTTTTCCGTTGATGCAGGCCGTTATCAAAATCTAGGTTGCTGTTAAACAACCCTAAAATATTGAAATATTAACTGGCCGGGACACATAACTGATCATCCACATGAGAGTATGCCAACTCTTCTGAGTAAACTCATGACTTAATTTCTGCTACATTGCAATGAGCCCGTTATGGAATGCATTTACATTTTCAGTTTGCATAGGTAAAAAAAGGCAAAGCTGCTTTGCGTGTTATATTTCAAAATGTGTTGCTTTGTGGGACCTGCCAAAACAGTCAATACAAGGAATGAGAATGGGGTAATTCATCTGGACAGGGTTTGTTTTATGAGCATAATATCAACTGGAAAATGAGCTCTGTGGCTCAAAAGTCCCTTAACAGCTATTTGGAGAGTAAATGATGTAGATCCAGCAGTGGTCCTCTTGAGACTCCCGCATCTGTTATGCATGCAACAGGTGTCACCATCCCACCTACAGGAATGTAATTTTAAATAAGCTGAGGTGTGGCGATGTGGATTGTTAATGGAAATTAAAAGCAGCAAGTCATTTTTAATCACCCCCCCCCATCTTGGCTGGTACGGCAGTGCATATGGTGCTTCGGTAATAGGTAATGGATTAAGAATTGCTTCCCCACGTGTAGTCAATGAACAGTCGGTTTCCCGGTGTTATTTGTCAATTAGCAGTAAACACGTATGGCCGTCGAAAAATATGACACCTACAGGATTTAATATCGTGCAGAAAATCCGGGCACGGAATTCGAATTCCTGATTGTTCTACCCCGTTGAAAGTGTATCGTTAAGACATCGTAATAACACTGGGTGGCTGGGTGCCAAATGGGGACGATGCCACGTCGAATAACTGAGCCGGCGTCGCTGCGACCGGCGGTTGTAGGCAATCACTGCGGCAAAGCGCTTGGCTCACATTCACAGATAGGCAAGATCAAGACGTCTGTCTGTGACCAAAGCCATTGATGCCACCGCATCTCGCCAAAAGACTTTCTACCTTTTTTGCCCGAGAATGACAATCTGATGGTGTGAGTCGCAATGCCATTAACGTGATAATTTCGTGGTCAAATAGGGGCCCTTTTTGTGGGAAGTCAACAGTGGCTATACAAATTGGGAATTCGATTCCCGTCATACAAATGTGGAATTTCCACAGCTGACTCAGGGTTGTCAATGGATTTGAGTACAATACAGCCAAATGTTTTTTTTTATGATCAAATTCGATATATACATACGCTTTGCACCATGTAAGTGCAATTTTCTATGCCCTATATAAATCACGTCACTACCTCTACCATACCTTAAATAATCATGCATTGATTGCATATCATACGTCAATCTCTTTGATGAGATAACTTGTCCATCGCCTTTCATTCCAAAAAGGAATCAAGTGCACGATAATGGAAATATGTCCACTTATGAGCATGTAATGATCAACCACAAGAAGTAAGAATGGTCACAGGAATATCACACTCCCTTTTTGCATAATGTCCACTTCAGCTCTGGGAATTTTAAATAAATGGATTTAACTCTTGCCTTTTCCACGTGCAATTTTCCATAGGCTACCTTAAGCAGAAATGAACCATCCTTGTATCATCTTCTTGGTTCTTTCGGTAAATTCACGTAGAATGGAAATAAATCGTCATCACCCTTGTATCATTGAGAAATGCTTCATCCAGTCTTAGGCAGGTTTTAAAATGTCAATGGCATGGTACATGTGTTGTTTACTAGGTGCCTATGCTGGCACCTGGACTCAACCACATTGGGCTAATGCTTAATTGTTAAAATACTTCGTAATCATCCGCAACTGTATGAAGGCGTCTGCCGTGCCTTGTCGGTCACTGGGGTTGTTTGGCCATACTTCACCGGGCTGGTCAGCGAGGGTTGGGGAGGGAGCGGGTGTGTAGCGGGGCTGATTCAGAAATAACTTGCTGCGGACATTAGCAACGGCTGGGAATCGAACCCGGCTCGCCGGTTCACAGCGCAGTATACTGAACGCTCTTGATTGTTGTAGGGTAGCGAACTTGCAAATGTGGTGAAAACTATTTCAACTAAACATTTTCTTTGGCTTTTAAGACAGGAGCTCATGAATTTGATGTCCACAGTTTTTTTTGTTTTGTTTTAATTGGGGAAGAACGAATGCATTTTATTTTAATTGGATTTTACGCAGGTGCAAATTATTATTATTATTATTATCAATCGCCAAAGTATGTCTGTGCTTAAATCGATATGGCTGTGGGCATCTCTGTCGGCAGCACGGTACCAAAAACACAACCTAGACACGTCGCCTATGGTAGGTGCGCTATGAGTACCAGGGGTGCCATGATTTTTCTTGCATTAATTAATGCTTTCCCGTTCTGAGACGTCTGGAAGTTGCAGGGTGGGGTCCCGTTCACCGCTGAATATCTGAACGTGGGGTCCCGTTCACCGCTGAATATCTGGAAGTGAAAGCGGCTCGGCGTTAATTTTATTTAGAGAGGCGTAGCGCCGTTCTTTTTAAAGACATTGTACTCACCGCAGAGAACTGTAGCGACACGACCGCGCTCTATGATAGCTGGGGCCAAGCCGTGCCACACGACCTCCTGCATGGCCTTGTGGGAGCCTCGGTACGTCTTCAGGTCGTAAGACGTACCGATGAAGTTTTTTTCGTTTCGTACACGTACGTCATCGGAATTATAAATGGTTAATATCGATTCTTTAGCTCATGATGCACGCATATAATCGCATGTGGGATATTTTTTTTTTAATTCGTGTTGTGTATGTTGCATGCATTAGGTGATCCTTCCCACCACTGGAGGCCGCTATATTTACCGCAATTTTAAAAATAAGTGACTCATTAAATAAATTGCATCCCTGGCGTGTGACAATTCATTGCATAGCAAGGCAGGCAAATAGTTTGCGCACTCCCACTGACTGCACAGTCGGCACGGTAGCAACGTCAAATGATCACTGTACTTTCCTAAAGTACAGAATGTTTCGATTTATTTATTTATTTGTCCTGGATAAATCCGATGGTTTTGTTTTATTTTGAACTTATTTCGCACCGTACGTACCCAACCATGCAAATCGGAGGTGTGGGGGAAGGACAACAAACTAAACCACAAAAAGCAGTTCTAAAGGAATTGGTTTTCGATGAAGCTATTTTTCACAGATGTCCAGTCAAGGCGGGTCTGAAGTTACAATAACAGCAACAAACAATACAAACAACAATAAAAATACAAGGTATAGGAACGGTAAGCAAATCACTAAAGATTTTGCATGTCCAATCATCATTTCACCAATCCTGACTAATAATCCGCCCATATCCGGTGCAGTGTATTTGTGGGTGCTGAATCTGTCGGTTTGTATAGACGTACATAAATTCGACCTCTTCACGGACAGCGATGTTTTACAAAACAAAAAAATGGTTTCTCTACTTACGATTTAATTTAATTTACCACGTATATTTCTTACGGTATATATTCGTCGCTCGCGTTTTTACTTTATTTTGCTCGGTCGGTGTTAGCCACCGAAGTCGTGACGGTTGCTTTTGTCTTGCTTATTGTCCCATACCCCGGCACTGTTCCCATTCCGTTGTAATGAGCGCTGATGCCAACCTTATCGAGGGTGATATCGGCACGTGAGGCAAAGATCGGCTGATTGTACGGACTCTTCATCTCGCGTATGCCCGCCGACGTGTGAAGCGCAGTGAAGCATTGCCCCATTATTCAAGCAGTTTGCACTTTTTACTCGTCCCCGAATCAAGAATCTTTTGCTCATTTGGCTGCTCTAAATGTCCACGTGATAAGCCGCGTCGTTGAGCTCTCGTTTGTGGCAAGGTCGCATCTGGAAAAAGAAGTGCAACGTTTAGTGGGCTTTACCTGGCAAAGGAAAAATACTTTAGTTTAATTAGTATAGTTGTGTGAGTGATTTGCTTACCTTTTCCTACACTTTGCACTCCTATCGTGTATTTTCTGTTGTTTGTTGTTGTTGTAACCTTCTGACCCGCCCCTACTGGACATCTGTGAAAAATAGCTTCATGGGCTCATGGGATTTCCTCCAGTATAAATACATACATGCTCTGTGCACACATTGTGCAACTCTCATGTTCTCCAGCCGTTCACATATCCGACCGTTTCACGTGTGCACGCTTCTACGACTCGGCTATAATTACTCGGAATCGCGACGTTGTTTTTAAAATCTGATTACAGAAACGTGGTGCGGCAGCACCTGCAGACCAATTTCTTTTTTAAATCTCCTCAACACCGAAGAGAGAGCCCGCGTGTCTAAATGCACAACACTCGATCGCGCCCGTGCGGTTTCTCACTCGAAGGCATTACCCCCAAGGCAACGACTGTGATGAAGCAAATACCAGATTGACTTATTTTAGAAAGATGGCCTAAAAAAAAAACCCTCGCTTTTCAAATCCTAAGCAACGCCCGGTCCCATCTGGGAGAGCTTTGGGGAGCTCAGACAGCTTTGTTAGAACACTGCTTCGCAAATCCATCAATAAGCACTTTCTCGAATTCTCATTTATAAAGGCATTTGGCGATTTTAAGCGTAAATACACTTGCTCTCTGTAAATATATATGTAATAAATAAGGACGCTTTGTCTAAAATGTCACCTTATATATGCACACAATTTGCTATTTGGCTCAGTGTTATGGATGAATTACACAGCACAGCAATGAAGAGGCAGGGGTTGGTGGATCACGCAGATTCCGTGTTGCGTATCAGTGTGTCCTTTTCGCCATAAATTATCGCTGACGTTCGCCGTGTCTATTCAAATGTTTCCCTGCACCGTAGCCATACAGTGGCGTCTTCTTCCCGTTGAAAGGCTTTCCACGGGTTGAGAGCCACTGTCCATACTACACATGCATCTTTTATTTGTTTTCATGTTTTGTTTTTCTTCAAAAACAACATTCAACTGACACCTGATGAAGATCGCTTGCGTTGTGATCGAAACGTCGTGATTGTTTTTTTGTTTTAATATCATTTTATTGTATTTCTACAAACGTGACTTTACCGAAAAAAACAATGAGCAACATTCAATTGGGTTTTCCTACTCTTTGGTAATTTCGGTAAAGCCACGTAGGTAGAACAATAGAATAAGCAAACATATATCACGACGTTTCAATCGCAACACAAGCGGAAAAAAAAGAATCCAGCAGTGGAACTGCTGAACCAGGAAGAACACAGCTTCAAATCAAGTTTGGGTTTTCCTCTTGTATTATAATTCTCAGTGACTCAATTATTTGCAAGTGTTGCATGCATGTTGAACTCCTTTCGCACCGTGCGTAGCCAACCCAGCTAATCAGAGGTTAGATATTTATCGTGCTAATATCGCAAATTGTGACCAACGTGATGCAAAATGCATGGGAAATGCAGCGACAATCCCTTGTCGCTGCATTTCCGACAATCCCTTGTCGCTGCATTATTCTCTTTTGGCAGTCTTTTCCATCCACTTAAAAGGAATGGAATGCTTTGCTGGCAAGTCTAATATGGCGGAGAAATTCAAAAGCTATTATTCAAGGAGTTGCAAGCTGCCGTGCTATTAGTGTCCAAACACCTCGACAAAAAAAAAAAGGTCTACCAGGACCGTGCGCGTTTATCCCGAGGCAGTGTGTGCCGGAGTCTTGTGATTCAACGAAATATTGGGGCTCTGAGTGGCTTTGTATTGTGGTACTTATGTGTTTTTTGTTGCTTGCATCAGCATTGTTGTGTGACAGTTTTAAAAGCCGTTACGGTAACAATACTCTGTGTATGTATGTGTAATGTTCACCAGCTGTGTTTACGACCATGTTTTTCTGAATGTTACGCCCTTGCCATTAAAAATAAATGTAAGAAAATCCGAAATGTGTGTAAAAAAAAAGAGAGAGAGATGTATGCTTGGGAATTACACCGAGGGACAGAAAGAGGGACACGTGGATGAAATACATAATGCAAACTGTTAAGAGATGTGGGCTTGAGCAGGGCCCATAACTAAACCCGCTGATTGGCTGATGGTTAAAATAATTACGAGGGAGCGTTCTCCAAGTCATGGAACAAGTCCGAGAGGAATGTCTGTCGAGGAGATGGAGCCATGAAATCTGCTCATGTATATGAGGGGGGGGGGGCTGGGGGGGGGGACCACAGGGCAGATGGTGGACGGCTGTTAGGGCAGATCTTGTAGTTGTCCTCTGGTGGAGGGTGGCAGAAAGCGTTGGGGAGATCTGGAGGCATAGACAGCTTTTGGCCGTGATGACATCTTGGTTGTGACCATGTCCAACAAAACAGCGGGATGGTTTGACAGTGAGTCAGATGCCACGGATTGTGGAAGTGGCATTTGAGATAAGTCACACGCATTCAGAGCTTCCATTAATTTGAACAGCTTCACAACCGAAGTCATACGCACGTCCTTGATTTGGTGTAGCGACTCAATGCTCATTATAAGTGTCTGAAGTGTCTTGGCTTGGTAAGTATGAAATCCTACTCTTATTCTGCCCCCAAAGTTTCATGATTAATAAAAAAAAAAGAGTGGCTGGTGTTAGAGCAATTAAAATATTTCATTAACTTCATATTTTTGGATCATTCCCGTGCGGCTTAATGTAAGTGTAACGTTCCTTGGCACTTACTGCCTTTGGTATTATTTCCATATTTGTAGGGTAACCTTCCCATTGCTGAGCATGCAACTGATTTGACCCACTTTTAAAATATCAAACTTCTGTTAGTTCCTTCCTCCTTTTGTCCGGAGCTGAAATTGTAAAAAAAAAAACTTTCATTCTCATCTAGACCACCCACCTCCTCGACATGATCGATCTCCGTATGTGTATACTGTTGTCTTCTTATACTCAATTTTCATCCTCGGATACAAGTCTTATTGTGACCATTGTGTGCAGTGATACTCTCCATGTTGCATTCATTATTGTTGCTCATATATAACTCGTCTTCGGTGCATGGTGTGGAATCGAGTTATGTTCTAGAAAGGCTGGGGCTGAAGATTGGTACAAATATAGTTGATTCCAAGCTTTAAAAATAATACGTTGAGTCCATTTGTTAATCCACAGCTCGATGAAGGCCATCCCAAAGTTTATTGATCGAGGGCGCTATCTGACCATACTTCACCCTTGCTGGTCAGAGCGTGTTTGTGAAGGTGGGAACACATAGACATGTGAGCAAAGTAGAGTGCATTTTATTTCACCTCACTACCCTCTACTGCACACACCGTAGCATTTCCTCATCCTATAACACCTGTTTCACTCATTGTTGTCACCCAGGCTCGAACCTGCTTGGCATTAGAGATCTGGCGAGCTCGGACACATTCCAGGAGATATGTTTGCACTCTGTATACTGTGCATGCACATCTCAAGGACAATGTCGTCTACCCACTGCTGGACGAGACCTTCCTCGTGGCTTGCAGGCTGTGAGAAATATTATATCGTTCTTCACCGTGCTGGTCAAGACTGTATACATACATAAACACATTAGAATCAGAATCTTTATTTATACGTGGTCTCAACCTATTCCACCTTTTCAGAAATCTACTGGCAGTACGCCTTTGCCACTACAGAGAATCTAAAAGTGCACCTAGCTTGGCACAAGCACCATGCTCAAGTCGTTGCCTTTTTGTGTCAAACAGTGTTAGGCATACAATATATACACAGTATGGAGTATATATACAGTATATATATACAGTATATGTATATACTCCATCAACCTTTATATGTTAAGTATTGATTGTTTGGCCTTTGTAACCACCCCCTAGCTCAGGATATGAGAGAGTGTGCCTTCAGAAAACGTCTGCTGTATCTAGGAATCCATGTCATTACTTAGGCCTATTATCTTGCCTGTGTAGTCTATACTCTTGCTTTGCGAGTGCGTCTTCGTCTTTGTGTGTCTATCATGCTGTCTGTTCGCTGCAATGTTCTTCCGGCATACAAAAAAAGTCCCCATGCAAAAATTAATCATAAGTTACGGTATCTCATTTTTCAATAGAGTCCTGTCTGGTTAGGAATAAGAGCAATTTCCTGTGCATGCCGTTATACAAGCCAACACAAACGTGACAATGTTTTCATAGATACGTAAATATACGTTGACGCTCTTTGTCTTTCTCGGTAAAGTCACGTATAAATAAGAAATAATAAAATAACATAATAGCGTACGACGCTTCGGTTGCAACACAAGCAGCCATCATCAGGTACAGAAGAGCTAAATTTACGAGAGAGGGGAAACACATAACCCCAGATGTATATACAGACACCCTAGTAGGGGGGAACTAACACAGATACAACAGTGGACACAGAGAGAGAAGCATACTACTTGGGTGTCTGTATATACATCCTGAGGTCATGTGTTTCTCCTCTCTCGCAAATTTAGCTCTTCTGTACCTGATGATGGCTGCTTGTGTTGCAACCGAAGCGTCGTACGCTATTATGTTATTTTATTATTTCTTATTTATACGTGACTTTACCGAAAAAATCAAAGAGTAATTCCTGCAGTCACGAAAGCTTCAAATAATATACGTTGACGGTTTAGCTGCAGTAATCTCAATAAAAATGCCTTCCAGATACTTCTTGGTGGCAAATGTTTCGTTTCTAATTTTCCCATTTTTAACATTTAGCATTTGACAAATGCAGCTACGGCATTTTGCGTTTGTGTGTGTGTGTGGAGCAAACCCGAGTTCGATTCCTGCTCATAGCCAACACCAGTAACGATTATTTGAATCGGTCCTGGGTCTCATCTAGGTTGACTCAGCCTCAAAATGAGTACCTGGTGCTGTGTATAAACATCGCCACGGGGGAAACAAAGATGGCTGGGCATGGTGCTGGCCACCCAACCCCTCGTGTGCCGTTCTGGGCTGGATACTTGCTCGATAACAGCACTCGCCCTCACAGCCTGTTAAAGGCTATACGGGGAATCTTTGTGAGGAGCAGTGATGCAGTGGTTTGCTCACTGCGCTTAGAACTTGGTGACTTGTGATTGATTAGAAGCCGTGGATGTCATCAGTGACGAATGCTATCCAAACCTGGTCACGCGTGAATGAGCATATGACGTTATGCGTGCGCATCAGCACTTGGAAGGCAATAGCAGCCAGATGCGGAGGTGGTCAAACCACTCATAGTATTATGCAGTGGGTGGCCTTCATAGGTGCTTGCTTTAAAGGACTTGCTACAAAAACTCTGTACGGCTAAAAGGGGGTTGTGTGTCTCTCTTTGTATATTGGTGAAATCGGCTACGTATTGGTTAGCGCAATTGTTCAAATCTTAGCGTCGTGTGTTCAATTCTTGGCCGTGTTGCACACCGCCACTTGTTGGCGAGTGGTATGTAAACCAGACCTGAGCCTTCCATAGGGCAAGCTCAGCCTCGAACAAGTGATAAAGTCCCAAAAATAAATCGACACATGGGGGGGACACAAAGGCTTGTCTGGATCTGGCCACACCGCCCCTTTGTTGCTGTGCCAGCCATAACAGGCGCTGCTCATGGGGATATCTGGGTTTTATTATGTGTACAAAGTGCTGTCAAGTCCAAGTGTCTCTCTGCTCAAATTAGCGATGGGTCACCACTCGCCTCCATCGGTGGTCCTCAGCCAGCGGTGGAAGCACCACATTCCAGTTGGGAGGTTGAGTTGGCGTCGTCCACGCCATCGAAAACCAGATTCATTCATCAATCAACCTGTTTGTGACCAGATGGTAATCCATTGTTTTGCAATAGAAACCGTGCAACGCACTGCTGGATGAGGGCCTCCCCATGCCATGTGGTTCACGACCTTACGTCACCACAGGGGGCAATACCAGTTTGTGAAATATTGTCAGTTTAACGTGGTTCTTCTATATACACGTGGTAAAAAAAGCATCCGTACAATAATTGTGTGGATTCTTCTAATTTGGTATTATCTCATTTATTCGCATAGCTCAGAATGTTGAATGATGCATCAAGTTTTGTCTGTTAGCACTCTCTGCTGGTTGATCGGAAGAATGGTTAGTTTAGTCGGTGCCAGCAGTCTGTATTAAGTAAGCTTGCTACGTCATGTATGTACGTATGGTGAACTTCTTTCGCACCGTACGCAGCCAACCACGACGGCCTCATGGTATACTGTGTGTAGTTCGATATAAACACCGAATAATGGAGTCAGTTGGGCATACATCCCAATATAGGGCCACAGCTTGGGCAATTGTTGACACCGGTTCTGACTGAATCCGCGTTTTTCGGTGGTTTCCCGCAATCCCCCCCCCCCCCCCCCCCCGTGCAATGTTTTTTTAGCCACGAGCCTGACTGTGAAAATGATGAAGTAATTTGCGTGTAGAAACACTTTGATTGCTACGCATCGCATTCTGAGCCTTAAGACTAATTATTCATCAACCAATGGATCATTCGACCTCAGTGTGTATACATCCGTGCGTGTGTCTTATGTGTCCAAAACATTAACATCCTAAAACAATATATCATAAAAACAGAGATGCAAAAACACGTGAAAAAATAGTATTCCAAACACTCCCGAGTTAAATACAACTGTGACGAGCTTGATGCAGACCCCCCCCCCCCTCCTCGCTTTAAAGTTAGTGAAGTGACCACAAACTGCATTACTGCCTTTTTTCAGCCACCCATCAGCCACTTATCAGCGTTAATCCTGCTGGACAGCATTCAAGTAGAATGTTTTCAATTAGGATCCCACTGCGAGAGGACGATTCCTCCGAGGATCCATATGCGGCCGATAAAATAAGTTGTGCACCATATTGTATGAAGTCCGACTCATATACGCTGACCCCCAGCTATAGGAATGCAAATGTTTCATGAGCAGATTAGGGCCACTATCTGCAAAAAAAATGTTCCAATGATCATTTTATTTATTTTACCAGGTAAGGCCCTCTGAGCTATACAGCTCTTTTTCAGAAGCAACCTGGCCATACATGATAGGTCAACGAAGAGGCTTATGATGTGAAAATGTATAGCAGCTAGACTACTTAGCGACTATGGAAAGAACATGTAAAATCCAAATAAACAGGTGTCATGGTCGGGAGCGAACCCACAACCTCCTCCATACCAGGCGAGATAGGTAATATCTCGCCACCATGTCACTCCTATATGTGTGTGTGTGTGTGCAGGGCTTCATTTCAATGAGAGCTGTAAAATTACGTCCATGGGTCTGGGTGGTCAAGGGTTTGGTGAGCCATTTCAAAATGTTTAATGATATATATATACAACCACAGTGTATAGATATTTAAATTCTACAGGGAATTGTTATACACAATATGCATCATTGTACAATATTGCATCAATGCAGATAATCAGAAAATTTACCACATTTACAGAAGAAGAAAAATGGTCAACTAAATTACCATACAGATTAGCACAGATAGAATATAATATAACTGGGTCATATCATTACATTATTCATAAACGCACCATGTTATTGATATGCCAAGGGTAACATGCATATTCTAATAAAACAAATGCATATAAAGCAGTTGTTTTTAGCTTTGTTCCAAGGGGGAAAAAATAAGGTAACAAAAGTTGGCTGCATTTCAGCTATATGCACCATGAATTATGATCTTATAAAAGATCAATACTACATCGTATATATAAATGGCCAGATAATTCCTAGTAAATCTGTGTATCTTTGAAGAAACATTACCACAACGTATGAAAAAAAACACATTTTAAAGACAAAAGGAAATACAATATTCGCCAAACAGCCATTGCTCTTTATCCATACTTTAGCTTCACAGACTTTACACACTGTCCGGTCAAGTCTTGTAAATGAACTTCTTTTCAGGTCAAACCAGTGCACAGAGGTGATGGTGTGGCGATCACCATGCCAACACCACCCTCGGTGGTATTTGGCCTACTCTTCGGTGCTGGACAGATGTCTTGCAGGAGATGCTCAGTACCCACGCTTCACCTCAATACACGTGATTTGCCCATCAACGATCTCTGGTATTGTGGGTGGAGATATTAAGAAACCTGTACCATTGTTTCATTGCCATTTGCCTCTCAGTGGCGATTTGTTACAAAACACACACGGTATTCGTTTGAGGTCCAGTCAACTGTGGGTAGGTTTATCCCAATGCGCTAGCATTGAAACCAGTCGACTGAGATTGTAGCATAGCGTACAAACAGCCAAACACACGAGTCACCACTCACTGAAGCAGTGTACACACGCACATAATTCACGTTCACTCTAATGCTGGACAATCTACAGTATTTAACATTCCGTTCTATTTGTAATTATCTGATTAAATGTGTACGATATGAATCAACGTTTCATTTTGTGTATTTCAGGTTTTGAACGCTTAACATATGATTTAATTAAAACCCATCTAGAATGTTTTTTTTTCAGATTAAATGAAATTGTGTTTAACTCTGTGTCGTGATAACGTTGATGCAATTACTGCGTTGAAATTGTTAATTAAATGCACAAAAAAGTGGAAGCAGTTTAATTGCAATTTAATCCCAAAACGGATAGATGTGTTGAGGGCGGAATCTGACGAGATAAATTTAGACTACAATTCAATAATTGTAAATTACAATCGCTCTACATTATTGCTCACAATGCACGCAGATTACTCAGGGAATAATAATCACACGTGTCTACACTCGAGGCAGATGCTACCGTGGTGACCGGAGTTCGTGTGATGCTTTATGCTTCTTACTGTTCTCTTCATGGAGCATACACCATCAAGCAAACTCCTGTCATCTTCGCTCGCAGCGGCTTTTTGGCTCGCCACTGAACAAAGGCGTGTCAAATGCATCGCACACTTTCAGACGCGCTTCTGCCCCCGTCTGGAACGCTCTTCCTTTCGATGTTAGGAAACCACTGGAGCTATGCACTTTTAAACCAAGACTGAAAACGAATTTCTTTCGAACTGATTTTTCATGTTTCGTTTGTTGTACGGTGCGAAAGAAGTCCAACATACATAGCGCAGTGAACTTGCAATCCAGTGGTCGCTCCCGGTATAACAGTTAAATCAATAGTGCAATTCAGCAATTGTTTCTAACTGTTGTGTCCCACCTGATGACGGGCGCTTGTGTTGCGCCCGAACGTCGTGATTTAATTTAGTTGTTTTCATTTTTGTTTTTATTTAATTTTTACCCACGTAACTTTACCGAAAGAACCAAAGAATGTGAATATCGACTTAAAGCTTTCGTGACTGCAGGGATTAATCTTCTGGGTTCTTTCGGTGACTTTACCAAAAGAACCCAGATTATGAATATCAATGGTGCAAGTTTCTTAAACCCCATGTCTTCTGTCCCCCCAGCAGTATGTGCAGGTACACCACATATAGTCAATTATGAGGTCCCATTTTGGTGGGTACTCTTACCTCTTTAAATACGTAGGCCAAATACATTCTCGAGGGGCTCTCTAGAGCTCCCTGTAGTGGAGGCTCTTCCACCAGCAGTGGTGTGAGCAAACAATTGCAGGGCTGTGCCTTTACCTTTTACAATGACATGGTTGTAATAAAATCGCACTGGGTCCTATGTGACGTTTCGTGGACGCAGCAATATTTTATCTGGTAAAAGTTACGTCGTGATAATAATAACACATCGTTTTATTATCATTAGTTATTGTATAGGGAAACTGCCCCTTGCCATAGGAATGTGGAATTATCCATAACCGGTTCAGAGCTGCCAACTAAGATGACCACCACTCACCGCTAGCTTGAGGAGAGAGACACATTAATTGTATTGCTACGTTGAGATTTCAGTAATATTTGACTTTTGGAAAGAATATAGCTTTCTACCCAGCGCCTGCTATCACCCGAGATTGCGGTTCTGAAAACTCAGATTTTCAAAGGTGTGTTTTTTTATGGTCGGTTCACCTTGAGCCAGCAAATTCACTCACGACATCGCTCTCCACCAGTGGGTAGCAGGTGTCATGGCCACGTCAACCACCTGCTATAAATCACACGTCCCTGACTCCCCAAGTCACCTCCTGTCGCAATTGCGCGCATACACCACACAAGTGTGCACATAACCAGGCAAAAAAAAAACAGACAAACCTTAAGAGCCATGTAGAATGTGCTGTTAGTGAACACCTATTAACCCAGTCCGGGCCAGAATCAAGTCACACGACGGGGTGGGTGGCCAGCACCACACATACCAAGATGCACACACACGTGCAACAAAAAAAATGGGTTCACATGTAAATTATTTGCGGGAACTCTTGAGCTCACAGCGTTAACGCTTTTAGCCACCGTCAGCTTTCTATTAAATGTACATTCAAAACAATTTCACTCCAACTCATAGCCCACACCGATAACAAGACAGTCTGACCGGTGACTGATGCAATCTGTGCGCGAGGGAGGATATTTTTTTTTACTTTTTGACACTTTGAACACCAACACTTTGCAGCACCAAATTGATTAATGTATTCGGATACCTAATAATATTACACAAGACATCAAGAGACGGCGACTCAGATGGCTCGGACATGAACTCAGAATGGACCGTATACCAATAGTTGTCCCAAGAAAGACACTGCCGGGAAAAAGGGAAACCTGGGAGGACCCTAGACCACGTGGTGTAAGGCCGTCAAGGACGAGCTGGGAGCGGCGATCGGCCTCTCTTGGGGCGAGGCTCAACACGTTGCCAAGGACAGGAAGAAGTGGAGGGAACTCGCTGCCACCTTCTGCCCCATAGGGGACGGAGAGGATTCACCTAAATAACCAACTATTCAGATAAATATACGGTGAGACTAAAAAAAAAGTCACCAAGGGCAACTAAAAGTTACGATGAATATAAGCTCATCTCATAGTATTACACTTTGTTTTGTATATCACACAATATGATTGTTTTTGTGGACCTGTGTTATTTGATGTGCGAATCGGTGCTATGCCAATGTATTGCATTGATTGTATTGACGTCTGTTGACACTCTCCCCTAATTCGATTTTCTAAAAATCCCCATCAGCAATTTCCCATTCTCATCTGAGTGATGGTCTCACTACGCTAGGCTAGGCTGTGGAGCCAAAACTCATCTCATTCTTCCAAGGATGGTGATTTCCTTGCTCCATATCCTATTTCATGTCCCTTCATGTATTGCCTATTGTTGACAGTCCTTTTGGGCCTGTGTTATTAAACGACTTACCAGAATGCCAATGGCGTGTAGGCATACGTGGATGTATGTATGGCTATGGTTTTGAATGTTACCTGTTCACAGGGTACATATATATATCTATATAAAATGTTAGAATTCTTCAATAGAGTATAACATTTAGCACTCAGCTTACCAATCTACCTATATTATTGATTACGTTGTATGATTGCTTTATTAAAATTACATTTACATTATATAGAGCACTGATTATTATTAAACTTACTAAGGTTGATTTAAACTTTAACATAGGAACACTTTCGATTTAAAGCTTTCGTGACTGCAGGGATTCATATTCATGGTTCTTTCGGTAAAATCACGTAGAAGGGAAATAATAAAATAATAAAAATATAACATAATAAAATAAAATTCTCACGACGTTTCGGCCACAACGCAAGCAGCCGTCCTCAGGTGAAGAACAGAGCTGTCGGAAAGACAGCGTCCTACATGCTGTCTGCAAATGTGTTTTGTGAGGGGTTTATTTGGGAGTTGTATGCTGTCGGAAAGGCAGCGTCTTATGTGTCTTTCTCACGACGTTTCGACTGCAACACAAGCAATCATCATCAGGTGTGAAAACCCCAGCAAGAAAATTTGAAAAAGTGGCGGTTATTTTTAACGTTAGCACCACGGAACATAGATGGACTCTGATTTAAAGCTTTCGTGACTGCAGTAATTCATATTCTTAGCTCTTTCGGTAAAGTCACGTTGAAGGGAAACAATAAAATAATATAATATATAAACAATAAAAATTCTCACGACGTTACGACCATAACACAAACGGTCGTCACGGACACACCTGATGACGACCGTTTGTGTTATGGTCGAAACGTCGCGAGAATGTTTATTGTTTTATATATATTTTATTATTTTATTGTTTCCCTTCAACGTGACTTTACCGAAAGAGCTAAGAATATGAATATAGATGGACTCGTCCATCTCAACAAACTGGCAAATCGCTCTCTATGGTGCTAACGTTAAAAATAACGGCCACTTTTTTTCAAATTTTCTTGCTGTGGTTTTCACACCTGATGACGATTGCTTGTGTTACAGTCGAAACGTCGAGATAATTTTATTGTTTTATATTTTTTATTGTTTTATTGTTTCCCTTCTACGTGACTTTACCGAAAGAACCAAGAATATAGGAACACTTGCAGGCTGTTCATCACAATACATACATATCTGCTTCAGTCCTCACATTAACCCATTTTGCTGATATGAATCACATGATCTGGGATCATTTGCATGTTTCAATTTTTTTAAAAAAAATTACCCAAAAGGAATATATCAGTGCACTGTATTTAAAGTAACAACAATGTAATTATACATTGAAATAATAGAGATAATTTGCTCATATGATTATAGTACACCACTATTCTATTCTTGTTCATGGCAATATGTGCAGAAGCTGAATGCCAATGTTGAGATTTGCTGGCCATGCAAGGGCTTCAGGAGAGAATTCAAGTAGTTTCGCTGTTCTTCCTTCGCCGAAGAAGCGCAGACTACAGTCGTTTACTACATGGTCCATAGTTTGGGCTGCATGGCCACGGTCGCGTTGTGGCTTGCCATTATTATTCCGTTCATGAAGGAGATGTGCACTTCGGCGTGTCGATGTTCGGTAACCCATGACTGGTGACCTGCCACACCGCAGCACCCCATAGAGCAACACCTCAGCGAGCCACCGACCATCGGTGAGCTGAGACGTGCCGTCATGCGGAGTCCAACAGAGCATGCGGTCCCGATGGCATCCCAGCTGAAGTCTTCCAAGCTGGCAGCCACCTGTTCACTTCGAGGCTCCGCAAGCTGATCCTCTGCGTTTGGCACAAAGAAGACCTCCCCGGCGACCTCAGGAATGCGACCATTGTAACAGTCTTCAAGAAGGGGGACAAGTCTTTCTGTAGAAACTACAGGGGGCATCTCCCTCTTGTCCGTAGCAGGACATATCCTGGCTCACACACCGCTCATTTTTCAGTGTCCCGTTGCTGAGAAGGTGCTGCCAGAGACACAGTGTGGATTTTGACCATCCCGAGGAACTGCAGATGTGGTCTTCGCTGCCTGACAGATTCAAGAAAAGTGTTCGTGAGAAGCATCAAGAACAATTATTGGCATCCATCGACCTCACCAAGGCATTTGACTCCCTCAACCAGGAAGCCCTTTGAGGATCCTCCAACGCTTGGCTATCCAGAGAAGTTTGTTAGCATTCTGCTGCTGCTGCACGATGACATTACCACCACCGTCCGTACTGAGTGGGGAATCTCAAACAGATGCCTTTTAGATCCGAACGGGTGTCAGGCAGGATTGCGTGATCACCCCCACCTTATTCTCCAGCTATGTGGTCATAGTCATCCTCCTCGTCCACGGTCGCCTTCCATCTGGTGTCAGCATGCAGTACCATCTGGTCGGGAAGCTCTTGAACCTCGGACGTTTCCAGGCAAAGGAGATGCTGACCACAAAGGACATCCACGACCTGCAGTTTGGGTATGACTGCAGCGCGGTGGCTCACTCTTCGCAGGACATCCAGATGACCCTTGATGTATTCAACTCTGCAGATAAGAGATTTGGCTTAACCTTGAACATCACCAAAACCAAGGTCCTCCACCAACCGCAATCCGATCAGCCAAACACCCCACTGGCTATATATGTCCATGGAGGGGCCCTTGAATATGTGGAGTATTGCCCTCTGGAGTCATCTCTCTCAAGTGGCCACCATTGACGAGGAGATCGAACACAGAGTCCAGTGTGTCAGCGCCGCCTTCTACAAACTGCACCAGCGCATCTTCGATAACAAAGAACAAAAAACATCCTCGTTTACCGGTGCCCCATTGTCGTCCCAACACTCCTCTACTGCAGTGAGACGTGGACAACATACCGGCGCCACGCCACTGCACTTGAACACTTCAATCAGCACTGCCTCCGCCAAATCTAGGGGATCAATTTGGGAGATTACTGCCGCAATGCGAGCATCCTCCTTCAAGTTGACACCACCAGAATCGAAGCAATACTTAAAAAAAACAACTTCAATGGAACGGCCACTGAATTCGCCATGCCTGAATACCGTCTTGCCCGCCAGATCCTTTTTTTCCCAGCTCTGCAATGAGCAGCAGACGAGGGGAGGACAAAGAAAGTGGTTCAAGGATAACCCCCAAGTTCTCCCTGAAGTGCGGAAAGAATCAGCCTTCAAGACTGGGAGGAGGAGCAAAAGCAGGCTGCCAACCGCCTACGGTGGGCGCCGCTCCATCCACCAGGTGGCGGCCCACTCGGAGACCCATCATCTCTATGCCGAAGCGGATCACCGCCAAAAAAAAAGAAAGGAAAAGAAGCCCGACCCGGCGCTGCGGATGCCCACTTCCATCTGGGACCGCGTGGCAGGACCACGTGATTGCCCCCAATGGCCCAAAGATCCGCGGATCCTGGAATTGTACTCCTCAGCCACCTCGAGAGCCACCCCCAAACCTGATGGACGTCATCCTCGACTGCCGCCGACGACCGACGACGACTGTAACCTGAAATATTGCCATGAATTGTACTCTGCTTTGCTTGCCATTGCACACCGCATGTTGAAGCCATGCATCTTAGCAGATCTGAAATCCACATGACTGGCATTTGGAAGTAAGATAAACCAGAAGCAATAAATAGTTTTGCATTCATCTCCAACAATAGCTCGGGTGGTTGCATCTTTCATAATGTGCACGGTTGTAAGCATATATCAGCGATCTGTGGATAATTCCAGGATTTCTGTAGGTTTTTGATTATGAACGAGACAGCCACGTAGACTTTCACTTTAATATATTGCAACATATTAAAACAATATCAGCTGGCCGGTGTAGTGCTTTGGTTAGACCCGCTTAGCTCACAATTGGTAGTTTTGCAAGTTAAAATCCTATTCGGGGAGGGGGGGAGGGGGTGCTGGGGGAGGCGTGTTGGGGGGGGGAATAGACGGGGCAGAGGGGGGCTTGACAGTTGATGCGCCATATCATCCCTCTAGGGTTGTTAAAACGATTCTCATCTGTGGTGTGTCAATGGCGGTCGTCCTTTGGAGAGGCTTCCATGCTCTAGGAATGTCGAGATTCCATTAGCGCCTGTTTTTACTGAAAACCAGAGACAACACTTTACAAAATATACTCTTACTCCTCGTTAAAACATTGTGCTGTGATGCAGCGGTGGTGTCATCACGTATGTTCTAAATTAATTACAATTGAAGGTGCGGCATCTCTGCTCCAAGAAAAAATATTATAAATTGTGGCACTCATCTCCATTTGTGGCCCTATGTCAGTGTTGGAAATTCTACGTTCAAATGGCAGAGGCCAGTCTCTAGGATAATCACTGTTAGATATTCGGATAATAAATGTAAAGGTTTAGCCCTGCAATTGCTAGTTCAGGCCACTGTTGCCAGAACGGCTTCTCCTAGAGGGAGCTGTAGAGTGCCCTTCGAGAAAGGAATGTTGTCCTACTCTTCCATGCTGACCAGACAACGATAAAAACACTTGTGCAATATTATAACAATAATTAAATGAAAGAAGAAACATAGTTTGTGCAGTCCGTAGTGATAGTATACTGGCTACTGTGACATGACGGATGAGAGCACATTAAGGCTGCATGCAGCACAGGACAACATTAGCATAATGAATGGGCCCAATGAATATCAGGTCAGGGTCCCTGTGTGGCTAGATAGTACAATAAACTCATTAAGCTCAAGAGCCAGAATGTAGGGAAATTTAAGAGACACTGCGAGTGAGCATTCTGCTGTAAGTGCTGGGCGTGGCTGGGAAGCTTAGAGGAAATTGCTTTGCTGATGGATATGCTGTCTGTGCTATTGTTTACGAGCATTTCATATGAGTTAGCAATTCCTGCCGGGCACATAAAAAAATTATAATAAGTCACACGCTTTATTTATGACAGTATTAAACAAAGGAAAAGCGGTATACACTCCTGTTAATTTGATTGCATTTCTCAAGTGTAATAAAAAGTGTTGGTTTTCGAACAAAAGTACCGTAATTAGTACGTGTGTACATGTCATATGGATAATGTATGTGTTGTGCAATGAGCAATATATACATGCCCTGTATGTATCTGATGCTTATATTTCAGCTGGACGAGTTAGTTTGGAGGGGAGGCGAAAATAGAATTGTATTTCTAAGAGCTAAATTATATTGGTATAAATATGTTGCAATACTAATTAAAATGTTTTTTTTTCCATACATATCCAGAACATGGTCTGGACCTTCCGTAAGTTTCCTCGGCTTTAAAATTATTACCTTTGTGTGGAGTGTGACCATTTTTAAGAACTTACGGAAACAAAGTTGGTCTAATAATATTTTGGCCGTGCCGTACCATTGCTCTGTGCTGGCCAACAATATTCGTTAGATCCCACAACTCGCCTCTGCCGTCTATGGCTAAATGGGGAGGATATGTCTTTTCTTTGCTCGCAAACACTAAAGGTTTACTATTTTGTTAAAGTGCTGAATATATGAGCGGGATGTGGAGACTGAGATATTGGGATGTAATACAACGGGAACGAAGTGAAACACATCCTAATTGGTAGACAGTCAAGGCAGTGAGACCGCAGTGGTTCAACTCGTTATGAGAACGACGCTGTACCAGGTGGATAGATGTTGCTGCCGGGCGAGGACAACAAACTAAACACACAAAGCAGTTCTCAATAAATTAGTTGTCTATCAAGATTTAAAAGTGCATAGCTCAAATGGTTTCCTAATATCTGAAGAAAGAGCTTTGCCCAAGAAAGAGAACCATAGCGGGGATTTGTTCTGCCCCATCATTGCCAGTGAGCTAACGGAAGGGACATATTGTCATTATGATAACTAATAATAAGAAAGATTTGAGCCATGCTTAATTTGTTGTCATCAGAACTGTTGTAATGCAATTGCAGTCAACATGCAGTGAAATATGATATGTTTTTTTTAATTCATCTCAATTCTCCACGTTATTCACATGGGAATGCAGATGATTAGTGAGTAATGAAACTGAATTTGCAACAGGTGGGATTTCAGCACCATCGCTTTAATAGTTGCATCGTCACAAGTTTATATATATGTGTGTGTAAACTACAGGTCACAGCATGCTTCCCACGTTTCTAATGAACTCATTAAGTGCACTTCCCCTGCCCCCTGACAAGAGATAAATGTTCATGATAAGCTGCACCTAAATGGAATAAAGGTCACCGTAAAGTTAATTAAGGGCACTTCGCCGTTTTTGGGGCGTGGGTGCAATTCCAACGAGGCTAACATGCGATCAGCAACCAAATTTGCATTCACATTGAACGCGTATGGATAATCAGTAGACATAGAAACACCACGACACCACCTTCACAGTGTGCGCCACAGCTGTTAATTTTGCTGTCGAATGCCGCCACTTTTGGTGATCTTCATTTACACTTTATTGCAAATTATATTTCATTTCAAGTAGATGGTGCACGTGATATGAGTATGGGTGCGTTTTGGGTCGTGCCGCGTGTTGTGTTCAGCACGATGTCTGACATTTTGCTCCGTGTGCTGAGAACTTCTTCAGCAAGTGAATTGAGTTATCGAAGAAGCTTCTGACATCACGTCGAACAAAATGCAGAACAACCCTGAAATGCATAGGAGAGCCGTACAGCACAACTGCGAGTGAGTTAACTTCTCTTCTAATAATAATAACAATTCAAACGTACAATATGCATTCCATCAAATGATCCCAATGCGCAATGCATGACAAGCAGGAAACACAAACAGAACCAGGAAAACCGAACAAACTAAAGAAAGAAGGCCACTTTAAAGAGATGGGTTTTCAAAGCGGACTTAAATATATCTACCGACTCCGATTGCCCTGAATTCAATTGGCAAGGCGTTCCATAGCTTGGGTGCCACGCTAACAAAAGACCAGACACCAAAAGCGTACCAGCTGGACCTGGGAGAGCTGAGCAGTTGGAGATCAGAAGATCTTAAGGACCTTCATGGAGGACATTGATGACTGGCCACTGCCGTAGGAATGTGTAAATCGCTCGATTGCCTTGCAGTCAGGAATAGAGATGAACACCTCTCTGGAAGGCTTTTGGCCGGGGAAACAGTTTGACTATCGAAATAAAGAAATGGGACATTTACAAAATATATATTTAGTTTTATGGCCGATACAAAAAAGCACGTGCATATTTACACGTACGCACTGACAAAGAGTATTCGCTGCAGTTGTTTCTGTTCTGAACTTACACGCTTTCCCGCGTGTCATTATTCGTGCATTTGTATCTGTGTCGGGCTTATAATAATAACCTCAAGCTCCGTGTCAGCAGCTGTTCTAAATCAAGCGAGGTGTACGTTCAATACGAAAGTTGCAGTTTCACTTTTCATGAAATGTTCCGTTACCGATATTATCTCTTTGAGCGCATCATGTCTCGGCATTTAAAGGGGCTGGTGTATGTGGAAGGTGTGTGCTTAAAGTCAAGTCCAAGGCTTTGCACGTCTCAACGTGTCTCATTTGTTCACCCTGGTTTGAGAGTGATGTGATTGGTAGTGGATATGCATAACCAGGCAGTCAATATTTCAGAAGGGACGTTAAGCCGGTTGTCTCAGCTGCCTGTGGGCAGTTACAGTTCCCAAAACGCTGCCTATAAGGCCAGGTTTTTGTTCGTCTGTCATTGCTAAATAAGCCACCCACTAATCACTCAAGTAAATGAGTAAGCGATTTGTTATCTTTTCCTTAAGAGGATGATCCTGAAATTAAGAGTATGTGACAGCACTGATGAATTGTAGTCGTAGGTCACTGGGAGGTAGGGTTGGTGGATCACGTAGAGATAGATGAGGATTGAAGGATTTGTCCTGATAGGGTGCTTAAATGCCTGAGCAACTCAAAGCGCTTTACATCACATATAATATGAACCATTCAAAAAATCCTGCTGTAATATAGTCAAGGAGACCAGCAGTGGCAGCTGTCTATTTGTGGATTTTACGAATTAAGTCATTTTCGAGATTTGGATCATCATACCATCACAAATGGAATTCTATTTATTCGGAAAATGCTGTGCGATGTTTATTGTCCACCGTGAAACAGATGGTGCGTGTTTATGGCCAATACACCAACGGAATTGACCAGGGTGATGGCAACTGCGCTGGAACCAATAAATTATCTAACAAGCGGCAACTGAATTGGTGGGAGGAGCGGTGTATATAATAAACTATGGTAACTTAAGGTCACCTATGGTGTGGAATATGTATTTTTAAGTATTTTTCATTAGACGTATGTCAATCTAAACCGAGCCTACCCTATGTGTTACCCTACGGTGTTCTGGGAAATCATTGTTGGAGGCCCAAGCTCAAGAAATAACTTTTCGAATTGTTATTGCCATCAGCATAGACCTACGTGCCAAATGTCAGTTCTCTAGCTCTTCAACAACATCATTAGAATGTAAATACATTACTCAGTTATTCAGCCTTGATCATTCATATGCATAGATATGAACCTTACTTTCTATAAAATAATGTTTTATTTATGTGACTTACACATGGCCCTTTTTTATCATTCATTTTCTGCAGCAATTTTTTTTTCATGTCCACTGAATTAAATTTCTTGATGTGCTTTGGATTGTACAAAGTCACTTTATAGATAAGGCTTCGAGGAATGCATTTTTTGTTTACCTTGGTGGGTGAAAGCAAAATGAAATTGCATTGTTACCATACGATTTCATGTGACCTCCTTTTACGCTCAATCTCAGGATGTGATTCCAAAGAGAAAATGTTATATGTATTATTTCTCTGCCTTTATTTTTCCAATTCCTGAAGATGTATTTTGTTGATAGTGTTGTAACTGCCCAAGCACATCACCATCACAAAGTAAAGCCACGTTGTGTGTGTATGTAAGTATAAGTAATTTCCAAAGTATCTCCTTGCTCAAACGAGCGTCGCCATTTTATTTTGTTGGCCTTGACGCAGAGGCTAGAAGTTACACATTTCGTTGATATATTATTGGTCTCGATATGACAAGAGAGAATGACATTCCACCAGAGAAGCACTCATTTTATCAACCCACAACCGGCTCTGATGTCACTTGCCAGTGATGTTTAAGCATTGGCTGGAAATCAAATTCGAGTGGCCAGATGCAAAGTGCAGCGTGCTAACCTTGGATCCTTAATGTGTGCATCGATAGGTCAATGATACATGTGCAATTTTACTGAGGGACTACTGTGTGTTGTCTTGGTGTGGTCTGGAATGGTTTGTTGTTGTTGTTGTTTTTTTCTGTCAAGCCCAAGCTTGATCAATCGGACTATAATATTCCGCGTCATTTACTTATGCATTTATATTTGGTGACTTGTTTTGCAGTTATGTCGTTGTGTGTATTGTTTACTGTTGTTATTTGCTGACCTAAATCGTACATAGCCAACCGATTTGCCACGGTTGGCTACGTATGATGCGGAAGACGTTCAACATACATGGATGCAACAACATACATGGATGCAACAAATAACTTCATAGCTCATTGGATTCCTCCAGTCTAAATACAGATTCTGATTCTCAACTACTGCACGCCCATTGGTTTGGTAATTCCTTCATAGATATTACAATTTTGGGGGTTTGCATTCTCACACTAACCTTGATCTATTAGTTGCCATGTCTACTGGAATCTTGTCACATATTCTCAAAGTCCATTTTAATAATACGGCTAATAATAAGGGTTCATGATGGCCTGATTTATCGCTTGTTTTTCTCCAAAAGTTGAATCTCTAATTATGAGTCTGTGATTTATTTGGATGCATTGCCATTGTGTTTACCAGTGTTTCTCTGTGTGTTCTGACAGTTGACGTGATTAAAACTAAATTTCGATTTAAAGCTTTCGTGACTGCAATGATTCGTCTTCTTTGGTTCTTTCGGTAAAGTCACGTAGAATGAGAATAAAATAATAAATTGATAAAATAAAATAACACAATAATATTCTCACGACGTTTCGGCCACAACACAAGGCCGCTTGACGTTTCGGCCACAACACAAGGCCGCTTGTGTTGTGGCCGAAACGTCGTGAGAATATTATTGTGTTATTTTATTTTATAAATTTATTATTTTATTCTAATTCTACGTGACTTTACCGAAAGAACCAAAGAAGGTGATTAAAACTCTAATTTAAAGCGGCATTTTTTTAGATCTCTCTCTAAGCCTCTTGGCTTGTATTCAATTAGTTATTTCATCACATTTTTGTGTGTTCAATTCATACCATCATAGTTAACCACTTTCATATTTTGTTCCGATACTCGCATCTAAATTCCCTGAACACCTTACCACATTCCACTTACTTTATACCAGAAATCCTAATAAACTTCACAGCAGTTCAATTAAACAGCCTCCAAAGAAATGTAATTAAAGGAATTAATGAACAACAAACATATTGCAGTCGAACGCAAATGTAAACAATACTTTGGAGGATATCGAACTTCCATTGCTGTTTTTTTGGTTTCAACTAAAACTTTCCGACATAAACCTTTCCATTATTTTTGTTTGCTTATTTTTGTAATGTAACTCAAGCTTCATCTTCATCATTAGCTGTGATATATCCACTGTTGATTGAAGGCGTCTAGGAAGTCATTTGCCATATCTCATGATTTGGTGATGTAACAATCCGTCTAGCTCCTGCACTTGAGCTAATCGCTGAAACTCTGCGGTGCCTGGCCCAACAGATGCATTCCCTCCTTCGGCTGCCACTCTGTCATTAGGCATGACCATTGGCCATCATCCCTACGATGGCGAGATGTTAAGTACCTCGTCTAGTATTCAGGAGGTCGTGGGTTCGATCCAGACCCTGACAGATGTCAATTTGGAGTTTGCGTGTCTCTCTCTACGCGTGGTCACTTGGATTTTTCTGTGGGTCCTCCGGTTTTTCCCTCCACATTTAGAATCAAAGTGCACTCATCGTCTTTCACTGCTTTGTATTTCAACATGTTAAGCCACTTTGTTGAGCGATAATTTGTGGCCAAGTCGCTTCTGAAAAAGATCCGTACAGCTCAGTGGGCCTTGCCTGCTAAAATAAAAATTGTTAAAATAGTAATAGTGCAGGCAGTGTCTTGCCCAAGTCCGCTTACTTTACGTAAGAGTACATTTTACGTCTCCAATGTGTCTCTTATCTGTACGGGGAGTTCATCTTTCTTTCACTCAGTGCAATGATAAATATGCATCCCTCTATGCTTTGTTGCATACTTTTCAGCTTATGAACCACTTTCTCAGTGTCCATGTTTCTGATCTACATGTTATCATAGACAGTATTTTTTTATCGTAATGTAAACTCAAAGATCTTACAATTGCCAGTCAGGGGCGCTACCAAATCACAGCAGGCAAACGTATACAATTATGTATATAACAAAGTTAATGTATAATACTGGTGCTCTGAAAGACGTAAAAAGTCTAATGTGTGAACAACAACAACAAAAGCATACTAAATTTGGCATTAACAAAGTCAATGACACGACAATATAGTTAAATGTCAAAGCAGACATTTATTTTACACTCTTAAAAAAAACTTTTGGCCCAGGGTCAATGTGCATAAACTCTAAGTTATATTTCAAATTTGGTTGTAAAGGTCATGCCAGTCTTTTATGACCACCTAACTAATAACAGTGACCTTTTGAGCCCCCCCCCACACCCCCTCTAATCTTTACGTGATAATGTCAGAAAGAGTGTACATAAGATAATTAGGGGCACGGCCGTCGTAAAATGTCAGTGATGCCAAACAGTCGAGCTGTCCATTTGTTTTTTGTTAGCCGAATGGCTGTAAGAAATAATTGAGAGGCACACAGTGCACCACCAGGACTCAGCGTTGTGCAGCCAGAGGGCTTAAGTTTGCTCGCCACCGTTGACCTGTTTCGGCAATAAATTGTGACATTCACATCGGGCACTGTTCAAGCTGCAGTCTCTGCACGCTAACAGTTTTTTTTTTCTTTCTTTAGATTTCCACTGTGCTCATACGTGTGCACACACACACACACACGTGCACACTTACACATGCGTACGCGTTAAGTTTGCCACCTATATTTCTCTATATTTCACCTGCTTGAGCAGTTCGCCTGCTGTATTTTTTCACCTGAAGACGATTGCTTGTGTTGCGATCGAAACCTCGTGATTTTTAAAAAAAAATAGTTTTCTATCTACGTGACTTTACCGAAAGACCCAAAGAGTATTGCCAGCTATTTTTTGTTTTGTTCTCCTTCCTCCAGGAGCATCCTCTTGTTGTGGCAGTACTCCAGGGAAATCTGTGAGGCTTCCCGGGAAAAGCCCTGGTTTCTGTCAGTTGTGTGATAATACGCCGCTCCAGACAAATGCATTTACATGCAGTTTCTCTCTATTCTGGTACAGTTAGATATTTGTTTTAGTCCAACGATATGTCCAACTTTCATTTTGTATCGCGGAGTTGCTAATCCTCACACACACAGACAAAGGTGAAGAAACGTATTTAGCTACCGTGTATATAATTATTTTGGCTGTTAGCGGGCAACTATTCAGTCTGGCACAGCAAACCTAGCTGTCCGCGCTGATGTTTACAGGCACACGCACACACGCACGTGCATTGTGAGGTTTTACTGACCATGGATAATGGTCTGCAATTAGACACATGCAACTCCATGAAAGCTTTAATTGTACGCTCTCTTGTCATTTTAAGCTGAACTTTGTTTGTATAAACCGTAATGCAAATGTGCACCGCATCTTATTATCATTAAACGTAAAGGTTACACTCCTGAAATGTCCAGCGGTGAGCTAGCGGGAGCACCTCCAGAAGGTATTTAGGCGAACTCTTCCACACGGGCCAGATGTTCGTGGACGCATTCCCCCACCCTGCAAAGTCCTGCACTGCAGCAGCTGCTGGCAGGGGGCGCCACGTGTCGAGATGTTAACTCCGACGCCTGGCATGCGTCGGTTTTTAGCATCACATTGAGAAACGTGCGTTTAGAGCATTTGGGACGCCACTTCGTTGAGACGTCATTTGAGACCAGGTCGCTTCTAAAAAGTTACTATGTAGCGCAGTGGGCCTCAGCTGGTAAAGTTACAAAATAAAATTGATTGTCGTCGTCCTTGCAAGAGCAATTTAGCTCAATGGGCCTTGCCAGCTGAAATACAGTCTGAGTGTGATGTCTGATGTCAGAGGCGTGAGTACCCACACTTTACCCCACCATACACACAACTACCGGTCACCTGGCTGATTAAGGCGAGGGTTGGGGATCACACTCATGTTGTGAAACTCCCTGTCAGGGGATGTTCGTGTGCTATATCTTGACTTGTCGCGGTGGCTAGGAGATGTTAACTACCTCGCCTGGTATGCAGAAGGTCGTGGGTTCCATTCTGACTCTAACACATGTATATTTGGAGCTGACATGTTCTCCCCGTGGTCGCGTGGTATTTTCTATAGGTCCTAAAACATATTTACAAACATGCGTTTAGAGTATTCTTGGGTCTTTCGGTAAAGTCAAGTAGATAGGTTCAAAGAAAACAAAAACTACTACGACGTTTCGATCGCAACACAAAGCGGTCGTCTTCAGCCTTTTCTTGATGACGATCGAGAAACATTGTAGTTATTTTATTATTTTCTTTGAACCTATCTACGTGACTTTACAGAAAGAATATGAATTCCTGCAGTCACGAAAGCTTTAAGTCAAGTTTTATGCGTTTAGAGTATTCGATAAGCCACTTTATTGGGCTATCATTTGTGGCCAGGTCACTTGTGGCAAGGAGCTATATTGCTCAGTGGGCTTTACCTGGTAACATAAAAAAACAAGTTTCATTTATATGAGATAGAGAACTGCCCCCTTGCATGCGAGGGTTTTATCCTGGTGCTCCGGTTTCCTCTCATTGATTGGCCTAAAACACCTTATGATATAAAGGACGGCAGAGCTTGGGCAATTGTTGGCACCTAACGACCTCGTGGCTGCCTTTCCGTCTGTCTGTGGTTCGTCGCGCCACGGTGGTCCTCGGGGTGAGATAATACTCTGCGCATTACAAGTCAAAACAACGAATTATTACACAGATACTGCTGGGTGGACAAATGGAGGGGGGTATATACGAGACTTGCTGTGCCTGAAGATCGAATATAACCGGCGACCTCCGGATTACAAGTCCAGTGTGCTGACCGTTACACCACGGCAGCATCCACTCGAATTGGATAGGGTTCAATTTAAAGAATGCAGAGCATAGTGAAACGAGTAATCCTAGGCTCCGCTGCTCCCAATGGGGGCGTGTCCAATACGTTTAATTGAATGATAGATGGACCCCAAATGTAAATCTCATTCAATCTCTTGGCCACCCCGTGCCAGGGCCGCTTTGAAAAATGCAGGATGACTCATTTTGCCCCGCATTTTGCGCTTTAAATCAGAGCCTGACGTACGAAACGCCTCCCGTCGGACAAACAACAGTTATTTACGACCCTGCTTCTTATACTCCTTGAAGATGTGTATTAATTTACACGCATTAATTTAAAAAAAATGTTCAAACTTTACCGTCATTGCAATGCCTCGGCAAATAATTTGAGCAAGCACTGAAAATGTAGCTTGCATATATAAGTAGGCGTGTATGTTGAACTTCTTTCACACCGTACATAGCCAAAAAAATGCTCATCGGAAGTGCGTGGCAAGGATAACAAACTGAGCACAAAACGCAGTTCTAAAGAAAAACACGCACATATATAAGCAATTATAACAACACATGTTCCGGACTATAATGCTACCACCCATGTACTGAAATAGATACGCACAGTTTATGCTATATTGTTGCCATTATATGTATAATAACTGCAGCCCCGCTGTTCACAGAAGTGTGTGATTTCTGCTACTGGCTCAGGGCCATGAATGTAGATAAGCGCCACCGACGTTAAATCGAGCACGCAGCCACTTTTGACTTTATTGACCTATAAAAGCGGCTACCGCACACGCAGAAAATTATTTACGCGTGAGCGCGTGCGATTTTCCAACCTATAAACACGCCGATGATCACATTTCACAGAGCACACGAGTCTGAATCTTTTTTGTTGTTGCTGCCTCCCAATGAAAGTGAGACAGAAACATCAATTACTCACATCAATCCATCAACGCTCTCTAGAACTGTCATTGAGAGGCGTGGTGTCTGGCTGGGTACGGGCATTTAATAACGGAAAGGACCCAAATTCCACTTAGCACGCTCAAACTTTACACGTTCACGCAAGGCTGTGCAAGCAAACAGCAGGAAAGCTCGCCTCTCATCATGCCGTGCATGCATGTCATGTGACCACCGCATTGCATAGGCAAAGTTTCCAGCCTCATCTATGGCTTTGTCGCACCAGTGCGAGAACAAATACTGTCAAAAAGGCGAAACAGCACAAGGACAATGCACACAGTAAAGCACGAGTAACTCCAGTTGAGCAGTATGAAAGGTTCTCGTAGATATGGCCGCACCTCCGATCAGCACGGTTGGCTACGTACGGCGCGAAAGAAGTTCCACATAACATAACGTTGGACGTCAGAATACACCGTGTAGATGCAGTATAAAGCGACTCGAGAAACATGCAACGTGCTTGGCTCTTTACAGTGCGAGAGCATGGTTCAGCAGACGGCCGCTTAATTTTTATTCCTCCGGGGGGCGTTGGTGCTTTCGCGGCCGTATTTCAGATGTTGCGTTACGGTGCATCAATAACGTGATTCTCTTCCCCAAGCCAAGCGTGCGTCCGTCTCTTATCAGCGCGCTTGCAGCCCTCGCTTTCCTGCAGTCGGTGATCACGTGCTGCTTCCAGTGGCCACTTTGTGGGCCAGCACGATACGTCTTGCAGTGGACTCTCGAGGGATAGCGGTGAATAAAATAAGACATCAGACGCGTAAAGCCCGGGTGATCATAGGGGACGTAAAAAAAAGTGTTTAAAAATCATGAGCGTTCGCGCACCCCCCCTCCTAAACGCACGCACCCAAGGACGCGGCTGCGATCGCACACAGACATGCATCGATACACCCCACACGAATGAAAGCCTACTGGATAGAGATGCAAAGTTTAAGATTTTATCAGCGAGCGCCTATTTAGACCGTGCCAAAGCGATTTTCGTGCTCAAATAGATATTTGCTCAGCTCTTGCTTTGATTTACAGCACTAAGCTAACGGTGTAAATTCCACATTCAAATGGCATGGGGTGAATCACCCATATGACAACCACTGTTAACACAAAGTGAAACCCATTTTATCGACCCTGGTGGGATGATGGGTTGAGTTAATCCCCAGCCAGGATTTGGACTTGCTAACCACCGATTTTTGAGCAGCTACCTGGCCAGTCAAGACCAGCATACAGGGACTCCTCTACTTACGAACATTCGACTTAGGAACTTTCAGAGATGCGAACAAACCTGTCAATATGTCCAGTCGCCTGTTCGGACGGAGAGTCGCAAGTTCAACCGCCGCGCAATAGATGGCGGTGGTGGCATCGACATCTGCGGAACGTGAAGAACCAGTGGCATCTAGATCTACAGGAGATTGTACAACATTTAAAGCCATTCCCTGTGTTTAGTGTGCATGCCGTACAACATGTTTGGAATCGACAGGAGTAAAGTTGGACTTGCGAACAAATCTACTTACGAACAGACCTCTGGAAACTCGTTCATAAGTAGAGGAGTCCCTGTATTGCAAGAGGCAGCACCACTACTGATAGTCTTTTTCTCCCCAGTACTGTAAGAATGTTCATGCAGCAATTACTTATTCAAGTACTTATTCAAGTACTTATTCAAGTACTTATTCAAAGCAGACTTAACTTAAGGGGAGCCTAGGACAAGTTCAGATATCGCGTCGCCAGTGATGTCCATGGCTGGGAATTAAATCCAGGTCACTGATTTGCGGCGGAGTATGCTGTTACGCCACAACGCCTCAAACACGCAGTGCCGGTGGAGTCGTGCTCGTCAAGTTGGCTCAACATTAGCATTGTAGAGTAACGTTTGGCATATTGGCAAACACATTCCGTGTCCGTGCATGTACACATACACCAGATGTGGCACGACATACCCTACCTAACCAACCCTTACCACCGGTTACAGGGTGTAAACCTCAGCGCATTGGAGCCAAAAGCAGTGAATGCTTTGTGTGCGTAGCTGTCCAAGCCTTCTCCTGATTGTGGCGCGCTTGTATGTATGTACGTTGAGCTTCTTTCGCACCGTACGTAGCCAACCGTGCTAATCGGAGGTGCAGGGGAAGTACAGACAACTATGGGTCTCTGTGTGAGTCTATGAAATGTGACTTTTGCCAGTATCGAAGGATGAAAAACAAGACTAGGTTTAACCATTTCTGGCAATGAAACGGGTGTTAGGATGTTCAAACACTAATTAGAAACATTTTACAAGGAATCAAGTTCGCATTAACCAAACATACTTGTGGTGAACATGCAAACAAACATACTCCGATAAAAAAAATGCATTGTCTTTGAAACTGATTGGCCTACACCAGAGACAGCCTTCTTTAGGGCCTTGTCTCACCAGTGTCAGAGCAGAGAACGCCAAAAGGCGAACAGCACAAATACGATGCCACGATCAGAGCACCTCTGTGTGAGTCTATGTCTGTTGAAAGACGTTTGCATCGTACGTAGCAAACGGTGATCATGGGAGGTGCGGGGGAAGGACAACAAGCTATGGGTCTCTGTGTGCGTCTATGGGTCTCTGTGTGGGTCTATGGGTCTCTGTGTGGGTCTATGGGTCTCTGTGTGGGTCTATGGGTCTATGTGTGGGTCTATGGGTCTCTGTGTGGGTCTATGTATGTATGTTGAACTTCTTTCGCACCATATGTAGCCAACCATGCTAATCGGAGGCGCAGAGGAAGACAACAAACCAACCACAAAAAATCAGTTCAAAATAAATACATTTCCAATCGAAATTTCAAATTACATAGCTCCAGTGGCTCCCCTAAAATATTGGCAGGAAGAGCATTCAGGCGGCCGAAGTGGCGTTTGGCTCACAAAGGCCGCATTCAAGATGACCGCAGTTCTCGTGATGGTTCATGGTCCTTGACAAGATCAGCAAGGTATTGTCTTCATAGGTGCTCACTATCAGCACTTGTTTTGACAGTGGATTGAGCTAAATAGGCTTATCTGAATTCATTTTCATAGCCATAAATCAGCCATGATCAATCCACTGCGAGATGAAGACCTCCCCAAGCAATCGCCATCTCTCAGGATCCTGCAATGTAATAATCCCCTTCGCACCTGAACCCAAGATGATTTCATTGCTCCATCTCCTCGGTGGTCATTCTCTCTAACCTGTTTAGTTTTTTGGCAAAGCAAATCCTGTTTAGTCGTCTCTCTCTCAACTATAATCATCATGTATTCATCATCATGCAATTCATGCTGTGTGTCTCTATACACAGTAGCGTGTTTAAAATGTATGCATGTTTTTATTAATTTGACTTGAATGAATCCTTCGGATAGCAGGATAGGACCATTTAGTTACATCTCCAGAGAAGCATTCAGGGAAGGAGAATATGATAACCTGATAACTATGAGCAATGCGCTATATTGGGCTATGACACAGCATCCAGTTGTTAACACTGGTGAATGATCATTTATTATTAGTCATACTACCATTGATAACATGACATTGAGCGCACAGTGACACATATAAATACAGATATAGGAATGGCCTAGCAAACAAAAAAAACCTCTGGGTTTTAAAATATGTGCGCGTCTGTATTAGTTTTTACTTCAATATAATTATTGACTAAATATTGTAATATATATAAACTCATTGGAATCAAATTTTGATTCAAAGTTTTCGTGACTGCAGGGCTTCAGTGGCGATTTTAAAAGTAATATGTGGTATTGCTAGGTTGACCTCTGCTATTTGGAAGAATAACATTGTTTGCAATCAGAATGCATGAGTTAACCGAATTTAAATGTTGTATGTTATGCATGCAAGTCTTAAGTTGTACAAATAAAAAAAACATCCATGTGTTTAAATCTTGACTTAAAGCTTTCGTGACTGCAGGAATTAATATTCTTTGGGTCTTTCGGTAAAGTCACTTAGATAGGTACAAATTAATACAAATAATAAATATTAAATAAACAAAAAACTACGACGTTTCATCAGGAGGAAACGTCGTGGATGACGATCGCTTGTGTGGTGATCTAAACGTCGTATTTTTTTGTTTATTTTATATTTATCATTTTCATTAATTTGTACGTACCTACGTGACTTGACCGAAAGACCCAAAGAATACCATGAGTGTTTGTTAATGCATACAGTGTATGCTGTATATAATATACTGTTCTGGGGAAAATGTATACAAAAACAGATATTCCGGTAATTATCTATACAAGTTATAGATATATAGCGTGGGTGACCTCAATCCCTCCGGTATGTGGGAGTGTGCTTATGACGTGTTTAAACGAGGAACATAGCGCACGCGGTGAGCAGGCAAACACATCCAAGAGATCTTGAGGAGCGAACATTCAGTGCTTTTCTGCCCTCTGCCGGCCAAAAAAGTCACCCACAAACCATTTTTTTTCAAGCTACATTATTGCCATTGACTATATTGTGACTAGTTGCCCAGTGCCCCAGTAAACAAAATATTTTGGAAACAATAAAATAATAAAATATATATTTTATTATGAGAAATTTATATTTTATTTATTTTTTATATAAAAATATATTTTATTTTTTTATGGTTTCCCTTCAACGTGACTTTACCGAAAGAGCTAAGAATATGAATTACTGCAGTCACGAAAGCTTTAAATAAAAAAAAAATATTTGGGCTCGAGTATTTATAACATAGTAAGGCAGCATGCATACCTCTCTCTTTAGTCTCACTCACTCTGGTCCAGTGGTACACACAGAGATGTTAACTACCTCGCCTGGTACGCAGGAGGTCGTGAGTTCGATCTCTGATCCTGACACCTGGTATTTCCCGATTGTCGCGTGGATATTTCTCCGAGTCCTCCAGTTTTTTCCCCCCCCCCCACATTTTTAAAAAATGCACTTAGAGTATTTGGCCGCTATAAATTTCCACATCATGAGCCACTTTGTTGGCCAAGTCGCTTGTGAAAAAAATTGCCAGATAGCTCAGTGGTCCTGGCCTGGTCAAATAAAATCAGTTTAGTTCATAGTTTAGTATCCATCCGTTGACTCTATCGGTGGTGTTCTTCTGCATCCCAGCCAGGTGCTCTGGGGTCCAATTCGTAAGCCATAGCCTCGGCCGTTCGGGGCCATATATATTTCGAGATACGCACGGTATCACCCGTGGAGCCTGTAGACTCGTTTGTCTTGCATTTGACGGTCATATTGTCCTTTCATGACAAGACGTTATCTATATCACAGCAGTGGGGTACAGTCGGAGATGTTCTAGTCAAGAGGCTCCCTGTATATATGATTGATCATTCTCCAGATAATGACTAACATTTGCAGAGCTGCGTAATGAAGTGGATGATTTAATCTTCTTTGGTTCTTTCGGTAAAGTCACGTAGAATGAGAATAAAATAATCAAATTAAACAATAAAATTCTCACGACGTTTCGGCCACAACACAAGTGGCCTTCTTCATGTGAAGGCGGCGGTTAAATTTCGATTTAAAGCTTTTAACATAACTGAAGTAAAGGTGACCACGTTCATCGTTAGTGGCACGTCAACCGTGAGCCAGTCCGGCTTCCCCCCTCCCCACTTTACAAACCTGTACTGGTGAAGTATGGTCAAGCAACCACCATGATTGGCACAGCGTGGGGAGGCCTTCATCCAGCAGTGAATTCACAACGGGCATTACATTAGTTGTATTATTACATAGTACTTTTCGGATTTAATTACCATTTTTAGAATGCAATTCATTGTTTTGGTAATTTAGGTTTGTGGTTTGGTCCAACTCATGCTGTGGATACCGGCCTTCATTGCAGGCATCATCAGGCAATAATTAGCATTATACACATTGATGAATACAAACAAGTTGCACAATTAAATATAATTTGTTTTCACGTTCATGACAATGGAATAGCACAATCATTGTCGCGTGAATGCAAACAATTACCGACATTGATATAACGTATCCTTTGTGGTCGTTTCAGGGTTTTCCAAGGCTGCGGTAAAACCAGAGACAACTGTGATGTGTCCATTGGCCTTAAAAGCAAGGCAAAGTACCGCGAGTCGATCTGAAATCCCCTTGACAAGTGATGGGAAACCTTTTGGGAAGGTAATCCTTCACGGCAAAGCACAACCCCTGCAACGTGTCTCTCTCCTGTGGGTCTTCCTGTCTCCGAGAGAGCAGCGATGTCTGTGCCACAGCGATTGATCTGCCATGCAATAAGTGCGCTCTTTCCTTTTTGGACGGGGGAAAAGCTCTCAGTCAATTAGGTTTGCGAACGGCCCAGGTTCTAATGACAACATTTTTTGTCCGGAGTTCATACTTTTTATACATATATATTTTTCCCGCTGTATAGGATCAGGTTCGATTTGGAGTGTGCTTTTTTTAAGCCACCTTTTCTAGGCTTTTCCCAAGATTGAGGTGGGCAGCACCTCCCTTAATAGAACTGCTTAGTCACTTCTGGTGCTGCCCTGCAGATCGATCACTCCCCTTGATACTGTACGACCCATCTACCCAAGCCGCCTGTCCGGATTTGTTGCTACAGCTTCATCAGGCCTGCTGCTTCACTCCTCATCCCTCGCTCTAGAGGGCTTTTGTTGAAAGATGATAGTGAGATACAAGAGACCATATATATGCAATAGATGCATGCACATGGATTTATTGAAGTGGTTGGGGACTTGCGCAGGGTCCTCACACACACTCTCTGCTTGCTCACCAGAATCCAGCGTCACGGAATTAACCCAACACAGCTGGTGGTGGGTTTGCTGCAGGTTATACTGGTAGGAACCTCCTGGTTACACCAACCCACAGGGGATTATTGTGTCCGTCCATCCGTCGTGCATCCAAAAATGGGAGGGGTGGGGCTGGGTGGAGAGGGGAGGGTGGGGAGGGGCTGGTCACCCCGTGGTGCCCTTATAAAACTCAACGTTTAACCTACTCACGCCGGCTTGTGCCCGCCCTCATAGTCGGGAATATTTGCGGAATACACCACGCCGCAGTTGACCCTGGCCATTGACCGAGCAGCCCAACGTTCCTACCAGCTCCCTCCTGAGGAATGTGTTATATTAGGACTTCCTTCTCATAGACGGGTTGCCTACCGTGGCTAAAGAGCACCACCCCCTCCCCCTTCTGCCCTCTCACTGGGGTTGTGGGTGCCCGTTCGTTCATTGATAGAATTAGCTGATCTGCCTTTGATGGCATTTCCTGCATCATGGTCTCACTCTACTCAACCCAAGTATTCATTCGCGCTAACCCGTTGGCACTCTTTGGAGGGGGGGGGGGGGAGTTAATTTACCACTACCTGGCACTCAGGATCACCCAGTTGCAGGTAGTACGTCTACTGTCACTGTTATTACGCTTCCAAGATCAAAGCGTGACCTGACACAGTGACCTATAACGATCCACAGTGGTCCATGTATGTATGTTCAACTTCTATCGCACCGTACATAGCCAACCGTGCTAATCTGACCATATTATGTCAACATAGCCTAATATGGGTCAAACAATAGGCCACTGTGACCCACATTAGCTTACTCTGATCCACATAGACCGACACTGAACCAAAGTGATCCACCATTTCGCCACATTAGGCCAATGACCAACATTAGGCCACAGTCATCCACATTTGGCCAAATTGACCCATATTAGGCCACAATGTGCCACAGTTACTCAAATTAACCCAGTGAGACACATTAAGCTACAGTGACCCATATTAGGCCACAGTTGTTCACATTAGCCAAGTAAGCCACATTAGGCCACAGTGGCCCTCATTAGGCCACCGTGACCCTCATCGGGCCACATTAGGCCACAGTGACCCAAATTAAGCAACATTGACCCACATTAGGCCACATTAAACCACGTTGACCCACATTAGGCATTACTAGGCCACAGTGACCTACATTAGGCTACAATGACCCACATTAGGCCACATTGGGCCAAAACAACCCACATTAGGCCACAGTGACCCTCATTAGGCTACCATGACCCTCATCGGGCCACATTAGGCCACAGTGACCCAAATTAAGCAACATTGACCCACATTAGGCCACATTAAACCACGTTGACCCACATTAGGCATTACTAGGCCACAGTGACCCTCATTAGGCCACCGTGACCCTCATCGGGCCACATTAGGCCACAGTGACCCTCATTAGGCTACCATGACCCTCATCGGGCCACATTAGGCCACAGTGACCCAAATTAAGCAACATTGACCCACATTAGGCCACATTAAACCACGTTGACCCACATTAGGCATTACTAGGCCACAGTGACCCTCATTAGGCTACCGTGACCCTCATCGGGCCACATTAGGCCACAGTGACCCAAATTAAGCAACATTGACCCACATTAGGCCACATTAAACCACGTTGACCCACATTAGGCATTACTAGGCCACAGTGACCCTCATTAGGCTACCGGGACCCTCATCGGGCCACATTAGGCCACAGTGACCCAAATTAAGCAACATTGGCCCACATTAGGCCACATTAAACCACGTTGACCCACATTAGGCATTACTAGGCCACAGTGACCTACATTAGGCTACAATGACCCACATTAGGCCACATTGGGCCAAAACAACCCACATTAGGCTACCGTGACCCACATCGGACCACATTAGGCCACAGTGACACAAATTAGGCCACTGTGACCGGCATTGAGCCGTATGCCCAACTCCAAACTCCCAACGCAAGTCTTCCACTCCCAGCTTAGTAAGGGTGTGCGTTCAAGAGGCAGGCAGACAAAGCGCTTTAAGGATGTCCTCAAGCCCAACATGAAGATATGCGCCATCGACACGAATGCATGTGAGACTCTTGCCCAGGATCGCCTCAGATGGAGACATAGTCTATTTCAAAGAGCCAAACATTTATAAACTCAACGGCACAAAGAGGAAAATAAATAACGGTGGAAACAGCACGCTGCAGCCTGACTTACTAATCCAGTTCCACCCACCACTCTTTTTGGAGCCGTGCCCAAGCTGCGGCAGAATCTGTCGATCCCAGATCAGTCTCTTCGGCAATCTTCAGACCCACAGATAATCCAACTTTGCTATAGATGACAATCATCCTCTATTGAGAGGAATAGTCTATGATGAGGCCACATTAGGCCACTTTGACCAATATTAGGCCGCATTAGGCCACCTTGATCCACATTAGGCCACATTGGGCAACAGTGACCAACATTAGACCACAACGACATACATTCGGCTGCAGCTACCTACATTAAGCCACATTAGGCCAAAGTGACCCACATTAGACCACAATGATATGCATTCAGCTGCAGCTACCGATATTAGGCCACATTAGGCAACAGTGACCCACATTAGGTCAGATTAGGCTGTGGATGGACGATGGGTTGAGTCAATCAATGGTGTCTATTTGAACACAAGGCTTTCAAATAAATAATATCGATAAAACTGTCTACCTCTACATTCTAAACAATGCACTCTCCTGCATGCGGATTTTTCAATGCCTATGACATTACTAGTTAGAGATTGGGCTTCACTTGTCCTCCCACGCTCACGTTTTATGAATCAGAGAGATTTCCAGAATTGCAATTTCAGGCAGCAATATCCTACATCAAATAAAAAATTAAATCAGGTTCCAACACGAGCATTTTCTCATAAATTTTGGTTTTGTTCTTAATTAGGCATAGACAAGATCACAGCGTGAACATTTCATGAAACAATTTCAGATCATTTTATAGGCTTCACATAACTTTAGACTATCGAGAAATATCGTCTAGTGTCGGACGAGAAAGAGCTATTAAAGTGACTCCAGAAGTGACTGGATTACCTTTCTTACACATATGTACATACTGTGTGTGGCTATACATGGGAAATAGTGGTGGCATGGGGAGGCTGCTGCTGATTTCTTTATAACTGCTTTTTGTGTTCAGTTTGTTATCCTTCCTCGCACCTCCCATCAGCACGGTTAGCTACTTGGGGGGCGAGCAAAGTTCAACATACACATGTACATAATTATGGCACTGTACGTATCCAGCATGATCCATTCATTGATACCCCACTCATTTATAATGACCTTCATTCTTTCCCAACCCGACAATTAGTAAGGTTTGTCACGTAACAGAACACGCCAATTAGTTACTAGTACAGCACACCGATGTTTTGGAGAGCAAAGCCACAACATTTGTAAATGTTACGAATTGGCATGTTCTGTGAATGTGACAAACCTTAGTAATTGGGTATGTAGGGTATTGGCGGGTTGAATGACATATCTATACAGTGAGGGAAAAAAAGTATTTGATCCCCTGTTGATTTTGTACGTTTGCCCACTGACAAAGAAATGATCAGTCTATAATTATAATGGTAGATTTATTTGAACAGTGAGAGACAGAATAACAACATAAAATCCAGAAAAAACGCATGTCAAAAATGTTATAAATTGATTTGCATTTTAATGAGGGAAATACGTATTTGACCCCCTCTCAATCAGAAAGATTTCTGGCTCCCATGTGTCTTTTATACAGGTAACGAGCTGAGATTAGGAGCACACTCTTAAAGGGAGTGCTCCTAATCTCAGCTTGTTACCTGTATAAAAGACATCTGTCCACAGAAGAAATCAATCAATCAGATTCCAAACTCTCCACCATGGCCGAGATCAAATAGCTCTCCAAGGATGTCAGGGACAAGATTGTAGACCTAAACAAGGCTGGAATGGGCTACAAGACAATTGCCAAGCAGCTTGGTGAGAAGGTGACAACAGTTGGTGCGATTATTCGCAAATGGAAGAAACACAAAAGATCTGTCAATCTCCCTCAGCCTGGGGCTCCATGCAAGATCTCACCTCGTGGAGTTGCAATGATCATGAGAACCGTGAGGAATCAACCAGAACTATACGGGAGGATCTTGTCAATGATCTCAAGGCAGCTGGGACCATAGTCACCAGGAAAACAATTGGTAACACACTATGCCGTGAAGGACTGAAATCCTGCAGCACCCGCAAGGTCCCCCTGCTCAAGAAAGCACATATACATGCCCGTCTGAAGTTTGCCAATGAACATCTGAATGATTCAGAGGACAACTGGGTGAAAGTGTTGTGGTCAGAAGAGACCAAAATGGAGCTCTTTGGCATCAACTCAACTCGCCGTGTTTGGAGGAGGAGGAATGCTGCCTATGACCCCAAAAACACCATCCCCACCGTCAAACATGGAGATGGAAACATTATGCTTTGGGGGTGTTTTTCTGCTAAGAGGACAGGAAAACTTCACCGCATCAAAGGGACGATGGACGGGGCCATGTACCGTCAAATCTTGGGTGAGAACCTCCTTCCCTCAGCCAGGGCATTGAAAATGGGTCGTGGATGGGTATTCCAGCATGACAATGACCCAAAACACACGGCCAAGGCAACAAAGGAGTGGCTCAAGAAGAAGCACATTATGGTCCTGGAGTGGTCTAGCCAGTCTCCAGACCTTATCCCCATGGAAAATCTGTGGAAGGAGCTGAAGGTTCGAGTTGCTAAACGTCAGTCTCGAAACCTTAATGACTTGGGGAAGATCTGCAAAGAGGAGTGGGACAAAATCCCTCCTGAGATGTGTGCAAACTTGGTGGCCAACTACAAGAAACGTCTGACCTCTGTGATTGCCAACAAGGGTTTTGCCACCAAGTACTAAGTCATGTTTTGCAGAGGGGTCAAATACTTATTTCTCTCATTAAAAGCCAAAATATTAAAATGAGATTGAATATTGTGAAAGTGACGCCTCCATATGTTACAACGAGCAGCGTTAGAAGCTCTAACGTGATGTGAGACTCTGCTCACCGAAGGGTTTCCAGAAGAGCATTTATTGTTGACTAGCTTTACTACCCGGTTTCGCCCGGGACTTGAATTCACCACGCCGGCCGCCTTTGTCTCCCCAGTGGCGATGTTCACACACCACACCAGTTACTCGTTTGAGGCTGAGTCGACCTAGGGGAGGCCCAGGACCGGTTAAAATAATCGTCACCAGTGGTGGCCGTGAGCGGGAATCGAACTCCGGTTGCCAGGTTCGTAGCGCGGCGTGCTAACCACTACACTACAATGCGTTACGCTTCCAAATGCGCGGGTCACATGACAGATTTGACGTCACAGCTCACTTGCCGTGCAAAAAATAAATGCATTATTGAGCTCCCCCCCAAAAAAAAAAACACAAAAGTGTATTTTTATAATTTTTGCATGGTGTACAGTCTGGAAAGTTCCCACATGGCAAATTTCAAGTTAGTTGCATGTCGGGAAGTACGCTAAACATTTGGAACAGACACACATAATCACAACTCTGCCTTTTATATATGTGGAGATGACATGACAAACTAGCGCAGTTGGAATATATTTTACTGTTATTGTTGATCATCGTTACGAATGGTAATAGCATCAAGATGTATTTAATCTCATTCGCAACCCACATTTAGCCTCTGCGATAGCTTGCTTAATAAATATGTGTAATTACATAGCTGTAATTCATGTATGTAAAATGTTAATTAGACAACATTTAATCATTTTATAGAGAGGCAAGGGTGTGCTTGTTTGAAATTCTCCGTAGACCAAGGATGTTAATTAATTTAATTTGCGCACAAAGCAACTCTTTAATGACTAAGGAGTATGTGAAGAAATCGCATGCTTGAAACCTACTAATTTTTATAATTAAGTGTCGTTTGAACAAGCCAATTTCGTTCACCTTCACATCTTGCTCTGTGTGTTGTTAGCAAATACTAATTCTTGAATAATTAGTATCACAGCCGTTTGTCAATCCACTGCTATATGAGGACCCCTCCAGGCCAGGCCGTATTGATTCGTCTGGGGGGGGGGGAGGGGAGGGGAGTTTGACCATACTTCACCGCACTGGCCAATGCACAGGTGTGAAGAAGAGGGCACCTAGGACTGCTCCACGTATCCCATTGACGTTGGCCACGGGAGCTGGGGATCAAACCCAGGTCGCTGGTTGCACAGCGTAGTGCACTCAACAGCTTCATTCGCAGACAATCTTTAAACTTTTGTAATGGATAGAGGCAATCATCGCATTATTTGTGAGAAGTGTACTTTTGATGAGAATACATAGCTTTTATATCGGATAAAAAAAGTAGGGAATTAAAAACGTATGGTTATATTCCTCTAACAATGTTCTTTTCACGGCAGAACATTGTGTATGCCCTCTGTTTAAAAATAATCCAGGGTATTAAACCCCAAGGAGCACATCACCATTAAATATTTTACTGATTCGCGAGTCATTGATGATGATCATAATTTTACATGTTGTATGCATGATCTTTGCTTCCACAGAAAATACACTGATTGAGTTTTGTATTTATTATTAAAAGGCTCAATTTTAAAGCGTATAATTCCTGGACCCGCAACCCCCTCCCATCCCCTTGCGAAGCGTTTAGATCCGCTCCTGCATGCATTGCAGTAAGTGATCAATGCAATCGCTATATAACACGAACTCTGCTTTCTGGACTCAATCGCAATCTCGAGGCATAGCAAAGGGCAACACGGCCATTCATCAAAATCAGCTCCGGCGAGCCTCTTCGCCGCTCCAAGTGCTCGCTACGGTTCCGTGCGAGGCAGCCGTTATCCATTTTGCGTGCTGCAGGTTGCGCATTTGCTCCAGGGTTCTGGGGGCAGCGAGCGGAGGAACTAAGTTGTGAGACAGCAGATTCCTGCCCCTGCGCTATCGGTCGCTCGCTCTCATATCAAACGCATCCCCAGCACTCGATGCATGCAATTGGATGATGTTCTCACTAGAACCTGGTCTGTCCTCCAGAGATCCAGGGCATTTGTAAACCCCCCACCCCCCCCCCCCCCCCCAAACACTTTTGTCTAACCTGCAGTATTAATGGGTAAATCACAATAAGTTGGTCGAGTGAGGTGGGGTAAAGTGTCGGTATTTGCATTCTGCCAAGATATCTGGCCTCGGTGGAAGAGTTCTGGGGAGCTGTCGAGAGCTTGATCTGGTGGAGTACATTCCACCAGCAGTGACATGAGCATGGAATTGCAGGGTTGCACCTTTACCCCTTAAGAGGCTCCTGTTTAACTCGTAAAAAAGAAATGTTTTAGTGAATATGCCATCAATCACCGAATAGAAAACAAATATTTTTGACAATGTCCAAAAGTACCTTTGAGGATGTTTGGATATCTGCTCAATGTTCAGCTTCACTTAGGTAACTAAAAACGAAAAAAGGGCTCTAGTTTGACCGTGCCTGTTTGATGGCGTTGGAAGTTTGCAGTTGCTTGCATGCCTATCGGCATCCCAGGGTTGTCGGGTTCAAGTATCCCTTGCTCAAGTTTCACCTCTCTTCAATTTCCTTCTAATGAGCATCTGCACACAGTCAGGGTGGACAGCTTGATCGTCAGCATCTACCTGTGTTTGCGTTTTCCAGGGCAGAGTCATTTCGGTAACCCAAGCCACTCAATTATGCAAGCGAGCCCGCCCAATTATGTGTAAAATTGCGTGCCTGCTGTCTGCCAATAACACTTCAAGCTGTGTGCTGCTGTCCAAGGTAAGAAACATAGTTTCTCTGTCCTGGCCATTATCCTTACATTTCAGTGTGATTAATAAATTAAATGCTTGTTGATGCGGTGTTGATCGTGGTTATGCAAGCCCAGCAGGATGCCCCCTGAACAGAATATATCTATTGTTTTTGTTTGTGGAGGGTTCTCATGTGAATTCATAAAATCCCAGTGAGATGATAAAAGCAATATAGGAGATACGATATATTGCTGTAGTGTGATTTGAAAAAATATAGGAAAAAAATGTCGTGATATGAAAGGAGAGAGATTTAGACAAGACGTGGATGAAAGGAACTAATGGGCTTTTTGTGTTAAGTGACTTAATTCTAGATTTGAAGCTTTCGTGACTGCAAGGATTTATACTCTTGGTTTTATTCGGTCAAGTCATGTAGATAGAATAAAACTAAATAAAATAACATAAAAAGAAAATCACGACGTTTCGGAGGCAACAGAAGCCTCCGTCTTCAGGTGGAATAGTCACAGCAAAAGATCTGTGTAGATCTGTGCAGAGTACTTGTTATGCTTATTAGGATTGGAATTTGAGATGATATTTGATGCACCCATAGTTTGTTCATGAATCCTGGGCCCCTTGATCTGCTTGATTTGCAGAATATGGCCGTCTCTGTTGCAGGCATTGGGTTGGTGGTTTCACAATTGGTTGACGGTCTTGAATTGATGGTGTAAATTCAACGTCGCTGTGGCAGCAACCGATCACTCAATACGATCGCCGCCGTTGGTTTCCCACATAGTGGCATTCGTCGTATCGACGATGGGGAGGTAATTGGCCGAGCAGAGCCCAGGCCTGGATTTAAGCTTTCAAAACTTCTGACCGTGAGTCAAGTGCTCGGACCACAGTGCTACTCGGTTGGATCGATTTTTCTGCAGAGTGTGACCAGAGCACTCAATCAGGAATTGGCCAAACAATGCATCGAAGGATCATCCTGGAAATAATGTTGAAGGATTTCCTCCAAGTCAAAGTGTCCCTCTGCTCTCATGAGCATCGGGTGAGGCCGATCTCTTTACAGTCGTTTGTGGCATTCGACATCACCACAATTTACCCACAGCCGAGGTCAATGCACTGCTAGACGAAAGCCACCACCGCGACCCTGTGGTGACCTAATAATCCGCCGAGCACCTGTACGCGAGCTGATTTGATCGCTCAATCTGCACGGTGGACGTCCTCTCGGACGCGTTCGGCTCCTTGGCTGCCGCTGCCATCATTCCTCGCCATCGACCCTTGGGGTGCCGTCTTCTGTCGGAGGCCATGTTCTGATCTTGGACATAGCGAACATATAACTGAGAAAATGGGTTGTTGTTATCAATCAAAAGAGAATAGAATAGCAGTATATATACACAGACTTTATCATTGTGGGAATCGTATACAAAATGAAACAATCCGTCGTTTTTTTTTTGAAGTTCTCTCAGAAGTAAACTAATAACCAGCCATTCTTCACATACATATTTTTTTTAAAATTACCGAGTTTAATGGTGCATTTGAACTTGCCACATAATTTAGCCTCAAGTGTGTTTTAAAACCCGTGCAATAAATTGTTACTGTGCTGGGCCAGTCATGTCTACTTTGAGATAATTGGCCAGAAAGCCTGTTGTGCAGTTTGAAAGCATTTTTACATTTCATTAGATGTGGCATCCGTATTAAATGATGCAGATAAACAAAGCAATGACGACTAATGTACACCGAGTTCAAATCAATGTTGTACTCAAACAAAAACGTGTTTTAAACTATCGTAGAATTCGCTTTTTTTTGCGCTAAAAACGCTTTCTTGTCACTGGAATAAATTGTGGTGCTTTGGCCACACTTCTTTAGTTCACCTCTAGCTTTTTTTGTGCCTCATTGCATTTTATAGATCCAAATTATTGGATGAAAGGGGGGACGAGGATATGTGACCCTGATAAGTTTGAGAATCAACGATGTGCTGCGCTTCAAGTTTCAGTCGATGCGTGCCTTGTCAATTGAGGAATGGGGCGTAGCGAATATCCGTCGGTGGCTCTCAGCCATATGCGTGTTTTTTTTTTCCAATAGGACAACCACTGTTATCTTGCCACAAGGCGGCAGTTAGGCAATGACCCCGGAGGTATTACGTGCCAAGTTGGTCCTCAAACCAGGATTTTAACTCGCAAACCTTGTGATCGGAGTGCTCTTCTAACCTCACAGGATGACCCCTGCCACATTGTACTTATGTATCGACCTCGGAGGGTTGAAGCTCTGTGTGGACTCTGAGCTAAGTTTCAGCTCGCACTTTTGCATTATTGGCCCGGCAACTGTGATTTCAAATAAAAGAAACTGTTTAAACTATTTTAACTGCTGATGAAGTATCAATGGGTCGTCAAGTACATTTGAAGGCGACATCCCCATCCAAAGTCACTTTGTGCAGTGACATTTCATTATCCAAACAGACGAGCAAAACTGGCGCAAGGATATTATTAATATTTCCTAATCGTTTCCAATCAACGCGACTCCATTTGGGCAGGCAAACTCTTATTAAACCTAATAATCCCCGATACTGCACAGTGTGATTGGATGGCTTTATACTTATGCACGTGTTATCGCGGTTGTGCCGTGTGACTCTCCAATGTGATTTTCAGGTCGTGCCGCGCATTTTTCAGCACGGTGTCCAACGTTTCGCGCCACGTGTTGGGAGCTTCTTCAGGGGATGAATTGTGTTGAACCGTCTGTAATCTAAGGAGCAAGTGGGCTCGCTCAATCTCGCCGTGGTCGCGTGGATTTTTCTCCGGGACCCTCCGGTTTTTCGCTCCACATTTAGAAATATTCCTCGAGACTATTTGGCTGCTATAAATTTCCACGCGATAAACAACTTAATTGGGCTATCGTATGTGGCCAGATCACGTCTGAAAAAAAGCTATGTACCTCAGTAGGCCTCACCTGGTAAAATAAATTTTAAAAAATCGTTCAATAACAGACTACTAAGATGCATTACAGCTGCATTGCACGAGAGGGACGAATGCCAACGTTGACTGCATTAATCGAGTATGAATATAGCAAAGTGGTGGTGATGATTATTTCGCTAATATTATTTACAATGGTTAAGTCCATAATTATTAGATTATTTATTCACGGATATGGTCTCTCAGATATGTTATCTGAGACAGCAGTGCATGAAAAACAGTAGTCCTATAAAGTACCTGTCCTATATTTACGTACATATTTACGTGAGTTGTTGTAATTATGCTTTAAATAGTTAGTAGAATTGTTTTTTTAATGAAATTAATCCTCGTGCGCCTCAAATTGTGCTCAGTAATTGGAATATGGCAAATCTAAAACCTAAGATAATGCATTCTTCTTCTTTTGCAGGGATTCATAGCAGCACATTAAAGATGTAATTTTAGATGTCGTTATCCACTCAATTGTCTGTTCAGACCCAGGGTGGACCTCGTCCGTTCCTCCTCTGAAGGAGTGCAGACAGCGGCTGTTTACGATGCGGCCGTCGATCGTTCGGGATTCGTGGCCGCGCCACTCGCAGGCCGCCGAATTTTTGATTCCCCATTTGTGGCATCAGGTGGCTGCATCGGCCATGCCCCCCCTCTGGTCCTGATTCGGTTGATGGCCGACCATTGGCGGCGTGGGAAGTTTATTCTTGATGACGGCCACATTCCAGACTTGCCTCCATCTCTTGCCTTGGTTTGTATTCGTGGCGTGCAGTGAGGCCGCTGCTGTGATCCAGAGAATGGATTTATCAATACCAGACGAAGTGAATATTTAAGTGGACGCTGCAGTACGCCACACCGCGCAAGGGCAAATGCACACCTCCCATTTAAGTCCACGGACTGTGAGCACAAGCGTTTGTTCGTAGCAGTGGTGAGTTACGATCATTTCGTGAATCCACTGCCGAATTAAGGCTTTCCCCACGGTCACGAGGGTTGCTTTGATCACGCGTCACCACGCTGATCAGTGCGGATTGGTGAAGGTGGCAACCCAGGCTGGTTCGGATAACATTGGCTGCTGATGTTGACTGCGTCTGAAAGTTGAACTCTGTTGACATTATGGTGCGGTGCTAACGACCCTTCTGCCTCCGCGCCTCAAGTGCTGTTAGTGAGCGCCTATTGATACTGACAGCGGAACGGTTGTTCGTTTACCGCTCGATAACCTCGCGTTTGATTCCTGGCCATGACTCACAACAGCGGTGAGTGATATCTGAACCGGTCCTGGACCTGACCTCCCTCCCTCCCACTCTCACCCCACCAACCAAATCTAACCAGTGTGGTGAATTACGGTCACAGCAACCCTTGTGACCAAATGATATGGGGGTGGGGGGGCCTTCATCCACCCTTGAATTAACAAGGGCGTGCAACATTATGGTTAAGATCGACACGGACCATGAGGAGGCAGTATAGCTACCACCACACGGAGTCTTGTTTGAAAATGTGCACAAGCTGCACGAGGCCGAGTTAAGCTCTGGAGAGACTTATGATGAATTACAAACTCCTTAAAAGAAGTTTTTTTTTTTTAAACAACGGTTTTAATAACAACTTCGTTTAACTCACGGTCTATAAGTACGTCAATGATGCGGCGCCTGCTTCTACATCAACGCTTACTTTAATTAATGTATTACTTACGTAACTTGTTCACACGGAGCAGGCGATACGAGAGTGGCGTTTTTGACGTACACATATATATAAAAATAATAAGGCGTCCATACAAAATGTAAATTGCTTTAAAGTCGCGAATTAATCGATGAATTGATGCCGATTTTCACACAGGCATGCATTGTCACCGGATCTGGGTATGTGTGCAAGATTTGAAATTGATTGTACAACGGGAAGGAGACTAACCTTTGATTAGAAGATTTGACCTCGACAAACATAGGAGTCAAGCAAGTAAAACCGTTGAATAAGATTAACCATGGTAAGTGTTTTATTTATTTATTTAGCACCCTACATAGAGCACTTCACACACATTAAGTTATCCATGTCTGGGATTCAAACGCAAGTCACCCTCGTTCATCGCACAATACTCTCGCCACCGTACAGTGGCCCAGCGTGTTGCAGAGCTTCGTGGTTCGAATCCGGCAGGCTGCCCTGGCTATTACTGCGGGCGTATCAGCCAAATAATTTGACGGCACAATACAACCGTATAATGTACCCATATAATGCGACCGTGCAATACGCGGATGCGGACGATTCTCTGACGTCATGCCAAACGAGTAAGCCCTTGCGTGCGAGCGTCACGACCCACATTTTTTTGGAAAATGCAGAAAATAACCCTGAAAAATCAATCGATTGGGATTACACATGGCAATCATTGCCCCCCCCCTCCCACTCGCCTATTGGGTGAAACTACTGCAGACTCTGTGGGACTTAGCACCATCGTAATATCCTTGCACTGTGTGAACGGCGCGAATACCAAATGTCCGAAATCATTCAGATATTATTATTTTTATTAATGGCTCCTTATTACTACGCCACCGCTCCGCGGTTCACACGCCTGCACATCTGGTCACGCACGTGCTGCGCCAACACGCACCAGATTGTTGAATCTACATTGTGACGCTGGGCACCGTTTCCTGCGAGAGCCTCATTACGTATGCACCCCACTTGCTCCGGCAACAACGCGCGGCAGTCTAGTCTAGAGAGCCTTATCTGAAATAGCTTTTACCCCTAATTGCCTCCTAATGTCTCCATTACTTATCTTTGCACTGCTTTCGCCTGTTTAGGCCGTGCATCACTGCCATCCCTCCTCTGCACGTTTCCTTCGATGCAGAATCGCACAATCCACTCACAGCGGCGCCTATCGCAAGTGCGTTCACTTCGACAATGCAAAACAACAGTGCTCCTTTACTTGCCCTGGATAGCCTCAAGTGAGTCTGGTGAATCGCTTAACACGTAGGCTTTGGCGACCAATATCATCCATAATAGAGGGGTTTTTTTGGGGTTAGATCGCGTAAATATATGAACGTGTCGTTAAAACCCGCCACCACCCGACACAGCCAGCAGGAAAGAGTTGTCATGTAAACAGACCATGCCAATTCGTCACTAGCACACACACACACCCATACTTTGTGCAAGAGCGCAGAAGCGTGGTCACCACATCTACGCCTCGATGTAAGGAAGGAAACAGGTGGATGACTTCTCCACAAATCTGGCTGTCGCCTGATGAAGCTAGTTGTAATTACTGGCGAAACGTCGTACTCAGATTGTAAATATTGTGGCTTGGTCTCCGACACACCGGTGTGCTGTACTAGTGAATAATTGGCCACGTTCTGTTTACGTTACAACACTTACTAGTTAGCTGTGTCGGGTGGTGGCGGGTTTTAACGGCACATTTATATATTTACGTGATCTAACCACCCCCCCCCCCACAATGTCCGGACGTGACCAATTTTGTTAACGTGATAGGTGACAACAATCCGCAGTACGTGGAGGAAACCTATGTTCACGAGGATACAATGTTAACAAATCCATACTCACAGGTCTGAATACTCTTCTCGTACATTGTCGTGGTTGTGCTGTGTAGCTCTCTGAAGTATTTTCAGTTCCCGTGGACGCTATCAGTAAGTGGGGGGGGGGGGGAGGGAAAGGTAAGACATCACGTAAAAGTAACACAATATAACTCAACAAAAATATAACCAATTGCAACTAAAATATTACGAAAAATACTTGTATTTATTAAATATATGTAAAATAGATGTACTAACTAAAATATATGTACGTGTACGTAAAATATAACCAACTAATATAACTAAAATGTAACTAACAAAATTTAATATATAAGCAGACAAATACTTCTCCCTCGAATTTCTGTCCCTCCACATATATATTATAAACATATCTTACACATACCATCAGCCACGTGGCCTTATGAGAGTGCTCAATTTGAGCAGCATTGGTTCAACACAAGTAAAACTCTGATCCAGTCGCGACAGCCAGCAATATCATCAGCAGGCAGGCACGCCCAAACCAATTTTGGTGGACCGTCAGAAGTTCATAGACAAAGCCCTGCTCCGTTAGACATAGTAAACCACTACGCCACTGCAACATCTACGGTATAACAAAAGGTACAGCCAAATCTGACTGAGAGTTAATTAATTCATTTTTCTCTGATAACAATTGCCGAGCTGAGTTAAAGGTGCTTCAGATGTGGCACATGTCCCATCTATGGGGCCAATCCTTTGCGCTTTGCAGTCGTACAACGTTCCACAAAGTCAGAGGGAGACTTCCGAAGTCAAATTAACGTCGACCTTCAAGAAGATTGCCAAAGCTCTTACTCCCCTCTCTCACTGGTGGGTACAGCTGATATAATTAATGCAAATGCTCTGTCAAACAGCCAGCGTTCAATTACAGCTCCCGGCAGAGCCTGCCATGGGTGGCTTGGAAAACCCATATCAGATAACCGTGCGAACAGCCCATGTTGGCTACTCGTGCCTTGGCTTCAAAAGGCACTTAAAGTCACAATGAGTTGCAATAATGTGTGCCCAAGTGGGAATTGAACTTAAGACCCCAGAGAAGCAAATGGATAGCAGGTCAACCAGCAGGGGCTCCAATAGCACGGGAAGCGGGTGAAAGAATGTGCGAGTGTATATTATTGCACACGCGTGTGCGTCTGTGTGTGTTTGTGTAACAGTTGTGCCTGTGGTTCGCCGTGTTTGTCGTTGTCTTTATGTAAATGTGCAGTTTGTGGCAAGCGGTAGGGTTGTGGGTTAGTGCACTGTTACAAATCCGGAGATCCGAGTTTGATTTCAGCTCATGGCTAGCAGCGCTCGTGAATATCTGAACCCATCCCAGGTTTCCCTTCGGTCGACTCGGTCTTGAATAAGTACACGGTGCAGTCTGAAAACATTGGCACTGTGGAGACAAAGGCGGTCAGGCAATGCGCTAGTCACACCACCCCATCGTGTGTGTTCGCTAACAGCACTTGGCACAACATCCTGTTGAGGCTAAATGGGGGATGTTTGTCTTTGTGCATGCTTGCATCTCCAAAAGTGGATATTTTCAATGGGCCGTCTACAAGTTAGAAAAAAGTTAAACTATTGATATATCAATGATTTTTATATTATTTAACGACGATAAAATAAGCAATGGTAGTCTTCTCGAGAAAATAGCCAAGTCTTGTAAGATCTTGGAGGTCAAGCATGGTGTGAGCCGGGTTATTGTTTGCATGGATGACCAACGGTGCATTTCAGGGGTTATTCACGCAGGGGTGCAGGCTGGCCAGGCAGTTCACGGATGGGTTCAGTCCACAGATAATTCGATGGACTGTACTGTGTCTGCTGATTGAATAAACCCATGAAGAGAATTGAGTGTTATCCTCTCGACTGTGTGGGGTTTTCTCCAGGCACTCCGGTTTCCTCCTACAAACCAAACACTCGTTGACCGAGCTTCCCATACGTTGCAATGCAAACACCTCCCGTAAAACAATATTGAGATGCAGTGAGGCTTTCCTGTGCAATGAAATATAATTAAATGCCACATTTATTTTATAATCCATTTTCAGTGCAAGGCAATGTTATTACTTACAGCAGTGCTGACGTATTTTCAATCTGTGTTTAAACACACAAGCATTTGTATGCATACAGGTGCAATGAAAGCATACTTTTGTGTGTGTTTTAAAAGTGGAATTTATAGTCTAGGTCAACACAGTCGATAACATTTTGCTGAAATCCAAGTTATATATGTTTGAACTGTCGTTTTTAGTGTTTTCCTATGGGGAGAAAGTAAAAGATGAGAAAATCTGCATAATTGTTGCCCTGTTAATTTTATGATGTGCAATAGTGTGGCAAATCCAGCAATCATTTAGGGTGTAGATAGCGCAAGTTGCATGCGGGACTAAATTACATCCTAATGTCATTGAGTGATATCCTCCACAGGCAAGCTTGATGCGAAAATGCACCCGCAGAAGAGGGCACTGAGACTGTGACTCATTCCTATGGCAAGGTCAAGTGCGTATTTGTTTAACAGTGAGATATTCTGGGTTTAAGCCACAGGTTTTATTGCGAGGGCAGAATGGGGCTCATTGTGCAGTTTTTTTATTTTATAGAATGCAATTCCTGTACGGTGGTCACGATATGCAAATACTTGAGATGTCCCAGTTGCTGTCTCGTTCAGTGGTATTCACCATAGACTTGTGCGTGAGTCTACAGTGCATGTGCTTCACACATGCGTAAATATAAATAGCCTGCAAAGCCTCATTACAGGTGTGCATGTGCGCTGTGTGTATGTATGTGTGTGTGTGCGTGTATTATTTGGCCTCAAAGTGCAGCAGTGCCGTGGTTTTGCTCACTGCGTTATGAACCTGGTGACCCCAGTTCGATTCCTGATCACGGCCAACACCGGTGACGATTATCTAAGCCAGTTGTGGGTCTATGCTAGGTGAACTCAGCCTCAAATGAGTACCTAGTGCGATGTATAAACATTGCCACCGGGAAGACAAAGGTAGCCGGGCATGGTAGTGACCACCCACTCTCTCGAGTGTAGTGCCGGCCTTCATAGGTGCTCCCGAACAACGCACACCTCAACACTCTGTTAACGCTGTCGGGGGATATTTGTCTTTGTGCAATAGTTGGCATTAAAGTGCACATAGCACGGGCGTGGTGATGTCAACGCCGCTTAGCAGCAAACAGTAGCTTCTGTTGCAGAGTGCTGCAACCCTAATGGCATGGGTTTGATTGCTGGCCGTGCACATCATTGTTGACTCAGCCTTAAATGAATACCTGGTGCAGTGTGTAAACACGGCATAATAAATAATCATCAGTGGCTTCAACATCGCAAACATTCACGCAGACTGAATCTCACAATGCAACACAATCTGCAACACAGGGATGGATTTGAGACACCCATTGAGTTGTTCACGCATGTGGGAGAAAACCAGTGCACCCGTATAATGACCGAAAATGTGCCCCAAGACTCATGCAGCCTGACGGCTATTTAAAAATAAACAACGGCCTCCGATTGGAGGAAAAAGGCCTCCGCGGTGATTGGTCGGGAGGGCAGACTTGAAGGGGATTGGAGGATAAGGGTTGCAACGGGAAAACAGAAAGGATCGGGTAAAGGGAAATGGACGGGGATTGGCGAGAGGTAAAAACAAGGACGAGAAGGTTCGAGGTTCGAGGTTCGAGAAAGGGGCTGAGGGAGATATAAGCGGCCGTCCATAAATGACGTCACGCGATTTTTGACGTTTTTTACCTCCCCCCCCCCTTCGTCACACGGCGTCACAAAAAGTCAGACCCCCCCTCAAATATGACGTCACAAAGCTCTGCCCCCCCCCCCCCAATATAAAACATGCTTCAAATCGCTTAAAACTATTATCATTGTAGTGCGTATTTAATGTGGCGCTGCACTCTGATGTTGTAGGATAAAACATTGCTAAAAAGTATATTTAATTAAGTTGAACGTGTTGTCTATATTTATTTAAAGTTGCGCATTTTGATGTGACGTCACATTTCTCACCCCCCCCTCCCTCGTCACACATCGTCACAAATGTCTGACCCCCCCCCCCCCCACAGGTGCGTGACGTCATTTATGGACGGCCCCTAAGGGGAGAGCACGAGGAGTGGGAAGATACAAGCAGGAAGACAAGAGCGAAGGCAAGTGTCCCTCATTGTGGAAGTCGTTAATAGGGTTCATTATTTTGTAAACTTTAAATAATAAGTGGCTCTTCTCATTTCTTTATCGCCCGAGTGGTTACGCCCGAAGAGAAGCCATGCATGTGAAGGTGGGCAACGCTCCATCAACACACACACACACACGGAACGGACGGAAATTGCTCCACACTTGATTGTCCCGTACACTCCTGGCATCTCTGCAAATCCATCAACAGCTCGCCTCCGCAGAGCTGGACTACAGCCGTGTGCCACCCCTAACCCAGCAATGGGGAGACAAATGCAGACGGGCGTAGAGACCCTTGGACACACCGCCACTTTGTACCAGCCTGAGCGGGTGATCGTGAACGGCACTTTACAGGCTGCGAGTTTGAATGGGGAAATCTCTACTTTTGTCGTGTGCATTTTAATGAACACGTTCCCATCGTGCATTTTTGGCTCAATCATGATGTACACAGCACCACGATGTTTTGTACCTTTATGTTCATGGAAGTCTGCCCAGTACAGCCCAGGGAGCGCACTTAGATTGTACCTTTAAACATTCGGCTTTTGTCGCGGATGTTGTTATCCCACTACGGTGCCAAACATGGGCACGAACGGTGTTGTGTTGTCCCATTTTTTTTTTTGCTCGAGCCCTTTGTAATATGAGAGCGGCACCCCGAAATGTTCGCAAAAAATGGCGCACATACGTACGATCAATAGCTGGGACAAGTTCAAAGACGTTCTACTCTTTACACCAGACCTTTAAAACTCAAAACACCGGCTCAGACGCGAGACAGTGTTGGCGTGCTGTGACACATATCTCAAGCGGTTTTAAAGGTGGTGGTTGTTGCCAGCTATCTCAATTCCTGTTTACAACTGCGGCCCTTATAACTCGACCACAGGTACTCAGGTTTCTAGGTATGGCACACATGCCTGGTTACAGTCAAGCAGTCACGCCTGATGGTGCTGATGTCAGAACACGCCTGGGGATAGACACGTGAGATAAACTAAGAGAGGTCTTAAGAAAAGTGATATGTACTGTATATAAAACAAGTCAGTTCAATGTATCTCTATGCTCATACGAGCGTGGGAAAATACCCATATGCCTTGAAGGCATTATTGGAAATTCCACGTTTCAGTGGAAGAGGCCAGCCTCACGATAAGACTGATATTGTTTATATATATACATATCCCCCATATATTCGTACAGATTGCTGGCCTAAGTGCTATTAGGGAGCACTTATATGGGTTGACGCATGAGTGCTGATGGTGTGGCCAGCACTACGCGCAGTCTCCTTTTGCTCCCCCCCCCCCCCCGTGCTGATATTCAAACATTATACCAGGTACTAATTTCAGGCTGAGTCAACCTAGGGGAAAGCCCCAGGATATCTTATGACTGAATCTCCCACCGATGCAAGCCGTTGCCATGATCTTAACTTCGAGATGCTGGATGCATAGCAGAATGCCATAACCATTGCACTTCCATTAACACCTACACAGACAAATCTACACATTGTTTTTGTCATATAGACTGCTGGAACACGTGCTGATAGTGAAGCGTGTATCACGTCAACTGTAGTGCATGAAGAGGTGATGTGGACAGAACCATGCCTGGCGGCCTTTGTTTCCCAAACACAAATGTTGACACACGGCACGAGGTACTAGTTTTAAGCTGTCTGGACAAAGAGAAAACCCCACAATGTGTGTAGATCCAATTTCCAATATTTTGAGGCATGACCAGCACTTTAAACTTGGTTGTTCGTGGGTTGCTCTTGCTACCATTGATCATCATCATCAGCAGCAGCAGCCATGGTCAATCCACTGCTTGATAGACTACTCCCCGAGCTATCAACAAGCCACCTCAGACTCACAATTAAAGTGCACGGCTCCATCTACGCAGTGTATGTATGTTAAACTTCTTTCGCACTGTACGTAGCCAACCAGGCTAATCGGAGGTGTAGGGGAGGACAACAAACTAAACACAAAAAGCAGTTCTAAATAAATTCGTTTTCAATCTCGACTTGAAAGAGCATAGCTCCAGTGGTTTTCTTAATATCGGAAGGAAGAGCGTTCCAGACAGTCGCAGAAACGCATCTGAAAGCGCGCGATGCGGTGACCTTCTATGGTCGATGGTTAGCCAAAAGCCGCCACAAGGATGACTGGAATTGGCTTGATGGGTTATGCTCCTTTACGAGATGAGCAAGCAGTGGATGTCCTCTCATGTGTATTCCCTCCTTTGACTGCCACTCCATGATCAGGCTCGATCACCAACGATCATTGTTTCTCGGATGTAACTAATAATATCAATTGTCCGGCACATTAAAAAAATGTAAAAACACGTTTTACACTTGCCATTAAACACAATGGCTTATGGGAGTGCTTAATTTCAGCAGCATTGGTTGAATACAAGCAAACTCGGGATGGGTTTTGTCATGTATTGTAGAGTCTCATCAGCAGAGTCAGGCTTGATTGAACCAATGCAAGTGAACTTCCAGACATTCATAGACAAGGATCTCTTTTTAAGAAGCGAATCCTAGTTCAACACAAACTAGTTTGGTTTAAGCACAAGTTAATAATGATGTCTCTAAGTTGCATGTGCTTTCTAATATATTTATTGGTTTATGTTTCACAGTGCAAATCTAAACGTGCATCTCTCCGACTTAAAACTTTCGTGACTGCAGGAATTAATATCCTTGGTTCTTTCGGTAAAGTCACGTAGATAGAAAATGTATATACAAATAATAAAATAAAATTTAAAGAAAAAAATAAAATATAATAAAAGTAAAAAACTATCGACTTTTCGATCACAACACAAGCGGTTATCATCAGGCGGAGAGAAAAGGTTTTTTGCTTTAATTTTGATTTACATTTTATTGTATTACTTTTATTTATATATATTTTTTTTATCTATGTGACTTTACCGAAAGAACCAATAATATGCATTTCTCCACCACACTTTTCCACGTATGTTCCATTTTGTCTGTCAATGTTTTCGTACCCAATCATACAAAATCCATCTACACTTAAATACCGGAGCATGAACAATAACACAACGAGCATTACTTATATGAAATGCCTACAGAACGTCGTTTTCCGAACTCTGATACATTAACAAAATGTAATACCACACCTATGACGTGCACAATATTCTAAAATACTCAAAGGAAATTTGCGTCAGGTTATACTGTATGAGCTGCAACTTTTATCGATTCATTTTATCTTGATTTGAAGCTTTCGTAACTGCAGGAATCCATACTCTTTGGTTTTTTCGGTAAAGTCACATAGGTATAACATAAATCACGACGTTTCGGGCGCAACACAAGCGTCCATCATCAGGTAGGAAAGCATGGTCTGCTGCTGAGGCAGACTGTTTTAATTTTATTTCACACGGTAAGCACTTAACCGCATGGCAAATAGCCAGTGGAAAACCACCTGTACGATGAGAACTCCGCACTGGATTGGCTCGGATATGCCAGTGGAAAGGAGCATGAGATAATTAGATGGCCACGCAGGCACGCTACTGACCACATCATCCTCTCGTGTGCTCAAGCCAGACGTAAACGTTACAATGCATGCTCTGCTGGGCATCGAGGTGGTGTTTCTCTCCACTGGCCACCCGAGGCCAGTGATGGAATTTTCGCATTTCGGTGGCAGGAGACAGTTTCTCCATAGGACAAATCACCCGTTGGCATTCTCCCGAAGCAAAATTCAATGCACCACGCGCAGAGTGATGATGGAATGAGCTCACGCGTTGACCACGATTCCAGGCTTAATAAGTGCTCGCTAATGGAATGTCCTGCCGAAAGGCTGCGAGGCTAGGTGAGAGATCATTGTCTTTACTTTCACATTCACAAGACATTGCTGTAAGACTCTCAGGAGGCATTACAAGGATCACTGCCAAGGATGCAGTCCTGGTGAATACGGCATAAGCTCCATGTGTTGTTGGCGTGCGCAGTCACGCACGCTCCACGTTGTACATTACACAGAGCACTCAACCAGCGGCAGACACAAAGCACATAATGGCACAAAAGAGATAATTTCCACGTTAGTTTTTTTTGTTATATAAAGAGAGAGACGTAAAAAAAAACTCGTTACTGGAGCCAGCAGATTTCTGCTCATATTTACTCGCTGCCTTGCTTCAATAAACTAATCTGTTGGCCTCCTGTCATAGTCTATCTCGGACACAGCCACCAACACGGCTTAATTCCAGAAGGGGAGTCACCAGCACAGAGCCATTGATGTGTGTGAATGTACTGGCACATGGAGGTGCAATCAATATGTTTGTTTGTAGCAGTGCTGGGGCAATTGATTGCAAAGGCTCTTTTAGGTTTTCGGCTTGTTTTCTTTGCTTTTGATTGTTGGACGTGTGCGTGTCCGCGTGCTTTCTGGGCCTCCCCTAAGCTCAACAATGGGAGTGGGATGAGATACCTTCAACGATGACGAGCGAGTCTGTCCCTGACCTTCTGCCAACCAGCGGACGCCACCACACCTGGCCTTGAAGTTCACCGAGCCTGGCACAAATGCCATGGCAACGTCACTGCTGCTTTTTGGTTACGTGCGGATTTGTATGTGTGTGTCAGTAGTGTTGGTGGGGAGAGGTAGTGTAGCGGTTAGCGCATGTGCTACGAACCCGGCAACCCGGGTTCTATTTCCACGCACGGTCAACACCACTGATGGTTATCTGAACCGGTCCGGGGCCTCCCCAAGGTCAGCCTCAAATGTGCACCTGGCGCAGTGTGTAAAAACATCGCCACTGGGGAGACAAAGGCGGTCGGGCGTAGTGCTGGCCACCCACCCCATCGTGTGCCGTGCCGGCCTTCATAGGTGTTTGCTAACAGAACCTGCCCCAATCGTCTTTTAGGTCTACAGTGAGGGAAAAAAGTATTTGATCCCCTGCTGATTTTGTATGTTTGCCCACTGACAAAGAAATGATCAGTCTATAATTTAATGGTAGATTTATTTGCACAGTTGGAGACAGAATAACAACAAAAACATCGAGAAAAACGCATGTCAAAAAATGTTATAAATTGATTTGCATTTTAATGAGGGAAATAAGTTTTTGACCCCTCTGCAAAACATGACTTAGTACTTGGTGGCAAAACCCTTGTTGGCAATCACAGAGGTCAGACGTTTCTTGTAGTTGGCCACCAGGTTTGCACACATCTCAGGAGGGATTTTATCCCACTCCTCTTTGAAGATCTTCTCCAAGTCATTAAGGTTTCGAGGTTGACGTTTGGCAACTCGAACCTTCAGCTCCCTCCACAGATTTTCTATGGGATTAAGGTCTGGAGACTGGCTAGGCCACTCCAGGACCTTAATGTGCTTCTTCTTGAGCCACTCCTTTGTTGCCTTGGCCGTGTGTTTTGGGTCATTGTCATGCTGGAATACCCATCCACGACCCATTTTCAATGCCCTGGCTGAGGGAAGGAGGTTCTTACCCAAGATTTGACGGTACATGGCCCCGTCCATCGTCCCTTTGATGCGGTGAAGTTGTCCTGTCCCCTTAGCAGAAAAACACCCCCAAAGCATAATGTTTCCACCTCCATGTTTGACGGTGGGGATGGTGTTCTTGGGGTCATAGGCAGCATTCCTCCTCCTCCAAACACGGCGAGTTTAGTTGAAGCCAAAGAGCTCCATTTTGGTCTCATCTGACCACAACACTTTCACCCAGTTGTCCGCTTAATCATTCAGATGTTCATTGGCAAACATCAGACGGGCATGTATATGTGCTTTCTTGAGCAGGGGGACCTTGCGGGCGCTGCAGGATTTCAGTCCTTCACGGCGTAGTGTATTACCAATTGTTTTCTTGGTGACTATGGTCCCAGCTGCCTTGAGACCATTGACAAGATCCTCCCGTGTAGTTCTGGGCTGATTCCTCACCCTTCTCATGATCATTGCAACTCCACGAGGTAAGATCTTGCATGGAGCCCAAGGCCGAGGGAGATTGACAGTTCTTTTGTGTTTCTTCCATTTGCGAATAATCGCACCAACTGTTGTCACCTTCTCACCAAGCTGCTTGGCATTGGTCTTGTAGCCCATTCCAGCCTCGTGTACGTCTACAATCTTGTCCTTGACATCCTTGGAGAGCTATTTGGTCTTGGTCATGGTGGAGAGTTTGGAATCTGATTGATTGATTGATTGCTTCTGTGGAAATGTGTCTTTTCTACAGGTAACAAGCTGAGATTAGGAGCACTCCCTTTAAGAGTGTGCTCCTAATCTCAGCTCGTTACCTGTATAAAATACACCTGGGAGCCAGAAATCTTTCTGATTGAGAGGGGGTCAAATACTTATTCCCTCATTAAAATGCAAATCAATTTGTAAAATGTTTGACATGCGTTTTTCTGGATTTCTTTGTTGTTATTCTCTCTCTCACTGTTCAAATAAACCTACCATTAAAATTATAGACTGATAATTTCTTTGTCAGTGGGCAAACGTACAAAATCAGCAGGGGATCAAATACTTTTTTCCCTCACTGTATATGGGGGGATCTTTGTTTTTGGTGGGTTCAATGCGAGATTTGTAACTATTCACCCCAATGGAGGCTTGCTGAATATTCATTATTTGAGATAATTACATGACTGGCACGATACATGACGGTCGGTAAATTCCCAGAAGGCCGTCTGGCTGATGGAGTGTGTAAAAACAAATATGCGGAGGGAAACATACGTGAAAGAGGCGGATTGACTTCTTATTTACGTTGTCGCCAAAGATAGTTGTATGCATTTGGATGCGCGTGCATATGTATGACGCAATGTATTTAAATAATAAACAATCCCCCAAAATATATATACTTAGTTATTTCGGTAAAGTCACGTTGAAGGAAAACAACAAAACAATAAAATATATATAAAACACAATAAAATTCCCACGACGTTTCGACTGCAACACAAGCAGTCATCATCAGGTGTGAAAACCAACGGCAAGAACATTTGAAAGAATGCTATTGTTTTATATATATTATTGTTTCCCTTCAACGTAACTTTACCGAAAGAACCAAGAATATGAATCACTGCAGTCACGAAAGCTTTACATCAAAATTTTATCCCCCAAAATGTGCATTACAAATGTAGAGCGCCGCATTCGCATGTGCATGCTCAGGGTGATGTGGAAATAATATTAATCCCACGTGACTGTAGGGTGTCACAAAGGGGCTTGCAAGCCCCCTGCAAACCACACGAACATTGGTACACTGCATTCTTTCCGCAGCGATCTCACTCTCGTTAACCATTGCGGGCGCATTAGCCTACTCTTTATCCTTTCTCGCTACAAGTATGTGCACACACTTGAGTGCCGGTGATGTTGATTTCACGACGGCACCACTTGTGCCATCATCACGGTGCTTTTCCCCCGGTCAGCGTGCACGTTGATCCATGCAAGGCAAGGGCTCACTGGCATAAAGCATGGGACGTAACCATTTGTAATGGCTTGACCCACTGCCGTTACTGGTAAATGCACCCTCTGCACACATCAGTGTGCCAAATTGCTGCTGAATTTTAGCTAATCCAACACTCCCACTTGTTGTGAGCGTCACTGCTCTACTTCCTGTTGCTGAAAGGCAACTTTCTGGAAGCCATAATTCATGGGCCCCCCACCACAGAGACCAATGTTGACGCCATCAGTGCCAGCCATCAGCAAGTATATTTATCGCCAGGTACCATATGAATGCATCTCTTCTGGAGCCCATGGCATGGCCACTGGTGACTGAACGTAACCCAACCAAAGCATGCTTTTCCTGTTAGAAGAACCAATTTACGTGACTCTTTCCCGATCACACACACGTTGACATAGAACACCCATTCTGAAGGTACGTAATCATGAATCCTCTTCTCCAGAAATTCAATGACTTAGCAGGATTTCATTCAAGAATAAAAAAAAATATATTCTTACTGTCTTGTTTGCATTGTGAAAACAAATTCACCTCACCGTCGTAAAGTGGAATTTCCACTCCTGGTTTCAGAACCACCAACCAAAATTAAAGTCACTGCACTGGTTTACATGGGAAACTTTTACGTGATTGACATTCCACCGATGACTTCCCACGTAACGCCACGGAGATTATTCCTTTATTTTTTTGAGTATGCTCGTTTACCCAGGTTTTCCTCATTGAATCTCAAGACTCTCTTTTCAGGAGCGTCCTACACAAGCTTTCACAGCAGGGGTTAATGTTACTATGTGCAACCCCTGTTTAGTAATTTGAAATTAATGTTACAATTTCGGTAAATTTGGTCCATGACGCACGGACATTTTTCCATCAGCTTTAGGATGATTTGGCTTAATCAACACCTGCCTAATATTTAAAGTTGCAACCCTTCAGTTGAGCAGTACGCGTTAGAAGCTTCCAGTGAGAGTGGTGATTTTGTGTATGCTCATGACGTCATGCCTAGCGTAATTGCTCGCACATTGATGAGTGTGGGACGCTTTACCACGTGGCTCGCCTCTGGTATCCTAGGTGAGAAGGTGCACATGAATATAATTGTGCTTTTGTGGGCCACGTCCGAGACCAGTAATGCTTTATGGCCGTACAACACCGCTGGCTCGCTCTGCCCGTGTTTGTCAGAAGTGTGCTTGTAGAAGAAGTGTGCTTGCTTTACAAGTGTGCTTATATCCGATATGTGTCCGATGTGTGCTCGTATCAAAAAGTGTACCTGTCGCAAAAGTGTGCTTTCGCTACAATAGTTTCTCTAGCGAGAGTACTTGCATACACTGCATTTGCATCAGAAGTGTGTGTTGTATCAGGGGTGTAATTGTGGCATGCGTGTGCTTTTATCCGAAGTGTATGCTAATTCATAAAACAACAAATCGAGGTAACAGAAATAATTATTAAAGAATAGGCTTTACCCTTTCCGGCAATAAAATGCAGGTGTTAAGACGTTCAAACACCAAGTAGACACCCATTGTAGGATTTAACACATCGGGTTTCGCGACCAATATTATTCATAATAAAGGTTTTTGGGTTAGATCGCGTTATTTATAAATGTGTCGTAACCCTCCACCACCCGACACGGCCACTCAGAAAAAAAGTGTCACGTTGACAAAAGACAAATAATACACTACTTTAGCCCACCGGTGTGGATTCACTCTTCAACACACCGGTGGGCTAAAGTAGTGAATTATTTGTCTTTTGTCAACGTGACGCTTTTTTGCTGATTGGCCGTGTCGGGTGGTGGAGGGTTACGACACATTTATAAATAACGCGATCTAACCCAAAAACCTTTATTATGAACCTATTGTGGGACATCAACATGGTCCCCATAGATAGATTTATAATTGACCTAATATTGAAGCTGGCTCATTACATGAGAAACAAAACAAATAGTTCAACGGCAGCAGAGGAATATTTAAATTACTTGTGCTTAGTTCTGGTAATCATCGACAATGTGTTACCTACCTACGCTGGATTATTGGACTACATTTTTGACTCCATTCCTTAGCCATATCCTGCAGGAACTGCACGTCAACATCCGCATCATTTGCATACGAGGTAAAGGTGCAGCCTTGAAATGCCTTGATCAAACCATAGCTGGTGGAAGGGTCTCCACTAGAGGGAGTTCCAGAGTTCTCCAACAAAAAATAAGATATTCTTTTTTATTCAATAAAAAATAAATCTATTCTTATTTTGTATTCAATAAAAAAAACATCTTATTTTGTTTGTTATATAACTCGAACATAACTCTAACAACAAAAAAAACATAAGAAGATACATTTTTGTATTCAATAAAAACAACTCAATTTTTCAGCTGCCGCAATGCACGTGGTCAACACGAGATGACGATGGCCCTTACTAAACGACATCACGAAGCAGTAATTAAAGAACCTCGCACGGCTCCGGAACCGCAGGTGACTGACCTCTGTCTTTGATAGAATCTCGGCGGACTCTTCCACGCTTGCCAGATTGCTTTGAAAAGGTGTGAGTTACCCACATTGTAACCCACCACACGCGACTTGCCCATCGACTAAGTTGTGGTGTGCCCATTTACACTGCTGGTTGGATAGAAGCGAGGTGCTTTTAAGAAAGTATCCCCATTGCTTCAACTGTGGTGCTAACCATGACACCACGGCAGCATCCAATTATGATGTTACTGTAAATACAAAAACATATCCTAAACCACAGCACGTGACGCCAGTCGTGACTGTAAAACAAATGGCAGGATGCTTAACCGTTCCAAATAAAAACAGGGACATGTATATCCGAGCGCGTTGAGTTATTTATCTGGTTTCGCAATGGAAATGCAGTGTCATAGGGGCCTGGGAAGGAGGTAAAACTGGCCCTGGTGGGAAAACAGAAGTGTCCCTATGAAAATATTGGTTTAAGTGGCAGAGAGCACAGTGCGCCGTGCTTCCAACCCAGTGACCAGGGTTCAGTTTCATCCTCCGTGGCCCAGACAATGTCAAATGGGCTTTGTATGCAATGAGGGCCTGCTCCGGGTCAAGTCGGCCAAACACGAGAACCTTTGTGCTGTGTGCGCAAGAGAGCGCTGGCGAAAGTGATATAGCTGGCTGAGCACGTTTCTGGCAAACCAACCCTGTATTTAGACCGGCCAAGAAACTGGTACTTGTTAGCAGCACTTTCACCAACGTCCATTGTGGATTATGATAAAGGAGGCCCATTATTGCTGTTTACTGAAGCCGATGAAGGCCGATTGAAGTCATTACCGAATTAAATATGGGTTATATATTTTAAGCGTCCAGTGCATTTATACATGGCCGCCATTTGATATAGAGTGACTCCCCCACAAAGTGTTCATTTTGTTCCATCTGCCCAAACACTATCTGAAGGATCGGTGACATGGGTCGCTTTGCAGGAAGTTCACATTCACTGGGCAAACCTGTTCCGAAGGTGGACTTTGCACCACTGACTCAGGGCTGTCAATTGAAATGAGCAACGTTCCATTGTTTGAGCGGAAAAAAACCACAGAAATGAAATTCAACTGGATTTTGGAGTAGGTTTCTTTTTTAGCGCCACCCCCCGTATTTTTGGGTTGTCTCGCGTGTTTGCTCGGCATGATGTCCGACGTTTCGCTCCGGTTCATGAAACCTACAACGTAGTAGTTTTGTTTAATTCGGGTTGCCGCACGACTCCGACACGAAGTTCATGACAATCTTATATTTTGGTTTTGCAAAGTATCGTGATATCGTGATTATCGTTGCTCAAATATTAACTTAAAAAAATAATTCACGATAATACGCCGATTAAATTATCTGTTAGTACTGATTTAATTTGTATTTTGCAAAACGCTTTCCGGACACATTGATGGCATGCAGGAAATATGAAGTGATTTATTTTTACAGCGCATGTGTTATAATTTTAATAGATTGTACAGTTGCAATGATGAAAAGACTCACTGCAAGCTTATGTTGAGCGAACCGGCCAGGTGAGAATGGCTCACATTCAGGAATAATGAGAGTTTAAATCCTCGTTCGGGGTCGATAAAATTAGTACTACTAATATGTCTAGATTGACTCTCTCCCACACCACGCAACAGAGAAATGAGGAATTCCCACCACAGGCTTAGTGGGGGCTGTACACTGGAGATGATCACCACCTCAGTGTTTATTTGAGCGGTGGAGTTTAATGACTTCGAATCAATCGTTTTGCGCACCTTAAGTACACCACCGAGGAACAACAGCAACAACACGATACAGACGCCAAGTGCCACTTCAGAGTTAGGGCAATCGATATCGCGATAACCGTCATGTGAGATAAATATAATGTACGACATCGCGTTCGTCGATCAGCATCAGACGTCTTGCGAGCGTGGAAGATTAGGCCAAACTATAATGTATAGGTGATTTCTAGCGCTCCATATAGTGGAGGTCCGTACGATAGCAGTACTGTGAAAGAATACATTGCAGGGCTGCACCTTTACCAAGACGGCCACTGCATCGCGCGATTTCAGATGCGCTTGTGCGGGCGTCTGGAATGCTCTTTCGTTAGGAAGCCACTGGAGCTACTACTGTACGTACTTTTACATCGTCTCGACTGAAACCTCATGTATTTAGAACTGATTCTTATTGTTTAGCTTGTTGTCCCCCCCGCTCCTCCGATTAACGCGGCTGGCTACGTACGATGCGAAAGAAGTTCAACATACATGCACGGATTTTATTTTTTTGATTACCTCATTTTGCAAGACATACCATATATATTTTTTTTAAAAACAAACAATATTGCGAGTCAGCAACGATAATTATATAATCACGACGACTTCGGCGACCCTACGCTGCCATGTCCACGCGGATCCACTAGATGGCGTCGTGGGGCCGTAGAACAGCGCCCCTGCTAGAACCTGTGCCCGGGGATCCGATGACGCACGGAACCTGCTTTGGCCACCACACCTTTGCGCAACGATCACCTACCGGCGCATGCCATCTGCTTTAGTCACGCTCTCTGATCTCACAGATTGAGGGCCGCGCACTGCACAACGCGTGCACCTCGGCGCGTGAGCGAAAGAATGCATTGGTAGAATCTCTCGTCGAAAGGCCACATCGATGCGAGCTGCGACTTCTTCTTCTTCTTCGTACTGCGCAATCACCCTCGGTGCGGTTTGCCTGCAATTGTTAGCCATCTGTTCGGGGAAGTTAATTTGAGATGGGATAGATTAACTTAGTTTGGTTGACTGGGTAAAACAATACAAACCACGACTATAATCACGCCAATCGTGTTGCTCGTTGCCATCGTTCTCAGTTCAGCCTGCCGCGCGATTGATAATATGCAATGATAACGCACAAGCGCCGTTGTCGATCCACTGCCACGTGAACGTCTCCCCACGCCGAGCCGCTTGTGATGCTCAGCGTGGGCTCGGCGGAGGGCCGCGTGGGGGGAGACCCGCTACTGACATCACACGTGTGCTCATTCTGGTCGTGGACGGGAATTGAACTTCTTAAGCGTGCATGTCCAGCATCGCATTGAGTTTCGATAATCATCTGGGCCACCGTTCCTCTTCCCATCTGCATTGTACACGTGGGGAAACGAAAAAAAGCTTCCCCTTTGAAAATATGCGAAATCTCATTGTGCCCTTATCTGGGTAAATCAATTTACCGTTCAAAGTTATTTAGTTTCAGTCGTACAGTAGTTTTTTCCTTAGTCGCCCTTTTATACAATTTACAGTTTTAACGTGTACTCACTTGGTCACGATGCCATTCTAGGAACGTTTTAAACCATGTTAAGCTGCTCTCAGCGAGGTCACCAGCTTCAACCCACGTCCCGGGATGCCTCGACCGATCACCATCACCCCTCGAGTTCTGATAAAATTGGCAACAGTTTGCGGGAACTCGGGGAATCTGTGTATGATCTACGGGTTAACCGGCTGCCGTCATGAAAGAGTGGAATTTCAATCCATGACTCAGGACGGCATACAACTCGTGCGGATACAGGTCAATTAAATATCTGTGTTAATGCATCCGATAGATCTCTGGCGTGCTTTGAGGTTGTATCGCGCGCTGCTCGGTATGGTGTCCGACGTTTCACTCCACGTGCGCGGAGCTTCTTCGGGAAATGATATTTAATTCCTGAAAGGAAAACAAACGCTTTCAGCAGGTGCATCAAGACGTCGGATATAACCGAAATATTCAGTTCCTGAACAAGTTCCCAACAACGTGGAGCGAAACGCCTGACATAATACCAAAAAACACGCGGCACAACTTGAAAAAAAACCTCACCCAAGAGCTCGAGACTCCGCACACAGCAAAAAAAACGCGTCAAAATTCCAAGAGCCGCAATACGAGGCGGTGTACGGGAGACGGTGGCCCCTTAATACGTAAGAGCGTCGGGTCTTGCCGACGTTCACCGCTCCCCACCTGGGCCTACAGCAGAAATCGCGAAGAGCTCCTCAATCAGTGGCAATTTAAGACTTGTCAGCTGGAGGCGCTTCGACACAGCGCTGAGACTCGCGCGGTGGCGGTGGCGTGGTGTGGGACTGGGCCACGCTGCCTGCAGTGCCGCTAAAGCCCTCAGTGGGCGTCGCTGGAGACTGCAGAATACGCGTGTCGGTCCCTGCTCCTCACGGCGCTCACTTGCCCAACCCCCACGACAGCTCGAGAGGACACCCCGTCCGACACGCTGTTTCTGGCTCTCTAACGGACGCGAATCGTGGATTCCTTCCGAAATCCTCGGCGCAACTACAGAGATGCTGTTATATACTTATGGGTGTAGGTCCTTTGGAAGTAATAATTAAAAAAATGGTATTTCGATATACGTCGGCAGCGTTTGGTGTCTTCCTGTGCGGTGTTGTCACTCATCACGCTCTTCCCATGCATCTTTGGTTAGCAATTCGCCTTGAAGCTGTGACATTACCATTTTACAACGCTCGGTTAAAATGCTAAAGACACCGCCTTGCGATTAGCTAAGCATCCTAAAATAAAGTCATCGTCGCTGATCAATCCACTGCTGGATGAAGGCCTGCCCAAACACCAGTTGCCTCTTCCATTGCGGTATCCCTCCTGAAATAAAACTATCTTGAGATTCGTAGACGCATTGCCGGGTAGGTTATACATATATAACAAGGGCATTGTTGCCTGTATGACACTTAATGAACCTACACGTATTTTATTTAATCATTTTGGTTGTACAATACATGAGTGAGTGTCTCTTCGCCTTTCGTGTGTGAGCGAGCTAGGGGAGCGGCAGCGTAGCAGTGAGCGCGCTGTGCTACGAACCCGGCGCCACGAGTTCGACTCCCGCGCGTCTGAACAGGTCCTGGGGCCTCCAAATGAGTGCCTGGTGCGTCGTGGGGGAGACAAAGACGGTCGGAGTGGTTTTGGCCACCTTCCCATCCCCTTGTGTGCTGTGCCGATCCTTCATAACTGCACTCTAACAGCACTTGCCCCAACAGTCTGTCCAGGCTATGCGGGCGATCTTTGTCTTTATATGAGTGAGAGAGATTTAAAAAGGGGGGGGGGGGGGATGCGGCTTTAGTTAGCGGGCCACATTCTCTGCATCCCGGATACTGAAAGGAACGGCTGAGTTAGGCGGGTGATGGCTTGGCGGGCGGGGGGTGGTAACTGAAAGAAAGATTCCCGGCCGAAGGTTTTACGCATAAACACCGGTCACCACCCCCGCTGATAGCTCTGTGCGTGCAAGTCCCCGTGATTGGCCCCAATCCCGTTGAGCCCCCCCCCCCCCCGCTTTGGGAGTACGAGTTCACAAATAGTGCACTCACTGGCGATGTGCAGACACTGCTTGTGGCAGGTTACACGCGGAACAAAGACAAAGATCCCCCGTGTAGCCTCTGACGGGATGTTAGCGAGCATATGTGAAGGTCGGAAAACGGCACACGGCCGGGCGTGGGTGGCCAGCACCACGCCCGGCCGCCTTTGTCTCCCGAGCGGCGATGTTTACAGACCGCACGAGGTTTTTCACGCTGACCACAACGTTCTCACACACACACACCCCCCATACCCCATACACACAATTGATTTCAAACCAATTGACAGACAGTTAGGATCACCCTGAATCATCATCAGTCTGATCAATCCACTGCTAGATGAAGGTCTCCCTAACCCGTTGCCATCACTCACGATCCTGCGATGGCATAACATACCTCGGCACCAGCGCACGAGTTGATTTAATCGCTCCATCTCCCCCAGTGGGCGGCCCCTTCCATTCATTTGACTTCAATTCGAGCAACGCTTCTATTTTACAAGAGAGCCTGGATAACATGGCACGTGCACTACACAACCAGTAATTTGACCGTGTGTGTGCGTGTGTGAACATGTATGACGGGCAACTAGGCAGGGTACAAATCACACGTGTTTAGTAATTTGGCTGAAATATGATCCCCATTTTTTATTACAATGTTTCATGGTGTAAATGCGTGGCATTTTTCCTCCAGATTGTGTTTTCTTTTCCCGCAGCGTAATACATGCAATGTAAACACAGCAACGATAAATAAAGTTTCAACATTGTTGGCAACTTCTGCAATTCACACCAACCAGGCCCTGTTGGTGTACCTGCCCTGCCTTAAAAATAAACTCTTTTTTTTGCTAAACTTTCAGCCGTTTAGCAATAAAGGGGGGGCAGAAGAAAACTTATATTCACACACACACACCTCAGTGTTTCCACGGGTAAATTAAATGCTGGCGTGTGGCCAATTAGCGCGTCATCGGCTAAATAATTAGCGTTTGTGGCTGAAATCGCGTGTAGGACTTTTAATGTGTGTGTGCCTTGTGTCTCCAGTGTAACTAGCTTGACTTGTCCCATCGTGTTGCGGCAAATCATGTTAGATTCGACTAGTTCGACATACTTCCTCTATAATGTTATGGCATGCGGGCAGCACGGTGGTACGGTGCGTTTGGCCGTACGGTGGCTTTGTGAACATTGTAATCTATTGCGCATGATTGTGCTTGGGAAATGATGGTGTGGACTGTACGGCAAAGCAGCTACCCCCCCCCCATCTCAACCCAACCACCCAGAATCACCTCCACTCAGTGTGCCCTTCCCCCAATACCACAACCACAAAACAGCGCCACAGCGAACAGGAACGCCACCAACCCACCCACTCACCAACCCACCCACCGACCTACCCCCTATTGGACGTTTTTACAGCGGTATAGCCAGTAGCATCCAACCCCCATCTCTCAAACAACACCCACCAACCTCATCAACCATCCCTCCCCCGCTCCCACTCCCACCGCCAAACCTCTGCTCCCTCCCTGGTAGGCGGAGTAGACCACTTCTGAGCAGTGTCTCGCCTCCGTAGAGAGCACACAACTGAAAGGGAGGTCGTCTGTGCGGAGAGAGCAAGAGAGAGAGAGTAGAGCGCTTGGTGGCTGGATGAGTTAGGAGGGGAGGGGAGAGTTGTGGAGTGGGCAGGCATGGTCCGCGATTGAAGCGCTTCCACAACCACCACTACGAACTGCGTGGCTGTTGCTGTTGCTGCTGCATCACCGGAGAAAGACACTGACGCGCGACGGGATTACTCTCGTTAGGGGGACCAACTTACATGCGCGGCAAGCCGGGCGACTGAACTGGACACGGGCAGAGCTATGGACTACCTTTTGCTGTTCCATTTTCTCATCGCCGTCGTCGCTCTCGAAGGTAAGGAACACGGGCGTCCATCCCGAACTCTTGCCGCTGTCATTGCCTCGCTCAGTGCCGCGGTGGTCACCGCTCGCTGCTGTCGGTGGGGTCAATAAATGATCGTGCGTGTGGGTTAGTTTAGCTTGGCAGATCAGCGATGCTTTCAAAGGCATGCTCTGACTGTTGGTGGGAGCAGCGGCACGCGTGCGTGCATTTCATATCTGTATGCGTGTACACACATTGCGTATGCCAGTAGGGCATGCTTTGACATGTGTGTGCCACCAACGTGTGTATAATGCAATAGTGGCCATCTAATATGCTGCTGCATGTCGACTGGCCAATGATGTGAGTAGGTGGGTGCATGTAGGAGAAACTTGTGATGCAACTGATCATATGCGCTCCAATTGATGCGATGATGCTTGTGCGCTCATACGTGCACACACTATTGTGTGTGCACGTATGCCAACGAAATCCATAACATGGGTACAGCCGTAGATAACGTTATACACAACCGTAAGTGCACGGCTGTTATCACGTACGGTCTCGTGGTGTACGATGGCTTTTTTATAATCCGAAACGCTTTTCTTTAAGCAGAGAGAGAGAGAAAATCACTCAAGCTAGCAGTGTTTAGAATGCAATGACGCTCAGATTCTGACAGCGGGTGGTTACTCTCACACGCACGCACCGAGAAACGAGCAGTAATCACTCTGCCCATAATCCATCGCTTAAAAGTTGATCAGATATCCAAAAGAAAACGCGCCAGGCAAATAGTAGATTAATTATGAACTTTTTAAATTGTATTTATTTTACACCTCGGATTCGTCATTTTTTAAACCACAGACGCGCAATGATGAAATAAAGCTTGTCCGGGACGAGAAGACGCCCTTGTCCGCTCCGCTGGAAGCTGTTATACATTCAGTGAGGCAGACGTGTGGTCTCTGGAATTGGATTGCCGCCGTTCATTGCCAGCGTAGACACGTGCACAAAGACACCGACAAAGATCCCCCTCAACCTCGCTGATAGGTTCTGTTGTGGAAAACTGTTGTTAGCGAGCACCTAACACCAACCACTAGATGACAAATACACAGACCCCCCCGTATAGCTTTAAACAGACTGTTGGGGCAAGTGCTGTTAGCGAACACCTATGAAGGCCGGAACGGTACACGAGGGGGTGGGTGGCCAGCACCACGCCCGACCGCCTTTGTCTTCCCCAGTGGCGATGTTTTTCTACACACCGCACCAGGTACTCATTTGAGGCTGAGTCGACCGAGGGGAGGTCCAGTACTGGTTCAGATAATCGTCACTGGTTGCTGGCCGTGAGCGGGAATCGAACTGGGGTCGCCGGGGTTCATAGCGCACCGCGCTAACCGCTACACACACACACGCGTAGCGATGCCGAGAGATAACGCGTCTGCCGTGTGTGTTACGTGTGGGCTGCACAAACAGTTGTGCATTAAGAATCACTTTAATACACACAATCACACGCGCAGAAAAATATGCTAAAGCGCACGAAATGAGCTTTTGAAAGTGGGACAAAGCGATAACCCATGGGGTGGGGGGGGGAAAGACTCGCGCGCTCTCTATGACGGAAGGATGCGAAATGAATGTGTATCCAGTGTAAGTGGCTGCTTGATTAAGGCCGATCTCGCAGGGATGATGGATGTAAGGGGGGCTATGTACCAACATCCAATGCGCCTTGATTTATTGCGAAGAGGAACACAGATGCCCACACCCCCCCGTAGACTTTCTAAGGCTGTAAGGTGGATGTGAAATTTGCGCCGTGTGCGATCCAGGCAAGTGGCAGCCAGCGGTTGCTTTGGGTTGTCACACGTCTCGGCAAAAAACAAATAACTAAATAACACATACGTGTGTGTGTGTGCCTGTATACCACGGGGGATAAGGAACGGGTTGGCTATTGCAGGGGGTAAATGGAGTGTTGGTGGTGATGGCTAAAGTGGACTATCCCAGTTTCTTGCTCGCGCGCACACTTAAAAAAAAACCCACGCCTTTATGTGTAATGTCGTGTCTTTAGCACGAATGTGTCCCGCTCAGAACGTAATTAATACGTATTTCTGTTTAAGCGTACTTCGTTAAAGGCCATGAAACCCGTCTGACGCAAAGCGGATATGTTGAATTTCATGCCTTCGTACGTTTCGCAAACGAACGGAGAGTTGGATGGATTTTTTTTTTAAAACGAGGCGTTATTGCGAGTTCTGAAAGGGTCCGGCGTGTGTGGGTTTCGGCGGGGTCACCGGAATAGGGGACCGCGTAGTGTGCTGCTTTTTACGTATTGTGCGGATCTCTGTGAAAACCCAATCCATTAAAACGGTTCATAAATAGTACACCGTTTTTTTGTATCTACCGACCATCAAACATATTGTTTATTTGATTAAGTATTGTGTGTGCCAGTGTTTTGTCCCTACTACTTGGCTGTCCTGAGTTTATTGCGTTTTCCTTGGCTTATACAAAAAAAAAGTATCACAGTTTTTCCATTCATAACAGGCAGTCATGAAAGTTTTGTAAATATACCAGATAGTTGAAGCCATTTCATGGTAGATTGTATATATATAGACCAGAAACATGGGAAATTATGTTGATATTGGGGTCTTAGCCGCCATGGGGACATTGAAGATCGAGAGCCTATCGCTTCGTTATTTTATTTTACTGAATTTTACAACACTGCAAACGATCATGTCAAAACAAACAATTTGAGACGAACTTAAGCTAAATGTTACATCAGTCTGAATCATCAATGATATTTTTTCTATATATATAAAGTACCTATACATTTATGTAGCTAATTAATGATGGCGAACCACATGTGTATGCTATGAAATTGTATGTCAAAACTGGCTTTAATCGTCTTTCAATGATTCGAGACTCTACCTTTGATATCCATTTATGCTTGATTTTTTTTTGTATTACATAAACTGTGTGATAGGGCAGATTTGTACTAATCAATGTAACGGGCAGTATTAATAATAGAAGAGACAGTGCCATATTAGAGACCTCCTTATGTTGGTCATTCCCTTTGACATTACCCAGTTAATGAGCAAGTGAGCAAAGATAATGAAACTGAGCTTAGAAAAATAATGAGATTGCATTTTCTACCAAAATGGAATCCGTTTTATGTGGCCGTTTCGCCGTAGTATTGAGTGATTAATTACACGGTTAGGAAATATGGATGCACTTTCTGCATATTTATAGGTGCGTTATTCAGAATTCAATATGAATATTTAAAAGTATTGGTTGAATTGCCAAATATCCATGACGGTGTTACCAAAAAAATGGTGTACTTGGGTTCTAGCTAGGCACTGCATGTGAATTACATTTCTGAAAATACTGTAACTGAGAATATAGTCTGCGTAATCGCATGGTTACATGCTTGTCACAGACGAACCTCTTTCGCATTGTTATGCAGCGCGCTGGACAGTATACAATCCTATAACATGTAGAACTTCAGACCGAATCTTTAAACAATTGCACTCGCCTATTAAGCTTAACAATACTCAGGTAAATATTACTAACTTAAACCATACGTAAAAATGTATCCCTATTTTAATATCTTCCAAAGTTGTACCCGCAATATACTGCATTACTATTTATATGCTGGCATTTCAAATAATTAGCTGCAACTTGGCATTTACACATTGTTCAGGGGAAAGCAAAAATGTGCCACTACATTTGTGCATTGTTTAAAATGTACAGTTCCACGAATAATTATTGTTTAATTGGCCAGAAAATCACATTGAGTCCCGATACTCTTTTTCAGGAGGGTCCTGCCCTGCCATGTTCGGCCAACGTCAATTATAATGGAATACTCCGTGTGTTATGTGTCTGTCCAAACGCTGTCTGTCTGTTTCTGTGCGTCTGTGCGTGTTAATACTAGTCTAATCCGTGTTTGTAGATGCATGACCTTAAATTCAAAGCAGCTCCCCCCTCGCTTCGGACTTTAGACGGGAGTTTCAGAATGCCCGCGCTGACAAACAGCCCATTGCCTCCGTAGCAGCAGCAGCAGCATTGAATTTACCTTCAAAGTTTCTGAATGTAGAGTAAACAAGCACTTTAAAAGCACATGGGACCCGATGTGCTTTGTGCACCTGAGCACATTGAGGTGGGGCCCTTCCACAATCCGCGAAACACACACGGAGAGAAAAGTAAATGTTGGCTTCAAAGCCATGGAATTGTTTACTAACGTGTTGCGTTGGAGGCGAAAACAGCCAGCCAGCAGGAGCAGTTTGCTGACCGCTTAATCCCGGCACATTACATTACGCAGAATAAGCCGTGGAGTTTGCTGCGCTTTAATTACTCGGGGGCCCATTTCATTTTTTTCCACGCCTAATTGCAGACGTATATTTTTTTTAATGCCTGCGAAGAATTGCTGTAAAGTGAACCCAAAAAAAACCTGAAGGTGAAACGGCAAAACTTTAAGCGTGACAGCTATGTGGGATTACACACGGGGAGAAAAAAAGAATACGGGGTGTAAATTCCCACGCGAGTTAATTAAGGTGTTGTAAATGCGCGTCTAATTTTTTTTTACCTTCTGAACGCGTCCTGCGGTGGGGGTGAATTCTTTTTTTTGGGCCCTGCCAATTTCTCTATTGATTTGTTTGACTGTGACGAACCACAGTACAAACAGTTTTAGCTGAGAGGGCCCACCAGCGGTTCAATTGTGTGAATGCGTGGAGTGTGAAGTGGGAGGGGGGAAGGCAATGCAAAGTGCAGGCTGTGGTCCTGATTTGAGTACATTTCGTGAGTGGGTTTGTCACTCCCTGAGTGCCGAGTTGTGCACACACGCGACGCGACGCCGGGCAGCATTGCAAAGGGGATACGCGACCTGGAACCAAAAATAGCCCGATCTTTTCTGATATTGCCCCAAACTTTTATCATAGTTATCCCTGTCAATTGATGTTTCACCACTTTAAGGGAACAAAAATAAATGTAACTTCCATTTTTTTTAAATCAAAGTCATTTCATTTTGTATATTATCCTTGCAGTACAGTCTCACATCTTTAAACACATATATAAAAAGCAATAAGCTGCCAAATGTTCCAAATAGGAAACTATGCAGTAAAATATAATAGCACACTGGGTCGTAACAATTAAAAGATAACAATATAATATCACCGTTTTTGTAAGTTACGTAATTTCTCTAAGACACATGACAGCCTGGCTTTTACAAATAACGCCATATTTTATGCTGTTGTAATTAACGTAATACACACATTTTGGTAATTCATCACGTAAATTGGGGGGTAGCTGCAGGAATTAAAGCTTCAATCCTTGCGCAAAATCGACTAACATTGTGAATGCGTCTGTGCGCGTGTATATATCCGCACAATATTAAAGTAGTTTTTTTTACTGCCACACTGAGTTTCAAGCACAGGCCTGTCTGATAATTTTTGACCAATTCCTTTTGAATCTTAAATAATATATATCTGCGTGAGAAACAAAACAGAGAAAACGCATTCTTACAAGGGGAGAACACTCATAAACGCATACATAGATTGCTTGACAAGTACTGTACTTCGTGTTTACGGGCATACTAAACTGTAATATCAATTGAACTTCCGCAAATAATTAGAGATTTGAAGCTTTCGTGACTGCAAGGATTCATACTCTTTGGTTTTATTCGGTAAAGTCACGTAGGTAAAACAAATTAAAATAGAATAAAATCAACAATTGAAACACGACGTTTCCGGAGGCAACGCAAGCTTGGTGCAGCGATTTTGGCTGTGACTGGTCCCACCTGAAGACGGAAGCTTGCGTTGCCTCCGAAACGTCGTGTTGTAATTGTTTATTCTATTTTAATTTGTTTCACCTACGTGACTTCCGCAAAATAAGTATGCGATAAATTATTGTAACTGTCGATGCCTCACGAGGCAGCTATTTCTCTTGGAAGCCCCACTCCACAGAAAAGCCAAAACTGCTTTCTCAATTTCCTGGGCCTATTTGAGAAGTGTGCCACCCGTCATATTTCTACTTCGTGCAGCGTTGCGCTTCATGAGCCGGGACAATTGTTATTGTGCCTCCCTCCTGCAAGGCGACCGTCAGCCCAGTGGTGCTTATCATACAAAGTCTCCTTGGCAGGTGACAGCCCCAAAGAACATTACTTAGTCCTTGCTCTGTCGCCACTGAGCTGTGTGCTCGCCTCAACGTTCGCTTTTTTTTTTGTTTTGCCCTGTCCCACATCTGCTCTTTTGGTGAGGCCAACTCTTTAGATGCGCACGCTATCTAAAAGCACTCCCACGCGTTTTGTTACAAAACACAGCGGTGGCTCCATTCTTTGCGCGCTTAAATACAGACGGAGATATTTCTCCGTCTCTTTGAACGTTTCTTCATTTTGCGATGACGTCTTGGGTTTTTTTTTTGGTGGCTGTGTGTTTAAAAAAATAAAACGGCTCTTGCAAATTAATTCGCACATATATATTAACAAGAAGTGGTCGCAAAATAGACAAAGCAGTCGCAATTCAAAGCAAGAAGTTCATAAAGAATTGCTGATCAATGTGCTACGCATTGCTTTGTTGTAATAGCTGAAGTTATTAACCCAATGAGCTTGAGTTAAACTTTGTTTTTATTTCCCGAACAACTAATTTAGGTGCTCCCGTAGGTTTCTGACAATTATTTGAAATGTTGCGAGCCCACAGTATCTTCTTAATAAGAGTAGCAGATTACACACATTGGTATGTTAGTGTATACTCTATGGTATGACTCCTGTTAACTGTGGTGATATAGGTGCACAGTGATTGTGGATGCGATTATCCACGACATAACCCGCCAATGTACTCCCCTTATCCATGAATAAATTGTGGATAACTAGAAGCTATTCCACAATGCAAAATTGGAAAAACCGCAGATGGTCATGGATTAAGAAAAAATATATGATCGTGGAGAATAGCAGTTTTCCTACATTCTGCAACGGTAATTTGACGCCTGAGTTAATTTCCCCAGTTTCGAGTGGGTTTTGTATTTTCCGATGACTTTTTAAACCATACTCACTCTACGACGGGAAAAATACGGTCGACTCGCGCACACCACTGTATTAGGGCCATCGGTGGAGCTGAGCATGACGTCCAGTGCTCATTACTCAACCACGGTGGCACCGACTTAAAATAAATAAATATATACTTTTTTTTACGCGTCCTAAGTGGCATTTCAACTCTTTGGATGTTTGATGTGCGTACATTCAAGATCCGGCAGCTTCCTACGTGCGATGGAAACATAAGTGGGCCAAACAGTGTTCTTAAATGCTGTTGTCGGAATCGTGCAAGTGCTAAATGCTCGACGTATGGGCTCTTCAGATCCCTGGGTCAAGCAATTTCAGCTGGTTGAAGTATCTATACAGCACAAAGTATACTTGTGGATTATTTGTATGTGTTTAACATTCAAACTGTGGTCTTATTTCAAGTGGATCTACAGAAATGAGAGGTGCTGAAAAAAAAACAAGTGCATCAGCACTAAGGGCACACTCGTTGTGTGTATATATTTAAAAATTTATCGTGTAGTTTCGTTATTAGTACGGCAATTGATTGCAGCAGAGAACACCTGTCCAGATGTGTTTCATTGAAAGCAAAGGTAGATTTCAAGAGACACGTAATCAGTAACGTGTGCTTGCGATGTGTTATTTATTTATACAGTGCATCATTATCGTGTGTAGGCTTCAGTGAAAGGAAATACAAATATATGTATACATTGCTTCGATATATTCCAGTGATTTATAAATCAATTTGCGTCTGCAACAAATGTCCCATTCACTTGGATAACCTTATTGCCTTGCTCCACATTTCCTTTTTAGAAAACTATCAAATATTTTTTTTAACCCACTTCCTCACCTGATATTTTAATTAATTTACGCTTCATTCGAAAGACGAAAAATGTAGGATGTTGAAATTGTGGGTATGCCTCGTCCGTTCCCCCATCTCATGGCTGTTATATTCTCAGCAATTGTGCAGACTGCCAAAAAAACTTAAGCACCTACCGATCGCTGAATAGCATAGCCTCCTTCACTTGATAACATAATGTAAGTTGAGTTGTGTTTGTAAACAGATAAAAAAATTACAGCCCTTGGAAATTAGTGGATTGCATTAGGGGCGCCGAGGTGGCAAGATGTTAACTACCTTGCCTGTTATACGGGAGGTCGTGGGTTCATTCCCGACCCTGACGCCTGCACATTTGGAGTGTGCCTGTCTCTCTCCCTGCTGTCGCGTGGATTTTCATTTGTGTGCCGTTTTTGTTCCTCCACATTTAGAAACATACCTTTTGAGTGTGTGGCTGCCATACATGTCCGCGTGATAAGCCACTTCGTTGAGCTATCATTTGTGGTCAGGTTGCTTTTTTTTAAATCGGCCTTACCTGGTAAAAACAAATAGTTGTAGTAAAAAATAGTACTTTACCAGACTATCCTCACCAAGGCCGTACTACTGTAGTGAGCTTTCCCCGTATTTTTTCATTTAACCACCAGGAAAGGCGTCCCCACTGGAACTAGTTCAGCTTTGTGCACACGGCGCTAAAACACACACAGATCCATAGGTCCTCGTTCACGCTCGGTGCTTGAGTGTGAGTGTTGTGCGTATTTTCTTTACCCTCATTTGTGCGTGCCCGTGAATTATCAGGCTAAGGATGGGGGGGGGGAGGGGTGAGTGACACAGCAAGACACAACAATGAGCCCGTTTTGTCTAATTTGCTGAGCCGAGGAATTCCCTGCTCACACACCAGGCCATGAATGCTTCTCCCCCGGACCTCACATTGTGCCCGAGCGGAGGCTGAAATATATAAATAAAGTTGCCATGTTTCCATAGGGTGATGGTCCCGGTGGGGGGTGTGGTCGCGATAAATCCTCGGTAAAATAATTAAGGCATTAGCTGTAGCGCAGGTCACCAATTTATGGAATAGGAGCAGGATGAAATGAACTGCTACTGCACGTGATATGTGTAATCCAAAAAATAATAGGGGCCGTATGCACTTTATTGCTAATCTCTAATTAATTCGTGTAAAATTGCGCAGCTTATGCATTTTAATGGCTCAGATTGGTGGCGGTATATGTTTTTTTTTTTATATATATATAAGTCTCGTTTATTCACCCTTCTGTTTTACTTTTAAAGCTGTGTTGCTCTTTACGCCACTGAGTATCGGCCCACATACCTTTGAGTCACACTCCGTGCACTAGCTATTGATTAGGTCTGCCAGCAGTGATATATGTTTCTGGTGGTATTCACAGTAATAACTATAATCGCGAGCTGCATGCGTAATACAACATTGCACGTGACGTTCAAACGACTTTTGCAAAGCCTATGATGATGAGCTTTCAGCTGGAGCGAGCTCGTTGGCCCCAAGTTATTTTACGACACATCAAGGTGAAAATGATGGACACGGTTTAAAATGCTGACAAAGTATGTGCATGAGCGTGTGTGGGGGGAGGTTTTTTTTTTTGACTGAAAATTCCACATCGATAAGCAGGTGTGCATTGTCACTGTTTATTACAGCTGCATAAAAAGAGGGGGGATGATGCGTCCTTTGTGATGTAAGCGTACCGAGTGAACGAGTGCCATCGGTAATGATATACCAATCCAAACTTCAAATAATCGCAACACAATGCCCCGCGCTGGCAAGTTGGGACAGCGGTGTAGCATTGTGGGAGAGAACAAAAAACAAATCAAATCTGGGTGTGCAAATGGACACACTTTTACAGCATTGTGGCAATGCTCAAATGCCAACGATTGCTGCTTTCCAAGATTTTTGTTTCGCAAATTAGTGGATGGTTTTCGCGCAGGATGACGATGAGTGATGCCAACAACATTAATGGTCTCCCCCCCCCCCCCCCCCCTCGTGAAAAGTTTGCGCGGTGGTGAAAATTGAAATAGTTGCCGAAAGTTAAGATAAAACACCGGCATTTTCTTGGCACACGTTGAGATGAAAAAACATGGTTATATATGACGCAGATAACACTTGCTAAATAATAATAGTAGTAACAAATTCAGAAAAAAACGTGGAGAAAGAAACCTGCCTGGAATTACATTGAGACATAGAATAAGGAACACGTAGATTTAGAGAATAGAGAGAGGTTAATAAAATGATTCACGCTGTTAAAGGAAAGGAACTTGGCTTCGGCAAGACTTGTCGCTGAAAGGAACTATGGCTGCCCGTCAAGAACAATAACAAGGAATAAAATCCGTTCGAGAGTACCTACAACGTGGAGTTGGAGCGATGAAATCATTAAATGTGGATCATTACATGGCAGGCTATTGTGATATGGATGGAGGGTTGGGGGAGCCTTCATCAAGCAGGGGATTGATTGTGGCTAACGATGATGATAGTAATACTTGACCTGAATACTAACCTCGTGCCTAGAATATTTGACTCACGATTGGCATGTTGTGAGGGGTAAATAAAAATAGTACCACTTTGTAGGAAGTTCAGAGACTCGGTCATATCACAGGAATGTGGAATTTCACAATAATTCTTCACCACTGACTCAGCACGGAGACACCACTGGTATTGCATGAAACCAGTCTCGTCCCTAATGATGTAACAACTGCCAAAGTGAACTTTACGATGGACTCTAAAGATGTCTGTATACTACCCGGCAGATGCTGACTTCATATATAATTTATTATGCAGTTAAGCGTTAGCTGCGTACGGGGATTCGGCAGTGTGTGCATGGATTGTGTGCATCGAACTGGCCAGCTTGGGTGTACAGATGTCAGCTGTTTCACGCTGAGCCCGCAGTAAACAAAGACATCGCTGGCGGTGCTCGTGCCTGGAAACGGCCGCACACGTGCATGGCATTGCCCGCGTGTGAGCATCGTCCGGCAGATTTGGCTTTGTGCTTTCGTCGCTAGCTGCGAAAGCAATTAGTTATGCAGGCGCATTGCAGCCTGGTGGCGCTGTGGTCCGAACTGCTGACTCGTACTCAAAAAGGCTTCCAGTTGAAATCACAACTGTATAGGCCACAGGCGGGGTTGTTTTGCCCAATCATCCCCGGGGGGGTGGGGGTCAGTAAAATTGGTACTCACTTTCTAGGAGGCGACGAGTGGCCATCCCACGGACATACTGGTGCCTGCCACAGGAATAAGGAATTGTACTTAAACACTCAGGTCCACCAGAGTCGATCCGATGCCTATTTAAGCTGACAGACACTTTTGTTTTGGCTTTGCCCAGAGAGGATCGACTTTATATAGTCATACCCTTCACCTTTGGGGATCGAGTGTTATCAAGTCTACCCAAGTGCGAAGAAAATGTGTTATATATTTAACAAGAAAACGGATAGAATACTACGGTTGATTATGGATCGCGGCACACAGTGTAAGCAATTAAATTACGATATTAGAAGTCGTAAATAACGTTAGTTTATAACTATGTAATAACGTATTCATTATTTTCCTTAGACAGAAACACACGCTGGCAGAGTTGAAGTTTTAATGATGAGCATCGGCATAATGGCTAGGCTATATTGAAACTACAGAGATTATAGAACAACATATCACCATTGGTTTATTTGGAGAAAGCAATCACGTTGTGATTTCCGTCCTGTTAATAAGGCATTGTTTATCCCGCAGTTTTATTTAATTGGTATTTGCAACAGGAAAAATCCAGTTGAGAATATTGTCAGAATTCACAAAATTAGTCATTTTAACTGATAGCCATAAATCTCACCCGTATGCCATCAGTGGGTTCGAGAACAGAGCGTCCTATTGAGAGGCGGCATTTAACGTAAGGCTTTGGCACGTTTCAAAGTGCGCTAAGTGTTCCCTGTTCGAGCCCCATGCAGTGTAGAAAATGAGCGTGAAATGTGGGACACACCCAGCAATCCACCCCCTTTTGACCAGCGGACGTGCAGACGGACAATACGCAAAGCGTGTGGGCGCACAATCACAATACGCCCGCGTCGATAACGAACGCGCGACCCGGTCGCTCATTCCCAATCGGTGGCCAGGATCCAGCGCAGGAGATCTCACAATCCCGTGACTGGGACACTCTGTTCTCTCGGTACGGGGGATGACCACTGCGCTGAATTCCCCCAACACAACCACCCAACCACCGGCGACAAAAGGCAGGCTTCACTGCCCGCGCAGCTCTGCCCCCCGTTGCGTTTCACGTCGACGTTCGAACCTCTCGCTCCACGTGGGCGAGGGAGCTTCTTGGGCCCTTCGGGGAGGCTGATTGGATCAGCCCGCGTAGTCTCCGTGCGGTAGGCTGGCCTAGCGTCAACACGTTCAGCAGCGGTTGGCAACATCGTTGCAGCTGCTTCATTCAATTCCTCCTGAAGGAGCACACCCCCCCCCAGACCCAACCAGCACATTGACATCGCGAGCGAACAATGAGCAAAACAGTGCACATCGGGGGGTGGGGGAGTACTCCTTTGCTTTTGTTGAACGCGGAGGGATGATTAGCCGAGACAACCGCTGGTCTGATGTTTGCACTGAGAAGTCTTACATCGCCAACAGCAACCACCCCGCCAGATAACATCACGGTACAGAACATGGCCCATCAACCTTTCAGAGATGACAGCACACGTTCCAGTGCGAGGGAAATTAACGGGACATTCATCATTATTTGGGTGAACTGACCTCCGCCATTGGGTTATTTAATTTTTACCTGTGGGCCAACTTCCAAAGCAGATGATCTTGACAAATGTATCAATTAGAGCCTTATGCGAGCAATGATTTGCACCCTCAATGAATTGATTTTGTTTAATGTATGTACCTCATTCAATGGACGGTGGTTAGTTATGGCTTGTGCGAGTAGAGTTATGCTCGTTTAGATATGTGATTTTTGATATAAAGTACGTACTTTCATAATCATTAAAGCGCCAAGGTAGAATGACCCTTGTGCAGTGACTTTGTAAATTATCCTTGCTGCACTTTTTGGGGCGGTTCTCTATTGCGTGTTATTGTCACACTTTCACCGATACAAATAATTATAGTTTACACATGAAGCCGTTTTGTAAGCAAATCCCGCCATTGCCGACTGCAGATTGTAGCACTGTTCGCAAGTTATCCCGTGCGCTGGTTAAACCACTGTGTGTGCGCGAAAAATCTGGAACTAATCGCACGCTGCCAAGCAACTCTTTACAATGCTCTGTTCATATTGACTGCAGTAGTTGTTGTTAAACATGCCGGTGCTGTGATTATATCTGAGAGCTCTTCACGTCTGCCGTAATTAAATATGCGTTCTGTGCGCGTTGTGCACATCATCAAGAGAGTCGCGGTATGCATTGGTGGTGGAGCAAATGTGTTTTTTTGTATCAACGACTATTACCGCACTATATTACTACCTCGATGACATACGTTCAATTCCTGGCCTCGTATAATACGAGTGCCAGTTTTGTATCCGAACCCAGCGTGTGTTTCCAGGATCCCAACGCTCTGTTTAACGCCAGCCTGAACTGAACTCGCGCGAACTCCAGCATTATGGAAGATAAATGTGCTTTGCTTCCCTTAATAGGTGCTCACTAACAGCACTTGTTATAGAGGGGGTAGAGGTTGTTTATGTTTCTAAAAGCGTCTGTATTTCCGGTACAAATGCTTTATTTCACTGTATTCTTTCCAGCTGTGTCAAAGGCAACGAGTTTATATGCTGTGTATACATTATATCCGACCAGAGCAATGCCATGAGCGCACTTCTTAGGAGGCTGAAAACGTTTTAAAAAATTGTGGTCATAATTTCAGTTACCACCTATGCATGGGCGTTGGACATGTATGTGTGGGGTCATGCATGTGCGTTTATACCTTCGTGTCGTGTGTGTGTACATTTATTCTTGCTGATGTGAGCAGAGCTATGCGTTTGTGCGTGTTTGTGTGCGCACACACAAAGACAAAGATCCCCCGTATAGCCTGTAACAGACTGTTGTGGCAAGTGCTTTTAGCGAGCATCTATGAAGGTCGGCACGGCACACGAGGGGGTGGGTGGCTAGCACCCCGCCCGACCGCCTTTGTCTCCCTAGTGGCGATGTTTACACGCCACACCAGGTACTCATTTCAGGCTGAGTCGACCTAGGGAGGCCCAGGACCGGTTAAGATAATCGTCACTGATGTTGGTGGCCGTGAGCGGGAATCGAACTCGGGTCGCCGGGTTCGTAGTGCAACCCCCCCACCCCCCCCCCCCCCCCCCCCACATATAGATACGTTTTTGTGCACGCATTCATCCGTGTGAGTGTACGCATTTATGAGCGTGCACACATTTGAGTTACGTTGGGCGGAGGCGTCAACGGGGTACGCGCATGTGGGCTAAGATAAGAATGTGCCATTGGCGAGCGGAACAATGGCATGCACGTCTGCGACGGCGTTATGAGTTTTTTTTCGTGAATGGAACGGGGTCACCGATTGGACATCGTTCGTCCGCATGCAAAAACCCCGTTAATGTCGGGGCCCTTTGTGCGTCGCGGGCGAAATGCGGTCGCTGTAAGAAAGCGGCAGACGCGGCCGCATGGAGAGTTCCACTCTTTGGCCGTGGCCACTGAAATGTGTCTGCAAGTATGGGGATCCACCCAGAAGATTTTGCTTGTTACACATTTTGGATTTGAAAACAATAAAATCTGAACTTTACCTTTCAAAGTGCGAACGGTTCCCCGGTGGGCAAGCGGCGAAAAGGACATTTTCATGCAGATAAATTGTATTAATTAAATTTTATACATATGAAAAAAAACCGGAGAACTTTGCTGATGTAAAAGAGCAAGAGCCTAGAGTTGAGAATCATGCTGTTTTGCAGAGACATGGTGTACAGAAAATAGCCATGCATGTCGCTTGATTTGACAGATTCAAGTCTCTTGAAGGGTGATAATGGTGAGCTAGAGAACAGAAACAGACAGTATTGGCCCTGAAAATGTATTTACACCGAGTTATTTTTTTCCCTGCGTGCCAAGCTATGCATGAACCCGGCATATATTGCAGAGAATATAGTAGTGCCGTGTAGTTTTGTTATGTTTTATTACGTGGGAGAGAGTAAGAAAAATGGGCTCATTTCGTGCGGATCATTAATTTATTTTGGATTCTATTACAGCCCTTTATATATTCGAGGCCGCCTTGTTGAAACAACATTACACGTCTTGCCATCTTTTATGTTAACAAGTGTGTATCCACAGCGCCGTCCGCCAACGCAAGTTGATTCTCCTTGCTCCGACGAGCAGTAGGCCCGGAGCGCGCGTCTTCATTGGCGCCGCCGTGAACGTGTTGTGGAAATTCCACATTTCCATGGCGCGGGGGGGGGGGGAGGCCTGTTGTTTATCCATGCGTCGACCACTATTGACTGGTTACAAATTGGTCTCTTATGTGCGCTGTACATATATATTGCGTGTATGTTTATAACCTCGAATAGAGATGTAATCGTGCCATCGTATCTTCAAACACCTGGTTTTTTTTCCAAGGAATCAAGCCCGCGGGGGTGGGGGGGGGGACATTTTAAAACGGTCGTCTTGTCGAGCCCTTTGTGCTGTGTCCCCTGTGCTTGTATCGCGTGGTAGTGTACGCGCACAGTCCAGTATATAGCAGACGTGTGTATAGGTGAATAGTATGAGCCGATAGGCCTGGGAAGGTGAGCGAGTCGAAGTGTGTCTCCCTTAACAAATGAGAATGGGATGGCGTTTCCTTCTTTGGGACTGCTTTTTGTGTTTCGTTCGCCGACCTTCCCACCCGCACCTCCGATGAGCACAGTTTTCGGCTCCGTACGGTGCGGTGGAAGTTCAACGTGCATGCATTTGTGGCCCGAATAAAATGGTGGCAATGCCACCAGAGAGCGACTTTGTGTTGTTTATTGTAGCAGTCGTTTGTATAAAGCAGCACGTGTACATGCAGTATATATACACACAAATATATTTTCATCTGTTCCTCGGCAAATGTTGATTATATAACCTCATGCATATCTAGAGAACAACACTTAAAAAATATTTCAAATTTTCATAACCACCACAGTGAATCTTTTATAATTTGAATATTTTGCACGTTACTACATATAGTCGCATGCATCAATATCACCACGTCCATGAATATTGTCAGGGCAACAAATGAACCTGTGATATAACTAATGAGATTATAGTTTTTTGCATGTTGCCTAATAATGTCCGGCGATTGTAAAAAAAATATATACTCAAACTATGTACCGATGGATTTTGTGGACATTCTTAGGCAGTGCTAAAATCAACCATTATTCGACTTGGAAAAATATTTTATTTTATTTTGGTGATGAAGATAATCATGAAAGCAGTGGCTGAACTGCCTATAAGCTCACCATTTTTTCTGCCAAGGCCAAAGTTCACTTGTTTAACGTCTCGGGTTGGACCCCAGTGGCGTAAGGAGATCCGCTAAATCGCGAAGTTTCCTGTTGGAATGGCTTAGAATGTACTGCGCGTGCGTGCACGCGTGTGTGCATGGCTGGGGGGTGGCGTAGTGGTTAGGGGTTACCGCGCTGCGCTATGAACCCCGCAAACCCGAGTTCGATTTCCGCTCTCGGCCAACATCAGTGGCGAATATCTAAAGCAGTTTTGGGCCTCACCTAGGTCAACTCCGTCTAAAAATGAATACCCGTTGCAGTGTGTAAACATCAGCACCGGGAAGACCAAGATGGATGGGCAAGGTGCTTGGACACACAATCTCCTTGTCAGCCTTCAGATCTGTTCACTCATTGGACTTGCCCCAAAACGGCCTTTGGTAGGCTCTACGGTGGGATTGTTATCTTGCGTCCAGAGTGGGAAGGAGTGGTGGCGCAGTGATTGATGCTCTTTGCCTCTACTGCTAAATTGTTTGTGCGCATCTTTCGCACCATACGTAGCCAGCCGTGCTAATCGGAGCTGCATTCGACTGCTTAAAATGAGTAACTGTACTTGGTTTAGGGGGTAAATGTCAGCCTGAGTTGGGTACCTGCTACAAGCGGTGATCACCATGATCGAGAGCAGTGGTTCTTAAACTTTACTGCAGCCTGGCACCCCTTTGGTTCTCAATGGAAAAACGAATATATAATGTTTATAAGTACAGAGGGTTTGATGAAACAAAAGTAGTCGTTCTTACGTGTCCGTGCTTAATTTGTGTTTCGATTATTTACCTTCTAAAAAAAATCTGGGCCTTGTCTCGCACCCCCAGAAAAAGGGCATCTCGCATCCCCAGGGGGTTGGTTATTCACATCAGGGGTAAGAACCGTCGGCCGTTTTGGCCGCCGGAGTCGAAGCGGTTCCTGACACACGTGTGTATGTTCCCCCATCACTCGTTAACCAGCCCCAGACCCCTGCGAGTAACGATGTTAATCCCAAGAACGTGCGCCGACTGCAAAATAGCACCGTCTAAATTTGTGCCTGTGTGTGTGTTTACACCGTGTATAATTTCATACATCGCAGTCGAGTGCTCCAAAATATACTCCTGCGTAGGTTTTTTTTGTTTTGCGGTATTGCTGTATAATCTCTCCAGTGTTGCTTTGGGTTGTACCGTGTGTTTGTTATTTGTCTCTGCACGGGGGGGAGTGCTTCTTCTCACATGTCTGAAGAAGAAGAAGAAGAATCTACCCCCCCCCCCCCCACATGTGGAGCGCGAGGTTGGACATCGCGCCACGCAACCCGGAAAACACATTGCGGAGCTTACAGCACAACCGCGAAAACCTACTGAGCAATATACTAGTAATGTATATCCTTATTATAGCAACCTTTTTCATTGTGTTTGCTTTCTTATAAGAATATTCTGGTTGTGATGTGTAGACCACAGCATAACACAAATAGCAAGTATATTTTTAGCTCTTTCGGTAAAGTCACGTTGAAGGGAAACAATAAAATAATAATATATATAAAACAATATTGTTATATATATTATTTATATAGTTTTATATATATTATTTTATTGTTTCCCTTCAACGTGACTTTACCGAAAGAGCTAAGAATATGAATTACTGCAGTCACGAAAGCTTTAAATCACAAATAGCAAGTGTTTAGCATCTGCTTCCTAAGTACGAGATCTCTTCGTTACATAAAACAGTATTATTGCTTACAAAAAAAAAAACATTCTTATTGCAATTTTCACGTACGCTCAAATTGGCCGCTTTATTCAGTAAAGTCAAAGCAAATGAAAGCGGGAGCGGAGTCTATTCGCTCGCGATGCAGACGCGAGCGAATAGACCCACGACGGGGCCACATGGCCGCACCTAACAGCTGCGCTGCATTAAATATTGCTCGTAAGCTTCAGTAGCTGCACGGTAATCAGCAGCCTCTGCTTGACGTCCCTGGAGTCCAGTGTCTCTGTCAGTGGCTCCATCTGAGCCCCAGGCGGTGGGGTGTCCCTCTATATTAGCACCGTATAGGATCCTCCGCGTAGCTCTTTGACAGCACGATTTTTTTTTTTTTTGCCACTGCCCACCCACCACCCCACGGCCCAGCACAACAACAATAAAAAAAAATAATATTCGCACTGCTTCGCGAGCTGCCCTTCGATCATGACGTCCAGCTGCGCCCCCACTCGCTTTCAGACAGCGCGGACGCCATGATGGGTTTGCAAGAGCACCCTATTGTGCGTCAGTGTCGAGGAAAATTAACCTCGCGCAATGAATAATGCATCTCAGACGACACTATTTAAAGGGGCACTCTTCGAATTACGACGATTGGAAGCCGAGGAAGTGCCAAGGGATTCATGCAGAATGTAAGCAGACAAACAGATATGAGTCGTTTTGTGGTGCTTTAACGAAGGTATGGTCATGTTTGTGTTACATTTGGTGCAAGTCCTGATATCTGGGTATCCATCATCGCTGGTCCTACTATCTGCAAATTTACTTAACTTATCCACGAATCAAATCGTGGATATTCATGGATAATAGGGAGAGTTGGGACATGGATAAGAGGTTTTTTTTTGGGACGCAAATTTTCTGTGGATGATAGGGTCACAGATAAAATGACTTCAACTGTACATTAAACATCGCATCTATTTTTCTGTTATCTGCTGATCCTATTGTCAGCAACCCTGAATTCATCCTCACAAAATTCGACTCACTGCACGTGGACTTTTCCTCTTAAACATTAATATGCACAGATAAGAGGTGCGAACTGAAATCAGTGGTACATTTTCCCTGATATCTGTACTCGGTGAGAAGCGGAATTACATAATGTGAGATGGACTTCGTGCAGCATTGTATATATTTTTTTCTGCAATCTACTGAATGTTGATTTGTGAGCCTCATCGCATTCATAAGTTTCTGACTCTTCTACATTCGGATACCATGGCATTGGTTTACTGGGCCTTGCCCTTCTGATAGGGCTTAGTGCAATTACAACTAATCCAGATTTTGCATTAATTTCAATATAGTCATAGGCTACTGGAGAACAGTGTCTCGGACACAGCTCTTTGATTGAAGCTATTTAGGTTTACTTGAGCAATGAAGCAGATACCTATGAGAGTGCTGAAGTCATTAACCAAATCCAATTCAAAGGTCTAACTCGGCTCATTAACCCCTCTGAGTGTTATAATATGCATACCACTGTGGGAAGTCAGCAGTGGGTCTACCGTAAATAAAACAAAAACGCAGCTCCCACCATATACCTGGGATTTCCATAACTCATTCAGGAAGTGTATCATTGATTTATTTTGTAAATTAATTTAGGGAAATGGGACATTTGTACGTCTGCTGTAGAGTAATCGACGACGAATTAAAAGGTGAATAAGTAAATAACCAGTGTCCATTGATAAGTTCAGCAGCCTCGGTTTGAATTGTCGTGTGGGCTTTGTGGCACGAGGATTAGTAAATCCCTGGTGGTATTGTTTACGGGATGAAGGTAAACCTGGCATGTTGGAGATGTCCCGAGGTGTTCCGTGGGATTTGAAATGTAAGAATGTGCGACTTGTCTTTTATTTTGCTTCTTGTTCACAGTCGGCCGGCCGGCTGCTTGTGTTTCATAAACGTGTTGCGATATGACGGAACCATACGTTGTGCAATTTTTTCGGTTTTATAGAAGAAGAAACATTCAAACCCCGAGTATGTGTTGTTGTAGTCGTAGATTAGCTTTGTCCTGCATTTGAACATCAGCACGTAGTGCCCCGTTTGACCCAGATTCCACCCCCCAAATCTCTTCACATGGTGTTATGCAGTCGATTAAATGATTTGCAGTTGCCCATGAAATTCACGTTAAATTCATTAGCCATGTCCATGAGAATGCTCTGCCAAACCCATCCGAAGTGGTTTATCTTATGTTGCGCACAAACATTTAACTGTTTGATGCCTGCGAGGAAAAACCTGACGTGGTGCATCATTCGCGAAATGTTTGAATTGTATACCCTTAAGGTTCGATTGATTACGCTTTCAATGTCACTGTTGGGAAGAGCGAAAAAAATTGTGATGCGTTTTGTAGTGCACATTGAACAAAGTGAATTCAATTCCCTGGGCACCTCCATAAGCCAAAGGCAGTGCTGTACTTTTGTCATTAATGCTGCTGGCGAGAAAATGTTGTCTGCTAATGTTCGGGTCAGCGGCCCTGTCTTATCTGTTAACATTGATGGCGGTTAAGTGTTGTTGGTTTGGGCTTGTAAATTATGACCAACCATTGCATAGCAGTGACTGGAGTGTTTTTTACTACTGTGGATTAAGATTGTACCCCAAATACCTGCATTTGATTCCCAGCCATGTCGTTAAAATGCCAAGTCTCATTCACACTCCGTCAACACTCAGATCGTGTCCCTTTGCAAACCACTAGCAGTCCTGAGGCAGTGGTGGCAATTCCGCGTTGCTATGGCGAGGGCTTGTTTTATTCAATGGTGATAAGTGTTGGCTTAAAAAAAGAGTGGTACTCAATTTATTGGCCTAGAAGGCATTGAGTCAACTCCCAACTGAGATTTGAATTTTCAACATTCACATTGAGTGTTGAACAACCTGCAACAGTGCCAACCAGTAGGGTCTTTCTCCTGCGTAAGTGGAAGTCAATTTCTGCCAACTTTTAGAAGTAAAACTGGCCCAGTGGGAGGAAAATTTCGTACGTTTGCGTCACAGGGCAGTACACTCCTGTGCAACACTTGATTTTATCTCATCGCGGTTTGTGTGTGTTTTCTGCCAGTTGCCATGCACACCTTTTCGGAGACGCTTTGCATATAGACACCAAATATATTCGAAGGTGGTGAGGCAGTGGTTAATAGTGCTCAGGTGCACTGCACCAATACACCCAGTGACCTCGGTTCGATTTTAGGCCACGGCTAACATTGGTAGCTTGTGCGCTCTCATTCTATCCTGCGGTCCGTCTTCTTCATTAACCCGCAGTGGCCAGCTTGGTTGAGTTTGGTTCAACAACCCCCCATGACTGACTTCTGACTTGTTTAGAAACATGCCTTTTCGAGTATTTGGCTGCTATATATTTCCACATGATAAGGCCAATTCGTTGAGCGGTCATTTGTGGCCAGGTCGCTTCTCAAAAAAGAGCTAGAAAGCTCAGTGGGCCTAGACTGGTAAAATTTTAAATAGTTTAGTTTTGCATAGGGGACGGGGAGCCCTTCATCTAGCAGTGGATTTGACAAAAGTCTGAAATTATTAACGGAGGCTTGCGCGCACAGTTTGCGAACATACAAAGTGCAGAGTAGATATTCTGCGGTCTTTGTTGTAGATGGCGATCGCTCATACATCCCTGTGATTGCTTCAAGAAATCTTGGCATTCTATAAAAGGGCCGAAGCTGACTCCGTGTCGGTGGTACATTTTAGCGGGATGATGTTGTGATTGAGTGCAAACTGTAGAACCTGCAATCAATCACCAAAAAGGGGAGTGTAGAACTGTGGGATTTCTACCCGTAGCAGTGAAAATTGACCATCGCTTTGGTTGTTTTTCCAGATCGCCTTTGTGTCCCCCCCCCTCCCGCCGCTTTGCTCGTGCCCAGAATGAAGCGCCAGAGTCTGAGCGAGAACGGAGGACACGGGCTGTGGTTTTTTGGCGATGAACAATGCAATGTTGAGGCGTTGGCGTTTTCTTTTTTTAGTTTTCCATCCAGCTTGCTGGAATGCTTTCGTCTTTGGTTGCACGCACAGCAGTCTGGAGAGTTCGGGGGCAGCTCATTGCTGACCATCGATAGCGAACCCCCATTGCTCTCATAAATGCAACCATTACTGTCAGATTCTACCCAAGTTTGTGTTTTCGTGCCTCTGATACGGACTGTGTGGCGCTGGCTTTGTGTGCCTGCCGTGGCTAGAAGGCTTTGACCTGCATTCGGAAGGTGCCGGTTCATATCCCGGTTGGCTGGCTAGGCGGGGAGCGGCCGGGGGATTGTGTCGACTCGGCCAATCACATTTGAACGGTCGCTAAAATGAGTGTCAGCGGTGGTCGTGCTTTGGGGAGAGAATGGCTCTGCTCTAGGAATGTAGAAATTCTGCCACTGGCTCACTGCTGTCAATAGAGACGGAGTGGTGCCTGGCATTTTTCTCACCAGTGACAGGTATTCAAACACATTTTTTGTTGTTGTGCACTATTGTTATGTTACTAGGTAAGTCCCATTGAGCTATATAGCTCTTTTTCAGATGCGACCTGGCCACAAATGATAACTCAACGAAGTGGCCGATTTGCGTGGAAATGTATAGCAGCCAAATGACTCAATTCGCATGTTGATTATAAATGTGGAGGGGAAACCCGGAGGAGCTGGGGAAAGTCCACATGACCACGGGTAGAGCATCCCAACACCAAATATACAGCAGGTGTCAGGGTCAGGATTTAACACGAGACCTCCTGTATACCAGGCGAGGTAGTTGACATCTTTCCACCGTTTATTATATCATTGTACATGCTGTTGTGTAATATGTATACATAAAAAACAAGTAAATTCTGTTATCATATCCATTACAATTTATTGACACATACCTTGCAAATTTTTGAGAGTATGATATTGTAAATGTTAGGGTGGAGCATGGCAGTGGTCAACACTGCCCTATGAACCCATCTCCCACCCAGCCAACACTCACCGGCATGGTGAAGTATGGTCAACAACTGGCATAGTGTGGCGGTGGACTTTCTTCAAGTAGCAGACTGACAAAAGGATGTCTGTCCTTCTTCATGCTCCCTGTTGTACTACTGCAGTGATATCTTTTACCATGCAAATCAGAATAAGAAAAACAAATGTTCAGCGTAAGGTCACATTCCTAAGCATCAAAGTGTGAATCTGTAGAAGCTTCGAGAGATATACACACGCATAAGCCCAGAAAACAAAAAACAAAACCCCTTCTTTGCAATGTTTAAGCCGTGAAAAAAAAATGTTCACCCATGGCTGTTGAGCGTCAGAAGCAGTTGTTTACGTTTGTAGGTATTGTTTTTTTTTCAAAGGAGGATTTGAAGTGATGAAAGGGAGAGATCGAGGGACGTGCACAAATGAGAATGTTATTTGTCTCTGGAAATGTAGTCCTCATGGCTCATGCAAAAAAATGCCCGATGAAGACCTGATCAGCTGCGAATAATGGATTGCTTTCCATCGTGATGGTGGTGCTGGTGGCGGCGGTGGTGCTGCTGGTGTTGGACGCAGCTTTGAGTCCCATATTTTCTTACAAGGTTCGCGGTTTGTTTAACTCGAACGGACGTCACGACCCGGCAACTGGAAGGTTTGCCGATGCGCTCCGAGTTGGCCCGCGCGTGTGCAGTGCGGGTGTGTGTCGGTGAAGCCTGCATCGCTTGAATCAACACCTCCTCCTGTCAGTGTCATCGGAGGGAATGGGGTGGGAGGTTACCTGGGAAGGGCAAAGGTTAGGGGGGGTCGCCATATGGGGAGGGCATGCACAGCCGAGTGAGAAAATTGCTTTTGAAAATTAGCAACTGCTTATTTGGGCGAGCAGTGCTGCTGGGTAGTTATCTACGAGTCATTTTGCTGGCAGCTATTTGCTATCTTATTGCTGCATGAACAGTTTTTATCGTTTGCAAATTCTTTTTCCGCATTGCCTAAACTCACTTCCTTCACATATTGCGTATAGCGGAACTCCTCTTGTCCCCCGATTGCTGTTACTCGCGACTCCTATTATCCGCAGGAGCTCCAGGGTCAGCAACAACTCCTATTATCCGCGGCTCTATCCGTCATATGATTTATCATTCTCTACGGTTGTTTCCCCATCCTGCGTGTCTAACTGGATTCCTATTATCAGAATGTTGTTTTTTTTCACAGATAAGGGTAGTTTGTGGTATTCGCCTGACCCCCTGACGTTTATTCACAGCCACGGCTAACATCAGTGGCAAGTGATACCGGAAACCGGTCCCAGTTCCCCCACCCCATTGCACCAAACCATACTAATCAGATTGGTGAAGTATAGACAAACGATTCCCATTGGCTGATACAGAATGGATATGCCTTCATGCAGCGGTGGATTGACAAAGGGTTGCAAAGTATTACTTAATATATTTTTTATATTTAAATAAACCTTTATATACAGTTTTTAACAAGTAAATGGACTGGTATGTTTTTTTACATGGTCGTTTAAACTTGGCTTACAACAAATTGCGTGCGACTTCATTAAAGCGCACGCTTTCGCACGTCATCTTTAACAATGACGAATGCATCCGTGTAGTTGGAGGGTAAAAATGGGCACAAAGCAGAATTGCTGCACCAAAAGTTAATGCCACGGCTGCTTCCTGGGGATGCAGTACGCTGCCTCGCAATGACACATTGGTTGCGCTAAGTTGAAGAAGGAGAATGGACGAAGTTTTAAATTAATTTCACCGGCAGAATTATTGAGCACATGCACACAGTAGTGTACGCATTTTGACGTGTGCTCTCAAGTTGGACATTATGCTCACATTACGTTTTGTACGAGACAGGAGTGGCTTGCCATGAATATTTTCTTGGCAATATATAACAGCGGGATTGGGAAATTGCCTTTTGAAAAGTCCAGCATGGCTTCTAATGCAATTTCATCTCTTAATTTACCACACTTGAGTTTCAAGACTCTTTCAAGAAGGTGACACTCAGCGTGATTGAACAATTATTATTTTCTGTATTTTTTTTTCCATTTGTGATAAGAAACCTGCTTACTTGCATAAAATAAATGCGTGATGTACTCGCAAATGGAGGTCTGTTTCCTGGGCCTGTAGGTGGGTGGCTTTGTGCACCATTTGCAATTCACCAACCGTGCCTCCACATTCAACATAATTATAAGGTGAATTATATGCCACCATGCTGAGCTATTGTTCTAAATCAGTGGATGAACTGGCCCTGTCATAGAAATGTGCAGGATTGATCACTGGCTCTAGCCAATTAATGGAGATGGGCACCACTCCATGCCTCTTGAGAAGCGAAACACCCCACATTTTTACTGTTAACGTTAATAAGCAATAACTTTCTTTATTCAGAATTGCATTTACTTTGCATCTTGTCGGAGAGGTGACCTTAAATGTAAGGTATAATGCCAACAACCCCCCCCCCACCCCTCAATACAGCACTGTATTGCGACAATACATTTAACACGATTACAATCTTCAACCCGGTGACTTGCAGGCTGTCGTATTAAATGAGCGTTGCCACGAGATGTTAATGAATTTTGGATTGTGACGCTTAGGTTAGGTGCAGACTATTAATTTCCAGGACAATCCATTGCGTCTGTTTTTGTCCAGAGCTCGCTAATGACTATAAACACGACGGGTAACCTTTCCACGTGCAGTCGTGTCTCAAGCTGAGCCCCTGCATGATGAAGCTGACGCAGTGTTTTCATACGGTTCAGTAAATAGCATTTAAGAATGTGAACATTTATATCAGAGCCAGCATCGGTGCACATTTCCTCTCCATTTATTGTAATTATATCGCAATTATTTCGGTGCACATGTTTCACTTAATAAAGTATGAGGTTTGAGAAGAAATCCAGCACATCTAAGAGAACGTATAGCCAAACATGAGCTATAAACACAGATTTGGAACGATTTAAGACATCTTCCATGAAAGTATCCGTTTTACTGTGATTATGTTTAAGATTGTATCAAAATATTTTCTAGGAAAATACACAGAAGAGTGGTTTAAAAGTTTAACAAGATATTTTAAAAGAAATTCGCTCAATAATTATTTATTTAATATACACAGCGGAACGGTGGCACCTCCATAGGATGCGAGTTCAAATCCTTGATGGGGTTTCAACGCAGCCCATCATCCCTCTGGAGATAGTAAAACGAGTACAACTCAATGAAATGCCAAGAGTGGTCATTCTATGGACATGGCAGCGTCCTCCATGAGCATGTGTAATTTGCGCACAGTAGTAATAGGGTTGCCAGTAGTTGATGACTGCTGGCTCATTGTTCACTTAAGCAGGGCGATATTTTTTTTTTCACATTGACCACCCCTCAATATCTACAATCTCTCTAGGTGCGTTTCCACCTTTGTTCACATACTGCTGTCTGAGAAGATACAGTAGACACACAGGGACTCTTCTACTTATGGACGAGTTAGTTTCCAGAGGTTTGTTTGTAAGTTCAAACTTTGCTCCTGTCGATTCCAAACGCGTTGTACGGCGTGTCCACTAAACACGGGGAATAGCTTTCAAAGTTGTATCATCTCCTGTAGATGTAGATGGCACCGGTTCTTCACGTTCTGCAGATGTAGATGCCACCACCGCCATTTATTGTGCTGTGGTTTTAACTTACGACGCTCGGTCTGAACAGGCAACTGGACATGGACAGTTTTGGTTTGTATCTTTGAAAGTTCTTAAGTTGAATGTTCAAGTAGAGGTGTCCCTGTACTTATTATTATTCATTGCATATTATTTACATACAATTGCTGCATTGCCAAAAGAGAGATTTTAAGGTTTTACTTGGATTGAATTGCTTGAACTTTCATTTCCATTAAAACGCGCACAGACTAGATCCTGTTTTAAAATTCCCATCCGTCTTTAAAAGTAGGTTAAAGCAAACCGCAACACTCTGATGCGTTTGCTGAGAGCTTTTTCGTGACCTGAAGCTCCCAGTAAGTGGAGCGATACAAACTCTGAAACGCATCCATCGAGAGCTCTAAAACGCAGCTGTGAGAATCTACACAGGAGTAAAGTAAAATCATTTTTCACAGTAGTGAATGCAGCGTGATTTGGACAAGTCAAGGCACTTATTGAACTGTGGCTGGGTTTTTTAGCTTCAGACACGTTCCCTTATCAAATTTCAACATGCGCGCCGTGATATTGAACCATGCATGTTCGTGCAGGTCACTTGCTGTGCTTAGGACCAACCGTGTCGATTCCCGTCCACGTTTTAAGTGTTTAAAAACCTCGCCTTTAATCCCGATGGTCGCCTGCAGTCCTTGTCAAGGTGAAACAGTGTCCTGTGCAAGATTGCTAGAATATCGACTCATTTATGGCCTTCGGAGATCATGCCGTGATAAAGTGTGCCCCTTTGACCTATGTGACATGGGTTGGAGACCTCCTGTGGGTGAGCAATAAGGTAGATTTGTCAAAGTTATATGTGACAAACACCCAAATGAGATTTCTGTCAATGAACCTATTTTCTACCGAGTTGCAGTAGTTTTCATTCCGAAGGCTTGCGCAAGCACCATCAATCCTCTGCTCAGATACTCACCCTCCCGATGGAGTTTATTCTAATGGATGAATATTGAAGAACACTTTTCACACCATTTAGGCTAATCAACCAAATTGAAACAAATGCTTTTCATCGGAAGTTATTTAATGGTTGTATCTCATAGACCGGATGAGCATGCAACAGACTGACACGTTTCTAAAGGAGGCAATGCTCAAGGGCTGTGCCACAAAGGCATTCCTACTGGTATCAAGTGGACAACGAGGACCTATAATAGCGAACTATTTGAGGTTGGGAAACTACTTGGCAAATAAAAATTGGAAATCCCAAAAAAAAATAAATTAATTGCCGAGTCCACTGATGGATAACAGGTGACATGTTAAAGGTGTCTCAGGAAACGATGTTTGGAGGGGCTCCTATTTCACTCGAATCATTGTAGGTCCCATAGCAATGGTGTTCAACTTCATGCAATTATGCAATCTGTGTTGCCCCCAATATTGTATAAAAATGTGCCACAAAAATGCGCCACGTCAAAAGAGTAAACTCTATTTTCCAATACGACAAAGTATATTCATCCCTTTCTCAGCTCACTGCTAGATGAAGGTGTGCCTGTGGAATGTAAGTCATGTGCTATATTTGACCATACTTCACCACGCTGGGTTAGTGTTGGTTGTTGAAGTGGTGGGAGGGGGGTGGCAGAGTGCGCTCGACCGGTTGAGATGTTTTACTTGTCACTGATGTTAGCCGTGGCCGGGAATCAAATTGAGGTCGCTGGGCTAGTAGCCGAATGCACAAACCACTGCACCACCGCTCCACTCGGGCCTTAGAATGTATTCAAACCGAGACGTGCCTTTCGCAATGAATCTTTCAAGTGGAAATGTATTCAGTCCGGTCAACGTTCCATCGAATCAAAAGTGAGGGGAAAAAATAAAGTGGTACTGCGGAAAGAGCACGCCACTAAAACATGTTCGAGCCGTCGTGTCTCTTTTTGAGGCTGATACAATCATGCCACTTTGTGAGACCGATGAAGGCTTTCATCGAACCGGAGCCCATCCATCAACGCTCTGCGATGCAAAGACGGTGCCCAACTCAAGCCCACTGAACTTCCTGCATGCACAGTGTGAATTTTCTCCTCGGCCTGGGTACGCTCTCGAATCCACGCGTTATCCTCTCTGTGGAAATGTTCAGCGTCCTCGCCGTGGCTGACGGCCTGCCAATGGGGATGAGCACCATCCAACGCTCGTTTGAGATTGCAAACGCTTTGAATAAAATTGAGGCTTTTTTTTTTGGTTGTTGTGCGCAAAATGCACTTGTGCTGCTGTGGTGGATGCTGTGTCATTACGTGGATGGCTATTTAAGCACTTGGAACATGCCCAGCGTGAAGTGAACGGGGGGAAGCTTGTTGCGCAGTGGGGGGGGGGGGGGATCACGTGATTAATAGTTTATCGGCAGCGTGAATCATGCTGGAGACCGAGCACAACGTTCTCGGCAAAAACCGAGACAGCCCAGAAGCTCGCTTTGACACCGAAAGGTGACAAGGTGTGATTTATATTTAATACAGATATCTGACCATATTTTTGGTTAATCAATAATTATTCACCGACGGGCCTTCAAGCCACATTGAAGACGTTTGCCGAATGCTTTTGTCGTCATGAGCATGGTGGGTGGGGTGCGCGTAACTGATGGGCACATGAAAGGGTTTTTTTTATTCACATGCATGGCACGTAACAAAACATTTTATTGATGCTACGCTATTATGCAAAATCTAATTTTCTGCTGCAAGCTTTTCGACACTTAACATGGCCTACCTTAACCAGCATGTTGGCCAGTGCTTGGTGGTAGAGGTCGGCGAGCGGTAGAGGTCGCCGCATCGCGCACTTTCATATGCGCTTCTGCGGCCATCTGGAACGCTCTTCCTTCCGGTATTAGGAAGCCATTGGAGCTACGCACTTTTAAGTCGTCTAGATTGAAAACTCATTTCTTTAAAACTGCTTTTTTTGTGTTTAGCTTGTTCTCCGCCCCCACACCTCCGACTAGCACGATTGGCCACATACGGTGCGAGCGACATTCAACATGCATGAACACACGGATGGGATTTATAGACGTGGATTACAACAAAATGCTTTTGTCACGGTGTCCTCTGCTGTTTATCGCTAACCCCCCCCCCCCCCCTTTATGGTAATCTTCTATCCAGAACAAGCGCCGACGAGACAATGTTGCCCAGGCCCAATCTCTGGAGTTGGGCTTACAGCTCTGCACGCTGCCCGTTCTCTTACACCTTGTGCGCGTGTGGAGAGACGGACTTTAATCGGAGAACGTGACGAACAAATCTGAGCTTCTTCCTCTTCTAGCCGGCAAATCCAGATCGCTACTGATTGCCTCCCCCCGCCCCCCCCCAGAATGGCTGCGCACGATATCTCCGGAGAAACGTAGAGACATATACTGTTTTAAATTGGCTCGCCTTGCGGCAATTATTGTTGCTTTAAATTTTTGTTTTTGCCACCACTGCCAATTGTCTTCCTCAATCTGCTCGCCACTCTTTGCTTTGGCTAATTACTTTGCCGCTTCCGTCGGGTGGCCACTGTGCACGCAGTGTGTGTGTGCACGCAGTGTGTGTGTGTGCACGCAGTGTGTGTGTGTGCACGCAGTGTGTGTGTGTGCACGCAGTGTGTGTGTGCACGCAGTGTGTGTGTGCACGCAGTGTGTGTGTGTGCACGCAGTGTGTGTGTGTGCACGCAGTGTGTGTGTGTGCACGCAGTGTGTGTGTGTGCACGCAGTGTGTGTGTGTGCACGCAGTGTGTGTGTGTGCACGCAGTGTGTGTGTGTGCACGCAGTGTGTGTGTGCACGCAGGCTGTGTGTGCACGCAGGCTGTGTGTGCACGCAGGCTGTGTGTGCACGCAGTGTGTGTGTGCACGCAGTGTGTGTGTGCACGCAGTGTGTGTGTGCACGCAGTGTGTGTGTGTGCACGCAGTGTGTGTGTGTGCACGCAGGCTGTGTGTGCACGCAGGCTGTGTGTGCACGCAGTGTGTGTGTGCACGCAGTGTGTGTGTGTGCACGCAGTGTGTGTGTGCACGCAGTGTGTGTGTGTGCACGCAGTGTGTGTGCGCGTGCACGCTGTGTGCGCGTGCCCACGCGCGCGTTTTGGCGGTGGAGCCTGTGGAAAGGAAGCTGCGCGTGTTAATTGGTCAGGACGTTAATTGGGTATCTCACTGGGACTTGTTTTTTGGTGTCCACAGTAAGGTTATTAGAGGGGGGGGGGAAATAGTTGCCATTGCTCGTAAGAATAAAAGCGTGGGTGAGAAACCATTATTTTTAACAAGCTAGTCATGCAAAAGGGAGTGATGTTTTGATATGCAAATGAGAGACATAGGTGTACAATTATCAGTTATGTGTTTTAATATAAACCTGTAATTAAATGGTGTAAGGGAATGTCCATGTTTTTCTCTCAAAGCATTTGCTTTCAATTTTTTTTTTTTATCCAATCATAACTTATTTATCTATGATAATGCTAAAATATTCTTTATTATGTTATTATTATTATTGTTACTATGCTTAGCATACTAGGCTTGCAAGCCGGATCTTGGAAGTTAGAAGAATGGGGCAAGTTTCTCCAAATTCCTCCGTCTCTCTGCACCCAGCGGTCTAAATGGGTACACCGGAGTCAGTAGATTGGCTGGTCTCACGTGGTCCGGCAAAGCCGTGGGTATTCCCTCCTCTTGAAAGACATCCGACCAGAGTGGATGATTCCGGCGGGATAACCGCTGGATCATTTAATGTCGAGGTTCCTCTTCGTTGAGGTCTTTCTGCCAGCAGTCGTGTAAAGTAATTGCAGTGCCTTTGTACCTTGACTTTTTTTGATAATATATTAACGACACCTTTCGTTTTCTTTACAAAGTTCGCAAGTGTTCAATTGCGGCCGTCAATAGGCGAAGTTTGTCGCCTCTAAAACGAGCGAGGGACAGTGCGAACCTACCTCGGTGGTCTTAGTTCAGATGTTAGAAACGGATCAGACAGGGCACCAGTCTAAGCTTAGAACAACCACTCCTGAATGCAAATTGCAGCACAGAAAAATCATCAGCCTTATTCGAATACTCTTTCTGGAATGCTTTAGCTTACAATGGCAGTTCAACTTCTCTTTCAGTATATTTACCTGTGGGTAGGACCGAGTAAATTTCCCACAGCGGCGGGGGGGGGGGGGAGCCGCAAACAATCGAGACCGAATTTTGAGAAAATATCCAGAAATATCGCAGCCCAAGTACATTGGACCTCGTTTCCCCGTGGGTGGGCCATTCAAGCCCGTGATGAACTGCCAATGAAACCTCCACTCACGCGCCACTATACGATACCCAGTAAGAGAGAGTGAGAGAGAGAGAAAAGCAACTCTCATTACAGCAGCGGAGTATTATAACACACGGTAATCGCCTATATACAGCTGCGACCACTTCGTTTGAAGAAAGCCCAAGCTAATTGGTTTAATTAAAGTGTTTTGCGCCATTAAATGCGCAGCGCTATGCTCCAGTGGAGGTGTTTACCGCAGGAAGACGGTGGGATGCGCGAATAGGCACCGTTGATTGGGGGGGGGGAGGCTTAGAAATGATCCCCCTCCCAACCACCACGACCATTCACCCCATACACCCAGCTCCCTCCGCTTTGAATAGCAGGGACATGCACCAAGCACCACGAGCTTCTTCGTAATTAATTTTAACGCCTTCATCAGCAAAGGGCAATTTTCAGAGCCGCTTCTTTACTGCGGCTGTTTAACGGTTTGGCCGTGCAATTTGTATCGATTTGCAATGCAATTTTCACCATAAATGTAGATTAGTTATATATAGAAATAATTCTTCTAAGTGAGCGATTTGATACTCCTTAAATCCTGTAATGTTTCCATAAGTTCTATTTGGAAAATATAGTAATGATGTTAGTTTTAAACTTCATATCGATACTTATTTGTGGAACCTTTGTTTGATGATGAACTTAACAAGGTAGCAGTCATTGAATCGTATTATAGTGTATGCATAATTCAAATTGTTCTAATTGGAATATGTAATGATACTGATAATGATACTGAAACCCTATTATCATATTTTTTGTACTGGCAAAGGAGGTCCCATAATGTAGCTGCTCACGACCGAGCTCTCATTACTCTGATAGTGGCATTGTCTTTGTGCTGTTCGCCTTGTGGCGTCCTCTGGTCTAACACTGTTTTGAGACTAGGCTCAAAAGAAAGCTGTCTTTGGTGTGGACCAATCAGTTTCAAGGACAATGCATATATTATCAGAGTGTTTTTTGTTTACATTCTGACCACGAGTATTGTGGTTAATGCAGACATGATTCCTTGTAAAAGATTTCAGTTTGGTGTTTTAACATCTTAACACAGCTGTTTCGTTGCCAGAAAAAAAAACGGGAAAACTATTATGATCCTGATAATGTTTACCGTCGTCATCATCATCAGCCATGGTCAATCCACTGCTGGATAAAGGCCTCCTCAAGATGCTGCCACCTCCCGCAACCATGCGAAGAAGTGAATTTGAGAGGGTCTTGCTTGTGACGTTTAATAACATTCCCGATTGTCCCCGCTCTCCCCCGTCATCCCATCTGCTTGGCCTACCCCATAAACACACTTGTGACGATCGTTACCCCGTGCACGCAGTAGGGCTGTGAGCTCAGACGTCCCTCTTCGGTGCCTCATTTTGAGGGTCTATCGCTCGGCTTTGTTTCACGCCATTTGCTGTCTCCCACCACCACCCCTTACCCCGACCTCCTCTTTGGAATCTACTTCATATTCTGGGTTCTTGATTTTCTGCTTTACTCGCTGCCATTGTGGCCAAATGAACGGTTCTACAACTCTCCCGCTGTAGAATGTGGGCAATGCATTGCAGTGTCGTTGCCATTGTTATCAACAGTGGTAATAGTTTGCAATCCTGCATTGCTTTGATTTTCAAGACTTAATTTTGTCACTGAATGTTGCCGCATTCTATTGAAATTAGTCTGCTCGGTACGTCTTAACACTTTCATTGCCCCCTTTGACGTCGCATTTGCATTCACCCAGGAAGCCGCCACACTTAGTCGGCAAGTGTTTATACATGTGCCAAAGGAAACCGGAGCACCCAGAGAAAACCCCACGTGTGTGAGTGGGCAATATACTCGGTGCCATACAGAAGGAACAGATGATGCCAGTCCCCACTTGCTGTCCTGCCATCTCCCGGCAAGCCATGGTCTTGCACCACCTCGACGCCCAACGCGAAGGGAGTTTGGCAATTATTTGTACAATCCACCAATTCTCTCCTCAAAGGTGCTGGGTTACGGGGTGACATAGCCACCAAAGCCCAGTATATAATGTGATCAGTAATCATTAATCCATAACAGTTTTTTCGTGTTAGATCGCGTAAATATATAAATGTGCCATGAAACCCGCCACCACCCGACACAATCAATTAGTAAGGTTTGTCACGTTAACAGAACGTGGCCAATTCGTCAGTAGTACAGCACACCGGTGTGTTGGAGAGCCAAGCCACAACATTTACAATCTGAGTACGACGTTTCGCCAGAACTAGCTTCATCAGGCGATAACCAGATTTGTGGAGAGGTCCTCCTGTTTCGTTCCTTAAATAGAGGCGTAGATGTGATCATTCCTCAGTAACCATTCATTTGCTGCAATCCATTTATTTATTTATTCTATGATGTCACCTCCAATTCACGCAATTTATTCCAGCAGCACGTGCGTTGTTAAAGTGAACGGTATCATCTTTTCTACATGGAACAAAATATGTTGACGTTTTTCCATGTATAGTGCAGCATGTGTTATGCATTATGTTTCTATAATTGATGACATGAATCAAAAGAGCACATACATCCTGTTGTATTTTGTATAGTATTAGTAAATAATATATATTTTCTTCCCCAAAATTATTTAAGGCGAGCACCAGACCTGTGCATTTTGAATCGTCCGTGTGCTCTGGTTCATTCGCTGCATGTCAAGGAGGTTTATTGAAGTCACGCAAACAAACAGCAATGTTCTTGTGTGTCTTGATGATATCGCTGCTGCTGCTGCTGATAATCCATAACTACATCTGTGTGTCCTGTAAACAGCATGGCAAGGCTGGCGGACAGCAATGCAGTGTGAACCGCATCCTTGTACATTATTTGGGAGATGTTGAAATATTTTTTTGTGACGGGCATATTTTTATTTAATTAATATTATTTTCAAAACCGCAAAAAAATGTGCAAATTAAGATGAGAGCTGAGATTCAAAGGATCGCCACCGTCTGAAATAAATGAGCTTAAAAGGAGAGCGTAGTTGACGTGTCAGACAGGACAGAAAGGTAGCAGAGGGTAAGGGGGAAGAAACGAGCAGGAACAGCGAGAGAGGAGAGACAGATGGCCGATTAGAATAGGGTGCGTTAAGGTAGGCACGTTTTTAGTTTTCTAAATAAATCAAATATTATTTTCTCACATCTTCACCGCAAACAATGTTCTGATGGGACATTGCTTGCGGGTGAACAAAAACGGCGATGTTGGCCATTATCTCCTGTCGCGGCAATACGCGAGGTGTACGTACAACAATTAATGGCACGTTTCAAAATAGTGGTGTTTCATGAGTACCAGTCGTGAATATCTATCAAATGCCAGTGTGTCCTCACTCTGTCACCTTGATTGGTGGGGGCACTGAGTCGGTGGTAGAAATTTGACATTCCTATGGCAGGGGCCAGACTTTGCCATAGACTATCATGATGGACTCCCCACTTCTCGGTTTGAAGCTGAGCAGATGTCTGAGTGGGACATGAACTAGTCACCCTTACACTGCGAGTTAAATGCAACTGCTTCTGTGCCCTCTGGCTAGATACCACAGCTACTCTATAAGTAACCGCAACAATAATCATTACATTCAAATTATTTTTTTCTCAATTGTATTTTGTTTGCTGTTGTTGTTGGGTGCCGATCCGTGCATTACTTTGCCACCGCGCATTTATTGGCTGGGGAAATATATTTGCGAGCCAGGAAGCGTGTCTTCACATGCTATGATGTATGTTAAAGGAAAATGTAATTAATATGCAGACATGCTGAAAATAAATTATTTGGTTAATGTACAAGTGGTTCTTGATTGGTGCACAACTGTAACCTTGTGTACGGCCTTGTGTTTGGCCAGTTTTATTTCTCTCTCTCTCAAAACTATGCACTCACTGTTTATACATTCAGTGCAGCAGAACTAGTATTTTTTACCCCATTTTCCGCGATTCTTATTTTATACGGGCAATTGTCGCGTCTGTAAAAGAAAAGTCTACTATTTATATTCCTATTCTACCTATTATCTGTTATTTTCTTGGAAGAAAAAATCCCTGCAGATAAGTGGAATGCAATTCTCGGAAAAACCTAATGGTTAATAGGATCTGCATTATCGCGGATAAGAGGAGCTTTAGCGTACATATTGTATTTTAAGAGTTAGTGCTGTTGTCAGTGTGCTTGATTCACATTTGGAAGATCGTACGTTCAGATCCCATCATCCCTTTGGGGTCTATAAAATATGTACTGTTTTACGGCAAGTCAACAACAGTGGCCATTCCAGAGAGGCGCAATTGTATCCTACATTAAATTTACCCACGTGATGATGTGCCAACCCCTGTTCATAAGCTCCAAGCACATGGAGAAAAACGTTCGACATCATGCCAAGCCGTGCATTTGCAATTCCTAAATTTGCTGTGCATTAATGGTCATTGTTGTTCACAAATGTTTGCTCTCTAGAAATGATCACTCGCATTGCTCATGATTTAAAATCAATACAGTTAAGTTAATATATTCATTACAGCTGTCTTCAATTATACACTTTATTAAATGTATTAAAACCCAGAAGCTTTTTTGTTTTTCAATTAATAATAACATTAACTGTAAGGTTTTAGTCACTGGGATTGGTTTTTGAAATGTATAACCGTGACTATAAAAAATAGTTTAATTACATTTGCCACTATACAGATTAGCATATTAATTGCATTCGCTACTTACATATTTTTTTTTCTTCCCACTGTTTCATATTACAATCCTGGGAAATGTAAAAAAAATGTTGGCGATTTTTCAAAGAAAATTTGATAAAGTAATAAAACGTTTAATTGTCGCACAGTTAAGTCAAATACATTTCAGTTCTGGAAACATAAAACAAAACAGGAACATCTTAAAATTAAAAGGTTTCAGTTTAGGTATTTAAAATGTGTTATATGATGTAAAAAAAATGCATACCACTTTACCATCTACCATACTTCAAAGTTGTGTTTCAAGAAGCGTAATGTTTCATATCAAGAAATACTTAAGAATTCTGTTTTTTTATGAGCACTTAATAATTTGAGGATTATCCAACATTCGTCTGAGCAATGTTTGGAATGTGGTTTTAACCTTCTTTTCCATTTGCCTTCCCTGCAGAAAATCTTCTCGACACAACGTTGGAAACAGCCGAACTTGGTTGGACTGTGTATCCGTCTACAGGGGTAGGTGTAAACATTTGTCTCTTACATTTTTCCACCCCACAATTATTTGGTTAGTTTTGCCCCTGCAAAATAATTTGCCACACGCCCGTGATGATATCAGGTGCCACCTCCTCAGCTTGGTGTTGCGATCTGAACTTTCATTGCTCGTACATTCATATATTGCATGTGCGTTTAACTTATTTCGCACCGTACAGAGCAAGCCGTGCTAATCGGAGGTGCGGGGGAAGGACGGCAAACTAAACACAAAAAGCAGCGCTCAATAAATTCGTTTTAAATCTAGATGATTTAAAAGTGCATAGCTCCAGTCGCTTCCTAATGTCGGAAGGTTGAGGGTTCCAGACGGCTACAGAGGCACATCTGAGAGCACGGGATGCCTTGGCGATCCTTGTTCGATGGCTTCGCCAAAAGCCGCTGTGAGGATGTCCACCGGAGTTCTCGTGACGGTTTATGCTCCTTGTAGTTCGTTTATTAGCTTGCATCTTTCAGAGTTCCTTTCGGCCTCTGGCATGGAATTTCCTGAAATGGAATTAATCCACCAAAGCTTCTCGGCTGTGTTTCATTCATTATTTAATTAGTATTTCCCCCCCCTGCCTACTCTGTCACCATCCCTCTTCTCTCGCTCCAAGCTTTGGCAAGCCTTAAGGAATTTAAAGAAAATAGTTAGACCATTGTATGTCCTTTTTTATTTTTAGCTAAAGCCCTCCTAGATTTGTGTCTTGCTGGCTTTAAAAAACAACACCCTTATTTTTTCTGGACGCGTCAAGAAATGCCAGCACCCTTTGCACGTACGATGCTGGACTTGTAGTAAATACTTAGCTTTCATCCCGTACTCATTTGCTTCATTACGTCGAATACCGTAGGCTATTTTACGACAGCCGATGATAGCTAGGGTCCTGGAGTTCAACTTCCAGGGTGGTTAGTCTGTTGGGGCGAAGAAAAAAATCCAATATGTGATCCCATCAATCACTTTGTCGTCTGTCTCTGTCACTCACTACGTATCCATTTGTCGAGGTGTCTAAATATACCTTGATGTCTGTCTAATTGATGCCTCTATGCCCGTCCGTTGGTTGATGTCTATCAGCTCGCTTCTCTCCATTTGTCATTGTCTGTCAGTGCCTATTGATTGATGTGTCTCTGCCTGTCGGCGTCTGTGGACCTTTGCATTTCCTTCGTTGCACATATAGCACATTGTGTGTGAAAGCATTGTTATATAGAGCATTGCTTGCACATACTGCCTGTTTAATCCACAATCCTACCAACGTTCAACATCATTAGCGAGTAGCATTTGAACAGCTGAATCTGGCTATTGGTAAACTCGGCTCAAAACAAGTACCTAGCGTGGTCTTAAACCTCCACAATAGTGGAGGGGTTGGCCAATGCAGTGGAGCATTGTGGTGGCAACGCTGCACTCTTAACACAATAGGCCCTCACTGATATCACTCACTTCTGTAGCCGACAAAGCAAAAATGGATGAAATTTGTAAACGTATTTTTCTTTTACGAAGACAAACTTGAATATACACTGTATATTTACAGGATAATGAGAGATGGTGGTGGCTTGGGGGGGGGGGGCTTCATCCATCAGCGATTGACTAAGGCTGCTGCTGCTGCTGATGATAATGGCGATCCATTTTTCGACACTCCACTCATATAATGACCTTTTTCTCAATACGCGATTGAATATTGTTAAAGTGATGGCTCCATATCTTGCAGGGCGGACAGGGTGTTAACACATTTTAATGCATGGATTGTGATTGGTGGGGAATGTGTAGAGGCCCTTAAATAAAGTGTTCACATCTCTATAATGACTCCCTATTAGGTTAGTGGCATATCTGGCTATGGTTGGATCACCCAGGATATACAGTGGAATCTATCTTTAGTGTTTGTTTGCACATTGCCAAGCATGTGTCTGAGTTGTGCAGACTTCCAACTGCCACGCACGGCTTCCAGGCTAAATTCGTGGCACGCCACTACGCTACCCTCACGCAAGCTTATCAGCGTGGGCATTTATCCATCCATATTCATTCATTTATTTTCCTCGCATCAAAAACGGGAGAGGCACCAATGGCAAAATGTGCGTCAGTGCTTGCAATTATTGTGGCAAGATAAGTAACAGTTTCAGTCCAGCGATGGATGAAGGCCTCCCCCACACCCATGTCTGTTCTGAGTTGTTTTTATTTTCAAACCATACTTCATCACGCTGGTCGGCACATGTTGGCGAAGGGCGTGCTGGACGGGGTGGGGGGCGGGGGGGTCAGGAAGTGGTCTAATATCACTCGCCATTGATGCGATCCGTGACCAGGAATCGAATCGGAATACCCAAGTGCAAAGCGCAGCGCTTGACCCACTATGTCACCACTTAACCCGTCATGTGCTTGCATTGAGTTGTACGAGCTTGTGCATGTGCCTACACAGTACATTGTGGGGAGCGCAGCGGTTAGCGGTCGACAGCAGTGACGATTATCGGAACCGGTCCTGGGCCGCCTCTAGGTCGACTCGGCCTTAAATACGTACCTGGTGCAGTGTGTAAATATCACCACTTGGGAGATAAAGGCGGCCCGGCGTGGTGTTGGCCACCCCCCCGCCCATTTTTTTTGATGCTCGCGAACAGCACTTGCCCCAACATTAGGCTAACTATTTACCTGTCTTGCCAGGTAAATAGTTAGTCAATTCAAGAAACAACTATTTTGGTTTATCTGAAATGTGTCCAAAACTCCACGAGTTTGTTTAAATGGAGCATGGGCCAACTACATTGGTAGCTTGCACCAATTAGGTCAGCGACTGCAAATGTACGCCAGACAGCGATTCAGTCACTGCAGAGCCGTTGGTAAACAAGATATTGGTCTGTTTATCAATTCAAAGTACTGCTGCAACGCACCATTGTCTGTTATTCGCAGGGCTGAGTACTTCCTGAATCAAGCACAGGAATTCATATTTATTAGTGTAGGCACCAGCATTCACACAGAGTCCCGGACGCGTGTTGTCTCTTTAATAAGCACTCGTAGACCGTGGAGCAGTAAAGTTCGGCACAATTAAATGCAAGGCCGCTGCGATTGCAAAAAGTTTTTTTTTTTTGCGGTGTGTGCGTGTGTGCGGGAATTACGCAAAACGTATTTATTTTGGAAAAGGCCACACGACATGCTGGGGGTTCTCTATTGGGAAGTGCAGGGGTCATCTCTGGGTAAAACCCAGGGACACTTGAGCCCTGCCCATGCCATCCCCCCCTCCTGCCCGTTTCACTCTGTGTCAATATGAGAATATGTCCAAAAGGCCATTGCGGATGCCAGCCCACCCACCCCATTCCATCTGCAAGCCTGAATAATGCTGTCTTGGCTGGAAGGGTGGGCTGCTGCCAACCTTCGACCCAAATTTGGAAACATCGCTCAGTATTGGCTGGGTTTACGGGCTGTATATTTTGGCTGTTACAGGCCTCGCAGTTGGAAAGTCAAAAGTTCAAATCCTGGTTGGCAGTCAACTCGATCATAACTTCCGTGGTCGATAAAATGAGCACGAATTTGGTGGGCAGTCAACAGTGGTCATCTCATGGAGCTCTTTGTTCTCATGGGGGTCCGGTGTTTTAATTACTTACAAATGTTTCCAATTTTAAGCGCTGGCTTGGCGATATTTGTGCAAAATAACAGCTTTCTCACCCTTGCATCGCACCACTAGAATTAGCATTTCCATCAAAACTGTCTTCATGTGTAAGAAAGGGCAATGAAAATAACTCTTGGCAAATTATGGCATGCATTTAAAGTGATTTAAATTTGGTGTGAAAATAATATGAGTGTTTATTTACTAGGTAAGACTCATGCTGTTTTAATGATGCATATTATTACACCACCGTTTCTGATTACTTGGCTAATGAAGTATAATTTATTCAAATGAGCATGAAGCAGATAGGCACTTGTTAAGTAACCTTACATTTTTGCTGATAATTTAATGTTATTTAATTCTAAAACAGCGCAGTGCAGCTTAACTTTAATGTTTTCTGGAGAGTATGATCTACTATCAAAAGCAAAAAAAATAACATACCAGTTTGTTTTTCCATGCCATTTAACATTAACACTGTTTTCTTTTAATTATTCGTAACTTTTGTTTTAACAAGGCCAGATTTCGACACAATTTGACCTTCAAAGCTTAGCGTTTGGAATATGGACTTTTTGCAGTAATTAGTGTGCAGATAGAAGACGTGAAATTAAGCAACCGCAAGGTAATTAAATAACCAAAGTGGGAGGTGGGAAAAATGCAGCAGCCGAGCGCGGCCACAAATTCGCTGCGCAGATTCGAATACAAATGTGCCTAAAAATGAAACAATATGTTTCTGGACACATCGTTCTGAACAAACCCCCGTAGGCGTTTTGGATATATACATTCTAAGAATGCTTACCCAGCTGTGAGAGTTACCAAGGGAAGTAGAGCATAAGGAAAAGGGGGGGGGGGCGAGGTGGGTGAGGGGGGGGGGTGGAGTGGGGTGGGGGCGAGAGAGGGGGTGGGTGGGGGTGGGTGGGTGGGGGGGGTGAGGGGGTGGGTAGTTGGGGGCGAGGGAGGGGGTGGGTGGGGTGGCGAGGGAGGGGGTGGGTGGGTGGGGAGGGGGGCATGCGGGGGGAGTGAGACAGGAAAAAAGTTGCCACTGCCACTTTCATTCATTTCCAATTCCCTAGCCTCATTTTGAAGCGATGTTTATGAGTATGTTCATATTTTCCGCGACAATGTAGAGAGCTTTATTTCTGAACCACCAGGTCGCAGCCCAGTAGGTGCTGAGTGCTCACCAAGTGTTCGTCCGCGGTGTTTTTTTTTTCCATCTGAAATTGGGGGACGCTGCGGAATATAGAACGTGCAGCACTCGACGTACGTGCTTGTGTGTTGTGCTAACGTGCAAACTAAAAGTGTACCCAGCCGGCCGCAGCTGTGGGTGTAAAATTTGACGTTGCATTCGTAAAGTTTCGCGAATTCAAACTCCGGTCAAAAAGGGTCACCTCATCCGCCTGATATGCTTGGGAGGCTGTGGTTGGCTTTTTTGCTCTCCACCGTGGAATTTCTACTGCTGGTTCAGAACTGACATTGGAGAGGAGCGCGTCAAACGTGGACCATCCGGTCACTTCGTCACCTTTTTTTTGCCAAAAATCTGATTGTAATCATAACAACACGTGAAATAGTTTATTATCAAAGTGATTTGTTCAGTACAGTTCGGCTGTAGAATGTATTTGTGATTTAAATGGACCCGATTTTACAATATTTGGATCAGGTTCTCGAATCTTGATGTGTGGCACAGCTGCACACATCCATCGTATGTGTGGCACATACAAACACAGATTTTAGTTGCATTTATTAGGTCGGTGTGTATTAACCATATTTTCCTTTAGAATGCATGCCACTTTTTATCGTTTCAAGTTATTTGGCATGAATTTCAATGCCTAAATAAACGATTAACAATGGCAATATATTTTTCTAGACAGTTAACAGTTTTTCAAATGAAACGAGTGTACTTGGTATGAAAACCCACCTGCAAAATAGTGTAACGAGCCTGCAAAAGTTCACACGCAACTATCAATAATGTGCCGCGATGGCAGGTGGTAAGTACTCTATTTATTTTGTCTGCCTGGGCAATTACCGAGCAACAGACAGTTGGTCTGCGAGAAATCCTCCCGATCTTTGCGAATGTTGGAGACGAAGTGGCGTTGAATCCTGCTTAGTATTTGCAGAGAGACTACCTTGGAGATACCTGGCGGTACGCATGACTTTTGCAGGTGCTCCAGTTTCAGCCCTCATGCCCAAATCTCGTGAATGAAATTTTCCCAAATATCCCAATCGCACGGATCCCCATGGCGAATAACACGACGGAAACGTCTCGACAATAAATAAGGTCACGGTTGGTAAATGATCAACACTATGTATTGCCATTAGCAACCTAACATTTACCGCACCTCCGATTATCACGGTTGGCTACGTACGATGTCAAAGACGCTCGACATACATGCATAGCATCAATCGGAATCAATTCAAGGCACTTTACATATCCTGGCACACAATATAAATTGCACTGTATTGACTTACGACTTTAAACATTTATTGCGATAGTCCTATACACTCTTAGGAAGAAGGAGAAAAAATATAAGACTGTGGGCTTTAGTGTCTGAGGTTGTTCCGGTTTGAAATCCATTTCAATGTGAAACGCAGAGCCAATGAGGCTGAGGCCACACACACAAACACCTGTGTTTGTTGTTTCCCTCGTTCTCCCAGAGAATAATGGGTCGCAGAGTTACGTCTGGAACGTGTCTGAACACCGACAGCAAAAAAACGCGTTCGTATTGAAAGCGCTGTTTGTGCGGTTATGGGCCGGTCGCGTAAGAGACACGTTCTCACCTAATGCTGAAACAATGCATGCCACTGGGGGACGTGAACGTTATTAAAGCCGTCTTCATGGATAATGTCCATATGCGCCGCCCGGTAAGTGCTGTTGAAAAGATAATTTCTACGGCTTTTGAAACAATCCCTGAGCAATCCCTCATGTCGTTCGAGTTTGCAGCGAGCCCTTGTGTTTACCTGATTTCATATGGAGTGCCTGTTCCCTACCAGGGGAATGTGGAATTTCAGTCACCGAACGAGAACTCTCAGCAGAAATGAGTGCTGCTCTTTGCAGTAATGCATTGTTTGCTTGTCTGAACTCTAATGACTGATGCAATCAGCTGGAATTAAGTGCACTTAAATACACCAAGTAATAACATAATTAATTGATAAAATGCAGTGTCTCTTGCTCAAATAACTCAACGTGCTCTTCTTGTCTGTATTTGTGGACTTGGAGACCTTTGGTGGAAAATCCACATTCCCATGAAATGGTCAGTCTGTCCATAGGACAAACATTGTCGACTTACCACTTATTGAATATAAATTTTACAAACCCTAGAGGGATCTCTATAATCATCATCATCATCTGTGGTAAATCTACTGCTGGATGAAGGCTTCCCCCAGCTGCCGCCACCTTTAACAATCCACCAACCACCAATGCACGAGATGATTTCGTCGCTCCGTCTTTGTGGTGGGCAGTCTCTCAACCACAATCCCCCCTTTGGGTTCAACTCCCATCGCAATTATTGACCATCAGACATCACAGTTTGCCCAGGCCCCCCTATTGCTCACGGTTCGAATTGTTCCGTAATCCCCGTGTTTCTGTGTCTTCACGTTATTCTTCCTGCAATCGGACATTTTCACGATAACCGATCCGCTTGCTCAAATGCACGTAACAAAACTTTGAATCGTGAAGTTCATTCAAACTCACACATTGGGCCCGACACGAAATACCTGCGACACTCGTTTATTTCCCAGCAGCTGTTGCGACACCTCGAATTGCGTGCGTTGTGTGCGCGTGCATTACCAACCCCCCACCCCCCCTCCCCCTTGTCGACCGCGTGCAGTGGGAAGAGGTGAGTGGCTTCGACGAGACCATGAACACCATAAGGACCTACCAGGTCTGCAATGTGTTTGAGGCCAACCAGAACAACTGGCTGCGGACCAAATTTATCGAGCGGAAGGGCGCGCAGCGCGTCTACGTGGAGATGAAGTTCACGGTGCGGGACTGCAGCAGCATCCCCAACGTGCCGGGCTCCTGCAAGGAGACCTTTAACCTGTACTACTACGAGACCGACGGCGACGTGGCCACCAAGACCAAGCCGTTCTGGATGGAGAACCCCTACATCAAGGTGGACACCATCGCGCCGGACGAAAGCTTCTCGCAGGTGGACCTCGGCGGCCGGATGATGAAGATCAACAACGAGCTGCGCAGCTTCGGGCCCCTCTCCAAGAACGGCTTCTACCTGGCCTTCCAGGACTTCGGCGGCTGCATGTCGCTCATCTCGGTGCGCGTCTTCTTCCGCAAGTGCCCGCCCGTCGTGCAGAGCTTCGCCGCCTTCCCCGAGACGCTGACGGGTCCCGAGAGCACGTCGCTGGTGATCGCGCGTGGCTCATGCATCCTGAACGCCGAGGAGGTGAACGTGCCCATCAAGCTGTACTGCAACGGCGACGGGGAGTGGATGGTGCCCATCGGCGGGTGCACGTGCAAGCCGGGCTACGAGCCCAGCGGCGGGCGCTCCACCTGCAACGGTGAGTTTGCCGTGAGCCGCGCACGCGGTTTCTGTGTGTGTGTGTGTGCGTTTCAAAGGCGGCTGGGCGTGGTGTTGGCCACTCACCCTCTCCCTCGTGTGCCCTGCCGGCCTTCGTAGGTGCTGCTCGCTAACAGCACTTGCCCCAAAAGTCTGGTGAGGCTGAGGGGGATCTTTGTCTTTGTTTCCACGTGGTAAAAAAAAAACAGTAAAGGTACTAAGGGCTGCTCACTCTGGTGTATTTTTTTTCTTTTCATCGGGGAAGCTTGAAGCCTCTTCTGGACCTGGAGCGAAATGTCGGACCGCTTGACAAACAGCAGCACGATCGCAAAAAAAAAATCTAAGTTGTGATATAGTAGTGTTTGTGCTGTAGCCCACAAAACATCGTGAAGAGTAGACATTCTTGGTTTTTTTGTCTAGATTCATTGAGCCAAACGGGTAACATTGCCAGTTTTTTTCGTCGGGAAGGGTGCAGTATTTTTACCGCCGTGTCTTCAATTTTGAATTTGCGGCGCATCATCCCCTCGTGTGTTGGAATGGCTCGCAAAAGGAGATTGTCACGGCACTTCAGGATTCCCTGCAAGTGATCTTATTTGTTGACAAAATACAAGGGCATTCGTTTGCAAATGTCCTGGGACAGATAATTGTTTGTTGTATGGTTATTCAAAATGATTTTTTAAAAAATAAAACATGTTAGAGCTAGAATATGCCAGATGAGGTAAAAAAATAAACGATTTAATGTAATTGTGGTTTACGCAGTCTATGTATGTTGAACTTCATTCGCGCTGTACGCAGTATCAACTGTGCGAGTCGGACGTGCGGGAGTAGGACAACAAACTAAACATTATAAGCAGTTCTAAAGATCTGAGTTTCCATATAGATGTAAAAGTGCATAGCTCCAGTGGCTTCCTAATATCGGAAGAAAGAGCATTCCAGACGGCTGCAGAAGCACATCCGAAAGCGCGCGATGCAGTGACCGGGCTGAGACATCCACTCACTTGAACAACTGGTTTTAATCCTGCATGGCTGCCCAGATATGAACTCAGTTGGAACCAACTCCAATGCTATGAACTTTGAGCCCCACCTGGCTACCTAGACAAAAATAAAGGTTGTGAGTTTAAATCCCAGGCAGGGGCAGATTCAGCTCATCGACCCTCCTAGGTCTGTAAAACAAATAATCACATTGTGGGACGTCGGCTGTGATGGTGTTCTCAAAAGACTGGCACCAACCCTAGCAATGTGAAATTTGTTCACCGGCTCCTAAATCCCTGCAAAGAATGAGAGCCTTGCTAGTATTGCTCGTCCTAACATGGATGTACTTCGATGTGACTTGATATCAGGTGCCCTGACAGTCTACACAATGAAATGGCAGGTATTTATTTTTCAAAGTGTTCCTTTCTCTGTACAGGTGACTATGCATTTCATTGAACGTGTGGCTATTTTCTGTGTACTGTACGCTGTGATGTAAACGCGGTATCAAATGTGTCTGCTTTTAAAGAACTGTTTTGGAATCGAGCTTAAACGAATGGATTACCTGCCAAAATCCCCTTTCCATATTTTATGGTATGTGTGTGTGTCCACATATGTTGTGTCTGCTGTACCTTCACCCACACTATTTATAGTTTGATGTCTCACTCGGGTGCCGCTTGTATTTGGACTTGCCTGTTCCTATATCCACGTGTCACTGTGCCACTATATTTACGAAAACATTTTTTAAGGACACCCGCTCCCCAAGATTAAAATGTCACCTTGGAATTTATGGCCACAGTGACGACGCAGGGTCACATTCAAAAGCGGTTATAAAAGTGCGTGGTCTCGATGCATCGCGCGATAATAACTTCACGAGTTGAGGGAAGAGAGAGAAAAAAAAACGGCAAGACAAATTGCCCATTACTGAAAGCGAGAATTTTATATTTTATGTGAAAATGAAAATACAGTAACATCATTGCAGGGTCGTTTGGCACAACTACTGCTGAATGTAAAGAATGAGAGAAAGGGCCAGGGATAGAGCTGGCCACTTAAAATTCACTGATGTCATGAATACCAAGCATATGGATGCAATGCTGTCTGGAGCTTTAATAGCTTAAGTCTGGTGTGCAGTAATCTGTTCTAATGAACGTGCAATATTACTTATTCTATTCAGCCTTTTGTTCTACACGTCAGCTCGAGTGTTCATAGGTTACAAACAATGCTTTGTAACACACCATTATATCCCCATGCAACAGAACTCCTCTTATCCGCAACGCTATTACCCACAGCTCCTTTTATCCGCAGGATGCTGTAGGATCTGCAAAACCTCCTGTTATTTCTCACCGATAAGTTGAAGCTAGTTCACGGTTAATGGTGTCCATGACGTTTGTTTTCATGTCACTGCGGATAAGAGGAGTTCTGCTGTCGTTAATGTACTACACCATGCCAGAGATGCTTAAGTGGCCAGCCATGCTAACGCACCTGTAATCGAGTGTACCGTAGAGGTGAGGGTTGATGGACCTCGTGTAGATGGAGCCAGCAAGCGCTGCAGACTGCAAGCTGGGGAAGTATATTTCCGACCTACCTCGGCAGTGTGAGTTAACCCTTCGTATATTTGCGCATGTTTATACTGAGATAACACTCAATGGATCGGCCCAAACCTGTCACGGAAGACCTTCCTGACAAGATGGCCTGGGGAATTGGTGAGGCTTTAATGGTTAACATCGAGGGAGCGTTGCCAATGCGTAGGTTTTCGCACTTGTGTCGTACAGCTCCCCCGATGCCTTTCCGCGTTGCACCACGAGTTGTTTGGCAGAACGTCCGACGTGTACCTCCTCGTGCGCTGGGAGCTTCTTTAATGTCGGTTCCTGGAGAAGTTTGCACAGATATCTGGCGTTTCTTTCCACGTGCTGGAAACGTCTTCAGCTCACTTCCCTGAAGGGTTGAGACATCAGAGACCGCTCCGAGCAACGCGACGCAGAACCAAACCCGGAGACATATTAGTTCCAGCGGGCATTGGGTGTTATAAACGAGGAAGGGGGTCAAGGGTTGAAGCGGTGATGTTGTTTTACAATCGCCACCGTTGCTCTCGTTCAGCACACAGCCATGCACAGTGATCTGTCCGTGCAAAGGGAAGGGATTGTGGCGCTTTAAGCCGCCTTTTGTTTTTTTGTGAAACTGGATAGTATTTTTTCATTGCGCGACTCTTCACGGAATCGCACCGTATCACGCACGTCTGATGGAAACGCGGCCAATGTCACAAGGTGCCAGTGTGCTCAGCTGGCCGTCATGGCAAGGCGAGTTTTTCCCACACCCCCCCAATCACATCTGTGAACTTGTTCTGTTTTTTAAGCGTGTGCGTAATGCTGTCGCACGTGCTGCTTCGGATTTAACGCGCCTGCTGGTGCAGCGCCTTGGGAACTGCGAACAGCCCTTCAAAAATGTGCCAGTGCAGGGAGAGGACAGCAACGCTGTGCACTAAGAAGGGGCCGAACTTCCGTTACTTATCCCTCGCCACGGAGAAGCCCACAGTTGTGTGATCTCCTTGGGGGGAAAAGCGTGAATGTGGCCGGCTAGTTGAGGAGCTCGTGGTGGACATTCCACATTCCTATGGCCCGAGACAGTTGTATCGTTAGGACAAAATAAATTTTGAAGGATAACGTGATTGAAGTGATTGCTCTATATGTAGTAATAATACTTTGATTTAATTTTGCGTCATTCATGCTAAAAGCATCCCATAATGCTGTACAATAATTACATGTAATAACCAAATCCCATACAGAGCCACAACCAAGCAAATGAAAACCCTACTACCAAGCAACATTAAAAAGAATAGCGATATATATATGGACATCTCCATAGCTATGTGAAAGCCGTGCAACTTTATTTTTCAAGTAGATAATTGCTTTGAAATGTTACACCCTTATTGTCAATTCATACCGTCCAGGGCTACTCTATAGCTTTGTGTCCGATCACACTTGCTTTCAAATATGTAAATAAAAATGTTATTGTCATCGGCAAAGCTTTAAAGACCACAATAGAGATTGAAACCTATTATATACGATGTTAAATAAACCATTTACGTGAATGAGTCTATGATATCCCGCATTTAGAGTCGGTGTTTAGTTTAGGATTATTGTTAACTTTAGTTATGGTGAGGGTCAGTATTAACAGTTGGTGTTAAATTTTCTTGGTTCTTTCGGTAAAGTCACGTAGAAGGGAAACAATAAAATAATAAAAATATAAAACAATACAATTCTCACGACATTTCGACTGCAACACAAGCAATCATCATCAGGTGTGGAAACCACAGCAAGAAAATGTTCACACCTGATGATGATTGTTTGTGTTGCAGTCGAAACGTCGTGATAATTTTATTGTTTTATATTTTTATTATTTTATTGTTTCCCTTCTACGTGACTTTACCGAAAGAACCACGAATATGAATCCCTGCAGTCACGAAAGTTTTAAATCAAAAAGTTAGTGTTAAAGTTAGGTTGCATTTAGTATGATACTAAACCAGTATTATTCATGAGAACAATTAATGCCACTCAGCAAATGTTCCGAATCAATATATATATACGTTTGTGTGTATGTGTGGCAGATTGAAACGCAACAAACGCACTCATGCAAATTCACTTTAAACAAAAGTTAATTATCGTTTTCCAGGTCATTAGGAAAGAAGGTGATATTGGGTGTAATTAGTGCTCACAGGCAGAGGGAATATGCCTTCGGGCAAAGGCTTAAGAATCTGTGTGCGGATGTGGGTTTGTAATCAAATTTGCCCCCAAGCTTGTGTGTGCTTGCACGAATGACCATTTGTCTGTGTGTGTTTTTTATGTCGACAGTCCATCTGTGTGTCTGTCCCCCCCCCCCCCTCCATATTACTTCCTGCTCCCCTCCTCATACTGCCGCTCCCAGCCCCCTACAACTGCCTCTTCCTTGCATTTGTCGATGTTAAAGCTCCCGTGACACCCAAGACAATAACAGGCGCCAAATTGGCCCAACTTGGCTCTAAGGTATATCCCACACTGCTGCCCCCCATTGTGTTATCCAGAGCCGCATACGTTGGACTGCGCCCGGAGTGTGGCGGGCAGTGTCTAGAAAGTTGCATCACATCGCACCTTTTGCGCCGCAACCGCTCTATTAGACGAGACGTGTGTGTGTGTGTACGAAGCGAGAAAATGAAGGGCATCGTCTGCCTGTTTTCGGTCGGCAAAATCTCAGTGCAACGAAAACATCCATTTCAACCACGACAACTGACGCTGCGAAACTGCTTAGCATTTCGCTAATGTTGACGGTTGTCGCGGACTGACAGGTAGCCCCGGCTGGTTGGAAAGAAGAGGATGGTTGAGGGCCCCAAGGAGCAGCAGTCTATTCTGTTTTAAATAAAGCGATGCGCGCGTGATCATTGTGCTAAACATGCACGTGCCACGCATTGAATCTTAATGATTTGTGCTTGTGTGTCATTCATGTGTGTGTGTGTGTCATAGGGGAGCGGTTGTCTAGCGGTGAGTGCACTGTACTATGATCCCGGCGACCCGAGTTCGATTCCCGCTCACGGCCAAAACCAGTGATGATTATCTGAACCGGTCTTGGGCCTCCCCTAGGTCGACTGAGCCTCGGACGAGTACCCAGTGCGGTGTGTGGTAAACATCGCCACTGGGGTTTACAAAGACGGCCGAGCGTGGTATTGGCCCCCCACCACCTCCTCGTGTCCCGTTCCGGGCTTTGTAGGTGCTCGCTAACAGCACTTGCCCCTACAGCGTCTTAAGGCATAGGGTGATAACGGGTGGAAGGGCTCGAGAATGACCGATGGCTTCAGCTTCAGGGTATCCATGTGCTTGTTTAATATTAAATGAAGAGGAGACATTAAGGAACTTTAACAAATTATGTCCAAGAGAGGTTTGCAAAATGTGAACGCTATATTGTGCTATAGATTCTCATAAAGTGCTTGTGGAAGTGATTTGAGAATTAACCCCGCCCAATGAATTATGCTGTATTGGCTATGCATTTAAATTGCTGGGTAGTGCAGTGGTTGGAGCACTCCGCTAAAAGAGAGAAGGATGTTAGTTAAAATGTGTCTGACAGGCGACTCGGCCTCCACATTCCTACAACGTATTAAAAATGAGTACCACTCTGTATTCATCATGTGGAGAACCTGGCCCCATCAATAGAAATGCGCTCTGTTCCACGTTCATTTGAGCCAGAGATACACCTGCATATCTTACATTATAAAAGTGGGGAAAGGTAAAGGTGCAGTCCTGCGCAATCCCACTGTTGACTGGGCTCTCGAAAGCCCCTCTTGACATCTTGTAAGAGGTGGGAGTACCCACATTTTATCCTACTGCACGTGACTTGCCGATTGCCTAACTGGGGGAGCACCCATTTATTCTTCTGGGTGGACAGAGATTTGGATAATTTAAAGAAAAACGTTCCCGTTGTTTCAAAATGCCACACCGGGAGATGGAATCGAACCAAAGTCCCCTTGATTGCAGATCCAGCGTGCTCACCATTGCAGCATCATGCAGTCTATGGTTTAAATTATGTTAATTTTAAAACGTGTTAAAATGCCATCATGCTTAATGCTCATCTATTTTAAAAAAAGAAATAAGATGGATTTTGTTTCCTGTAATACTTTTCCCCCCCCTTCAGTAGTTCTTAGACAAATGACATGCATTGCATCTGTGCCACGAATATATATTGTTCATCCGAACCAATGCGAGCACTCCCGGCCTCCTAAAGGGGCATGACCCAAGATTGCAGCAGTTTCGAGGGCGGCTTTGCCGTGAATGGAGAAATTGCAAAGGGGGCAGCAGGGGAGCCAAGCAGGAGCCACTGGGCCCGCCCACCCCAAGCATTGTCCCCCTCCTAAAGGAAACCACGTGTGCATTGGTGCGCCTGCACTGTCCATATAATCCCCGGCGAGGAGTCGTAATCACTCGTGCGGGCGGGGGGGGGGGGAAATCTTTGATTTAAGGTGCCGCCGAAAACTGGCATTTGCTCCGCCCCACCGCATCTGTCTTTGACCTGCCAAGCCTGCCTTTGATGGCGAGCAAATTTGGCTTCACCCGCCCCTTGTTTAGTGTTCCCTTGCCCGCCCGCCCACCCATCTATATCCCTCTTCTCTTCAATCAAAAACAACCCGCCCCACAGAACTCCTCCGCCACCCTCGGAAAACTCTCTTCAGCACCGGGGAGGGGGACATATGGGGTCTATTGTCGGACGCGGACAATGTGACGGGACGGCTTTAACAGAATTCGCCGTGAAGGGTGCGGCCCGTGGCTCGCTAAATTCTAAGCCCCGCGTGCTTTCTCTCTCTCTCCCTCCCTCCGCAAACTCACAATTGGCCGTACACTAATTTACGGCGCTCACTGTGGCGGCTAATTGGCGCATACTTAGGGAAGGAGTGCGGCCATCTGTCTGCGCTTCTGCGCCCACAAAGGCACTCTGCCCCGATGATGTTTTGCCTGCTCCAAGGAGCCATTGGATTTGCTTGCCCACAGAGTTGCACCGCGCGCGGTACGAGATTTTGTTGAAAGGAGATATCGCGCTACCGCCGTGGGCTGAAGTTGCACCGCGCTTGAGAAAGCGCGGCGCAAGGTGTGCTAGACAAGTAGGAATTGACGAGGTGGTAGCGAGGAGGTGAGCAAGGAAATGTACGTTGATCTCTATTCGCGCAGTGGGCTACGTACGGTGCAAAAGAAGTTCAGCCGTACATGCATGCATACACCTGTGCATTAAGAGCGTGTGTGCATATTTGTGGAAACATCCATAAATTTAACGCGCATTGCATTTTTATTTGTGACCATTTACTGAGACATTCAAAGATAATAATGTTGGTGATATTTACGGACATTTGTAGTGGCTTAGAATCGGTCACTTAGCAGCTTGTTACTTGCAGGGAAGGGGATCTGCAGTTACAGCAACCCTGACTGACAGCAGGTCACGTGATAGACCAGAGAGAGGGATGTATGGGAAAGGTTACGGAAGAGGCACATCGAGAACCCGCTAGTAGGTTCTAGAGAGGGGGCGGGGCCGGGGCGTAGTGAGGCCACGCTGGGAGCATAAAAGAGGCCCTGAGCGAGAGCTCGGGGCTGTCGTGTGGAGTGGGATCCCGTCGTGCTGCTAGAGTCTTCGTCACCATCACCGTCTTCACCATCACGGCGTCGTAAGTCAGGCAGCATGCCAGCTGTCCTGACTAGGAGCTGTAGTTGCTAAAGTGTGAACTGTTAAGGCTGTTAATAAGCAGAGTGCTTCCTACTCATAGTGTCTCTGAGTCAGTCACTACACATTTATGATCTTCAATATTTAATGGCGAAAGATCAGAAGCTGTCACTGAACAGTCCGCCTTTGCTGTTTAAATAATGGCCACAACGGCCTCCAACTTTTTCTGGGGTTTGGCTTGTCACAGTCACTTGGTTAAATCTAAGGATGTACACCAGAATGCTTGAAGGGAATAAGCATGGACGTATTGCAGCATGTGTGAGTGCCAATGCTAGTTTGTGTGTGTGTGTATACTTGCAAGCGTGCGTGTGTGTGTTGTGTGTGTCTGTGGAGCTGGTCATCTCAGTCAGTCAACCCATTGCACATGGGTCTGCCCCGTGACCTCCTGCCAGCAGGCGTTCGACACTTCACGTGGCCTTAAAGTGAACATAGCCTGGCACAGACGCCGTTGCGACGTCACCATCACTTAGTGGCAGATGACGGTTGTTGTTGTTTTGGAGAATGGCCACGCCACCTCCACATGCGCTGTGCCATTCGCAATAGGTGCTCGCCAACATCAGCTTCCCCAACTATGTGTCCAGCTTGGCCATGCAGGGGGGGGGGATCTTCGTCTTTTGTGCACATACATTTCTATGTACAGCATACTTGGCCTGGAAGAATGGTGGTTTGGTGGTTTATGTACCCTGTTCGTGGCCACGCCAATCTGTGAGCATCCCTTAGATTTACTCGGCCTAAATTATCATCCGTTAAAGCATTGGTTGGGAAACAAAGAATGACGAGCGTGGTTCCGGCCACGCCATCCGATCTTGCAGCATACACGGCGTCGTGTGTCCTTGCCACAACACCCCTTGGTGTGCGTGTTAATGCATATCGCACTAGCCAAGGGCACGTGGGATTCGAAATAATACTCAGATCATAGCAAATATAATCCACTGTTTTAAGCAGGAATACATTGGACAGAGCGCTAGTCTTGTGCAGTCGCCTAAATGTCCATATGGAATAAAAAAAAAATTACGTTTGGATAGAGATTCCCCAGTTTGCGTTGTAGATCGTAGGAACAAGTCCTTAGCTGAGATGCATACGCACGCGTGCCCGCGTACGCACACGTGCACACAGACATGCTCTCTATCCTCAGTCCAATGATAAAATGCGAGTCGGGGGAGGGGGAAGTGGGGGCTCGGCTCTGTGCTCGAGTAATTTATTCACATTTGCCGTCTGGTGCAGAAGAGACACATTGTATAATCATAACCCAGCGGCACATGAGCACCGTAATTAAGAGCCTCCCACAGACGGCGCACACACAACATTGGTCAATCAGTCGAGTGAAGTGACCTCAAATTAACTCCACGGAATTGAACTTGGGCATCCCAACGGTGCCAGGCACGGTGCAGTAATACCAGGGTAGACATTTCAAGCTGTCTCTGCCCGAACGTAATAACATTGCTTATTTCCCAACCGGCATTAAAAGGTATTGCCTTTGGCCAAACGCTTTGCCATGTTTGTCCCTTTAATTATACTTGATTATAACATGTTTAATGTGTTTAATTCGAACTTGTATTTCGCACTCAGAGCTGCATCTGCATGTTTGCTTCAGAAGCTAATGATCACTATTATCCAATTCCGCATGGATTTGCGTCGAGTTTCTTTGCAGGTCTTTCCCACCTTTGCATTTAATTAATCACCCAGTCCAAGCAGGGCTGGTAAGCAGCCTTAATTGCCCAGATCCATTAGCTTGAGTTGAATAATGGTTCCCTACACCCGCATGCATTTTGCCTTTGCAGGTGTTTTGTGTATTTAATTCACATTTTGCCGAGACAAGGGTCTCACTGTGGTAAAGTGTAAAACGTATATATAGAATAGTCAAAGGGCACCAAGTGAAAGGTTCGGTTCCTTGAAAACATATTGATCATTGCAGAAATGCGAAGTATGCCCCATAATGGTACATTTGCAATGGGAAGTTTTAATGCAACGTGATTCCATGTCCATTTCATTGACGGAATGCTTAAAGTCAAAATCGGGAGGTTGCGAGTTCAATCCTGGTCAGGAGTTGACTTGGCCAATTAAATCCCTCCTTGGTCGATACAATGTGTACTGCTCTGTGGGACCTTAACAGTGGCAGTTCAATGGATAATACTGGCCCCTCTTTGCAGAAATGTGGATTTCTCGCAACTAGCTTTGGACTTTTAGATTTAAAGCTTTTGTGACTGCAAGGATTCATCTTCTTTGGTTCTTTGGTAAAGTCACGTAGAATGAGAATAAAACAATAAACTAAAACGCCGTGAGAATTTAATTGTTTTATTTTATTATTTTATTCTCATTCTACGTGACTTTACCGAAATAACCAAAGAAGATAGCTTTGGACTGCCATTGAAGAAGACCATCACCCCCATGCTCAATAGAGTTGGGAAGAAGTTTCACAATAGGACCTGCTTCTTCTGTTGTTTGGATGTAATCTTCCACAAAAATGAATATGAAATCATACTTATTTGCCTCTGTTTATATCAAATATTGGTGGTGGGGGGTGGGGGGACGACTGAATTTATCCCAGTACATGAATAAGTTTCCATATTGGTGTTGGTGTCAGAAACACATTAAAAATGTATTTACAATATTTATTATGAGAAGGGCATTGCTTTGCAACTGATTGCACAGCAACGAGGGAAACTTCGCTCTCGAGCTCGTACGAGACCGATGTGCTTGCGTAGTGTTAAAGTTCTCACCAACAATTCGGCTAGATGCATATGAAACTGAGCTGCCCTTTGTTCATCGGAATTTGCAAATGAACACCAAGACACTATCGTGCATATACCGTCTTTAGGATTGTTAATTTGTAGAACCACTTAAATGTGCACGTGTGCATGGCGAGGAGTGGTGGCACGGAAGTTATCGCCGTTCAGGTTTGACTGCATCATGGTTTGTCGGTGGATAATTGGCTTATGTAGCCTTGGCATAGATCTGCCCGTTTGCCAGGAGGCAAAGATGCAGCCCCGCTGTTGCTTGCCCGTTGCGCTGCCGGTGGCAGAGCCTACACTCGACTGAGCTAAAAGAAACCCCTCTAGAGGGTACTTGGCCTACTCTTCCACCCTGGCCAGATGTCTCGGAAAAGGTGGGAGCACCCACACTTTGCCCTACCACACGTGACCTCCTGTCGTCGTTCCCATTTTACACCGCTAATGATTGGCTCGTGGAAATGGTTCCAGAGTAGACAATGGAGGCCAGTTGTTTGCGACATGGGTTTCACCATTCCAACCTATGTCATACTAACCTTAATAGTTCACTCATGCCACTTGCCCCCGCAGTTGGTCCAGGCGAAACGCAATATATTTGCATCTCTTTTTTTTATGCAAGCATGCACGTGTGTGTGTGTGTTTGTGTGCACGCGCACTTACATGCGTGAGTGTGGCTGTGGGTTTTTTTTTGTGTGCGTGTTTGTGTGTGCATGACGATTTCTTTTTTCTGTAAGCCATCACAGCTCTGAGCATTGTGTGTACCTTCTCGGTAATTAGCATTGGAAATGTATTGCTGGTGTTCAGTGTTTAAGGGGGTGATTAAGTGGCAAGCTGAAAATAGGTTCTTTTCACAGAGGGCCTGTATAGCCAGCATTCCCATTGAACTGCTTTTACAAGCAGAAAATGAGCTGTCAGCCTTAAGATTTGCCTTAAAAGTGTACAAATGAGGTGCATAAGAAATTAGGTTCTTAGAAGTTGCCCTTTCTTCTGGCATCTGCAAAGGACCATGCATATGTTGCTGAGGTTCCTGAAGCCCCGAGCTTTCGATGGCATCAGCATTTTCAGAAAGGACCAAGATCTGCTTGCAAGCCGCTGCGTTGGGGTTTTTTTGTGGGCTTAAATAAAAAAAGTGTCCAGGCCAGATTGCCTTTAATCTCCTCCTCTTAGGAATAAAGAAACACGTGGCGGCTGTTTTTTTTTCTTCTTCCCCCTTCTTCTACTTCTTCTTCTTGCGATCGGGAGCTCAATATTCTGTTGTAGTGCACCAGGAAACAGCTTTTATTATAAGCCAACAATGCGGAACAAAAACAGGTTTGATCGGTGACGTCATTGGCAGACTTTATATAGCGATTAAAAAGCTTCCCCGCACGCACTTGTGTGTTGGATTTCTTTCGCACCGTACGTAGCCAACCGTGCTAATTACATGGCTGCCTTGTTCAGAAGAAATGTGAATTGCGGCATTGACGATTGAGCGCAATCCATAAAATAAGCAAATTTTCACGTTTATATGAAGAAGAAAAGAAACTTCCGTTGAAGCAACATACGTCTCTGATTGATTTTTTCATGCAAAAAACCATAACTGAGCTCAGAGATGTGGATGTCCAGGAGTTTAATCCAGATTCCGCATATGAAAGATGTGCAAACAAATGCCACACGAACATACTCGATATCGACCTGTTGTACTGCTTATTTTACTTGCTGTATATATAAAAATGTATTCTTTGCACGCATTTTGTAGATATCTTTCATCCACCCACTCTGAATCCAAGTGACAGGATTGATTTTAAGTATACCTCAACAAATCTGGCGATAATAATGCAGGTTGTCAACTGCGGCGTACCACGATCAATACGCTAAATTTCACAGTCACCAGATTTGCACCATGGGGCACAGGTGACGGTCACATGTTAATATTAACATCGGTTGGAAAGCTGTAGCTTCGAGATGTCCTTGTATAGCAGGTTGGTGTTATCACAAAACCCTAGGGGTCATTTGCATGACCCGTCTTCAATATTCCTGCAATTCTTCTTGGAATTGCCACACCATGGAAACACCCATACACTATACTCTTTGGTTCTTTCGGTAAAGTCACGTAGGTATAAAATAAGTTCAAATAAATCGCGAAGGTTTTTGGGCGCAACACAAGCATCCGTTATAAGGTGGGAAAGCATGGTCTGCTGCTGAGGCGAGGAGGCAGCTTTCCTTCTTTACATGCTAATTTATCACGTTAACATCATGCTAATTTCTCACATTAACATCAGGATAATTTCTCACATTAACATCACTAGTCCCGGCCATTTTTTTATGACCCTTGGGCTACACCCATTTCAAACCTTTTAAAACAGTCTGCCCCAGCAGCAGACCAAGGCTTTCCCACCTGATGATGGACGCTTGTGTTGCGCCCGAAACGTCGTTATTTATTTTAGTTTATACCTACGTGACTTTACCGAAAGAACCAAAGAGTATGGATTCCTGCAGTCATGAAAGCTTCAAACCCATACACTAATTGTTGCTGCCCTTGGCCTAGCCAACGTTAATCACGAAGTTCCTATGTTAAATCCACTTGAAGGTGGCTGTGTTTATCGGGTACAAAGGTAGTGGCATTTTCCAGACTTGTAACAGCACGGTTCTGTTTAATGTCGATTTTTTTTGTGCTCTTACTATGAAGCCAAGATGGCTCAAGGAAACGCCTTCAGATGGAATTTGCAAATCCTATGAATTGTTGCCGTAACTAAACCATTTTAATTACATAATTGTATGGGAGGAACACAAAAAAAGGGTTCCATGTGAATAAACGTTGGCAAAACGTTTGCCCGGTTGGAAGTCTGTTCTAGAGCGAGTGCCTATAACTAGCAACATGTGTGAGCAACGCTGAAAATAAATTAATGAGAATTAAACTTTGCTACATGAGTTTTTTTGGAGCAACTCCACAATGTGCCTAATAATATGTATATACATTTTTTATTTATCGAGCAAAGTCTCGCCGAGTGGCAAGACTTATTCGCGAGCTTTTGTATATTTGGATCTCTGGCCAATTTCTGAGTGACCTATATATGACTGATGAATACAACACACACAAAAAAACATTCCCCGAGAGAAAACTGACACCTGTCACTGGATAACACCAATAAAGTTTGTGCGGACAGTCCATGCGCATAGTATAGGTCAATCCACTGCAGGATTAAGGTGTCCATCTCTCACAATCCTGCGATGTTGATTATGTAGCATCTGCGCACTCGCTGATTTTATGGCTCCCAACTGCCAGCTCCGTAGGACGGTCCTCTCCGATGCATTCAGTTATTTTGGCTGCCACTACATCGTTGTTCCTGGCCATTGCCCATGCCCGCTTAATATTTACGTGCGATTAAAAATATATACATGCAGCGACACGAAACCCATTACACCTTCAATTAAAGGGAGATTTAATTAATTTGCTAAGAAAAGGAATGCAATGTTAGACGGAGAAAAGCTGAAAACGGAAGAAAATACGCTTGCATAAATGTTCATGCAATCTCTGAAAACAAATCTATAGAATAGGCGATAATTATTCTTTTGCATACACAGCACACAGCGTTAAAGTCAAAACACAACTATTTTAAGACATTCAGCTGTTTTGAATGAAATGTGGGATTATGGGTAGCAGCTGCATTAGATAAGGCATTGGTACACAGTATTCTTGTTACACTTGCATTAATTAGTTTTTGGCTTGACTCTTATCTCTTGCCATACTTCTTAATAAACAGTTGCTTTTTTTTTTGGCGACGGCTTTTGCTGCGCGCGCGCGCACGCACGCACGTGTGTGTGTGTGTGTGTCACATGTACAGTTCACGATAAATTGACACTTGAGTTCACGTATTTAATTGAGCCGTCGCCACGTTAGACACTGCACATTCCATTTCGGGACACAGTGGAATGTGTGTGTGTGTGTCTCGGGACAAAAGCTGCAGATTGATCATAGTTCCAATTTCGAAATAATGATGGGGACGGGGAGGGGGGGGAGCACCGTGGAGTGTGTACGCGATAACCCGGATGGCATTCCCGTGAACAAAAAGCCATTGTGTCTCGCAAGCTGGGTCTTCTCGCCACCGCATACCGTCTGCTATGACACAAGGCTCCGTAGAAGCTTGGTCAATGACTGTAAAATAGCGCAAAGCTGAAAACCACACGCATGATCCTGCCGGGATTAATGTTTGGGGCAACTCGGGGGGTGGGGAGAATTGAAAGGATGAGCACAGTCGAACAAACGCAAGTCTGAGCCGCGGTGACTGTTGAGGAACAAGCAAAAGGATGTGGGCAGGATGTGGTAGAATCGAGAGCAAAAAAAAACAACCCTGAAATGTATTAACGCCGCCTCCATAACCATACACGTATATATGTGTACACAATGTAGGGATGCTACCGTGGTGTAGTGGTTAGCACACGGGACTTGAAATGCAGAAGTCAATAGTCGGTTTCGATTTCCTTGCATGGCAATTGAAATAATGGCGCGGGTTTCTTAAATCCCACGAACTCCCCCAAAAGTATTTTTTTTGTGGTAAATTATCATAGAAGAGGAAAACAATCCACCGGTGATTTTTTTTATTGCATTAAGTTCTGTTAACTTATGTGACTTGATAATTAAAATTGCAAGAAATATGTACTCAAATTTCTCCCCCGTTTCGCTTGGTCGCACAATAAGTTCATGAAACGTTACAATCTCGAATGCCTCGGCAGTGTTTCAGTCTGCTAAGTAATGTTTCGAGATACTCGGTAATTGATTTACATAAATGTCTGGCCACAAATTATCTAGGCTTTGATACTGGACAATAGCCAACGAGGCAAAGCCACTCAATGCTAATTGTCATTTGCCCCAGACCATAATTCTACCAAAGTGTTATAAAAAAAGTTATTATCTCCGAATAAAGATCATGAATGACTGTAACTGTGTATAGGTGAGTGCACATTATTATCCAATGACAGGTCTTTTGGATTGCAGTTCATTAATGACGTTTGACACGTGCCACTGTAAATTAAAGGGCATAGCTCCATAACATGTTTGGCGTATAATCTGTGCCAAAGATCATTCAGTGTCCAATTTAGCGCGATAAAGTCATGCTCGGTCTTGTTTTAAAATTCAAAACTCCAGTTTTTTTTATGATTGTTTAAATAGTCCATTACCTTTAATAAATGGCAAATGTCAAATTCAAATTTTTGGTTTTATCGTATCATACTGCAGTTCACACTTGTCTTGAGAATACGTGAAAAAGGTTGTTCTACTGCAGGGGTCTGCAACCAAAATAATAAGAGGAGCCACTTTTTTTTTGTTCAATGAAAAAAACTCAACTTTTCAAGAGGCGCAATGCACGTGGTGAATCCGAGACGGTGGTCCGTAATAAATAACCTCATGAAGCAGTCCTCAAAGAGCCGCGTGCGGACCCAGAGCCGCGGTTCTGATATTTAATCTGTCTTTCATCCTTCGCCGCCAAATCCAATTGCTGACACGATTACCATTTATTTCTGAAGAAATTGTGCTCACGTATTTTACGTAGTGGATTTGCCAACCTTTTTTTTTCCCCCACTATATTATGAAATTATGCATTTCCTAACAACTTTACCAACGATCGGTTAATACGTGCAATAACTATCCAAATTATTTTGGATTATACAAATATAATCAGCCGTCTACTGCAGTAAGTTCAGAGATTTAGAGTTGACACACAGACAACTTGTTTGTTCCAAGAGATTGAGTAAAACTATTAATAGAGGAACAACTCGCGAAGTTGAATGATTACCCTTGTACAATGCACGCTTACCCTCTTAGAGACCTTAGCCTTTGGCATAGAAATAACAAAATGTATCATTGTCCTCCCAATACATTAGCAGGCAATAGAGGCTCCTACCACTGCTGCGCGTGTGTGTGTGTGCGAGTGAGCGTGCATGCATGAACGTGTGTGAGAGGAGCGAGTGTGTTATCATGAGGATACACCACTCCTGGCTTTGATTCCCAGCGGGCACTGGGCTACCTTTAGGTTACGTGAGCCTAAAATTACTTGCGTTTGAAGGGTGGCTTCTGGCGTTACCGTGTTGTTGGTGATGCTATGACACACTGTACAACATAAGATAACCATGATCGTCTTATCGTAGATTGTATAAAATTATCCTTGCTTATTTAATTTTTCTTTAAAACATAATTTCCTGACAAGATACCTATAAAATTTCTAAATTCACTGATTAAAGTAGAGACATTTCAAGAACCATACAATACACGCGAAATTAAATTACAAAGTTGCGAAAAACTCAATTTCTATCTTCGTGACTTTACCGAAAGACCCAAAGAGTATGAATTGTAAAGTTGTGACATTTGACGTAATTTCATATCAGATAAAATTATACCATGGCAATTTGAGTGGTGACACGGGACGGTAATCCAAAGCCGAATATAATGCTGACCATTTGAATCCACGTTTAACTTACTGCCCATAATAGGTGTTCGCAAACATTGGGTTGGGTGGTTGGGTGTACGAAGCGATTGGGGGACTGACTACAATAAGAATGTCATTGCATCTGCTGTCACAGAACTTCCACTTGTTGTTGTTGTTGTGTATGTACACACTTTGTGATATGCAACTCTGTGTATAATGTTAAGTGTTTATGGTGAGAACATAAGCTAATTCAAGTTTTTTGCCTGACCTTGTCCTATGAGTACAACAGTTAAATTTCAAAAGCTATCTTTTTTCGAGACCAATTTCGAATATATATAAATATACTCGTGCACAATTGCAGCATTTTAGTATTTCCAGAAAATCATTAGAAATGACATTGGTCACTCTGTCTATATTTGAGACTAAATTAAATACATTACTTTCAGATAGTGATGAAAAGAACTCCAATTAAACTGTCAAAGAAGAGAGTAGTTTCAACCACAGTTTCCTTTGCATTCTTTGGTGTGCTCGTTGTGTGTTTTGTCGAACCTGTGCTATTTTTGAACTTTGCATTTGATATGAAATTGCTTCCCTAACTGAGATGAGCTAAAATGCCCCCGTGTTCTGGAACGATGAGACACTGCATTAGAGGTACAGCATACATGATAATTAACGCCAATGATGATGATGATGAAATTAGATGTCGATAGAAACATCCAGATGCTGCCAAGGTGTAGTATTTAGCACACCAGACTTACAACACCAAGTTCGCTTGTTCAATCAATGGGCAAGACTCTTTAATCCCCCTCTCATCTGTCCATCCAGCGATATAAACGGGCACATGACGGTTAGTCAATAAGAATGGTCATGTGCGATGGGTTAAAGTGGAAGATACTTTCATCTTTTCTCACTTCTTCTCTTTGAGCCAGCATGGGAGAGTAGGCCATCGAGATGGGTCATCTGTACGAGGCCTTTCGTGACCCCCACATGTCACGTGCATGTACAGACGGGGCTGATTCATTGCCGTTTGCAGTCTCGGTTAAGAAGGGTGTCGAACGGAAGCGACACAAACAAGACGGTGAATCGTGACAATTCGTGGGCCAATCTCGTGGAGGGCCCTACCAGCACGCGCAGACAAAACGACGAACCCACGCGTGCATGCATGCGTACATGTATGCGCGGTGTACACGCATGCTCTTACCACACGTGCGTTGTCGCGTGTCTGTCGGTGTGCAGCGTGCCCCCTCGGGACGTTCAAGCCGCAGCAGGGAGAACACGAGTGCCAGCAGTGTCCGCCCGGCAGCCGCATGTCGTCGGTCGGCGGAACGAGCTGCGTGTGCCGCAACGGTCACTTCCGCGCCCCCTCGGACCCCCCGGACATGCCCTGCACCAGTGAGTGTCGCAGAATTGCATCGCGCATGCCCCCTCCCCCAACCCCCGTCGCGCGTCACAATCATCCGCCCGTTATAAGCGGCGTTGCCTTTTCAGCCGCCGGTTAACCGCGCAGGTGCCCGGTTGCCTCCGGCGACCGCCTGCGTCATCGGTTGCGTTGCCTCGCCCCGAGAGGGGGAACGCGTTTGGGTCAGGGCCACAAGCAAAGTCGTCCCCTCGCAGTTCGAATGAGCAATGGGTTTGGCCCTTTCCTCCATTGGAGTCCCTGCGCCATTGGTGGAAATGGCAAACGACAAATGGTGGAGGTCCATTCCTTGACCAGTCATCTCTGTAGTTTGTCCATGCATTGATACTTGTGTTATTGACCCAGGGTGATGATAGGTTTAATCAGCCGTCAACCGAGGATTGAACTCGTAACCTTCCAATATGTGAGTTGAGTAACTATAGCCTCTCAGGATTGTATATATATATGGACATTTAGGGCATACACTGCTCTTGTAGATCTGACTGGGTGATGATCTGATCAGAGCAAGCAACTCGCAATTGCATGTTGGAATTTCAAATCCAGGTAGGGGGGGAGGCACCTCATCAACCTGTCGTTGTTGATAAAATGTGCACCACTGTGGGTTGTAATAAATTCAAAGAATGTTCTCTTCACATGTATTAAAACATTGTCAGCATGATCCTTTTGAATGCTATATCTAGCTTGTAATACAGTATACCCTTATTATTACAATACATGTCGAACGTGTGTGTGGAAACACCTATCGAATAGATGCAAATATATAACATTCCTCTTGTTTACATTTTTAAAATGAACACGTACATCTGAACACACCTACAGATATAACGCTTGTTTAATGAACATAATTTGAATCCATTAAATCAACCCACTTATGTAGCATCTGTTCTCATCATTCACTGATTGACCTTTTCTATTAACAACGGTCAGAAAATAATTTTCCAAATGGCCATGACTATCTGCGCGGCACAGGGATTCATTATAAAGCATGGATCCTGCCCTATGCATACTACTAAATCCTTACCCTTTGTCAAGGTGTCCAAGTCCTGTAGCTCTCAAGCGACCTTAGTTCTAGCCTCTAGGGCACTTTAGCGGGGATGGTTTTAAATTGCTTTGGGGCCACCAACAGAATCTGCTTATAGTGCTCCCATCTCCCTGTGATCTGTTTCCATTTCTATCAAATGTGTTTTCACGTCCACCATACACAAACAAAATGTTGCTGCACCTTGCCCAACATGTCACTCTGGGTCCTTAAGAGCCTTTGGGGACTCTCATGGATTCAGTTTTTTTTACTGATTGATTAAAGCACTCCAGCACATTGGCAATGATCCTTCTATCCACGGGTCTCTAACAATTGTAATGGCGCTTTGGTGCATGCTAAATCTGACCGGGTGATGCATTCAGCAGCCTTAAGGGTCATGAGTTTAAATGCTTGTCGGCAAACGGCTTTTGCCCATCATCCTCGGGGTTGATAAAATAGACACCACTTTGTGGGAAGTTAATCATATTTTCCCAGCTGGCTGGCTCCTGCCATGGGAATGCAACATTGATGCCATTGGCTCAGGGCCAAAATTGTGCACGAGTGCTGCCCCAGTGCTTTTTTCTGAACACGGAAACCCTGTGACATTTTGACAGATGCATAATACTATAGAAGGCAACTTAAATTTAATTTAAGAAAATTATATATATATATAAAACATTGCAATCGTGTGTTTATACTGAAATCAGTGTTGGGCAGTACTCATCTTCACCGGGCAGCCTTGAGACAGTGGTAGCAGTTTCACATTTTCATGGCAGTGACCAACCAAGTATTTGAATGGGACTAGCACTGCTGTGCCTGCCCAGAATGTTCATGGCAATGTGCATATGTTGTCATAGGAAATTGACATGTTCAGCGTTGGAGCTAGAATCTTAACACACTTCGTCGAAGTCAGTTCCACACAATTGCATGTGCAGCCGCATTAACTGTCTTGCTTCACCCAGAAATGTGCACACCATACAGATAACATTAGGAGCACAATCCTCCATCAGCGCAGGTATTGGAAAAGCATTGGGGATTCAGGAAATTACACCATGTGTTTTAAGATGACCCCTTGGCACATTGATCTATCCCATCTCCCCCCCCCCTCCACGAGTCTCCCGTCTCTCTCCTTTCCTTCCGTTGAACCCTCCACCCAGTCCCCGTGCTCTCCCTCCCCCTCTCCCAGATCTGCCTCTCGTGATTCATCCACACATCGATTGTACTTATCCTAATTGCATCACGCCACGCTGCATTCCTGGTCAAAAAATGCCACGGGCATTCCAATGATGGGTTTTTAAGATTTCTGGCCTTGGCAAAGGAAATCCCAAAGACTTCAAGAGGATAGTATAATTTGTTGGTATTTATTTTAGGTTATCTCCATGCTCAGTAGGCTCCATTTAGGCTTGCGTGCCATGTGCTTGTTTACAAGGAAGCTGAGCACTTATGAAGAACCATCCATGGGAAATTTGGGTAATTACTAAAAGAGCAAATCTGTGAGAAAATTTGCTCAATGCACTTGCTCGCAACATTATGATTAACTTAAAGCAAATCAATAATGAGGTGATGGCTCATAATCTCCAATCTCAATTACCTAAATAACCTTTCTGAATCTATAATATATCAAATATTACTTTACAGCGCTTTGTCAATACACTGTTGAATTGGAGGCCCATCTACCAGGCTTTGTTAGATATGAATGATTGTTAGACAACACTTCACCATGCTAGCTCGTGTGGCCTAAGTAAAGGAGGAAAGTCCAGGACCAGTTCAGTTGTCGCATACCACTGATCTTAGCCATAGCCAAGACCGAGTTTGAAGTTCAGTGCCCTAACCACTGAACTCCTGCTGAATGTCGTGTTAATCTGAATCTACCTCTATTTGCATCTAAACACCGATCTCTTATCTAAAGCACGTGTTTGATTGTGTTAAGTGTTGAACTATTACTATTGAATATCTGTACAGTATATGCTTTGTATAATATTCATACATATGTGTTTATGCATTGCCATATTGCCATTGCCTTGCCATAACCTTGGCAGGTTGACAATGCCGTATAAAAGCAATTTGAATCGCATAGTGCTCTAAGCAAGGTCGTACAAAGGAGGTGACAATAATTCGGTAATTATTTTCTCTCCCTGCCGTCACTTTATTAGTGGATGCTTGGGGTGAGAGGGAGGAGGGGGGTGGGGGGTGTTGACAATTATTCTTGACCTCAGACACCACCCTGACAACTCGACAAACACAGTGGCTTGTCCCGGTATCACAAACAATGTGCGCGCGTGCGCCTTGGGTCCTGCTATAAATTTGTAGAGGAATCGATAGGGTATCTTTGGTGCGGCTATATGGGAGAACTAGCACAAATCTGAGACACCACGCGCCACTTTTTTTTATAATTAGAAATAGTTTCCGTGATAAGACGACTGAAGAGAAGGATGAAAGCGCTGCAAACAGAAGCGGTCGCCAACTGCCACAGGCGCACCGCGTGAAGGGGGCATTGGCAGTGTTTGAGACGTATCAATCGAGCACGGTCGGATCCTTGGAGAAGGCAGGACACAGAGCGTTTGATCTCTTGTGTGCATGTTTAAGCACCGGCCCCCTCTTATTCATGAGTTTCCCCTGGGCGGAATGGTTTTCTCCTGCAGTAATCAAACAAATTAAAATGTATTTCGGTGCAGGAATGCTCTGTAAAAGTAAACTTTTTTAAATTTTATTTTATCACGTGAAGCCCACCGAGCTATGCAGCTCATTTTGAGAAGCGACCAGGCCACAAATGATAGCTCAACGAAGCGGCTATCACGTGGATATGAATAGCAGCCACATACTCTAAACGCATGTTAATTCTAAATGTGGTGGGGAAAAACCGGAGGACCCAGAGAAAAATCCACACGATTACGGGGAGAACACGCAAACTCCAAATATACAGGCGTCAGGGTCAGGATCGAACTCGTGACCTCCTTTATACCCAGGCAAAGTAGTTAACATCTTGCCACCGTAGTTGGTCTATGGAAAGACTGGCTCTGAGCTATAGTAATGGGAGCTTTTGCAATTGATTCAGGACCATAAATTGAAATGAACACAAACCTGGTGCCTTAACTGTGAATTGAAATGTCTTCTCTTGTATGCATGTGAATCCTTCGACTTAAAAGAATCCCGTCAGGTTATAATTGCAGTCATTAACGATCCCTTGCTGCAATTAGGTGTCATTGTTTGACAAGGCGGATAGCAAAAAACACGCGTTTGTGAAAAACAAATACATTTGCAATTAGTGTTCGATTGTTAAAGGCAGAGTTTTGAAAGAGCAATGCGAATGCGGCAGTGCAATTGAGCTCGCTTAAAAATGGATAATTACAAAAAAACAACAACAACAACCAGGGGCGCCTTTACGTAATACAATTCGAAAGTTGTAGGTCAGGAACGAATTCTATTTTTTTAGGTCAACTACCATCAAAGGCAATGCGACAGAACAGATTCTTGGAATGAATTCCGATTTTGTAGTTATTTGGCGCGGTGAAAAACGGCCGCTGAAAAATAAGCGCAAACCCATTTCTGCGGTGATTGAATTTTTATTCCATTTCTCAAGGGCGCACCGGGTGGGAGGTTTGTACCTGCTCGTGAATTTCACTGCCCTTGCTTGTGAGTGACGGCACAACACAATTTAGGGCTGTGTGCAGCAATTAGATAATGTGGCTTCTGGAGATAGCAATTTGTTTTTTTTTGCTTTCTAAGCCAATCATTTAGAGCAGTGGTTCTTAACCTCTACTGCAGCCTTGCACCCCTTTTGTTCCTCAATCGTGAAACCATGTTTATTGTTAATGCATATTTAGGTTCGATGAAACAGAGCAGTTGTACTGAAGTGCCCATGCCTAGTTTGTGTTTTCGATGGTTTGCCTTCTAAAACATTCTGGCCGTGTCTCACGCACCCCCACAAAGGGTAATTCGCACCTCCAGGGGGTGCGTGCACCTCCAGGGGGTGCGTGCACCCCCCCCCCCCCCCAGGTTAAGAATCACTAAATTTAGAGGTTTATTGTTTGAGAAGCATTTGCATTTGCCCCAATTGCAATGATTTTTAGTTTTCCAATCGGTATCATTTGAGACGATGGTATGGATGCATAATCTTAAAATGCCCTTTGACTTCAAGTATTGATCTAATGCGAAGCTATCTCTGCAAGTAATTTGCAGAGCAGTGAAAACAATTTATGCTCTTCTACCTCTTGACATTAACAGGTCTCCCTATCTCAAGTGGACCCTTGCCTTGTTTATTATAATATATAAATATATTAGAATATATAAATATATAATGACCCCGAGCTAGAGTGTGTGTGATCATGTGGGGATGAAATCGGCACTCTGTGTTTGTTAGAGTGCGATGTTGAATCACTCCGGTCCATTGTTAATGTATTACCCTTTTTATTTCACGTCCATTGCGTAATTGATTGCGTTAGAGTTGTTTAGGTGTCTAAGAGACCCAATGCCATTATCAGGCTTCTAAGGTGACATCTCTAACACTCCCGGTTCATGCCCAGACGTGAAAGAGAATGAACTTTGCTCTCTTCTACATGGTTCTCACATAATCTGACGACACAAATGTTTGCACTCGATTATAACAAAATGAATGGTCACTACGTCCCATACTTTGGTCTCCACATACAAAAAATATATATACAAAAAAGTATGTTGGGCACAAATCCCCTTGGCTGCATAGCCCTCTAGGAGTGCATTTTATCACTAATTGTGTTATTCAATGTCTCATCAGTAGACAGACTTTCTTGAAGCAATGCTGGTGAACTGCATGATGTTTAAAGGCAAGGACGCCACCTCTTACATATGGGTTTCATTTAATTTAAAATGTATACAATACTGATAATTTCGTGATATATATATATATATTGACCATTGACTATATTGGCAAAAAACATTTGTCACCTGTTGGCAATGCTCTATTTTTAGATTTTGCATATATGGTAAATAATTGTGCGTTATTATTTTTCTTTTGATATAACATCTGTTTATGAGATTACTAAGTATGTCAGCCCATTATCCATCCAGGGTTGATAATGACTGCTGCACTGAGAGACTGGCACCTGCCATGAGAATGTTGAATTTCCACCACGAGATTGATACTCATCATGTAGAAGAGAATTGCTGCAATGCATTTTGAGTGCAGCTTATATAACGCAATCCTCTTCCATAGGAATGTGGGGATTTCATCGTTGTCTTGTAATGAATGGCATTTCTTCAGCACGTGATGTGAAGCAAAAGGACCTTGCATCTGATTCGTGCTGAGGCTTGTTTCCTATTCAAACTACAACTAGGGCATTCTGGGACCGTGGCTGTTTTTATTTTTTTTTAACCAATCACAAGCATCTCATTCACATTTGACCTTCATAATTTCCCCGAACAAGCAGCACATTTTGAGACAGTGCTTAAGCCAATTAGCCCTATGCAAATGCGTATAATAGCCTTGTGATTAGAGTGTATATGCACGTCCTCGTTTGAGCCACACAAACGATACCGTTATTCGTAACAATAGCTTGCGCAATAGTAATTTGTGGGTAATCGGACGCACTCTTTAGATACTGCCCGCGATATTTTGTCAGCCTCTTTCATTGTGTTGTGTTGATCGCGATTAATTGCGAACTCAGAGTCACATTGGACAATCAGTCCCTGCTTTTGCAGGGCAATTATCTGCAGATATGGTTTCCCACAACAAGAGTAATGGTCCCCATTGTGCATAAGTGTAATTTAAGAATGAGATGTTATGCCCCAAGTACGAAATTAGAAACCTTGCCTTGTTGGCAAAAAAAATTAACAAAACACATTTTTGAGCACTTGACCCTATAATGCAATAGTGGAATCTGTACAATGACATTTATCATATACTAGCTGTACTACCCGGCTTCGCCCGAGACTTGGATTCACCACGCCCGGCCGCCTTTGTCTCACCAGTGGCGATGTTCACACACCACACCAGTTACTCGTTTGAGGCTGAGTGGACCTAGGGGAGGCCCAGGACCGGTTCAAATAATCGTCACCGGTGTTGGCCGTGAGCGGGAATCGAACTCGGGTCGCCGGGTTCGTAACGCAGCGCGCTAACCACTGCACTACAATGTGTAGTACACTACAAAATATATATACACTACAATGTGTTACGCTTCCGCATGCGCGGGTCACATGACAGATTTGACATCAGTTCACTTGCCGTGCAAAAAATAAATGCATTATTGAGCTCCCCCCCCCCCAAAAAAAAAAAGTGTATTTTTAGAATTTTTGCATGGTGTACAGTCTGGAAAGTACCCACATGGCAAATTTCAAGTTTGTTGCATGTCAGGAAGTACGCTAAACATTTTGAACAGACACATAATCACAACTTTGCCATTTATATATTTGGAGATGTACAATGCAGTAATTGAAATTGGTATTTCTTTTCTTGCAAACCATTCCCAATTTTGCGTGCAAAAGGAAAGTTGTTTTTTTGAGTCAAATACCATTGTTAATGAAGAAGCTATAAGACAATTTGGATTTCAATCATGGTATCTAAATACAAATTGAAATCGAGAAGCTGAGAACTTTAATTGCAATGCCGACTTAAAACTTATAGTGTGAATGGCTGTATAGGACTTTCTTGCTGTAGTCAAAGTGAAGTAACCCAGATGCATTTAAAAATGAACGTTTTAATTCCTCAAAGATCTTGAGATCGACCCAAGACATGTTGATGTCCAATAACATTCTGGCAATCATAGGTCTCTACTGACATCACAGTTGTCAATATTCACTCGTTTTAAAGGAATTGATGTGATAAAACAATGAAATAAAGAAGTCAGCAATGGCAGGATGGAGTGATGTTAGAAAAGACAACGTGGTTATGAAAGAAAACGTGCCTCCAGAATAATTTGTTTTGTACTGGTATATATATATAAAACCTGGATTACCAACACTGACAAGTAAAACATCAACATTTGAAAAAATATGCCAAGTGCACAGAGAGATGCACGCTGGGATTATATCAAGAGGCAAGTTCTCGTAAATGTAAATCGGAGACATAGTGACTGATGAAAATGTAAGTGGGCTTTGCCAGGATAAATCCCTGCGATGGACAATAGATCGGTCATGGAGTAGTAAGCCAAACGAGGGAACTTGACCACCGTGGAGATGGGGCAAGGAAATCAGCTGGTGTGCAGGAGGTGAGGTGGATTGTGGAACGATAGGATTGCAGGCTCACGAGCAGTGGTCAGATTGTTGGAAGGCCTTTATGTAGCGTTGGAAACATTATGGCTGACGGCGATAAGCTTGCTTGCGTGTTCGCGCACAAAACCCACAGACACATGTTTTGTGACCTCGGTGCAATATGAAACGCAGTTTTTCTTTTGGTCACATTTTCCATGCGGTGTGCACAAGTTAATGCTTTCCCACAATGCACTGCGGTGTTTTATACAATAGGTCATTGTGAACATGCATTGGTAAATTAGCTGTGTAATTGTAACATCATGAATGAAAAACCATCCTATAAATGGGTTTGTAATATAGTATTTAATTGACGATAAAAAAATAATAATCGAGCAAAACAACAACAATGGTTTGTATAAAAGTGTTTTTTTCTTATTAATCATGCTCATAGCATCAGTTTTGCACCAATGGTAAATGTGAGGTAATAATTATAGTATTGTAATTATTGTTATTCCTTCCATGCAATAATTTAATGAAATAAATTGCTTAAATTATGTAGCTTTTACATAGCTATCATTTCATTAAAATATAATTTGTAAATAAATACCTCGTGGTTAAACTCATTCAAAGATGTTCAGACTTAGAAATTCTAACAACTTTCGTACAAAGTCCATGAAAAGAAAATTACGAATATAAATTTTTATGTCATATTTATGCACCATCATCTATATACATTATATATTCTAATTATTCCACTGGAATATAATATCATGAACCCCTACGGCAAAACACTTGGCAGGACCTTCTTGGAAATAAATCCATGAGACTCCGAGTCTTTCCTGGTCTAAGTACAAATACGAATACAAAGCAATTTTAAGTTTCAAAAAAATCTATTTAATATGAGCACATCACGTAACTTTTAATGATGATGGGGCATAATATGAAACGGCTTCATTGACAATGTATGTTTGTGCAATGTTCGCAACAACCTGATTCATTTTGAAGGAATACGATTGAGAGTTCATGACAGAAGTTACTTGCATGTTCTAAATGCTGTGTTCATTGTAGAAGACGAGTCTTTGTTGTGCATAGTATTTTTAAGTGGTGTGCACAGCCCCTGTGACGTTGTGGCATTGGTCTCCACTTGCTCCGAGCTAAATGTATTCATTATCAAATAAGACTCTCTACGTGACTTTACCGAAAGAACCAAAGAAGATGAATCCTTGCAATCACGAAAGCTTTAAATCGAAATTTAAGACTTATGAGGTCTATAATTTTCTTATACAATAAACCGGACTACAGAAGATCGTTGAAAGTTGCCCAGTATGATCAGCCATGCATTTTTTAAATTAGTTTTTTTGTTGTAAACAGGATCATAAGCCTGTGACAACGTCCAAACATCAGCCATGCATTTAATAGCACAGTGATGGTTTGTGCCTACATTTACATTCCATTTGAAAAATGTTCGTGAGGTTACTTCACGTACAGCTGTCTCCCTATAAACCCAGCAGTAAAGTCGCAATGGTCAAAGTGTCTCTGTGCTCAAAACGTTGCCCATCATCCCCTCTAGTGACGTGTCCTGCCAATGGAAACTTACGTTTCGTAACGGTTTGAATCATACCATTAACCTTTGTAGGTTCTCGAATCCACACATTCCTGACTCTCCGTGTGATTCCGAGCGTGCAAATCTCCACTCTGCTTTGTACACTTTTCTACTGTCCGTTCAAACTTGAGAACTGCTTTCTGTTTAAGTTTGTCCCCACCCCCCCGCACCTCCGTTTAGCACGGTTGGTTACGTACGGTGCGAAATAAGTTCAACAAATGTACATGCGTGCAGTATCGTGCGTTTACGGCCGCGTTCATGAATATCCGCGAAACTACTGTGCATCTGTGAAACTACTGAACATTCGTGAAAAATTACTTCACAGCTCATCGGATTCCTGACATGTATCAATACATGTTGCGATTCCCATTCAGGTAGCTGCCATGCAGATGCGAGTTTCCTCGGCCGATTCCGCCGCGCTAACCACGGTCGCTCGCTCGCATCTCTGCCCCTCCGCCTTCCTCCCCCCCCTCCCCCCCCCTCGATCGCAGGCACCCCGTCAGCGCCGCGGGGCGTCATGTCGAGCGTGAACGAGACGTCTGTGGTGCTCGAGTGGAGCGCGCCCCTGGACTCGGGCCGACGCTCGGACCTGGCCTACAACGTGCTGTGCCGCCTGTGCAGGAAGGACCGCCAGGTGTGCACGCGCTGCAACGAGGCCGTGCGCTTCGAGCCTCGCCAGCTGGGCTTGCGGCAGACGCGCGTACTCGTGAGCGAGCTCATGGCGCACACGCCGTACACGTTCGAGGTGCAGGCCGTGAACGGCGTGTCGGAGCAGAGCCCCTACCCGCCGCAGTCGGTCGCCGTCAACATCACCACCAACCAGGCCGGTGAGTCCCCTCGCGGAGAGCCCTTGTTGTGAGAGCGGTGGGCTCGTAGTCCGTCGTTCGGGGTGGAGGCGGGTGGTGGGAAAGGTGCGGTCCCTTGCAGTTGCTCGCCCATGCCACCGCTCGTGGATTGAGACTCCACTGGAGGGAAGGTCGAGGGTGCCACGGTGGCGAGATGTTAGCTACCCCGCCTGGTACGCACGAGGTCGTAGGTTCGATCCTGACACGGACGCCTGCTGCTGTATATTTGGAGTTTGCATGTTCTTGCCATGGTCCCGTGGATTTTCCTCCGCGTTCTCCGTTTTTTTTTTTCCTCCTTATTTAGAATCAACGTCACGCGTCCAGAGTATTCGGCTGCTCTAAATGTCCAAGTGATAAGCCGCGTCGTTGAGCTATCATTTGTGGACACATATCGTCTGAAAAAAGAGCTGTAAAGTTCAGTGGGCCTTACCTGGTTAAAAAATAATATTTTTTCGTTTAGAGAGCTCCGATAGAGGGCATTTTCGCTGACCCATCTTCCAAGCTGAGCTGACGTCCTGGAAGGGGTGGGAGTACCCACACACGTGACGCCGTCACGCACCGACCTGCCGGTTGACAGACCATGGTGCCCTACCCATTCACACTGCTGGGAGGACAAAAGGTTTTTTAGAAACTTGCCTGTTATTGAAACTGTTGCCGCGCAATGAGACAAAATCTCACTGCGAGAAGACCTCTGGTTTGCACATCCATCCGGGGCAGGATGATCATGGACTTTACTCATAACCAGTGGAGGGCCCTTTGAGACGAACCATTTTTTTCTTTCGAGAGACACATTTGGGAAACATTAAGTGAAATAGCAAAGTGTGTGATACAAGTTAATAAAACAATGTAACCAATCTCTGATAATGTGAGAATATTAAGCAGCACATTTCAACTTCGTATTTACTTACTCAAATATTTCCACCTGCTTAATCCCTTAAGATGGAACATCTCATTTGCAAAGGTGTCTGAGGTGCCAATTGAAATACATTTAGGGTCACACGATGAGAAGCACACAGGTTGTTTGCTTTACAGCAACCACTCTTCGCTGGGCAAGAGAGGGTGCCCCAATTCTTTGTTGGTTAAGAGCCGTCTGGAAGTTAACTCGTGGGAGGTTATTTGCTGTTGTCGTTGGGGACAATTCTCTCCCACGATGTGGAAGTACACTGCCCCGTATATGAGTGCTGAATGGAACTGCTTGTCGCAAGACACCATGCCAATTGCACAATGAGATATATAGTGGATTGTTTCAAAGCAGACACGTTGCTGTCTTTCAGACGTGGATCATTATTCCTTACACATATGTATTTAAAACTGTGTCTGTTAAGAAGGAACTGTCAAGTGTGGTGAAAAAAATATATGTATATATAATCCAGGCACTACGATTGGGATAGTGGATCGCATAGAGATTGAACCATCATAAATGAGACCACCTATGGGCAAGGAAACAAGGCGGTTTCTGTAAAAGGTAGTGCAGCACGTAATTTGTTGACCTTTCTCAGAGAAGTTAGAGTTTCATTGCTTCTTTCTGTGTGGATTCCACCCCCGCACCCCACAGCTATTATAGTTTCCTCTCATACAGAGAAATGCCATCGCAAGCAGACATCTCATAAAGAAAAGTCTAAAAGCTCAGTCGGGGCTTTCAAGAGTAAATAAGGAAGTATTATTACGTTAACTTGGACGACTCCATTTCATATTGCCAAAAATGGCAGGTCACGAAAGATGCCCCCTTTACGTGAAATGTCAGTCACTCGGTGATTATTATTAAAAAAAAACTCGCAATGAGCTTCACGGTGAAGTTGGTGTCACTGTGCATGGTTGAGTTTTAGAAGACTCGATACCTGTTTGCTGCAGACTTGTGGCAACCATCCTATAAAACATGAAGCTGTGTTGTTTCTAAAAGTAAAAAAAAAGCGATGATAAGTGTCATGAGAAGAGTTTGCTCTGGCTCTGCCAGGGAAGTTTACAGACGGTACATACCAGAGAATATAATTGTGTAAACTTTATAGGGTCATGGGTTTTACATTCCAGCCTGCCTACATTTGTTTCACTAGCCCCAACATTGATTATTATTTTTGCATAGAGAGAAATGTGGTGGATAATTGACACATCATTGTTTTATTACAATCTTCGTAACTTCAGTACTAAAGTTTTGGCAGTGGGTCACTTCATGAATGACTCCACTTCACCCGTATCTTCATGAATTGTTCTGACAGCACCAACTCTATGCACCATTTTTTTAATATCTGTTTACTCTGTCACAATGCCACTTATTAATATGGTCCATAAAGCGGTGGTAGCACCACACTTGACACTTGCCTGATGGCTTGAGACTGTGATTCAAGCACATTTAAATGAGATTTCCAGCTGTCATGAGTGTAGATTCACGATAATATGAATTTTTAAAAGTGGCTCTGCTTTTAATCCACAATTAGTAGTATTACTGTCCTCCATAGCATTGCTGTACAGGAATTAGCAATGGTTTATCAACGGTAATTCATGGTATGTTTCCGTATAGGTGGTTACGCTGACATACATTTAAAACCAGCACAATTCTGGACCCTGATATGTGAATCTCAATAAAATACACAACAGTGCCTTGCTGTGACTGATGTTTGATTCCCAGCCATAGCGGTCCACCCGTATTGAGTGATATCTGAACTGGTCCTAGGCTTTCATATTTACCCACCCATACTGACCAGGGTAGTCAAAGAAATCCCGGAAAGGAGACGAAGCACTAAAATCCATACAAATTTGTCCCCATTGGCGTTTCAGTGCAAGACAGCCAAAGCTGTGGGGTAAATTTGGACTGAATAAAAGATTGAGAGGTTCTATGCGTCATGATATATATATGCATTCACCGGCACCACTGGATAGACTTGCATGCATAATGCAGGCAGGTATTGTGCCATTTATGTGCTTGTCTTGAGATATGTGAGAATCTATTTATACACACACACTTGTAAAAACAATTGGCCAAGTGCAAGTCTGCATTAGATTCCTGGCCATGGACAGCATTGATGATAATTACAACCCAGATGTACACCGGCCCTCCTCTAGGTGAACTCGGCCTTAAATGCATACCTGATGAAAGTCGAGTTTCCAGACAAAGGTGGTTGAGGGGAATTCTGTTCCCACGAGCCCTCTATTGTGCACAGCAGTGGCCCTAATAGGTGCTCATTAACAGCATTTGCCCTGGCAGCCTGTGCTCACTAATAGGAGGGGTTATTTGTTTTGCATGTCGTTTACTGCAGCTCTTTAACCCGCAGCGGAAGCTGGTTGTGTTAAAGTCTGTGGTTGAATGAGGCCAAACGCCCCGTCTTTCATTCGGTTTAATGGTAGTCCTGATCGTATCAATGTGAATGTATGCGTTTCTGTTTAAGTACGAGTTATGCAATAATAGGCATCCATTAATCCTGCATCTTAAGGCTATTTTTTTTTCACTATGGAGTTATTGAGAGCCGTACTTGCAATGTGTCTCTGAATGTGATGGAGTGGTGAAATCGGTTCATGTTGAGGTCGATGATTGCATCACATGACCGAGCAAGGTGGGCAGCAGCCTCGAGAGACCTTTATCCAGCGGTGGAATGATCATGGCTGCCGACGATGATGACCACAATCTGAACAATGACACCATCATTACGCGGCCAATTTATATTCCTCTCATCGCTGGTTAGACAATAAAATAACACATTTTTGTTGCCATCTATCTCATTGACGCTCACCTGCCATCGCGCTATTTTCTCAGCCCTTTTCTCTCCCGAGTCTCAAAGGATCTCTAAAATTCACAGCCCGTGACAAACGTCGACTCTTCCTGTTGACACTGTGCTGTTAGCCTCTGAGTGTGGGTGGATATTGTGCGAGATATATTTGCGGATAATTACGGGGCCCTTATTCTGGCCAGCCGCAGTTCTGTGTTCTGTTGTCCTTCTCCGCACCAGCACGAGTGTGACAGTTGTAACGGCTGCCCATTGAATGCGTGCCCTGGTTCGGCTGATTTAGCAACGCGCTCAAAGCAAGAGGGGGGGGCATTAGGCGCACCGCAACTTTGAAACACCGTCTCCAATTTACTACGCGACCATTGTGTCGGCCGAGTCAGGGGGCTAGTGCTCAGAGCACTAATAAAATGTTATTACTATTACTTAAAGATGAAGATATCGATCGTTCTGCTTGGATGGGTTTTTTTTTTCAGTAGTTTATCATATTTGGGTCTCTGCCGTGGTGTAGCGGTTAGTGCGCTGGACTTGCAATCCAGAGGGGTCTCCAAGTTGCATTTGATTTCTCACTGCCGGCAGTGGAAACAATGGAGCACGTTTCTGTTAACCCCCCGCCCCCCCCGCATCTGTCCACCGAGGAGTGACAAAAGTGTGCACCACAGTGAGTCCATCGGCAGGTCGAGTATGGTGGGGAAAAGTGCAGGTACTCAAAACTTCTTCCAAGATGTCTGCCCAGCACGTGTGTGTGTGTCTTGAACTTATTTTGCACCGTACGTAGCCAACCGTGCTCACCGGAGGTGTGGAGGAAACATGGAAGAGATGGTCAATGCCCTCTAGGGTGGCTCTCTAGAGCGCCCCTTTAGAGGAGGCCTTTCCGCCAGCAGCTGTATGAGCAAGCTATTGCAGTGCTGAACCTTTGCCTTTTATTTGGAGAGTTGCTGTATCCTCCATTGCCTCTGTCCACCAGTCTGTGAAATGAGGAGACTGCCCTAAGCCATTTGATTAATTGCTTGTGGTGAGGTGTAATGTGGGTATTTTTAGCACCGGCAACCTGGCTGGCAGTGTGAGATTTGAGATACATTTCCCATGAAATATGGAATCTCAGCGCGTGCAATAGCACAAATTACTTGACTTATCTATACGCACGTTTAATACACACTCTAAAATGTTTAGCATAATTGCAATTTAAAAAAACCTTATTCTTGACACGTATAATGCAACTTGTGATTTCCTTTAGGATTGCTATGAATCAGTTGTGTATATCTAACAACAACAATGCTCCTGGTTTGTTCTCACTGAGTTTAAATAATCTTGAGCTCAACGGCCCTCCATTGGCTTGACATGTTTCACCAGTTTTATTAATTGGCATTTGGCCTTTGGGAAGAAACCCGAGTACCCACAGAAAACCCATGCACACAAAGAGACAGGTGGATTCAATCCACGCCCTTTAAATCCATCCAACTGGCCACCTTATAGCCCAGTTGGGCGAGGAGTTTCAAACTTTTGCGAGCCACTCTTTTTCCCTACAAAGTGCTACATTATTTTGCGAAGTCTGCAGCAAAACATGCACATGCATACAAAGCACTGGCTTCACGTTAGTGATCGCCCTAAGTAGTTGCTCATGATTACACGAACATCATCATTACCATCATCATCAACCATGATTAATCCACTGCTGGATGAAGGCCGCTCGAAGCTGCAACCACCTTGTGATTATGGGATGAAGCAATCCATCCAGCATGAGCACACAAACTGATTTACCGCTACACCTGCCCTGTGGACGTAGTCTCTAACGCAATCCATTATTAGTCACCGACATACACAGTGCACCATATCGGTCATGGGGGGTGGGGGGAAGGGGTAATTTGACTATACTTCACCACACTGGTCAGTGCGAACTGGTTCAGATGTCAATTCAACCCCCCTCCCCCTTCGGGCATGTTTTCTGTGGCTGGGAATTGAGCTCAAGTTGCTGGATTCACAGCGCAGTAAACTAAAACTATAAAACGGAACTATCTTTTTTTTTTTACCAGGTAAGGCCCACCGAGCTATAAAGCTCGTTTTCAGAAGCGACCTGGCCACAAGGGATAGCTCAACGACGAGGCTTATCAAGTGGAAATGTATAGCAGCCAAACACTCTCAACGCACGTTGATTCTACATGTGGAGGGAAAAACCGGAGGACGCGGAGGAAAATATACGCGACCACAGTCGAGAGACATGCACACTTTAAATATGCAGGTGTCAGGATCGGAACCGAACCCCACACACCCATGACCTCCTGTATACCAGCGAAGGTAGTGAACATCCCGCCACAAAGGGATAGCACACAAATAGACAGGCGTCAGTCGGGATCGAACCTTGCAACCTCCTGTATACCAGGCCAGGTAGTTAACATTTCACACTACAGTCGTACCACCAACCACTGCAATGCAGATCTAATTGAGCCACTTGCCCAGACGACTCTAGCAGCACGTAACAGGCGGTGGCTGGATTGATTGCCCAGTGGTTAGCGAGCTTGTCAATGCGCCAGCGAGCGTAGATGCGATGGGTCAGATACCACAGACACCCTCGTAACGTTGCCCAGAATTGATAAAGCACGCAATATGGTGGGAAATTGACATTGAAGTCAGAGTGACATAATCGTCCATATATCAATTCATTGTTTGCCAGTGGAGTTGCCCACGTGCTTATTTGATTAGTTTAAATTTACAAAAGTCTACGTTCTGAAATGCTTTATACCGTACAAAGGCTCGTTGCAGATTTACCCAGATCTCTTCTGTATTAAATCCTTTTTATTCGGCTGGGAGTTGATCAGCAATGTGTATATGCTTGTGTTGAGGTTGGTGAGTGAACCAGTGTATGGGCGCCTTCAGGAGTAGCCTGGTGAGAAAAAAACAAAATGCAGTATGTCATCAAAGCATGTGGTGGCGGACTTCATGGTCTATGGGATTTTTTTTGCGTGTTTGACACGGCGAGAGTAAACCGGGGAACGCGGAGAAACCCCACAAATTCGTGGATGAGAACCCAAAGCTCAACTTGCATAGATATAATGCACAGACCGACTCAATCCAGTAACAGGACCACATCTATCTGTGGACCATACCTGTTGCTGTATTGCCTTTTCCTAGCTCATCACAAGCCCCCTAGCAGCCTAATAAACTAAAAACTAAACAGATTTTTTTTTCATTTTACCGGGTAAGGCCCACTGAGCTATATAGCACGTTTTCAGAACTTGGTCACAAATGGTCACTCAACGAAGTGGTTTATCACGTGGAAATCTGTAGCAGCCAAAAACTCGAAAACTCAAGTATCTAAATGTGGCGGGGACAAAACCGGAAGACCCGGAGAAAAATCCACGTGGAGGGAGAAATCCACGTGACCACATTGAGAACATGCAAACTGTAAATATACAGGTGTGTGAGGGTCGGGAATCGAATCCACGACCTCCTGTATACCAGGCGAGGTATTTAACATCTTGCCACCATGGCACAACACCTGCTATGCATTGGTAGTCGCTCATCCAAACGCTAACCAAGCTCAGCCCTCCTTGGCTTTGTAAGCGGATGAGATTGGACACATTCAGAGCGGCAGAGTGGATTTGGTCACCTCATATTTTGAGCGGAGTTTTAGTCTCGTATAAAACCGCAGCAGCTTTCTAAAGATGAAGTCGCTTAACGTGAAACGTGCATATTTATTTGTGAGTGACCAAGTTTGTAGTTATGTCTACGAGTGATGTGTCTCTCGAGTATCTTTTCACGAAACGGGTGGAGACTTTTTTTTCTCTCCCCGTTATTTTTATTTTCATCCGGAAGTGTCTTTATTGCCGGCTTAATTCGTGTGGATTTTGTAGGAAGTGTGGAGTCGTTTTTGTGTGTGTGTGTGCTTGTAGTTGCTATATAAGGGACCCTTACATGGTCCTTTGTCAAACTCCAGCTCGTTACAACTTCACAGTTGCTGATTCAGCCTGCTTGTAGTGTTAAAAGGGTCTCCTTCTGCTCTTCAAACCCTGTGGGCACAAACTGTTAACAGTGCCGCTTCCTCTTTATTCAAGGGCCTCGCGTAAAAATGCTGTTTGTTCAGTCGCCCAATTTACTGGAGCCCCTTTATTCGGAGTCGTTGTTGCTGCTTCAGCCTCTCACCCAGAGTTTGGCAAAAACGCTGCCAGGAAATTTTGAATGGAGCACACATTGCAGTTTCTCGCAAACATAAATAGAGAGCAGCCCTCAATAGGCGAGGCAGCTTTTAGGTGCACAGTTTGCAAAGCTGCACGGGGCCCTGTAACGGTTGGGTTTCAATTGCACTTTGTCCTTGTTTGTTTGTATGTATTTATGTGCGTTGACCTTCTTTTGCTCTATACGTAGCCAACCGTGCTTATTCGTCAGTCCAAATTTACAGAGAATCGGTGAGTGTTGTTTGAGTTATTATTATATATTTAATAGATATATAACCCATTATTGGGCTTTTCGAGTCTATCCGTTTTGGAAGTAACATAATGCTCCGCGATGCTGAACACGCACAAGGAAGGGTCCCCGACCGCGATGGTAGACTGTTACGATAAAGCGTATTTCATAGAACAGCGTTGGGGCGTTGCCTGTGGCTTTTGGCACGTGTTGTTCGCCGGCACGCACAGTGTCGTGTCGCCCCCCCCCCCCCCCCACGTGCTCGTAGGGAGCTTCTTCGGAATCGCCATCTTTACTTAGGCCGGAGGAATCCGATGAGCTACAAGGCTCTTTTTTATTTTTTTGTTCACAGATGTCCAGTGCGTCTTTATTGCTGGCTTGATTTCCTCAGTAACTCCCAGCACGTGTGAAGCTCCCCCCGGGCGCTTCGAGAGGAGCGTCTACCGGACACTGTGCCCGAACAACGTTGTGGTGCAACAGCCAATAGAAGGCCATCGGAAGGCCGCGCTTGCGCTGCCGTGTAACACCTATGCCGTCCGTTCTCATCTAACGCCTCGGCTTCAGTGAGCACAGTGCACGGGTACGGCGGCAAAGAGTTTTGCCCACGTGGGCGACGCTCTCTGCAAGCTGTTAGGGATGGGTCTGGCGCAACGTGCGTCCACTCCTCCGTATAGCCATTCCCTCTTCTCCATCGCCTTGTCCATAGCCAAAACCTGTCACGGTGATTATTTTTTTTTTCACCGTCTGAAATAAAATTGGCACCAAAGACTGACACACAAAAAAATTCACCGATTGATATTTCTTGGCCAGAATACAGTTTTTCCATCTGCCAGTAAACACGTCAGATGTTCTATTAATGAACATAATTTTCTTCTAATTAAAGACTTTCCGGTAATTGAACTTGTTAGCAACTGTCAATCAACCTTTTGTATGGTTAAGTGAGCCTATTATTTATCCCATGCATTCGAGATCGGAGTTTGCATACACGCTTAAGACATTTGCATTTGTCAATAATAACACGTTCTGTTTCTGAATGCTGCATCGTGATCTTTAAAAAGAGCGACACCCTGGGACTTAAAATGCAATCATGAACAGGCAGTAGAATTACATTTAAGGATTATTTTCCTCTTTTTTTTCCTTCCCCTAGACTTCCCATCGATGTGCTTTTGCATAGACGTTGGCGTTATTTAATGTGGCATGCATAGGTAATATACAAAGATCCCCCGTGTAGCCTTAACGGACTGTTGGGGCAAGTGCTGTTAGCGAGCAGCACCTAATGAATGCCGGCACTGGCACACGAGGGGCTGGGTGGCCGACACCACGCCCTGCCGCCTTTGTCTCCCTAGTGGTAGTGTTTGTACATGTTGCACTAGGTACTCATTTCAGGCTGAGTAGACCTAATATACTGATGAACACACACACACACACCACGATGTCTAAATAATTGACAAACAAAAAATCCTAGATTTTCTTTTTGCAAGGATTGACTCTGGTATCTTGTTTCAAAGTTCCACTGAAGGGCTGTAACAACTAACTCACAGCCACAACTTGCTTCGATTTATTGTTTACTGGATTTTATATTTTTTCATGTTGAATGATGCAATCGCGATTTGAACCGGCAAGGTGCCACGTGTTAGCCAACAACATAATTGACTTGACTATAGGTATGTGAGCTATCTGTGTATAATGTATAGTATTATACTGTACTGTAATCGTCATACTATTTCATGGGGCTCGTATCAACGTTTGTAAGATTATACACTATATAGGTAAGATAGGGGGTGCCCATCTCTGTAGGTGGCTCAAGGTTTATGATGGAAATTGCACACTTGTTTGATAGGGTTAAATATACAGGAACGATGCACTACACTCAATGCACCTTGCCAGTCTGTGGTTAAGTACTGGTCTCATACACTTCATCACATCTGCTGGATTCACTGTGCTGTAAAAATGCATTATGTGTGTACAATTAATCATTCAAACCACCATTTATTCATTTTAGTTTGAACACGATGCCAGTAAGATGTGTAAATGTGCATGCGTTGCTTAGTTGATAATTATTCGGATAAACACTTCAGTGCCTGGTGTGCCTATTAACGCTCATCAAACTGCCATCTGATTTCTGATTTGTTTTTTTTTTGGGGGGGGGGGGAGAGAGGGGTTGCATGGTCAAGTCTGGCAGCAGTCTCGTCTCAAATGGCTCTGCTAGGAGAAACTGGCCCACGGCCTCACAATGTGGCATGATCACCAGCAGCCAGGCAGAGCCACCAAAGGGCATGGTCGCCACACTGAGCAGGGGGAGAGACACACACATATCGACTTGTTTTATGGTGTGTGGCATTCTACACGGGCGCTCCGTGCAAAGCCTTGCAACCCCTAAATGGCAATACGTTTGCACCGAGCAGAGGTGTAATTCATATACGTACATTTCGTGACAGATCATTTATACTAATGTGACGTTAACCGTTTGCCAGGTCTAGCTCCCCCCCCCCTCTCTCTCTTACGTTCTCATTGTTTTGTGTTTGGTGTACGAAGCCGCAAAAGAAATTTGCTTGCAATTATTTTCACCACTTTTTTTTGTTTACTTTGAATGCTTCTAATGGTACTTTGTTTGCCCTCCCCTTTTTTTGTTTTTGTTGTTATTTGTATTCATGCTCTCGGCCCATCGTACCTGCCACTATTGTTCATTTGATCATATAGTCATTCTTGGACCTCATCTGGGAGAGGAATCTGAAGGTAATGGACTTTACATTGCTTCGAGCTAGACTGCTCCTGCTGCTTCTTCGATGTGTGCATAGACAAACATAACTTCCTTTCTCCAAACCAGGGATGATATATACGTGTACACACAAGTAAAACTTAAGGGACTGTTTGCAGTGGTGTGCAAGCACCGGCAAACACGTGATTAACCCTGTTTTAAAACATGCATGCATATTTGCAATTAATTTAAAGGTGTTGTTAACATGCAGCGCTTGAACCATTTCAATGGCTTTATATTATTTTCGGCTGTTTTAATTTGAATATATTAAAAAAAAAGTACATGCATGTCTGGGCTTATAAGAAGTGTTGTTTTTGATTCACTGTAAATATATATTTTTTTTATATTTTACAACACTAAGTTGTGGCGGTTTCTGTATAAGAATTAGCTAAATCAATTGCGTGTAGTTCTTATATTATTTAGGAATAAAGTAAATGTCACATTGCTTTCAGTAGATACATGACAGTAATGTCCCAAAATAAAATATGGTAATTGAGAAATGGTGGTTCAAATTACGTTTACTTTCATTCAATGTATTATGTCGAAGGAAGTTGCAGTCCTGTTAGGCTTTGCTTGATTGGAAACAAATAATGTATCTGCCGTTGATGTTAGTATTCTATGCTCAACATATTGACTGCCTGTCTTAATATATGTTGGCATAATGCGTGTATATACAATATAGAATTTTGCCATTACTGGTTTCTATATTTGACAAGGTAACAAGCGGCATTCTATACCACAAAAAAATATCCATTTTCAACACACTCTTCGACCACCCATCGTACCTGTTTTTCTCTTCCAGTGGGGATTAGCATGTTACATTTAGATTTGAAAACACTCATATGGCAAGACGAAAATCATAATGTTCCAAAAGCATCCGTGGTGGGTATTCCCTATCGATGGCCTGGCATAATTTAATCTTGGCAGAGCTGAGCTAAGCTTGGCAGATAATTTGGGGATTGTGCGCTGGCATAACTCGCTTTGCAAAACCCTATAATCTACCGCACCTCTCCTCGGGATAAATGACAGAATCCAAGCGCAAGTTCATTAACCGGTTGCCTCACGTTTGAGAAAACTTTAATCCAACAACTGTCGCTGTCTGCCTTATTGATTGCCCCCTTGCCGGCATGGCTTAGGGCTCAGTATGTGCTTGGCATGACTAAAGATGCCTCCCTTTCAGCTTGGCTGGGGATGAGACGAGTTAGTTTTGAAACGTAGTGCGGCAAATACAATTAGAGATGGGTTGGGGGGGGGGTATGCAAACAAAAAAGGTGGCTGCACGTTAAGCCGCTGCGATTATTTTGCTGGCTGTAGGCGTTTAGTGTTTGTTGGTTTGTGTTCGTACGTCGTTATTTTTTAAAGCCGAACTTTAAAATAAAACACGCAGTGGTTATTTTCCAAGACAAATAATAAAAAGTGCAGGTGTTAAACGTCTTTCGTAATGTGATACAATTTGAGGACGTTAGTAGTGGGAATGATTTTTAGAACGCGTGAATGTTACTTGGAAACGAGGTCACAGATGTTTACGTTCTAGTATTGCTTTTAATTTTCACTCGTTTTCCATATAGAGTAGCACACAATTCTAATGGACAGCGATTTTAATTGTGCGTTCATAATAACGCGTAGCATTGTACGAAATAAAAATCACAATCTGCCTGTAAATGGATTTTTTTTTTAATGTGAACCTAAGTGAATTCCATAAACCTACTTAATAGCGTGATAATTCTATAAAGAGCTGTCGTGGTTTTGTTTTTGCTTTGCCTGCACTGTGCGGTTCTTAAGAATGTGGACAAAAACGTTCGTTTTGCATTGATCACGCTTCTCTTCTGCGCACGATCGCCTTTTGCCACCTCGCTGCATAGCAGCAAAGTAAATACATAAATAAACACCCGGGGGCTGCGGAGGTGATTGGAATTGAATGATCAATTGATGAGAAGAGTCGGGGAGTTATTTTTTTGGGCTCGCAGACCAAGTTGGCTTGCTTACGCGAATTCCATTTAGCAGGCACGACTACACATCAGGCCGGTGCAGAGCATTAATGCGTTGGTCGATTTTGTTCATCATTAGAATCCCATTGAGAGTAAGCGTTGGAGGAGGAGGGGGGGGCTTTAGAGGGTGGTGGAGTGAAGAGATGGGTGAGGAAGGTGGGAAGAGAGATTAGTTTGTTTTTATTGGTCAAGAAAAAAAATGCAAACATTTGCGCGGGAAACATAGGTCACGAACGCCGGAGAGAGATTAGTTTGAATGCAATAATGTTGGAAATATATAATCCTTTCTCTTTCACTCTTCCGTTGCATTGTTCAGCATCTGTGTCAAATTGCGTAGGAAGTGCTATCGGATTTTCTTCGTAGACAGCCCACTGATGGTGCATGTGTGTCTGTGCGCGTGTATTTTCAGCTCCCTCTTCAGTTCCCATAATCCACCAGGTGACTTCAAGTGTGACCAGTATTACACTGTCCTGGCCACAACCTGAGCAGCCAAATGGAATCATTCTTGACTACGAATTACGCTACTACGAAAAGGTAAAGATATATATTTATTTACATTAAAAATTGTTAAACAATACGATTGCTTTTGATGTAGATATAGCATCGAATAACACATTTACATCTTAAGATGCTTTCCATTATCAATCTTACCATCATGATTCACTCATCGCGTCAAAATCGTAGTGTCTCCCTGCTCAAATGAGCAACGGGATGACGTTCATCTAAGGGGTGGAAGTTCCTAATCTAAATCTCAGCGGTTGAGCTCCATAGGCCCAACCGCAAGCTGGTTCTTCAGGAGCCGGCTCGTGCCATTAGTTGTAGAGAACGCAGCGGAGAGCTCCACGGCACAGCCACAGTCGTACCGCAGCAGTTCCTGAAGAAAGTGCTCACGTTCCTGAAGAAAGTGCTCACGTTCCTGAAGAAAGTGCTCACGTTCCTGAAGAAAGTGCTCACGTTCCTGAAGAAAGTGCTCACGTTCCTGAAGAAAGTGCTCACGTTCCTGAAGAAAGTGCTCACGTTCCTGAAGAAAGTGCTCACGTTCCTGAAGAAAGTGCTCACGTTCCTGAAGAAAGTGCTCACGTTCCTGAAGAAAGTGCTCACGTTCCTGAAGAAAGTGCTCAAGTTCCTGAAGAAAGTGCTCACGTTCCTGAAGAAAGTGCTCACGTTCCTGAAGAAAGTGCTCACGTTCCTGAAGAAAGTGCTCACGTTCCTGAAGAAAGTGCTCACGTTCCTGAAGAAAGTGCTCACGTTCCTGAAGAAAGTGCTCAAGTTCCTGAAGAAAGTGCTCACGTTCCTGAAGAAAGTGCTCACGTTCCTGAAGAAAGTGCTCACGTTCCTGAAGAAAGTGCTCACGTTCCTGAAGAAAGTGCTCGCGTTCCTGAAGAAAGTGCTCACGTTCCTGAAGAAAGTGCTCACGTTCCTGAAGAAAGTGCTCACGTTCCTGAAGAAAGTGCTCACGTTCCTGAAGAAAGTGCTCACGTTCCTGAAGAAAGTGCTCACGTTCCTGAAGAAAGTGCTCATGTTCTGACACTGCTGGTGGACTTTTTTTGCACGATGCACAAAGTCCATGCACGTTTCACTCATTTCTTATTGTTGTTCGAAACTTACTTTTATTTATTTCCCCCCCCCCCCCGGCCTGTGCAATTATTTTCTTTTGATGGGTGCTTCCCACGATTAGTCTTTGCGGCTTGATGATTTGGATAAAAAGGAATGCGATGATGATGATGATGATACAAATAAGTCGGCAGAAATTTGTCTTGCTGTTGACTGACGCCCCTCGAGCTGTCGACTAACGCCCCCGCACTTGTTATCACCCTCGGGACAGAGCCAGGATGAGCGCAATGCCTCGTTCATGAGGAGTCAGACCAACACGGCACGCGTGGACGGACTGCAGCCTGGCACCATCTACGTGTTCCAAGTCCGCGCCCGAACGGTCTCTGGCTTTGGCCGCTACAGCGGGAAGATGTACTTCCAGACCTTGGAAGAGGGTAAGTGTCAGCCTCGTCAGCTCTCTATGTACATTGAGCTTCTTCCGCGCCGTACGTAGCCAACCGTGCTCATCGGAAGTGCGGGTGCTTACTCACATGGCGCATTTAACACCTTCTCCTGCCCTTTCCTGTACCGGTCTATGTGCTGCTCGTTATCAAAATCCCTCGGTCATCGGCTGGAATGGGACGACAAGTTGGAAGTGTGCAATTATCCACGAGCAGTGTCACATGATGGACAGCAGTTTTTCTCCCCCCCCCTCCACCCCCCTACTAATTTGTGTCTATTTACTGGAGTGCATAATTAAGCGATGTGCTTTCATAGTGTGGAGACTGTTGCATTGTTTAGAAGTTTAGAGGATTTGTGTTGAGTTAAATCAATGCCCGTTCTTGTATCTAAACGTGCTAAGGATGCTACAGAATGACTTGAACGAGAAACTGAAAGGGATATCCCGTGCTAATTTCACATCTATCAATATCATGCGAAGATCTACGAGTGGCTGTGACTACATTGCCAAAATTTCATGGTAGAATGTGTACCCATATACATTTTGCATCGCGTTATCAAAATATCCGGTACCATCCGTATAAATAAACACTTGCACACCTAGGATTAGTCATATGTTAATGCTATGGCACTTTTAAAGAAGAAAATAATGTACATACTACGTTATTGTGTACGATCCAAATCATGTATCCTGCGAAAATCATCCGACTTTTTACTTCACGGAATTTATTTAGTCCATTTAGGATTCCGCCTGCCGTGGTGCAATGGCTGGCACACTGGACTTGCAGTTCAGATGTCGCCGGTTCAGTCTCCCAGTGTAGCAGTTGAAACGGCGGGTTAACTTCTCACATCATCCACCTCCGTCCTGCCGGCAGTATCAAAGCGTACACCGCAGTAAATCGATCGGCAGGTCCCTGCGTGGTGAAGGAAAGAGTGTACTCCTAATTACATTTTCAGTGTCAATGCCTGCATCGATCCCATTAAGCGCTCTTAGCATATTCTGCAGACTTTAACTTTGCCAGCATGAACTGAAATCACACTTTTGAAATGCATTTCATAAGAGCTGCGCTTCATTTTTTAATGATAGTTATTTTTTTTTTTATTGAGCTTTTACTTTAATTGCAAACGCGGAAAACATTCGAGAATGAAACTTGCTTTTTACGGCAAATCACTATAAAGGACTCCGCACAGTGCTTCCAGGCCTTCATTGTGTTGTAGCCAATTATACGGGCAATTGCTAGTGTCACAAATTATATGAGCGCAACATTCCAATTACAATGCACTGAAAGTATGTTATGGGACTCTTAAAGGAATTCACAGGAGTGGAACATTCTTTTGATACATTTATTTCCGCAGCAATGCAGTGGCCTCTGTTCCTTTGGTTTGAGAAATGCAACAAAGATCCCTTCTGTTCAGCAGTTCGGTTTTTGTTTTTTTTCCCTTTTAACATTATTCCATTGGCTCTTAGCTTGCACAAAACTGGGCCAATTTTTCATCAATATATTATTGCAAGGATTTGCTGGAAGGATAATTTGCTTGGTCATATTTGCAGACGATAGAGCACGCGTATTAAAACACCAACATTCCATTTCTTAAGTAATGCAAAATCCGAATAAAGCGTTGACTTCTGCATTTACGATGAATACCGTTGCAAAACTACACAAACGCGAAGTGAAATTGAAAGTCACGTGACTAATTGGTTACCGGTTTACAATCATTCTCAATCTTCCAGTGACAACATTACAGATCTCTTACCATTGCATGTAGTAAATGTGCAAGTTGGAAAAGTGACCTCCCATTATACTATATTTTACCAGCCCATCCCATTTAAAAATCAGTAAAGCAAGCACCGCTTTATGAACTCAACTGTGGTTTTCCTTGTAGATAGACTGGTTCCTGATTTAGTACCTTCGACTCGTTAACTTAGATTTTTTTGTTTCATTCTTGGGCCTCCCTTATATATGAGCTGAAAACAATGCATTTGTTCACGGAAAACATAACATCGGCATATCCCAATTGAAGATACCAATGTCCAACGTGGTTGTTAGTTATATTGCCTTTCAATAAACGCAGGGACAGTGTTGCTAACCAGAGGTCATATGAAGTGCGAGGACACGAATCCAGCACACTGCATCCTGCATTTAAAAAAAAAAAATGTTTCGGACGTAAGAGCATTCGTCCAGATTCCTGCACTTCAGTAACCTGATCCGAAGCAGTCCAGGGCAATGTTTGGGTCAGGTATCGGCGAGGTCGGTAAGCAAACTCTTGAGGGCCACTTATTGCGGCGTCTTCCAAGAAGCTCTGTCCTAAACGGCCTAATGCATGGAATGCGCGAGGGGTCGGGTAAGTGCACGGGCTAGGAGTTGAGTCATAATGCTCTTGGCGGGCATTGTGGGGAGCCTTGCTCATAAGCCTGCCTGAGTCATTCGCGTTTGTCATCTCTGTCTGAGTTGACCGATAGACGGTAGGCTTGAAATAAAGTTCAACGTTTGTCTAAAGCGTTCAGGAGATTACAACCGATGTGGGATAGTCAACAAGTCCGTCCGACTTGCGTCAACAAATGTCCCCGCACCCATTGAATTTTGAACCGTTCCTCACTCGCTTGCGCCCAGCAATGGATGTTTATTAATAGCATCCCACGATAGTTTGAGCAAGAGGACTCTTTGAACATCTATTTGAATTGCCGTTAAATCAACCTTGTCTGCTGCTTGGTAATGACACCTTATGCATGGCAGTAGGAAATGAACACGTACAACAGGTACAATTTCGGATTCAAATGTATTTTTTTTCGCAATTTCTGAGCACAGGCACAATATGCTCAAAAGTATCCAGCGGCCAGCAACAAATAACATTCCCATAGTTGTAGGTAGATAAGAGTTTAACAATTTCTTGAATTGAGCAAGCTTATGAGTACTCGTGGGGGGGGCGGGGGGGCGGAAGAGACAATCACAGGGAATACCAGAGTTGATCAGCGTGGAGTTGATAATACACATAAGCAACAATAATACAAACAATATATGTGAGCTCATGCCAGCTAATGTTATACACATACTCCAAGTCCGTGTTCCCAAAACTTCCTTGGACCACCCAGCTCCCCCACATCCCTCGTGACAAAACGCACTCACTTCTCTCTCTAAATACCAGGAATACAAAATTATTCATATTGCCGGAACAAAAAAAAACTCAGCAGCTATCAGGTTTTAGTTGGGGGTCATTTAGATGTTAGGGCTAGGGTAGTTTAATCAGGAAAGTTTACCTCTTTGTTTTGATTAACTATCACGAGTAAAACATCCACTAACGTGATTTGAGGCTTTCGTGACTGCAGGAATCCATACTCTTTGGTTCTTTCGGTAAAGTCACGTGGTTAGAAATAAATTAAAATAATGTATTTCTTACCGTAAGAACCAAAGAGTATTCATTAGCGTTCGAAACACACGGCCTGAACGTCACTTGTCATTGCGCAAATCAACCTGCATTTGGATCGCAACCCAGCCGGCCTCATCGAGAAAAATCGAGGGCCACCGCACTCTGATAATCACCGCCCCATGCAGTTGTGTCCGTTTCGAGGCTCTTACAGCAATGCCCAGTGTGTGGTATGGCCACATGCAGACAATGACAACATTCATCACGATTAAAACAACACAGAGAGAGAGAGCGCACTCCATGTGTTGTTGATGCAGACACAGATTAGTCCGGTTGCTTTTATTTATTTGACCAAGGCTGGAGTTCTTTGAGCTCAATATGTCTCTCTTTTTTGTTGCAAGTAAGATGTGTGTGTGTGTGTATAAACACATAAATACTTGGACAGAGAAAAACGAACAGATGTTTACTTTTTGCTTGCCATCGCAAAGGTTATCTTCTCCGAGTTGATGTTAAATTCCACATGCTCCGCAGTCTTAACACTGTCAGAACCTTCGCAGCCATAGTCACAGTGGAGTGCTCGACATTCTACTTTTGTTGAATTCCAAAGGCGCTCGTACAACTGTCCCAGCAGCCCCTGATTCCTCTGCATCCGTAGCATCAGTTCACTGGTCACTCGGTGAGCAGCTAATTACTTAGTGACCAGTAATTAATGATTCCCATCGAGTCTTGCAATGACAACCTTTTGAAGCAACATAGTTAAAGATAGACAAAGATCCCCCGTGTAGCCTTAACAGACTATAGGGGCAAGTGCTGTTAGCGAGCACCTATGAAGGCCGGAACGGTACACGAGGGGGTACTCATTTGAGGCTGAGTTGACCTAGGGGAGGCTCGGGACCGGTTCGGATAATCGTCACTGGTGTTGGCCGTGAGCGGGAATCGAACCCGTGTCGCTGGGTTCATAGCACAGCACGCTAACTGCCACACTATCGCTCCCCAACATAGACACACACACACATGCACATGGAAAATCAACAATTAAATATATAAGCAAAACGCCATTTTGTATCTGAACATTTAAATACAGATATATTTTTATCATCCCCATCATCCAAATGGCTTGCCAGACCAATATTATTTGGCAGCCGTTTGTTGCAGCATGTATGACATTCTGAGTCTCATCAGCAGAGTGAGGCTTGTGAAACATATTGTGCTGAGAAGTTGAATACAATTGGGAGACTAAACCACAGACTTGCTACTGCTGCGGTGGTGTTTCTATACAAATGCTGAGGTACGGTACATTCAGGATGCATAACTGAAGCCATAAACACGAGTTAAATGTTGAAAATAATTATCCGTGAGCATATGTAGAGAGAGAGAGAGAGCAATTATAACAATGTTTAGTTGCTACATTACTTTGGAAACACGAGCTAAATGAAGTGTTTTATCTCAGCAGATGTGAGGGACGAACAAACCTCCGAATTGTACATTCTTTTTGGAACATCGTTAACTTTTAAAGTATTTTTTTCATGAATTCACAATTCCTGGCAAAACACACTTTTTTTTTGCTGCTTGGATGAGGATGCTTGCGAATGCACGCACGCACACCGTTGAAGTACACGCACACCGTGCATGTACTTCAACGTACACATCGTGGGTCGTCTCGCGTACTTAAAACATCGTACAACCCATTTTCTGTCTCTCGTAAAACATTGCCAAGATTGGGCGATGTCGTAACCAACATGCACAGGCGCACTGCACACGCACATGGATATATAGATAAGGGCTGTGCTTTTAGTGAGCACCTGTGTACCACGTTTCAAAAAAGGCAAAGAATTGTGTAAGCAAAAAAAATGCAAATATCGCCCATTTGGCCTCCTAGGCTTTTGGAGAAATATAGGCTGGGTTGCGTGATCAAGTTGAGGTCCATAACGGCCACTCGCGATGTTTGTTCACCATACACAAAGGTTATCATTTCAGAGTCGACCAAAGAGCGGCCCCTGTAGCCAGTTCGGATATCAGTCATCACTGATGCCAGCCGTGAGCGAGAATCAAACGTGTGGGTCGAGCGGTCCACAGGGCAGTACACGAACCCTGCTTTAATGCCACACCACGCAAATACACACCCACAGTACACATGAGGTAAAGGCAAATATTCACCCATGCACACTTTAACAGACTGGTGGGATACATGCCTGTACGTGAGCATATATTAAGACTGGCATGACACATTGTTTCCCCCGTGCTGATGTTGACACATCGTATCAGGAACTCATTTAAAGCAGAGTCAACATATGGGTGGCCCGCCCAGATAATCACCGCTGATGATAGCTGTGAATATGAATCAAACTCAGGCTGCTGGGTTCATAGAACGGTACTCTAACCACAACACCACTGTTTCCCACAACGCAACAGACACACCTGCGCACGCACACACATACGCAATCTAGCTAAATGAAGAAGTTGTTTCCCCAGGTCCCATCGCCTGCGGTCTCTTACTCTGTGAGCGTGCAATGTTGGAGCCTCTAGAGAGACCGAACTTTTGCAATAGGCTCATTCACGGCACTGCTGACAGAGGGAAGCACCATGCTTTCATTCAGGCGAGCAGGTTGAAGCTGCATTGTTCTGGTGACCCGTATCAACAAAGAGGGCCTTTTAAGTGACATAATTGTCCTCATTGTAACATTCAGGGAGGTGGGCTCCCACCTGTAATGATGCACCACAGAGACCATCAGGGGTTGGTAGGTCACCTACGGATTTCGAGGCACCACATAGTATTTGATAAATGACAAGGTCTCCAGTGAACTCTTGCAGGGGGGGATTTTATCGTTACCTAGTATATTTAAATCAAATAATTTTGTTTGTTTCATTACGAATGGTGTACACCCACTAGCACTGGCGCTGTGATTGGAGCATTTGACGTACAATTAGGCAAATTGTGTGTCCACATGACTTACAAGCATGGGCTCTGGACTATCATCGCTTGATAAAAAAAAAATCTATGACTGGCCTCTGCCATGTGAATTTTTAATTTCCACGATTGTCTCTGGGCCATTATTGGAGATGAGCAACACCCCATTGCTCACTTGGCCTCAGATACATTTTGGTGACTTGAAGCCCAACTTTTGTGTACTGAATATTGTTTTGTAATATTGATTGGATCAACATCCCAATTAGGAATGTGTAAACTATGGCAAGACTCATCAAGCCCTCCTTAGGTAAATAAATACTTTAATAACAGCAATGGGGGAAGGCCTCCCCCCAGAGCATATCGATCATGGAGGTTATTTGTCCAGACATTCGCCGAGTAGGTCAGTGTAAGCCCGTGGAGGGTACGATGGTGCCCAGGATCGGCTCGAATTGAACTCCCACTCTCATGCCCAACACACAGTTGGCCGGCAAATCGAACTCGGGTCGTCGTGTGTCGAAGCGCAGTGATCTCTCCGCTGCCGAAATAAAAACCACTCGCCAATAAAGCCTCGCGCTGCGTTCACTTGTCTGTTGCTGCGCGCGACCAGCATTCTACCGTCGCCACTCACCGCCGCTCGTCTTCCTTTGCAGGTAGCTACCCAGAAAGGCTGAAAGAACAGCTGCCACTCATAGCCGGCTCTGCAGCTGCCACCATTGTGTTCATTGTTGCAGTGGTCGTCATCGCCATAGTCTACTGCAGGTAACGTGCCGCTCTCATTCATCCATTCAATGCGGGATCATTGGTGTGGCCCTGCAATTGGTCAACAGCGTTAAAATCCTTGTCTTTGTATGCACGTATGTTGGATCTTCTATCGCACCGTATGTAGCCAACCGTCCTAATCACAGTTGCGTAGGAATGCTGATCTTCTTTTGCACCGTATTTAGCCAACCGTGATAATCATAGGTATTTGAGTCGCGTTTAATAGGTGTCTCGAAAATAAGCATAACTCCATGCGAGGTCATAATTTGGCCTGTGGAGATAACGGGACCTGCCCTTGTAATGTGGAGTTAGCATCACTGGCAAAAAAACTGTGGAAATTATTGCTGCCCATTGCTCTTCAAAGAATGTAAACCCTTTGACCTTTTGACACGGGCTATAAACAATAAGCTTCCACATATTTTTCTATACATGGTGGGATTTTTTTGAGTGTTTTATTACCCACACGCCGAATAGACATTGCAAAGGATTGGGTTTTTTTCCCCCTCTTGTAAGATCTGTGTGGACCATGACTTTGTTCACTCGTACGGTAAGTTTGCTGCGCAATTATCATTCTCGATCCAGTATTGGTTGAGCTTTCGCCTCCACAGCATAGTGGACATGTAAACTAAAACATAATACATTCGGAATTCGACAAGTTTTTGCACGATTGTAAAAAAAAAAAATCTCTGAAGGATACCGCAGACCTCCTCTTAGCATTTCTACAAAGATCTAGTTCGGTTTCCCATGGAGTACCGAGAAAACGATAAAGGTAATTTAATTATGCACAAACCCTTTCCATTAGACTTGTCACTCACTCTCTAAGTGTGGGTTTCCATCGTGTAAGCAGCTTGCTCCAACAACGAGCACGTTTCCATTGGCACAAGGCGGGATTCTGGCTCTTCGCCAAGCTGCGTGATATCATAAAATAAAGGCAACCTTTCTCGCCACGTCAAATTACGTCAACCGGCCGTGTCTTCTTAGCCAGAGTCTGGATGCTCGCTCGGTACAATCGCCCGTCGCTTCTCTGTGTTTAAAGGGTGTCATCATTTGAAATGTTCGTTACAGTGATTGGATGGGAAGCTCAAGAGGGTCAGTTTCTGTATCGGGGCACTGAGCCAGTAGCTTGGAGGTCCTTGGGTTGTGAATCCCAGCTTAATTTTATGGATGTTGTCTACATATATGGTACATGTTCTCAAGAATGAGGATTCTCTTGGCTCAGTCACAGTGATTGAATGATAATAAACCGTACCGCCTGCCTTACGGGTGTTTGCATTTCATTTGGCAGCAGCTCGCCGGGAGTAGTAAACAGTGTCAGAGACGGATCAAAAATTACATGTAAGGTCACACGTGTGCATTTGAAGGAAAATACTTCAGCAGCACAAACAATAGACATTCTTTGAGCGAGACACTAATTCCTGGAGTGTCTGCCTCTAGAAATGTGCTCAACATTGAGCCAACCCGTCTCTATTTTCAAACAAGTGATAGGTGTATGGATATTTCCATCAATGCTTATTTGAGCGGGGAGAGAGATGCTCTAAATTTTACTTTTAGCAGTTGAATTATATTTATTTGATGGCTCACTTCATCACGGAGCAAAGGGGATACGTTTTGGCATTCAATAATTGCCGTTTAGCCAAAAAGGGAAGAAAAAAAAACCGAGAGAATATTTATAAACACTCTTGCCATCAAAGAACATCTGTTTTTCAATCCTCCCAAGGGCGAACAAGTGAAGTAATGCCAAATTGATGAGGTTGCTTCCGGGTCTGGCTGCGAATGAATGTCCGGTGTTGAAAAAGCACAAAGAAAAACAACAAAGGGGAGTGATACGTTCCCAACACCAACCCATACCTCCGCAGTCAGGCACCCCCGCACCGCACGGCGTGCGGACCACAGCCTTTGCATGGCGGTGCAAATAAAATGGCAGCGATTCGATTGGGGTTGACGTTACCGCGCTCCCCCCCTCCAGGAGGCAGGCAGAGGGGAGCGGCGTTTGTCCGAGGGGTTATTGTCGGCCGGTTTTAATGCAAATGGGTTCAGCGATGGCCTAGTGGTTTCACCGGTCCAACGGGATGAAGGCCTGACGCTTGTAATCGCTCTCGTTGAGCGATCGACGCCACGTGGTGCTGCTCGCTTTGCGGCGCCGTGTGTGGGTTGCGAGAGGGGGCTGTGTGCCGTGCGGTGCTTTCCTAATTGGAAAAAGAAATGGGAATGGAGATTCTCTCGTAACTGGAAACATGCATGTTGCCATCTGCAGGTATCTATTGGTCTACAGCAACCTGCTTTGAGCTCACTTGACGTGACAATAAATCGGTGCTTAATCTTTCGTAGCAAACCTCTTACGTGCTACTGCGTAGGGATTTGCAGTTGCGTCATATAGCCCTCCAATGTGTCTTCGGCTTGTACCCCGTATCGTTCAGCGCGATATCTGACATTTTGCTCCAGTTGCTGGGAGCCTCTTCTGGAACTGAACGTTCAGTTTGACATTTGTCGGACATTGTGCCAAACAACACGCCGTACAACCCGAAAACGCACCGGAGAGCGACATATCTTATGCATCACCTGTGATGTCTTTGCATATTGTATTGTACGATACGTACGTACATATTTTTGGCCGTCACTGTGCATCTTTTGTCCATTCGTACGTAAGTGCATCCGCGAGGCAGCGTGTCTGTCCGTGCACTTGCACGTGCGTTATGATGAGCTGTTTTAATTCTGTGGACGACTTTATTTCTTATTGAATTAAAGCAGCCTCTGTCAATCACGCTGCACAGTGTGGGCCCAGCTAAAAGCCCTTAAGTGTTCAGCCGCTCTCAAAAACGCCCGCCCTACGGACGTTGGTGCGGTGCGTTTTGGCTACAGGGAAATGTGAACTACGCACATCTGTTGCGATATCCCCCCCGAGGATTTCGAGCTGGGGCCTGAATAACTTTGTTTGCGGATGGCATCAGACGTAAAATTTTCATAAATGTAAAGTTCTCCCCGGCCTCTCCCTCTCCTTGGTAGCAGTTAGAATTACCGTGCGAAAATATTCCCTGATGAGCGCATGGAATTCTGTCCGTGGCAAGACCACTGACCATTCGCTCCTCGGCAAAGCTAAAAAATTACAAGGAAAAACGATTTGACTGCCGCGACATGTTAATATTTTCGGCTGATAAACGGACGTTTCATTTCGTTGAACAGGAAACGCAGTTACGGACGACCCGATCCAGAATACACAGACAAGCTGCAGCAGTATCACACTGGCCACTGTGAGTATATTGAATTTAAAGGTTTGTACCCAAAACTTTAATTATAACTGAAACCATGTCCCAGTGTTAGTGGCCATTCACTCATTTCAAGTAATGCATGGATTTCCAAATGTGAGTTTTTTGTGTGTGGAATATTATTTTCCTGTTTTTATTTTACTTAACATTCATTGGGCACCGAATATATATATTATTGTAAGGTTCTTTAAACATGTCCCTGATGAAGCCAGAACCACAGAAGAATGCTTCAGCTTCTGTTATGACCCAAAACATAATGCGACTCATTAATGCGGATGCATTTCTCTCCACTCTCCAGTTTGGCTATTTGTTTTATGTAATAACACTTTTGATCACGACTTCACAATAAATAATACCTTGACAAAGGAAAGATGCAAATGAGTATTATTCACATAGCAAGTGTAACTTCCACAAGATGTGCAGCTGTTCACATAATGGCCACATATGTGCATTAATTCCTTTCCCACGTGCTGGCAAAGGGGCAGCTGCTATAAGGAGCACCCATAAAAAAAATGTGAAACAAGTATGTGAAGCCTAATGCTGCATAACTTTCATGTAACACATAGCCCTGCTGACTCTAATGCAGCATATTTGACATTGTTTTTAACATTAATGCGTTGTATGGGGTGGAGACTGAGGCACTTGAACCCTGAAGGCGTTACAGACGTGACTGTGTACATCTCCCAGTTGATGTATGAGGCTGCTCTAGAGTGCACAGCGTTTTCTGTAGGCGTTTCATTTTCCTAATCTTATGACATTTCACCCTATTTATTTCCCTTTTACCAAGAGCCATTGACAGAGCCTGAAGTTTTGAACGTACATTCTTGGTGCATTTGAAACTACAGTTGGCTCTCGGCAGTTCTTTTCGTGAATTTCATGATATATAGACTCTTCAATTGGTTACGGTTTGAGCTTAAGTTGTTACCTTATAAGTTCTAAATGTAAAAAAAATGCACTGTTCTTGGCAATGCCTCGACATGCTTCAAACGTACCGCAACTATAGCCCTTGCCATTATACACTCTATCTCCTTTGCCTGCATGGAATAAATGACAAAAAGATAGCTTGGCTTGCTGACCTCTGCGAAACCTGGAGAAAAAAAAAACTAAATCCACATTTTAAAACCACCCTATCACGCCATCACCTTGTCACAGAAATCATTCCCATTTTTTGCTGTTCACATCTGCAATCAAACACTTTGGCATTTTCCCCTTCTTTGCACTCTTTTCTATGACCTGTGCTTGAAATATTTTTTTTGAGTTCCTTTTAATTTGCCGTCCGCTCCGTACAGCCACTCCAGGAATGAAGATGTACATTGATCCCTTCACGTATGAAGATCCGAATGAAGCCATCCGTGAATTTGCCCGCGAGATAGATATATCCTGCGTGACGATTGAGCAAGTCATCGGCTCGGGTAAGCCACGGCTGGTCACATCATTTGTGGAGCTTCAAGCGTGCGCGCGCATTGCAGATAAATGGCCTACTCCGAGGCTGTGCATTCGCGTAGCTGTCCTAGCGTTCCCGCTATTTTACGTGCAGCGCAGATAGATACACAATGCTCATTGGCGGCATAGTGGTTCGAGCGCTCCGCTCAAGATGTGCTGCATGGGAGGCATAGTATGAATAATAAATTACGATGGTGATGGTGAAGATTGCCCCCTTCAAATCCGGGTTTTTAGGAGTTAACTGGAGTTCTTGTGAAAAAAAAAAAATTACCTCTTTGGGAAGTCAACAGGAGTTGTGATATTGCCTCCACTGAACCAACAGCCTATCCACGGTTGGCTACGTGCAATGCGATAGAAGTTTTACATACACACGTACATTTGAGCAGTGTGAGACACTGTGACTTTGCTTTGTCTTTGACCCGCATACGCAGACAGCACCACTTGCTCGTTTGCTCTTGCTCGCTGACGCAAGTGGCCAGACATGTCACTTTGCCGTATTGACTGCCGCTTGATGTGGTACTGCTGCTGCTGCTGCTGCCGCCACTATTGCTGCTGTCGCTTCCACCACCACTATAGCTATTGGGGCGGTGGCGCGGCCCAGCGGTAGCGCATTTGCCGCCTGTTGCAGAGGTTCACGGTCCGAGCCCAGCAGCTGCCCTGGTACTATTAAACATACATGCAGGGTCTGCTACACAGTGAATCACAGAGATCCTATTGATGTTACCATAATAAGAGTAGGCCATGTGTGCCGGTATTATGCTCCAAATTTGCCAAGTATATATCTAAAACACGACTCGCAAATTTAGTCAAAGGGGGAATACATTTTAGCATTGCCCCCTTTCGGCAGATTTTGCCCATTTTCAGGGCAGTGTTCACAAACACTTTGTACCACGTAGGGACAGCTGTCACTGGCGGGTCCCCTTAGCCATGCCGTAGCGGGGCATTGAGATGAGATGTAATGCCAAGTCGTCGCTCGATGCTGCTGGGTTGAGGCGGGGGGGGGGGGGAGATTTAAAACGAGCGGCCGGATGCCAGGCAAAAACCCTGTTGAGCCATTGCCGCTGTCTTCCCCCCCCGGCAGGCGAGTTCGGCGAGGTGTGTCGTGGCAGGCTGCGCATGCCGGGCAAGCGGGAGATGTACGTGGCCATCAAGACCCTCAAGTCCGCCTACACCGAGAAGCAGCGGCGAGACTTCCTCAGCGAGGCGAGCATCATGGGCCAGTTCGACCACCCCAACATCATCCGCCTGGAGGGGGTGGTCACCAAGAGCAGGCCCGTGATGATCGTCACCGAGTTCATGGAGAACGGATCGCTCGACTCGTTCCTTCGAGTAAGACCCCCCACTCGGTAGACAAGCCGACAATGAGTTCCCCCCCCCCCCCGTCATATATATATCTATATCTCTGTCTTTATCTATCCACGTGTTGCCCGCGGCCTCTACAACTGTTGTATCGCTTATCAATGTGGTTTTGGGTCTTGGACGGTCTTCCTTCCGATATCCGGAAGCCACTGGAGCTATGCGTTTTTAAACTGATTTCTTTCAAGCTGCTTTTTCATACTCTTTGGTTCTTTCGGTAAAGTCACGTAGGTAGAAAAATAATAGATCACGACGTTTCGATCGCAACACAAGCAAATCGTCATCAGGTGGGACAACCACAACAAGAAAAAAAAACTGCTGAAGTGTTGTCCTTCTCCCGCACCCGCAATTGGCGTTATTGGCTACGCACGGTGCGAAAGAAGCTCGGCAAGATGAAGTTGTGCTGCGTGCTGTTCGGCACGACATCACTGTTTTACACCACGTGGTTTGTGGCTTCTTCGGCACATGGTGCTGAACAACACGCAGTAAACGGTGAAACCAGAAAGGACGTCGGAGAGATGTAGAGCGCCGCTGTGAAAACCTCCGTAGTGAATGGTATCGCTCATTGGGCCAGTCGTAGCGACGCGACGTTGTAATCCAGTGCTTTGCAAGTGGGCTTGGTGGGTCATGCCTGTACCAAAACATCTTGAATGCGCATGATGTTGTCAGATCTCAGAAGCTCGGTGGAATTGAGCCCGGTCAGTGCTTAGACCGGAGATTGCTTGGCAATTCCAGGTGGCCTGAAGATTTCAGTGCTTTGTTAATGTGCGTGGATTTTCACTCAGAACTCTGGATCCCTCCACTTGCCTAATGTTCACTACTTCAATTGACCAAAGACCCCAATGTGGAAAGCATGTCTGAAGAAAATGTTTGGGATTCCTGAAGGATTTGTTGGATTATAAAGGGTGGTTATTGAAGTATTATACATTTTTTTTTTAGAGAACAGGGCAAATTAATTTTTGCAGGGCCTTTTGTGCACCAATGGCTTTGTTGGTTCAAGAGCGAAATAACTATTTGATTTTTTTATTTGTTATAGTTTAATATTTTTTTAAATACTCGTGCGGTGGATAGAGTGCCTATTTTCCAGTTGGAAGGTCATGAGTTGAATTTGGCTTGAAGGTCAACTCATCATACATCTTTGGTCAGATAAAATAAATGCTCCTATTTAAGAATTCAACGACGGTTTTCTTTTATGGAGATACCTGTCCCTGTCACAGAAAGGTGGAGTGTGTGATTGTTTTCACAGCAGTGCCAATGGAGGTGATTACCACTCCAATTTTTATTTAAGTCAAGTGGCAGTGTAACCTTTTGCACCACTTCTGATTTATTTTGTAAGATAATTACGTTGATGGCTATCTATAATATAATGCAATGGTATCATTAACGGTATTGTGGAAATCTAAACACGCGTTTTGTTTATGCTAAACCCAAGCATGATGGCATGTTTGGTTTCCTATTTTGCAATAAAAAAAATGTGCTCGCTTATCCAAGGTCGGGACATACATTTGGCCAGAACACTGTTTAAGTAATAACATCAACTTATTATTCATATCTGCTGATTATATGTGGCATGTCTAAAATAATGGGTGAGGTTTTCACTGTTACTGGCTATGCCTGATTAAACAACGAGTGACCTCCATCTATGCATTTCACTTGAATGGTGAATTATCTTGTCATATCCACACGTCTCGGGAAACATCTTGTTAGCTCGGACAGTAAAAAAAAAGAGAGATTTAAAATAATAATGATAATGTCAGCCTACACAGTAACTTTACCAGAGTATGCATCACATTATAAATGATGTGCTCAATGAAAGTAACTTGTTATTGAGCTCGGGTATGATGATAAAATTATGAAGGTATGAGAAATGCAGGAATTAAATGTGCTAAAATGTAATGCAAACCGAAACATTATATAGGGAGGCACACAATGAACATTGTTATTCTCTTTCTGTGATTAAACTCATTTCCCACTAAATAATTTTATTTCTCCTTTACGAAACAAATAAAAAAAAATAACTTCCAACGAAGCAACAAAAACAATCGCCCGATATTGAACGTACGATTTTGAACTAAATTCTAAATGGATTGTAAAGTGGGTCATGGTTATATACATTTATTTAATATTTTTAATTGTGAAACAACATGTGTTAATTCCAGAAAAGCAATGTCCTGCAATGTTAACTCTTGAGGTTTAATGGATGACAAATGAACACGTCAGTTGAGTATTTGGTAACAATGTATCCCTACCATTGTTGCCATATGGGCTGCACGCATTGCCTAACTTGACAATGCTTAGGCTTTTGATTTAAAGCTTTTGTGACTACAGTAATTAATATTATTAGCTCTTTCGGTAAAGTCACGTTGAAGGGAAACAATAAAATAATAAAATATATATAAAACAATACAATTTCCCACGACGTTTCGACCATAACACAAACGGTCATCATCAGGTGTTTCTTGCCATTGGTTTTTCACACCTGATGATGACCGTTTGCGTAATGGTCGAAACGTCGTGATAATTTTTATTGTTTTATATATTTTATAATTTTATTGTTTCCCTTCAACGTGACTTTACCGAAAGAGCTAAGAATGTAATGCTTAGGCTGCAATGGTTGGGGGCGTTAACCATTCACCTCCACAGCAATTCGATTAATTGCTCAGTCAGGCCCACGATTTGATTCAACAATTGTTTCTCGTTAACATTCCCATGAATGGTGGTACCACTTTTGACTTCTGGAGTGGCGTGCAAACTCGACAGGTGCAGCATATATGAATTGGAGTGTGATCCACACGATTCGATGCTTCTATCGTGAGCTTAATAACTGAGGCTAACAGTTGAGAAATTCATCATTCCACCCCTGAGGTTTTCTGAGATTCAGATAATCAACAGATAATTTATTATATGGAAACAGAAGTTGATAATCTTTGACTGGTTCAAAAAACATTATGATTTATAATATCAAACGGCTTATATTTACTTAAATGGAGCAAGTGGCACATCGCTTTGCACAATCATAAACCCAGCAACCGGAGTTTAATTCCTGGCCATTGTTAATATCTGTAGCAAGTCGACATCTTAACCGGTGCACCACCCTATGCCAAACCGGCTTTGACCGTCGTGATGAAGTGCCCGGTGAAACAATTGCCCCGCGACAAAAAGTTGTGGAGAGAGATCTTCATTCGGCAGCGATTTTGCCAAACATCTGTTAAAATGCTATGACGATTATGTTAAATGTGCAGAGCAGGCATGCAACACGTCCGTGCTCACACTGCCTTTCTGGTGAAATAACGAAGCAATTTCCTTTACATCTACCCGCGTTCGAAATAGAAAGCCAAACAGCGGCATCCTGCGCTTCTAAACAGTGTCCAAATGCTCCTGCTCGACCCTGCGTCGAGTATATATTCTCTCAACTTGTCCAAACATCCGACGGTAATTCAAGGCAGGCTGTCAAGGTAGGCTGCTGCCAGTCCCATTGAAGCTCCGCTAACCGTCCATAAAGACGTGCTTTTTTTTTCTTGGCAGTCGCACACACGCGTTAATAAGGGGCACAGCCTCGGGCCTGAGACAATTAAGAGGAGGAAAATCCACATTCTGCTGACGTTCTGTGTACAGCATTAACACAAACGCCGTCGCTCCGAGGTCGTTTGCGTTTGTCAGATTTATTAAGTCAAATGTCAAAAATGCCTACCTGCTCAAACAAGAAATGGGGCAGAGATTATTTATCGTTAGCAGGCAGGGTTTCTAGAAACGGCACAATCCTATGGCAGACTCTGGGGGTGGAGGGGTGGTACAATGGTAGGCCACTGCAGTGAACTTAGTGACCTGAATTTCACTCCCGGCCATGCCTAACATCAGTGGCAAGTGGTATCTCAGAAGGAGGACACTTTTCTTCAAACCAGAAAATCGTAGAAACTCCGCATCAAGAGGATGAAGCTGATGTCCTGATTATGCTTGTTCTAATTGCATCGTACTCGAATTGTAAATGTTGTGGGTTTAATCTCCAACACACCGGTGTGCTGTACTAGTAACCAATTGGCATGTTTTGTCTACGTGACGAACCTTACTAATTAGCTGTGTCAGGTGGTGGCTGGTTTAACAACGCATTTATATTAACGCTATCTCACTCAAAAACCTCTATTGTGGATATCTCGGCATCCGAATCACAATGTTAAATTATGCTGGAGGTATCCAATGGTAAGAATGTATCCAAAGCTCTTTTTTCACAGATGTCCAGTAGGCTCACAGATATCTGAACCGGTTCAGCCCCAACCCACCACTCACCTGATTTGTAAACCCACACTGACACGAGTGGTGGAGTATGCTCCAAGATCCCCCCCCCCCCACCCCCTTGGCAGACACAGCCTGGGGAGAACTCCCAACGTAAGATTGACACGGAGCTCTGCATTACGTTATTACTATTATCGCAGAGGCCACTTTATTATTTTGAAGACCGCCATTGACATCCTATGAAGTTGTAGATATGTTATAGACCTCTGAGGGATGATAAGTTTAGTTGTTCCTCAACGGAGAATTAAACTCGAACTCGCAACCCTGCCGATCGTGATTTGGGCACGGACTATAACCACAGGAACACTCAGCCAGATAATCTTCACATATAAGTGTCTGCTAATAATTTAAGCACATGATAACTCCTCTTATCAGTAACCCAATTATTAAGGTTTCATTATCCATGGGACCTGTTGTATCATGGGTCTAGACTAAACATGCGTTTTTAGACTGTTTCGATTATCTTGCTGCTATGAATGTCGAAATGATAGGCCACCTTTGTTAAGCTATCATTTGAAGCCAGGTAGCTTCTGAGGTCGCAACCGTGCCAATCACACCTGTGATGAGCACGGTTTGTTACGTGCGGCACGAAAGAAGTTCAACATACACGCGGTGTAAATCAAATCCAAAACTATTTGCATCCACAGCAAAACGACGGGCAGTTCACGGTGATCCAGCTGGTGGGGATGCTGCGTGGCATCGCAGCCGGCATGAAGTACCTGTCCGACATGAACTACGTGCACCGCGACCTGGCCGCTCGCAACATCCTGGTCAACAGCAACCTGGTGTGCAAGGTGTCCGACTTCGGGCTGTCGCGCTTCCTGGAGAACGACCCGACGGACCCCACGTACACCAGCGGCATGGTGAGCATGGCAGTTCCACACGGACGTCCTTGAACACATCATATGAGTGTAAACATTGCCACAGGGGAGTCAAAGGCAATCCGGGCGTGGTGCTCGCCACTCACCCTCCCCTCGCGTGCGAGCAGAACTTGCCTGAACAGTATGTTACAGGCTACAAGGGGCATCTTTGTCTTGTGTACGTTATGTGAAACACACACACAAGCCAATGCCGTTTCACCGATAACCATGGTGGTTCTACAGGGCGGAAAGATCCCCATCCGGTGGACGGCTCCTGAAGCCATCCAGTACCGCAAGTTCACGTCGGCGAGCGACGTGTGGAGCTACGGCATCGTCATGTGGGAGGTGATGTCCTACGGCGAGCGGCCCTACTGGGACATGACCAACGAGGACGTGAGTTCGACCGACCCGCCCGCATCAATCATTGCAGGCCACTTGCCACCGGCCAGTACCAATCATTGCAGGCCACATTCCACCCACCAGCACCAATCATTGCAGGCCACTTACCACCGGCCAGCACCAATCACTGCAGGCCACTTTCCACCCACTAGCACCAATCATTGCAGGCCACTTTCCACCCACCAGCACCAATCATTGCAGGCCACTTGCCACCCACCAGCACCAATCATTGCAGGCCACTTTCCACCCACTAGCACCAATCATTGCAGGCCACTTTCCACCCACCAGCACCAATCATTGCAGGCCACTTGCCACCGGCCAGCACCAATCATTGCAGGCCACTTTCCACCCACCAGCACCAATCATTGTAGGCCACTTGCCACCCACCAGCACTAGTGGTTAGGCAGGCGAGCTCCCTCGCCCTGTTTGGATCTTGTCTAAAGACTCAACAGTTTCACCTGCCAGGCCTACACAAATACTACAAAGACTCTGGACTTTGTCGTATTTACTTGTCCTAACTTCGTGCAATGGTGTACTGAGATCCCTGGATACAATTGTGCCTTATAAATGTAAATTATTAGTTGTGGCAGGCTGCATCAGAACAGGAGCAATGTTGCTATGGAATGGAATCTTTGTGTAAGACGCAAAAATAAAGTGAAGGTGCAGCACTGCAAATATCTGACTCACACCACTGCTGGCAGAAGGGCCTTCACGATAAGGAGTTCAAGAGATCACCACTGGAGGATATTTTGGCCTACTCTTCCACGCTGGCCTGACACTTTAGAAGAGGTGGGAGTGCTATTACTATTTAAACTATTATATATATTACCAGATAAGACCCACTGAGCTACATAGGTCTTTTCAGAAGTCACCTGACCACAAATGATGGCTCAATGAAGTAGCTTATCATGTGAATTACCCGCAGCTTTGCTCCAACAAACGTGATCTGTCGATCCCAGTGTGATAACCATTACACCACCACAGTATCCACAGTCATGGCATACCCACGCGGTGGTTCTCTGACAGTGGATCTGAGCCAATCGCAGAAATCTCACTCTCCCACTGCAAAAGGTCATTTTCTCCATGGGACTATCAGACTTCTAATGTACGTGGTTCTAATTTTCGATGATGGGCTGATCCAAAATTGTTATTTAAAACTCGCAACCATTCTACTGTGAGCTGAATGCTTTGTCGCAGATCCACGTTCTGATGGTAGGAGCCCGGCTATCATTGGGCAAATGTTTTTTTTTAATTCCATACATAATGGCCCAGTTGGAAATCTTAACGTTATTGTGGCATTTTATGATATTGCCAACATCTGCTAATTGGAACACTCATACGGGTATGTATATAAATAAATTTATATAAAATGGATAACTAAGCATTTAATCAACCACACAGTCGTTATGCTTTTGTTTAGACCAATTAGCAAACCGTAAGCAGACAAGCAGGTTTGATAAATAGCAGCCTTATATAATCTGACACTGTTTAATGTTTCAGTTGTCCCAGTTGATTTGAAGTTCTTATTCCATACGCAATGAAATGGAATAAAATGTAAGATGTCCGTAAACACTGGATGTGGAGATTTTTATTTAATTTACGTAAGCATTGTTAAATTGCACTTGCTAAGCTCACTCGATTGAATCTGCTTGCTCTCTGCTACATTGCAACAGCCTTTTATATTCATTAAACTGCAGGCCACACAAATCAAAGAATGGCATAAACAATACATGTGCAGAATGTACATATTTAAACGATTATAGTTGTGGTTTTCTTAATATGACATTATTAAATTTCATTACCAACTGTCAAATAAAATATTTACTTTAAATAAGCAACATATTGTTATATATACAGAATATATATTAATTGAACAAATATTTAATGATTTTTGTAAATTTCCATATGCATGTAATTACATAGTGGATCTAAAACAGGCTGAAATCGCTTACAACTAATGTTAGTAGTTGTGGCCCAGAAATATAACCCAGGTCGCTGGGTTCGTAACACTTGTGCCCTAACCACTGCACCACCGCTCCCCATTACATTGTAATTACATTGTAACTGGAATGTGGATTTACCTGTGTGGAGAATCAGCATACGATATAATTAAAAGTTTAATTAAACCAATCGTGATATTTTTTCATTAAATGTAACCATTGTGTAAGGTAATGGTGCATACATTGCAAATGTACATTATAAGTGTGTGCATATATACATTTAAAAGCAGTAACAACAATTGCTCTCACACTTATTATCTAAGCCCAATATATACTTCCAACTGCATGTGCCAAATAAGAGTTACTGTATTCTACTGTATATAAGATATACAACTGTTAACATTAGATGTATTTAATACACACATGATGCCTGAGCAGATATAAATATTTATAATAGATGAAGAGTATTGTTCTTAAACATCTTAACACTTGAGAAATATTGCATTTGTTGGTATCTTATTTTTTTTACAATTCGGAAGCATTGACCTACTTCATGCCACTTCACTTGTGAAATAAAATCCAAAATTGCCTACTATAAAGTATTTAAGTTTTAATGATGAATAAGACACCTTGTCAATGCAAATCTTGTGTCTGTTGAAAATGCTCTGTCGAGACAGCTCAAGGACAGTGCATATTATTATCAGAGTTGTCTTTTTTGTTTGCATTTTGACTGCTTGTGTTGTGGTCATTGCAAACATGATGCCTTGAATAAAGGTGTCAGTTTTTGTGCCAGTTAAAAGGGTAAAACCTATTCCTATATCTTGTTTCTGGCAAAGGAGGTCTCATAATGTTAATGCTCACCCCGAGCCCTTAATACTCTGATAGTGTGCTGTTTTTGAGTTGTACGCCTTTTGGCGTCTTCTGGTCCAACACCAATGGAGACTAGGCTCTAAGAAAAGCCGTTTCGGGTGTGGACAAATCAAATTCAAGGACAGTGCATATTATTATCAGAGTTGTCTTTTTTGTTTGCATTTTGACTGCTTGTGTTGTGGTCATTGCAAACATGATGCCTTGAATAAAGGTGTCAGTTTTTGTGCCAGTTAAAAGGGTAAAACCTATTCCTAGCTCTGGGCTTCTCAATGGATTTGACAGTTTGCCGCTTGTGTGGCGTCCTTGACGACCTCGTTTACTACCTGTGAAAGAGAATTAAAGATAGTCAAAGCTCACGACATACCTGGCGAGTAGCACCTCCACTTGGGGCGGCTCGAGAGGGGCCCCCTCTAAGCGGATATTCTAGGCATAGTCTTTCATGCCGCCTTGATTTTTTGGAAGAAGTATGAGTACCCAGAATTTACCCCACCACGCGGTCCGGTGTACCCACTTGCACTGCTAAGGCAGGGGTGATTTAGGATAACCTTGTTTCAATTGCCGTGCCGGGAGATAAAACTGGCAACCACTGGACTGCAAGTCCAGTGCGCTAACCATTGCGAATCAAGCAGCTTCTCTTTAACTGTCCGTGCGTTCTTAAACAAAGTAACATTTTATTTTATAAGCAAAGTGCTGTGCAGTTCTTAGTCATGGCTCATGTGATGAAGTAGATGCAATTAATCATCGATGAGTTTAAAGGGGGCATGCCAACTGTATGTTTAAGCCCATATTTAAAACCTCTGATCTCCCAAGTAAGGTTATTGTGAAAGGCTTTTTATAAAGCAGTTCCACCACTAAGGTTAATATTCAGATGCAATAAATAATTATTACACCCACTTCATCACTAAAATGCAGCCTGCGTACACCAACATAAAAATAGATGTATTTATGTTTTAGCCACAATCTCATATGCAATATAGCTTTTTTCACACTGCATAAATTAGGGCAATTATAACTATCTAACTGCTTCATTACTATGTAATGTCCTTGATCATTATGGCCCGCTTTGCTCGTGATGAAGTTGTTACAATAGTCTTCTATTGTAAAAAAATAGTCTGTGGGTAATTAGGAAATCTTAGAATGGGAACATATCTCCCGCAAACAAATGGTACACTGGAACCGTCACCGACTGTTTACGCATCACTGAGCGGAGTACATCATCTGTGCTCGGGTTTTCGAACCCGAGCACAACTGTTTACTCAAAAGTAGCCGAGCGGGAGTGTTTTGCATTAGGGGTGGAATTCGGGGCAGTTTTGTTTCAAAATTGGGCCAAAAGCAATTTGGCACGTTCCCGAAGCAGCTACTCCAAAATAAATACGGCACCATTTTGTGGCGCGTGCAATGTGCTCTGTGCTCGGGAATGAGGGAGGGCCCTCGGGGAGATTTCAATAGCATTTGATATGTCTGTGTTCCTTGGTTTGCCATGCAAAAGAAACTGTCAGGTTTCATAGTCAGAAACAATACGTGAAGTTTATTCAAGGCGCACAAATGAATTTCAATTCGATTCTGCGATAATTAAGTTGCCGCAAATTACAAACGTAAAACTAACACAAAGCTGAGCGCGGGGGGAAAAAAAGTGAATTGTGCAGCTGCATTAAAAAAAAAAATTGCGAAGCTAGCAGAATGTGTGTTTTTGAACCATAAACTTAAAATGTCTGTGGGTTTTTTTTCACGTACAATTTTCATTCCTAAACATTCATTAAATTCTAGCCTGTGTTGTCTTTAGTGGTTTGAACATTGCCTCCTGCAAAACTTATGTTCCCTGTGATCGAAAACACCTGTTGAGTTTTTTTGTGTGTTTGTTTATTTCTCTTCTTGAGACAGGCCTCGTGGAGATTGATCTCACACACGCAGTGATATAGTTAAAGGTCGCTTAAAGATCAATAAGCAGGACAATCTTTTTGGCGAAACTTTAAGGGGACACGAAGGTAGAAAACATTTTTATTTCAAGAGGCGCCATTCGAGAACCTTAATTGTCACATTTTATCAGCTGACATCTTGACCCCATGGGCTAATTAAACATTCCGATTTTCCTGAAAAGAGTTCGATTTTCAAGAAGTAATGCATTGCACTTAAAACAAGTGGGATGTCGCTGTGGTCTAACGGTTAGCATCATTAGAAGTCGCTGGTCGCCGGTTTGATGAATTCTTCTGTTGCTGCATTTGAAGCAATGGTGTAAGTTCCTTAAATGCCCCCTCGCCTCTGCCCACCCAGGAATATGAAAGGGCACAGCATAGTTAGTCGATGGGCAGGGCTGGCAGGTCGTGTTTGGTGGGGTTAGAGTTTTCAAGGTGCATCATTCATCATCGATAATTAATCATACAGTTTGAAGTAAACTCTCCTGGACGGATATTGTCAAATGTAGTAAATTATTTTGTTATCACATTATGAAATAAGGTTACTTTCATAAAACCGTGTTACACAGGTTGAAAATCGGTGAAAGCGTTTGGTTAAAAGAGAGGTGAGGAGGTACAACTGTGTAAACTAACTCGCTCACGCCATTGCTGGCACAGAGGGTTCCACTCAAATCAGCTCAAGACAGCCCCTGTAGAGCGTGGCTTGGCCTACTCTTCCAACACTGGCAAAACATATTTGGGAGGTGGGTGTAACCCGCGCGATAGAAATCTAAAAATAAACATCACGAGATGCTCTGACTCCTAATATATTCCTGGGTACTAACGGTAGCTGTTGTGTTTGTGGTATATAAAAAAAAACATACATCAACAAAACGTATATGTTATGCATGTTTATCAGATTTTTTGGGAGGTTTTTTTTTTAGCTGGGAGTGCCTCTCCATTGCCAAGAACCACTGGAAAACAAAAAAAATGCAAAAACAGTTAATGAGCAGCACATCCTACTCCGGGAAACATGGAACGCACGTTACATTAGTTATGCATTTTACATTCTGCTATTCATTATTTTTTATATTTTTTTGGGGGGTGGGGTGGTGGTAGGGGGGTGTGGGAGGTCTGTCTGTCGGCAATTTGTGCAATTACCGCCGGCTTGCAAGGCAGCATTGCTGGCGGTAAGCGATACGAGAGGCTGCTCGACCGCGCGGTCTTCTCTCCCCGTGCGCCGCACTCCGCCCAGCGGTCCACGGCTCGGTGAGCGAGCTCGGCTCTCACCGCAGCACGGTGCCGCGCGTGTAACTGCGAGTGACACGCGGCATTGCGACGCACGCACGCACGGACACACGCACGGACGCAAGCTGGGGGGAGGGGGTTGAGGGGGGTGCGTGTGGATCGCCCTGGCGGTTGGCACCGTTCCGAGGCACGAACCGTCTCGCTGCACGAGCGATTTCCATCCCCCACTCCTCGCATTGAAGTTGGCTCTTTGATGGGTCGAAGCCTTCCGGGTCGGAGTTCTATAAAATTCATCGTACGTGGCACTACACTGCACAGTGCATTAAAACAGAGCTCTCTGTTTTAGTCGGCAGAGCCAACCGAGTCGCATGTCAACGTGTTTGTGTGCGCGCACGTGTGTACGCATACTTGCGCGTTCGTAGCGAGCGTTGGCATAGCGGTTGGCGCGCAGCGCTACGAAGCCGGCCACCCGGGTTCGATTCCTGCTCGTGGCCAACACCAGTGACGATTATATGAACCAGTCTTGGGCCGCCCCTGGGTGGACTCAGCCCTCAAACGAGTACCTGGTGTTGATGTGTAAAAACATCACCGCTGGGGAGACAAAGGCGGCCGGGCGCGGTGCTGGCCACCCACCCCCTCGTGTGCCGTGCCCGGCCTCGATAGGTGCTCGCTAACAGCACTTTACTCAACAATATATTAAGGCTATGCAGGGGATTTTTGTCTTTGTATGTAGGTGGATGGGGAAGGAGAGGAGGGCTGTGGTTAACTTACACCGCTAGGTTCCCAACGATTTCCAGCCGTGCATTACATCGGCGGCAAAATGTTATCTCAACTTGCACAACCTCCCGCCCCCCTGTAGTTTCACTTACCATTAATTTGACTTAACCGCCGTGGTTGGTAAACATAAGCAACGTTTGAATGCAACGCTGAGGTTAATAGGTGCTTGCTATAGCAGCACGTTGCCCAAGAGCCTATTGGGGCTATATCTATTTGTCTTAGGCGTGTTAACAAAATAAAAAAAACGGGGCATTGTCTCACATTATGTGAAGGAAAGTGTCGTCACCAGAAAAAAATATCGGCGAGGTTGTTTGGACGTTCGCCTTGCTTGTTGACAGTTGACACAGCGGGTCAGAGTTTGGGAAATGCCTGCAGCTGACCACCCACTCAAGTGGCGGCCTATGACCCGGTTTGATGTTGCTGAGAATTGAGTTGTTATTTGTGCAGCAGTCTGTAAAGCTCCCCAGGAGTGAGAAGCCTTGGGGATTATTGACGTTGCCCAAGTAGATTTTCCAGAATTTTTTTTCCGCCTGGAATGGGGTATTCCTTAACGAAAAAATATTTTATTTCAAAAGGCGATTATCTATTTTTTTATTGGAATAGAAACACTAAAATGGTTCATAATAACAGTAGCTTTAATCGGAAACAATTTAAAAACAAAGTAAATAAATAAAAAGCCACTGCTGCGCAGTAATGTTCAGCGGTCACCTCTCTGACCTGGATTCGATTCGTGCTCGGACATGTAACGATTACAGTCCCCTTGGCTCCAAAGCGGCGCTGAAGGATTTCATGTGGAGCAAGATGGATGCTCTCAACCTGAGGATGAATCCTGCCGTGCACAAAAAATAAATGCTCTCCCAACTGCTTGTATTTACGCTTAATTATTTGTCAACAAAACCCGGGGGCCGGTGACACATGCCACATATTGCCGCGACGTTCAGCCTAAATTTTGGTGACTGCTATGGCCGGCCCTATGCACAAGCGTCAGCCCTAATGTGGCACGAAACAGACATAATTGCCTTCGTATCTGACCCTGCTTTCAAGGGAGGTCAGAGCGGGTTTAAGTTTTGTTAATCTGCCAAAACTTGTGCGGCTAGCAGTGGCAGCTTGTTTGGCTGTGCCAATCCGTTCACCGCAATTAGCGTTGAAAGCAAACCCTGCTGGTCTTGAATTGCTTGTTAGCAGGATAGTCTCTTGGAAATTAAATTCTCCCCCTCAACCACCACCCTCCATCTAAACAACCGCTCCATTGTCAATCCGCTATGTGATGATTGTGGTGCCTTTTTACGGCGTTTAGAGAAAAGCATCATAACGTCTGCGCTCTCGAGCGAGTATAGAGATGGTGCTTGTGGGTGGTTCTAGAGCTGGCCGTGGGAAATTCCACCGTCCTTTTAGCATGGGGCCTTCTTTCTAATATGGTGATCATTTCATGAAAACACAGACCTCTCTTAGCCACAGTCGACTCTTGAAGTGCATTTATAAAACATAACCTTCCAGTTGTTGGCAAGGGTAAAATATATTTAATACATTAATTTTATTTTGACGTGACTTTACCGAAGTAACCAAAGAGTAATTCCTGCAGTCACGAAAGCTTCAGATCAAGTTTGATACTTAATACAATAAAATACAAGAAATGGTGGGGGGTGGGGGACAGTCAACACAACAGTCAATGATTGAATGATGAAACAAATTCATGAATGAATGAATGAGCATTTCTATGAATGGATATTGCCCCCACCCCCTGCAGGTGATCAATGCGGTGGAGCAAGACTACCGGCTGCCGGCACCCATGGATTGCCCAGCCGCCCTGCACCAGCTCATGCTTGACTGCTGGCAGAAGAGTCGCAACGACCGGCCCAAGTTCGGCCAGATCGTGAGCACCCTGGACAAGATGATCCGCAATCCTGCCAGCCTCAAGGCCATGAGCTGCGTCACGTCCGCGTAAGTGCCCCGACCTGCAACCAAAGCGCCGTGTTGATGTTGGTGCCAGTGTCCGTGAGTCCGTCGCTGCACTGTCACTGGGTTCAAACGAGGGTTGAGAAATAGTCTACTCGGGAGGAATTATTTTAGAACTGGAGCCCCCGCCCCCCCCCCCAAATTTCCAGACCTTTACAACGGGGTTGGGGGGGGGGAATTAAGGCATTTTTTCTGGAGCCCAGCCCTGGACAGCTCCAGCTGACATTGAGCCCAAGTGCTGCTACATTGGTCGACTTCCCGCAACGTGGTACATATGTAATAACCCCCAGAGGGATGATGGGTTGGATTGACCCCTGACTGAGATTTTAATTCGCAAGCCTTCTGATCGTGAGTGAGGAACTCTGACTGCCGACTTGAAATATTTTTTGCTCGGTGTGAGTACGGAGCGGCCTTAAGTGTACCTTGTAGCAGAATGCAATTTATTTTTACACGTTGCAGAATTACTGAGCAGAGATGCTGTTTGAACTGGTGAACCCCTTGCAACTGTTTGAAGCCTTGCTGGTTGGTTGGCCTGGCACTCGCTAACCACTCTGTTTCACCACCCAACCAAAAAATGTGGCTGTCGCCTGCCATGAGATATGGACGACATTCAAGTCTAGCCGGGTTCTGCAGGGTATTGGGCCAAGTGCGATTGTCGTAATGCCGTATTGCATGGCAGTTACGGACCATGGTCCATTGATTATGTTTACAAGTGGAATGTGTGCACAAATGTGGTAGATAGAGCAACATTGCTTTTGTTCCATCTATCAATGTGGTCTTTTGTAATGAGACACGCGCGCTGTAGATTATGCTGTTTCACATGTGGAGATGTCTTTATATTTGTAAGGATAACCCCAACACAGACAAAACATTCACCTCTTTGATTGCTGTTGTTGTTGTTCTTGTGACTATACGCGTTGTGTCGTGAAAACCTTTTTAAAGCAATGTTTTGTTGGAAAAAAAAAGTTCGTACGTTTAACTTTGATAACATAAATGGAATAATATCCTGATAGCTTGTTGTTGATGTGCTGTACATAATTTGTAATGCGCGAATATATCATTATTATTTTTTATTCTTGTGAAATGTCCCATATCTTTAAAGAATAAACCTACATATGGGTTTCTTGGATCCAGTCACGTGTTAGTATGCTTCTTTTGCCTAGAATATTTACAGCTTTCACAACGCCGACTTGTACAAAGAACCACTGCCTTCCTTTAAAACATTGCGTTATATTACCTCCTGCTAAAGCAATGTAAACAATAATATTGCGAGTCAAATGGCTGTGGACCTTCTGCAGAATCCTGCGGCCCACTCCTCGGTGAAATACAACGCAATATAAAACGAGCGGCAGTAGCACTGCGATTTACACGCACGGTGGACGTGCACGAGCGACTACATGTCAGAAGTTGTCACTGCGGTAGTGGGTAATGTTAGTCATCGCGCTGCTACCCACTGCGTCTATGTTAGCAGAAATGGGACTGTGAGGAAGAGGGAGAAAAAAAAAACCGCACAGAACCAGTCACTTTCAAAGGGGTGTGCGGTCATGTGGACTTGTGTGAAATTACACGAAGTGGTCCATTTATTTGTCCACAATTTCAGTCGCGTGTGCGCTTCTGGCAAGGCAATTTGTCTCACGATTTGAAGGTTGCGAGTTAAATTCCGGGGGTTGGGGGTCCACACGGCCCAGCTTCTCTTCTAGATCAATTAAATAAGTGCCACCACTTTGCGCAAAGTCAGCAGTGATCACAATAATCATGCTTATTTATTGGCTCTCCAACATACTGTACTAGTAGCAAATTGGCATGTTCTGTTTACGTGACAAACCTTACTAATTGGCTGTGTCGGGTGGTGGCGGGTTTAACGACACATTTATATTTACGCGATCTAACCCAAAAAACCTGTATCATGGATGATATTGGTCGCGAAAGCCTACGTGTTAAACCAACCTTTGTTCATATTGGTGCTGTAATTGCAAGAATTATATGGAGAGGGGTTGCCCTCTGCCATGAGGCAAGTAGAATTTCCATTGCTGGCAAACCTCCACTAACAGTGTGCCCCATCGCCCTTTGCTCATTTAAACCGACAACTTGACTTGAGTTTTATTTTAAATGAAGAGTAATCTCTGGAGCAGAAGTGCAATCTCTTTAACCTCAAGAGGAAAGTGACTGTGATTTAAATTAAAATATGTCCATTCTGAAACATCCGGAAAAAAAACATCTAGGACCAAAGGGGATCTATCACTTTATGAGACCCCGGTCCTCAAAGTGTTAAATCCCTGTGGCTCACTCTTTAATAAAACAGATTAAGGTTGGCCCGCAATTCAAGTTCAGCGGAAATACCTGAATTGCTTATCTAAGCAAATGGGACAAAGGCCCTCATGCGTAGATGGGATTTTAGTAGCACAATCCTCGCCCTTGTGCTTTTGGGAACGGTAAATTAGGCTACGTTGAATTTAAGAGCCTTCCATGCAGAGGGAAATAAGTAGGTGAAGAAAAAATGTGTTTGTGCAGTATAGATCACATCAGCCGTGACTTAGCTTGGAGTGTGGGTTTAAATTCGAGCAAAGCGGAATAGACATGAAGTCGACCAAGTCAATCGATGAGAAAATATTATTTGTTATTTCAGGCCTCTCAAACAAAAAACAGACACCACCACAAACCATACTCAGCTGAAACGTCATCAAGACCCGCTTATTACCTGTTGTCCAGCATCACACGCAGTTCTAGATTGAAAACTCATTTTTTTAGGTCTGATTTTAGTTTGTTGTCCTTCCCCTGCACCTCTGATTAGCACGGTTAGCTACGTACGGTGTGAAAGAAGTTCAACATACACACATGAACAGAGGTAAGACGTGTATAGATCAGAGAGCAAACACAAATGAGAGATATCGTATCGTCCGACAGTGAAGGTACGTGTTCTTGAGCAGACGCGCTGCTCAGCACTGGATAGCCGCCTCCGGATTGAGACAGTTTGTGGCATCAGCGCTACTGACCGCATGGGGGGATGGCCTTTATCTAGTAGTGGATAGATAATGGCTCATGATGATGATGATTGCGATGGGGTATACAACAATACAACTGGTTCTGCCTCGCTTTTGAAACGTGTGATTGCAGGTCTTGTTTTCCCGACTGCTGCTCAGCGGGCCAGTGTGTGTTTACTCTTCTCGCACGTGTTACCACGTTCCTCCCCCACCCCCCACATACACAATTAATGGCTGATGACACATTCCAAGGTTGTCGGATTCATATTGAGAGTTGCTATATTCGTGATGAGGTTTTTCACAATCCAAGCAAAACAGACACATGGCTATTATTGTTATTCTATGGAAATCCGTACCGGAGTTGGATTTAATTGTTGAGTTTGTGACACAGGCTATGACTCGTGCAATTGATGCCGTTACTGTTGGAAATGTTAATTTTCCAGCAAACTAATTGAATGGTTGGACAATCGGACGTCTAGCTCGCACAACAAACTGGTTCTTCTTTTAGAGTCTGGGTAAACGCTGCTCAGAAGGTTTCGGTCTCAACCTGGAAATGTAAATTACCAAGCCTCTCATGTCTCGCACACTTAAGGGATCTACAAACTTCCATGAGTTGGTGTCAAAGTTCCTTTGGGGACACATGCAATGGTTGCTTACAATAACACTGCTTGGGGGTTGGCGTTTAGTCGTCTAAGCCTCAGGAAAGCCAGCAAATCCTTAGAAAAGCAACAGTAACAAACAGGAGAAGAAACACTACTCTAGTGTGTCTTCCTGTCATCCCCGCCTCATCGCCATGTGTTAAGCAACCGCAGTTCTCATTTTGTTTAGTGAACATGATGCTACGTTGGGGGGGGGGGGGGATATTACGACAAAAAAATGTGGTATTAAGAATATATTCCTTGTCGTTTGCTCCATTGGATTACATAGAGGTACATGTCCACGTCAACCCCACCAGTTAGTAAAAGGTCTCTCCATGTCACTTGGGTCCTATTGTTTCACCATACTTCACCACACTCGTCGTTACGGAATGGTTCGGATATCACTCGCCACTGATGTCAGCCAAGGCCTTCATTCAGCGGTGGATTGACAAAAAGTTACAATTATATATGTGTTGTTTATTGTTAGCAATTGCGATTGTGAGGATTTAATCTTCTTTATAGAGGGGCCAAACCAGATCTATTTAACGTGGTCAGTTTCAACATGCATCCTAACTGTGTCCACAAACGATGTTTTGAACAAACATTTGGAATCATATTAAGAAATATATTCACAAACATTACATATTTTTTTAATCGTTATGTTAATACTGAAAAGTAAAAATAATATAAATATAACAAAAACACATTTGTTCATGCCTCAATCTAGATCTTTTGTTTGTTTGTGCAAAGCTAACACATATATAAACAACTGGGATGTGAGTCATGAACTCGCAATCAATATATCAACATTGATTTCGTGTTGTATCAGCACATCGTGATAAAACGTCCCACACATGTTAAATGCAGCTAGTGTGCTTTGCTCATTTGAATAATTTCACCCATTGGTTATTGGTCATCATCCCACCTATAGCATCTACTGTACTATATGGTGCTTGCGTGCTTCAAACATCTGGCAATAGCTTCAAATCTGTATTTTTAAATAAAAGTAGAAATCACATCACGTGTTCACTACAGCATTCATTCGGCGTTCCGCCAAAACGCCATGACAATTTTACATCGATCTGATTTTAAATGGCAACGTTAAATGCGGGACACGCACATCAATAATCAGTTCTAAGCCTTGTCCCCCTGCTACCCTTTATCAAGCTGGCACACTCAAGCCACACCAAATTAGTTTTAAATCAACACACGCATGGGATTGCATTTCCACACGCGCACACTCGCACGCACACCACTCATCACGGAATACACTAATATTAACCTTTCACCACCGCCATGGCAGGATATCGTAATAACGACTTTCCGTTTGAATGATAGTGTGGACTCTAAATGTTCCTGCACATTATGCAGATAAATTACCTTAACTGCCGAGTGTATAGCAGTTCACGGAGCTACATGATTTATCATTAACACAAATAATGAACATGCTTCATTTTGGTCATCGATGATGTTTTTCATGTTTAAGTCATTAACTGTTTTTCCTGTACAATGGTATTTTTGTTATCTTGCCTGGCTACACCCATATTTAAACCCTAACCTTGCATTTCACTCTGCTAAATCGATAAACCCCAACTTGATTTCATCTTTCATGAGCACCGCCGTGAATGGGCACAACTTTCTGGGATTCCAGCAGTGGTCAGCTAATGGACAAACTGGCATTCCACCATGAGGATGTGAAATGTCCTTGTTTGTAATTGTGTCTTCGGGAAAGAACAAAAAATAAATATGCATTTATGCTTTTAGATGCATATTTTTGTATGCAGGCCCTCGGTTAAACTGGAATTTTAAGTTAACATAACTCAATGTAACGTAACTTCTCATCGAAGGTGTCCGAGTTGGTGCATTATTATCTATCACACCAATACATTTAAGCCAAAGTAAGAGAATACAACAAAACAAAAACATATATGTTCCAAAAAAAACACACACACAAAACAAGTTGAGTACATATTATATTTTGGAAAGTTAGCATGCACATTAAATCACTCTAGTGGCTCTTAGTAATGATTGCTATAACCTTTCCAGCTTTGGCTTTCCTTGTTTTTTTGTCAGTTTCTTGGTGAAACACTCGACGGTGACACAGAGATCAGAGGAACAGCGGTAATTAGATTGTGATCCAGCTCTTGCCTCGGGCGCCATTGATAACACGAATACCCTTTCAACCTGAGAGTTTGTGTTGTGGGTGATTTCTTTCTTTCCTTCGCAAACAAAAGGGGAATACGAAGACAGCACTGATAGATAAATTATACCTGGTGCCTTCGAGCAATTTCCCTCACTTTGCACAAAAGATATTTTCATGGCTTGATAAGAAACCGTGGAAGTTTTAAGTGTTTTAGAATACGCTTTTTGTTAAATAAATAAATGGAAATATCTATATCTTTGCGGAATCTTTTTTTCTCCCATGAAATTGATAAGGAAGTCGATGCCGATAGAGTTGTCTCAATGCTGGCCAGTGTTTTCATGTTATTTTCTCCTTAGCGTATCTTACTCCCAGAATGTTTTGAGAATTGTATGCGACTGTGGTTGTATGAATTTGCTGCGATGATGTGGGAAATGTTTTGTTATTTTAGTGAGAAAAAGTGAAAGTGTCTCGATTATTCTCAAATTAGCATGATGTAGGGCTCAGTACCATTGGCTGTTCCAAGTATGTGTTAGGAATTCCACATTCCTATGGTAGGACCCAGCTTATTTATTCGATATCCCTTGTTGCCGTATTCCGTATAAAATAGGAATATATATTATACGTATAATTCAGCACGTGTCAGTGCTAGGTGGATTGTTGTATCGCGAGATCGTGAGGTGGCAACAGCCGGGGAGAGGCCTTTGTCCAGCAATTAACTCATAATCACTGCATGTATTCGGATGCACTTCTGCGGCCGTCTAGAAAACCCTTTCTTCCAATATTAGGAAGCCACTGGATCTATGCACTTTTAAATCTGCATTAAAAACTAATTTCTTTAGAACTGCTTTTTTGTGTTTAGTTTGTTGTCCTTCCCCCCGCACCTCCAATTAGCACGGTTGGCTACGTACGCTGCACAAGAAGTTCAACATACATATATAAATATTGAAATACACATTCTACAAAAGTGATGTATTTAATTAATAAATAGTGATATGTAGACGTTTTAACGAATTAAATAATATCCGAGTGCTTTGCACAAATGTGAGGGTTTTTGTAGTGAATTGTGTTTCATTTACAGGCTGCATATAAGATTTAGTTCCAAATAATGTGGTCTAAAACTTAATTTAGTTTAAATTTATGAAAATAACTTTATATTTTTTCTCATACATTTGTATGGTTCGTCGCATTTTGGATTTCATGCCGATTTCTATTACATTGTTGATGTGAGCAAGTCTCTGCAGAAAAGTTAATGTACATTTAAATACAAGTGGAATGACAACAGCATGACATTTCTCAAATAATTTGCATTATTCATTCCGTTACTTATTAAATGCAAAGGATCCATTAAGATGCATAAATATTGCAAGTCATGCCAATACCGTGTCAAGGAAAGCATTCACATCCACAAGACAATTTTCAAGTAGAAAATGTCACATCAAATTTTCTACATTCTGTTTCCCGTTAATAAACCAATTAATGCCAACCTGTAAAATTTGTGCTCACACGTAAAATGGTAATATTTATTCCTGATAGCTTTCATTTAATATTACAATGCTCAGTGTTATCCTCATTGATGTATTGCAAATCATTCTCGTAAGCTTTTTATCATATGAAAACAGTGTGTATCTGGCGCTGGTTAATTAATTCCATTGGGATCATCTTGTTTGAGGATTAATAGGTCAATATTTAATAACATTGGGGGTCAAAGCCCGCTAGACTTTAAGGTACTGTTTACTGCCTTATTATTTTCCTTGAAATCCATAAATGGAAGCATGCATTTAAACGTAAAGATATAGCAAAACTACACAAATGAGCATATCCTAAAGCAAGGGTGTGGTAGGGAATATATATCTTCTGAAGTTTTGTAAAAATTTTGGCTTTTGCAAGTTCTGTGGGTTTAATTTATAGTGGTAGAGAAAGTCTTGGAATGTGTTTAATGATATCATGGGAGTGCTGTGTTAAGTACAAGTAAATAGGAAGAAGACTTATGTAAAATAAATGATTAAACATTTCTGTGGGAAAAAAGGAATGGATCATACGCGATTTTGCAATGTGCGTTCAAAAATTCAAGAGCGTAAGTTCCTTCCTGCGGAAACAACGCGTGGCAAGAAAAAACGATCACGTTAAAAAATAAAACGTCGCCCGTTGTGGACAGCCCTGAGACAGTGGTGTAATGTTTTGTTAGAATGATCGCGTTTGACTTCCCATATTGGGCTCAGTCAATCCCTTGAGCAGAATTTGAGGCGGCCATCTCTCCTAGCGCTCGGCTAGTTTCTTCACAAAAGTCAAGTTTATGGGAAAATGAAAACGTCTTCCAACATCATTGTGAGTAACGTTGTAAATGGAGCTGATGAAATTGGCTTGTGTGCAATAGCTTAGCGGATTCATCTTCCTTGGTTCTTTCGGTAAAGTCACGTAGAATGAGAATAAAATAATAAAATAAAATAACACAATAAAATTATCACGACGTTTCGGCCACAACAAAAGTGGCCTTATTCAGGTGAAAGGAACAAAGCTGTCGGGACGACAGAGCTTCAATGAACGCTGTTAAGATTCGTAGCTTCTTTTAAGCTGGTTTAGACAAGTGAGGCACCTTGACAAAGGGGTTTACATATCACACAGGAAAATTTAGCATTGAAATAGCTATTTCAATGCTAAATTTTATTTTATTTTATTATTTTATTCTCATTCTACGTGACTTTACCGAAAGAACCAAATAAGATGAATCCTTGCAGTCACGAAAGCTTTAAATCGAAGCTAAGCGTATTGTTATTTCGTGAGACAGTGAGGGATGATGGTGGCTATGGGGGGAATGTTTTGATCCATCAATGAATAGATCATGGATGACGATAATGATGATGAAGTCCCATTAACAAACTCAACTGCACAAGCGTATCACTCATATTTCAAGACGCTTCAGGGGGTATGGAGGCACATATCACCCGTTATTTGGTCTGAGTCTCTACAATCGATGGTAACACTTGTACCTCACAGCAAGACCATTCGGAGTTTGATTCCTGACTTGGACACCTTTCTGTCTGGAGTTTGTATACTTTCCTCCTGTACTGTACGAGTTTATTCTGAGTTGTGTGTCCTTACATAGATAAAAAAAACTGTGTAATTGGTGTTGGCCAAACATGCAAATGCAGGCTTCTCCTGAAAACGAGCCTTACGGACTCGGTGTGACGTTCCTGGGTAAATAACTAACATTTTATTTCATTACAACTCAACACGAGCCCAGAAAACAAAACGCCAATCACCAAACGCAGGGATGGGGGGGACAGAAATCCCACAAACAGCAAACCTCCGAGTTTAACATGTAGGCTTTCGCGACCAATATTATCCAAAGTCGAGGTTGTCCACCTCATGACGCTAGTTGTAATCATTGGAGAAACGTCGTACCACAATTGTAAATGTTGTGGGTTTAACTCTCCAACACACTGGTGTGCTCAACTTGTAACTAATTGGCATGTTTTTTTTTACGTGACAAACCTTACTTGTCGGCTGTGTCGGGTGGTGGCGGGTTTAACGACACATTTAAATGTTCGTGATCTAACTCAAAAACCTCTTATGGATGACCGCAGCAGCCCCCCTTCGTTCAACGCGACAGGCGGCCAGCGGTGAAGGGTTGAGAACTTGGGGGTGGGGGGTGGGCTCACTGCCCCTACCCAGGTGGGGGGGAGGGGGGGTCCCACGAGCGGGCACCTGAGGGTTTATAAACAAATAATTATTACTTTTACATAAATTAATAAGGTCTCATGTAGACGGGGGCCGCCAGATCCTTCCCACGAGCGGGCCCACGGCTGAAGACGAGCAGGAATGTGCTCCTGGAGGCGGGAGCTGGGAATTCGTGATGGCCCATCGCATTGTGAGCAAAGAACCCTTCCGCTACCTCCCCCCCCTCCCCCCGAAGTGGTCATTGAGGCATTTTTTTTGTTTTGCTCTGCAATTACCACCACTCCCCACGGAAGTCCTCAACTCACTTCAGTGGCGCGCTTGAGATTTAAACGGGCACCAAAGTAATTTGCGTTGCGAGTGCGGAAGCTGTACTTTTGCGATGCTATCTGATGGTGCGTATACCATGAGGTGGGTTTTTTCTTTCCTCGGACATCCTTCGATGTGTTCGGCGAAGCAGTTTGTCTGCTTCGCTTCGCTTAATGTGAAAAGTTTTGCACGCAATTTTTTTTTTTACATTATCCTCCGAGATTCGCGTATGATGTTTTCGCTTAACATCATACATTAAATTAAGGCATTTCCTTTCTCAAACAAGTGTCTTGCAATTCATGGATTAGCCCCAAGTCAGTGTTATGCATTCAGACATCTTCATGACAGGGGCCAAACTCTCCATTGGACATCTTCTGACTCTCCACAATGTTTGAGTCCTATTGTATTATTATTATGTTAGTTCTTCCTATCCCAGACCCATTTACAGAGGCCGCTAGGTCCATGAACTTTCAGCAGCAGGTAGTAGCAGTCCTGTACTATTGGAGGTCGTCATTGTCATCATTGTCATCATTATCATCATTATCATCCTATCTGTTGCTGATGTTTCCATGTCATTCCTCATCGCTCTTGTGCCTCCTCCACTCCATCAGACTGCCTCTGTTGGTAGTACAATATATTATGCTAATTTAATTTTAGTGTGTGTCTTCTCACCCGCATCCCGTTAATCACATGTTACTCTTTAGCCAATGTTGGCCTTGTCTTCAGCCATCCTCGATCCGAGGGTTGGCTCCACTATGGTCAATCCTTCGCCACTGACTTCCATCATCTGCTAGCCTCATTGTCTGTTCCAGCGTGAGCCTCGTCCATGCTTTGATGTTATCTTCCCATGTCATCCTTGGACTTCTTCGCGCATATGAACCGGGTATTGTGCCTTGCATAATCTGCTTTTCCAAAACAAGTAACATGTATTCGCATGACATGACCGTAGTAGGGTAGCTTTCTTGATGTTATCACCGCTGGCAATTCTGGTGCCGTCTTCTAATGGACAGGTCATCGTAGCTCGCACCTTATATTTATTTTACCACGCGACTCCCTGTCAAAGAGAGACGTGCCGCATCAGTTTACTCTCACCCAATTCTAAGTAACTAATCTGCATTTGGTTTACTACATTACTGCCAGTACTGTCAGTGTTGATTGTGTAGTTGTCATTGGCGTCATAAGTAGCACCGGGGCCTGCTCGTTCAAAGACACCGCAGTGCTAACATCGGCCCGCTCTTGACAATTCAACGCCTCGCTGCCCTCGACAGGGAGATTTGGCGCTTCGAGCCAACTTCTGCGATGCTGTTAGTTGGAAGAAGAAAAAAAAACTCACTCAATCGTTCATTGAAAATACTACATCGAATGGGAACGTGCGTGCGTCATTTGCGTGCGGTGACTGCGGTCAAAGTGATCACAGCAGCAGTGGCGCTAAACAAATGGGCGACTGACTGCTGTTGACAGTTGTCTTGAAACGAGCCGCCGCCAGTTTCTTGTTGTTGTTCGCCAGATGGTCACGGGAAGTAAGATGTTGGCCCCCGATAGTAACCTCGGCGACCGTCCTCTTATTTATTTTTGCCGCAGTTTGCGCAGAGCGACAACAGGTGCTTGCGATGATACCAAGCTGCGACGCTGGTAAATTGCTGCAACAGTTCCGATGCGATGTAGATATCACGGGTGCATCACGCTGTGCATTTATGGTTAAAAAAAAAAAACCCCAGCCTATTCTCTACTCACGTGAGCAAAGGGGGAGAGGTGGTGGTCATCTCCGTATAAGCGGTCCTTTTACTGAGACGATTCCTTATTTCCATGCTGGAGACCAGTCTCTTTGTAGGATGATCGCTGTTGATTTACCACCTAGTAGAAAGCATTGTATTCACCCCGGAGAGATAGTAACAGATACATACTACGGTAAGAGGTCCTGACAGCTTCAGGACTCCTCCATCCAGGAATGGTTTTGTCATGAGGCCGGGTTGACCCCCTTGCCAGTTCTAGAACCCATAACTTCCTGATTAAGAGCTGGGCACCCTAAACACAGTGACCCCTGGTTGGATTATATTTAGGGTAGGCAATATCATAATGCTGGCTTTTGGCTTTAGTGTTATTTGTGTTGGTGTTAGAGTATATATTCTGGTTGTTTTGGGACATTCCTGTGATCCAGCATTCCGCAAACAGGGTTAGGTAAATGGTGTTAAACTGATCAAGCGTGCCTGTGTGTGAGAAACACCTCCGGGAATTTGCAATGGCATGTATTAGGTCAAGTGGGTTTTTGTTCATTTTTTGTGTTATCCTCTCGCCGATATGGGTTTTCTCTAAGTCCTCCAGCTTCATCCTTACAGGCACAAACAAATACTAATTGGCCAAACATTCCAAGTTGCAGCCTTTGTGAGAATGAGTCTCAGGGCTCAGTTGAGGCTTCCCTGGGTAAATCGCTATTTTTATAAATGAAATTACTATTTTTCTTCATATAATCTTGCGTGGATGGAGCTTTTGCCCAGAGGTAATTATTCCATAAAATAAGGAATGCCTGTGTGGTTTTTATATTTTTATTTTCTGAAGGGATGTTATTTTAGTTTAGCTTGCCAACTACTATGCATTTTGGATTTTATTTCTCAAAAGCATTGTTAAATACTGACCACCTTCAGAAAAGTCCATGATATATATCATATCTTTAGCATGAACTTGAAATTATAACTGGTCATAACGAAAATGCTAATGAACAGTTTCAATATTCCATTATATATTCAGAATTTTTGAGGTCATTTGTTAATCGATTGGATTACATTTTATCATAATCAACACGCCACAGGCTTTGCATTTGGAAAAAAAATGTGAGTCGTAATTTTAAAGGGAGAAAAAAAACCCATATTTTTATAATTTACATTATACTGTACCTTTAACTGAGACCATAATCAACTCCGATGTGATGAAATAAATGAATTCAAGCCAATCACAATCCAGAAAAAGACACCTTCCCCACGGATTGTTGGTCGTGGGGTTATTTTACCATACTTCACCTTGTTGGTCAGCATGGGTTGGTGACGGGGTGGAGGTGAGATGCGGGGTGGGGCGGGGGGTGTTTGATGTTAGGTCAGCACTCCACCGCCACTCCACTGAGTTATACATTCCTTTAAAATGTATACATATATATGAGTACTTATCTTATGATCTAATGTACACACTGCCTTGCACTATAGCGATGTGGAATTCCCAATAGCATAGTGGGGACCACTAACAGAGATGACCACTGCCCTACCTAGTTGAGCCACTTTGGCTTTTGACTCGATGCGTACAATACCTTGACCAGGAATAGCTCACTTCGACCAAGAATTTAACTTATGTTTGCTATTTAAAATGTATGCATAAGCTAAACAAATATATAACATGTCTATGTATCTGTGCATGGAAGGTTATGGTTGCGTACTTGTTTATTTTTACTAGGCCCATGTTGCATCTTAATAGCAGAGAATGTGTGCAGCGTATTTGCAATTGAACAAAGTGCCTAGAAATTTGCCTAATTTGAGGACAGAGCCAGCTTTTGGGCTTAAACATTCAAACACTTTTGCAACCTTATATCGTTGTCCTGCACTCATCCGGCATGCTTCGGTATACTCTTTTCTAACCATTCTCTATAGGGATATTGCAAATCCCATCAGTGAAGGCTATCATGGTAACTTCCATGTCGTGCATTTAAAAGCCCCTCAAAGCAGCGCATGCGTTGATATCTTCACTCGGAGGTGTATCGCATTTACCTTTGTTATGAACGTGTTTAAAATACAGTACCGCTCAACTTACTTACGCAAACATAAAAAGACAATAACTGGAAAGTGCCCCATGTGTAAGACTTGCTGATTGTTATTTATTGTTGAACGACCTTGGAGAATTGTTTTGGCAATGTTCGTTCATTGAATGTGGTTTCACGTGTGGTCCCCTTTAAATGCTTTATGAATACGAATTGTGTTGCGGTGTATTGTCCGTTTTTGGTGAATAATATTGACAGAGCTGTCAGGGCAATGATGCATCTCTTCATCATTATCATCATCAGCAGCAGCCATGATCAATCAACAGCTGGATGAAGTCTGCCCCTATACTGTTGTGTTGCTCGTTTTTCCTCATTTGGCAAGCAAGTTTTTTTTTTACGTGGCTTATTCTTCTTGCTTCTAGCCACCTTGAGGCCAACTTTACAGGCCCTCTCTGTTAAGCTCTTCAATCCTTTTTCAATAGCCAGTTTCCATCGGTTGTTATCAATCTCTTCAGCAGATCTGAGATGGTGAATCAGCTATCCGTTTGTTTTTGCCTTTTTTTCTCTCCAAAACAACACAAATGGTTTTGTTGTGTTTGTAAAGTTTACATGAATGCCCTCGGTGGTGAGAAAACAGTTGTGGTGTTTTATTGATGACTATTAGCAGCAAACCTACTTATTTTTTTTGTTTATGAAGGAGGTTTAAATGAAAGTGTGAATTTGATAGATTTCCATGTTGCCAAATTACATTTTAATGAGTAATTACACTGTAAGATTCTAGTGGATTTTTCTCCGGGTCCTCCGATTTTCCACTCCACAATTTAGAAACGTGTTTCGAGTATTTGGCTGCTATAAATTTCCACGAGATAATCCACTTCATTGAGCTATAATTTGTGGCCATGTCTCTTCTAAAAAAATATCTATATAGCTCAGTGGTTCTTACCTGGTAAAATAAAATAATTAAGTTCAGTTCAATGTAGTATGTAGTGAAAAAATATATCAAGACGTGTACATTGTGGCGATATAAGGAGGAATGTTCTCACCAAGTGACAGTTGCCATCATTCTTCAGGCAGAATCACAGACCCAAAATAACGCGGCACAAAGTTTCTACGAAGATTATCTCTCTTTTCCATCTACTATTGTATATTGAGTTTTGTTTGAACACCAAAGCACCATTTTCGTTCGTCCCAATATCTCAAAAGTGAAAGCTAGGGCGAGAGATAAGAAGCGTGCTCAAATTCGGCAAAAAAACTCCTTTCCTCAGGAAGAAATTGAAGTTTTTTTTTTTTCCCCAACGGTCAACTGCAGTCGAAATGCACCATAGCTGACCGGGCCTGAGCTGCACTGGCTGCATCAGGGCACGACGGCGTGGCGTGGATCGCCACTATTGCGAGGGAGACCGCTGAGCAGCTGGGATGGACAGGAGGAGGAGGCATGCATTGTGCTCGAGCAATAGGGCAGTTCATTTGTATGCTCCGCGTGTGTCTCCATCCATCTCTTTTGGTATATATGCGTGTGCACCCGAGTGGGAGTTTGGAAAATGTTGTGCTCTTTAGATAAATCATATTAATGATAGAAAAAAAAACACACATCAGGTTAGCAATGTAGGTTGTCTCCGGGCTCAGACAAGCATTGAGCTTTGCTAATCATTCACGTCCGCTGTGGGAGTGGCGTAAATTTCACATTACTATGGCAAACCTCAAATACGCGAAGCACAACTCCTTTGCATCATACTTTTCCGCTTATCTCATCATGGCCCTGGGCTAAAGCGTGAGTGCAGTGGCTCGTGCATTGTGCGATGAACCCAGCTAACCGGTCGAGGATAACATCCGTGGCGAGTGATGTCTGAACCAGTCCTGGGTCTCTCCCTACGTCACCCCGCTGAATCGAATGCAAACTTACGTGAAACTTAGCTCAAGAAGAAACAGGATTTTTTTTTAAAGCATTCCCTTGACAGGGGCGAGTCTGTCAATTGGACCTTGCACCATTTTTTGCAACCATTTTCTTTTTTTTTCCTCTCTCCAGATTTATTTTTGTATCCTTCCCCGTGCCCTCGCATGCGGCTGTTCTTCATCGGGGGGTTGTGCACGCGTGACAAGTCGCTTGCGTGCGATCCCTGCCGATTTGTCCGTCGGTTCGCGTGCAAGCTGGAGCTAATGTCACGGGGGGGGGCGGGTGCGACTGATTGTCGGACGTGCGCAGGGACTCCCAGCCGCTGCTGGACCGCACCATGCCAGACTTCACCAGCTTCGCCTCGGTGGACGAGTGGCTGGATGCCATCAAGATGGGTCGCTACAAGGAAAACTTCGCTAACACAGGATTCAGTTCCTTCGACTTGGTCTCTCGCATGACGGCAGAGTGAGTACCCCTTGCGCTGTCACGTGCTCTAGCCTCCCCCCCCCACCCCCCCTCACATGCGCCACAGCTAAAGGTCCAAGCTCTGAAACGCCTCGCTGCCTCCCTGTGCATACGCAACACGAGCGGCAAACGACCGCAAGCGCCGTTCCTTTGATCGTGGTGCTGGACATCGACGCAGCGCTTAGTGCAATGGCTAGAGGTGCGTGCTTCATGCGGTGGGTCAGACGCAGCTGTGACCAGGGGGTGATGGCATTCAAGCCCACAAAGTCGCCGATGCGCGCACACAGAGAGAGAGAGACACGACTCGGATTTCCATGCCGCCTCTCCGACGCCTCTCTACGTGCTGTGAAGAAGGACGATCGCCAGAAACATTGTGTATTGTTCACTCTTTCTAGAGGCAGTGTCGTCGATGAATGCCAGCGTTTGAGTTTGGGTTCACATTGTCACCACGTGATTTGTTTCATTATAAAATGTGGTGTTGGAAGAGAGTGCCTCTTGCCTTTGTTTGTCAATATAAGCAGTGTTTTTTTTCTTGTTTTAAAGAGGTTGCAGTACGAATATCACAGGGTACCGCTTTTAACAGTAGCATGGACTTAGTTGGGAAATTAACATTTCGTTAAATTCTGTAAATATATATCTCTCTGACATGAGAGATTTTGCTCTTCATTTAAATAACTGTGGTAGTGGGATAGTTTTTTTTATAGTAAATTATTATCTTGTCTTATTCGTGTTTTTTTTAATTTTCAATTTAGAGTTACAGTAGCATTATATATCTTGAAATCCAAGTCTGTGGTCAACTCATCCTATCATCTGTAAGAGACTGGCTCTGCGACTTGAGTGGTATGCTGAGCGGTTCAAGGGAGGGGATGCCGGACGGTTCTACAAACCTTCCGATCGTAGTGATGGTGGCGATGGTGACGATGGTGAAAATCTCCAAAAAAAAACGTCACAGGTCTTGGGCCAACGCTGCGCTACCGCATTGTTTAACGTCAACCGCGAGCATGCTGCCAAAATTGTGCCAGTTAGAGACACGGTTGCAGCCCTTTAATAAACACGCTTGCAAAGATTGCCCATATGAATCAATCGCAAGTCCAAACACATTATTTAACAGTGTCAAATGATCCTTTAGGATTATAGAATTCTGTTGGGAATGCTAAACAAATAACAATCCTTTGACATGTCTATAATGTCATACAGATGTTTTTTTTCCCCCCCAATATAAATCCTGGGGGAATTTTTTTTTTACGTAACGAGATGCAGCATTCTCATTTATAATGGCAAAAAGAAGAAGATCTGGTGAGGAGTGGTGGCACAGTGTTGTGTGCACTGCGCTGTGAAGCCAGTGATCTAATATGTTACGGCTATAGTCACCCCCCCCCCCCCCCCCCCCACAATCTGCGCTGGCCAGTGTGGCAAAGTATGGTCAAATAAGAGCCATGACCAAAAGGAATGGGAATTGTAAAACATTTTTAAGTGGACTAAGTATGATCAAAGTGATTTTGATTGCCAAGTTTTCATTTAAAGTGGCTGCTATCTTTACTGACTGAGAATTTGATCAAATGTGTATGGAAATATATATGTATATGTTCACCACACCCATATGTATGTGCCTCTGTGTGTGTCCGTCTGTCGACTCAGCCTCAAATAAGCACCTGGTGCTCGCTAACAGCACTTGCCCCAACAGTCTGTGAAGTCTATGCAGGGGGGTTCATTGTCCTTGTCCATCTGTTGTGGGGAGTAGTAGTGTAGCGGTTAGCGCATAGCGCTACGAACATGACCACCCTAGTTTGATTCCCGCTCATGCCCAACACCAGTGACGATTTTCTGAACCAATCGCGGGCCTCCCCTAGGTCGACTCAGCTTCAAATGAGTACCTGGTGCGGTGTGTAAACGTAATTACAGGGGAGAACGAGGCAGACGGGTGTGGTGCCGACCACCCACCCCCTAATGTGCCGTGCCATCCTTCGTAGATGCTCGCTAAAACCATTCGCCAAAACAGTCTGTTACAGGCTATACGGGGATCTTTGTTTTTTTTTTGTCTGTCTGTGTGTGAAGTGGGTACACTGAGAAATGGAATATCAATAGAGGTAAATACAGAGCAGCAGGACAAGACGCGGGACGAAAGTGCAAGACGGAAACGATCAGACAATATCTGAGAATGAATGGCGCGGAAGAAGATGGAGAGATTGACTCTCAATAAAAATCTGTGGATGAATGAAGAGGAATAAAGGCGGAGGCAGATGGACAGACAGATGCAGTCCAAGACACACACGAAGAACTCGACATCATTGCTAGGTTTTCATATGGAATAAGCGGACATTATTCTGCTCGTGCGGATTTCTATGCGCGTAGTTGGATTCGTAGGGAATGTTGAATTGGCACCACTGGCCCAGGATTACAAACCGATATGAACAATGCCTAGTGCTCATTTGAGTATGGGTACGCATTGACTTACTGAATTACTCGAATAAATACCATTAATTTACACAGTACATGTGACCGTCTTTGTAAATGAAGACCAGAGTGTTTAGGCAGATGTCTTTCGGTGTAATACAAGACAGTTTAATGACTGTAGGGGTAATAAAAACAAAGCACTGGACATAGGCTACATCCACTGCACTTGACTCTGATCCATTACAGTCCACATCACATTCCCGTCCGTAAGCAGTGGTAAATAATGCGTGTTTCGTGCCACAGGATAAGGTGTAATGCTCATCCGTACGACATGTTTGGCGTGTTTGTTTTTTACATCACAGCAATGCATGTTGGCATGTTTTTTACATCAAAGCAACTGAAATAAATGAATAAAAAAAAACCTACTCAGATTGCATTTTAAGGGGATGGTGCTGCCGTGGTGAGGTTGTACCACACTGGACTTGCAATCCAGAAGTCGTCAGCTTCGATTGTCCCGGTGCCGTGCTTGAAACGATCGGCGAGTTTTATTTTTTTGCCAAATCACCCCACTGCCCTCTGTCCAGCCAGCAGTGGACCACCGCAGGTCGTGTGCAGTGGGTGTGAGGTGTGGGTACTGGTCACCTCTTCTAAGACCGTCTGACCAGCCTGTTAGACTCGGTCAAATACTCGCTATAGAGAGGCTCTCAAGAGCTCCCTCTAGTGGGGGCCCTTCCACCCGTTGCACCTTTACATTTTCTTTGTATAAATGTTTCAATTGTAGCTGGGAATGCTGCAAGAATTTAACCTGACTTTTTTTATTCATGTTTGGCTACCATGTCCATCTTCACGTATTAACGGTAGTCTTTTTTTTTGTCCCCCTCCCTCTGGCTGTATTTGTGTTTCTTAGGGACATCTTGAGAATAGGTGTGACCTTGGCAGGTCACCAGAAGAAGATCCTCAACAGCATCCAGATGATGAGGGCTCAGATGAACCAGATTCAAGCTGTGCAGGTCTAATGGGGCGGCTCCACTCCGGCAAAGCGGTGCTATGATGCAGAGTGAACATTCTTCCTGCCTTGTCGTCCACTATTTGCCCGGACTTGCAAAAGTCACATGTCAAAAATTGTCATTACAAACGCCGACCAAGGAGAAAAAAAAAACAAAGGCTCGAGCAGTAAAGCAAGATGATAACTTTGTGTTGTGTCGAATGGTTAGAGTGTGAACCTGGGAAGAAGGTTTCGTTGAGCTCACGAGGTTGGTTATATATATATTGGGTATAATCATGAACTCAATCAGTAATTCAATCCAATTCGCAGTCCTCCATCCCCTCCTCCTCGCCCCCCTGAATATTGTTAGTTCTGGGCCGTAAGGGAAGAAATATCACAACAATCATGAATGCGGAGTGAAGGAGTGTTGTGCACATCTCATCCGTGACTCTCCCGTGGATATTTTCTAATCTGATGTGCAAAATATAAAATTGACCTTTGTGTCGTCGAGCTCTCAAAGTATATTCCTTCATCTGTGAAGATGAGTTTGATGGTTTCTGATAGGCACTAGACCTTGATGTTGAAGGCTGGGATTAAGTATGTGCAGGGAAAGAATCTGTTGAACTGGGTCATTGAATTAAAGTTTGCTTCCAGAAAGAGGCCTTGCCTTTAATTCTTAAGTCACCGACTTTGGAAAAATGCATCACAAGTTAAAAGGTTAATCAAAACGGCTACGCCGATACCTTCATATTGAAGGTTGTGCGTGGAAGTGGGGTTTTTCTTGCTTTTATTTTAGCTCTCGTGTGAATTGCTCTTAAGTTATATGAAGTTTTTTTTTTCTTGATGATGGTGATATAGATTTGGCTTCTTTATACCAATGTACCCAACCTTGTTTTTTTTTACACTTCAGAAATGTAACTACCCCTTGGTCACAAACACACAGCAAGTAACGATCACTCATTAATAAATGCACCAAATATATCACTGCAGCCCTGTTAATTTTCATTTTGTGCCATGATCAACGCTACCTATAATACAAAATGACACGATGTATTATTCAAAAGGAAATTTTCAAGGAAACATATAATTCAAAGGAACTATGAGTGGATTTAAAATATATATTTTAATTTTCAGATCATTAATCACCCTCGTGAAATGTAATGATATTTTATTATAATTGTGGCTAATGCGTCCAAGTGGTGTGTGGCTTGAGTGTTGTTCCACGGTCTGGTTTTTAGTTTCTCGACCACTGCCGTGAATCGCAAACGGTTGTGTGGCCGCCGCCGCACGGCTTAATTTTCCCGGCATGCGCACGGCAAGTTTGATCACATTGCGACCGTGTGCGGTAATCCTCGGCTCCGATAATGAATCGCAAACGAGCACTGCCGCCGCATGCACCATTGAGATGTGGATAATTGGCACGAGCAGCCTTGGCAGGTGCCAGCATGCTGTGTGTAGGTGGCCAATGGCTTCTTTTTAACTAATAAAAGCATTTTACATTAACGGTCGTGGATGATAAAAGTGCTCCCTCCTCCTTAGTCAGAAACTGACGTGTATAAACGGTATCACTTTGGTGTACTCTGTTAATCTCAACCCGTGTTATGTTCTTGCCTCTGAGAGTACTGATTGCCTTCAGGCACAGCCGTATTCTCTGCATGTTTAAATTGATTCCGGACCGTTACAGCAAAGCAGATTTTTTTTCTTAATCCGGTAATGCCCATGCTAATGTTGCGAAATAAATCTTTGTTTTTAGCCATGTACCACAAAGAAGTTAGAAGGACAAACATGCCCCCTTTTAAAATGCACTGTGAAATGTAGAATGAATCGCAGCATTCTCCATACAATATCTCAGTTTTGTGTGGGTAATTCTGTGGACATTTGGGAAGGGGTAAAATAAATTGGTCACTGTGGTTGGTGTACCACCGCTATGCTCGATTGTTTTTCGCGATGAAGTTGTAACACGAGTTGTTTTTGTCATTGAATTCTTAAATTGTTTTGTGTACACTTGAACACATCTGCTATTGGTCACAAGAACAAAGGGGACACATTGAAATTAGCTTGGATGTCTCGATTTAAATCCCACTGTTTTGGCTTTAATTGTGCAATTCACGCTTGATTTGTAGATGGTTCTCACATTTATGTTGCTCTCTTTGTGCTGTGTATCACCACTGGTTTTCAATGTGTGCTTCACGCTCACAATTATCTTTATTTACCGATGCTATTGCTGACAACCTTGATGTGTACCGAGCTGTGTCAGATGCTTAAACTGTTGTTGGTATTTTCTCACCATGGGGTTTTTTTCGTTGCACATTATTTGAACTGAAATATTCAGCATACACTAGTCGCATCTGAGTTCAATTTCAAATGTATAACTTTTTTATTGACCACTCGTTTATTTTTTATTTCACGAAAAAAAAAACCGATATGCTAATAGAATATGACTGCTTTAAAGAGTGATTTCAAAAGGGGCTTTTTGGATGAGACTTTGTTTCTAACTTTAATATTGCAATATGAAAATGGCTTTAAAGGCTTTTTTGACAATAAGGAGTATATTATCCTAACACTGTTTAATGCCTTTACATTACAGACCTTGACATTTGTGGAGCAGTTATTACATTAGATATGAATGGTGGCAAGCACACATGCACTCACACATGCAGATCCCACATACGTATTCCTATTATCGCCCACACTATAGAAACTTAGGTTAATTTTCAATGAAGTAAAGAATGATACCCATGCTGTTAATGACTAAAAAGGTACACTCAAACATTGTGAAACTCTGGCCACATTTAACACAAAGAATTCCATCCATAAATGTAAATGTTCATGCAATCAAATTAAGTATTCTTATACGTCGCTTATATATTTTTATAATTAGTTAATGACACAATCAGCATAGGGAGTTGTTTGGGAAGTTGAGGCTGCCTTCAAAAATACGGGGTCTAATCTGATTTTGTAATTGTGCAATTGCCACCCAAGTCTCACCCCTAATGTGGGTCTCATGATGCCCTAATGGTGTCATTCTTTTATGAATGAGTTTTTAAGGAAACAGATCTTATATTAGATATTGCAGAACTGCCAAATGAAATATTTCAATCAACGATATGTAGACTTACATTTTTAAGACACTGCAGTTTCTAACACTAAATAGGACATAACAGGAAAATACCTGTTATCTGCCACCCTATTATCCATGACTCTTATTATCCGTGGCAGGCAGTGGGTCTGGTTTAAAAAAAAAAAAAACAATTATCCATAACACTGTTCTGCATATTCACTTAATACAACAAAATGGTTAAGTGAAGTCAAATCGCGGATAATAGGATCTGCAAAAGTGGTCCCCCACATCACGGATAAGAGGAGTCCCTCTTTAAATGCACATTTCCATTTATTAAAATAAAAAATAAACTTCACATGATGATATTATATATGATAGGATACTAGGCAAGTTAATTGGAAAACTGGGGCGAATTCTTATTTTTTTTCAATTATTATAATTGTTGAGTGTGACATTTGGCAGTGGTAGAGTTTGCGAGCTTGGTAGGACTCTGTGGCCTTGAGAGGACTGAGTGTGATTTATTTAGCACTAAAAACCTTAGCAATAGCCGTTTATCAGGGATTTCTGACGGAGAATATTAAACAAAAAGCGGAAAGAATAGTCGTTCCATTGCCCAGATTTTCCTGTTTGGTTCTAAAGTATTCACTTTTCCCTGAAAAGTTCATTTATAATAGGTTTTGCTTATTTCACACAGTTAAACTTCGCTATCATTAAGTATACATACTTGGGCTTGTTTTGGCAAGTTGATTCGAGCATGTTTTATAGAAACACTAACGTGTATATAATTTTCGTTGACTGATGTGTATTTTAAAAAATTACTTTTTTTTTATCAAAGTTGGAAATAAATGACTGCATGCCACTTTTGAGATTAAAATGCTGACAACACTTTGAAAATAACTGCTCCTACAAATTAGTCTACGGAGAGAGTTTGATTATTTACCAGTTACTTTGCAACATCCAACACTGATGGTTATTATTGGACTGCGATGTCTTCATTCAATGCTTTTCAATTCAAAGCATTCTGCTGTAGCTTATGTAGATATAAAGCATTTTTTTTTTACATAGGAGTAGAAAGTTCGATGGAGACTTTAACATGTTTCAAGAATTTATGTACATTTTGTATTTTAAGAGGTTTTGTTTTCCTTTTTTCTTCTTTTCATCGTTTTGTATAAGTAATAGCAAATTGATGAATTGTACATACAAGTGAGTTGCAGGCTATTGGAGGCAGACAAGTTAAGATGTTTCGACTTATTTTTGTCTTCCAATTGTTGTACCCTGCCATTTCTTTGCACAGTTTTCCGAATTGTCGTTTGCAATTTGTATTTATAAATACTGAAAGTATTCTTGGAAACTGTAGAAATAATGTCGAATACCTTTTTACAAATAAACAAAACAAAAATACCGAACTCTTCTGTCCTCTTGCTTTTTGCAAGACTACAAAAACAAACAAACAAAAAATCGCTTGGCTCAATCCGACTGTGGGATTTGTGACAGATTCTTCGCTCTCCGCTGCGTTTGCGGGCGGTGCGGTGCGGTGTTCACCCTGGCGTCCCGCCATTTGCTTCCCGTTCTGGGAGCTTCTACAAGGGACTGAGCTAAAACGTCGCACGTCCTGCCAAACGCCACGCGCACACACGCGGCTACGATCCGACGCCACCTCGGAGACCTACGCGGGATTCTAAACCTCGGATTAGCACGGTTGGCTGCGTGCGGTTTGCGCCAACGAAGTTCAACATACGTACAGCACAATGGCAAAAGCCTACCCAATAGATTTTAGCCTGACGACGTCTGTGAGTAGATTATAGAACAACAATTATCCGTCCCCTTTACCTCTCTCCTACCGCCGTCGCCACCAGCGTTCTTCATTGCAAGGCCCACTGGCCGCTGGCGGCCCCTAGTGGCGTTTAGCTGGGCCCCTTATAATACACAACACGTGAAACACCCCCCCCCCCCATCATCATCCTGCTGTCAAACGACCAGTGGTTTAAAATGTGTGGCGGCCCTCACACTGATGAAGTCTTATCGTCAAAAGTGCCCCCCCCCCCGCCCTCCCCCACTGCTCGACGCTCGTTTTTGATCTGTGCTCCTGCATCAAGCAAGGCCTTCTGTCGAAGACAGAAGTCACCTTTTACTGCGTGGGATAAAATGTTTATCATATTGATGGTTAAATTTCGATTTAAAGCTTTCGTGACTGCAAGGATTCATCTTCTTTGGTTCTTTCGGTAAAGCCACGTAGAATGAGAATAAAATAATAAATTGATAAAATAAAATAACACAATAAAATTCTCACGACGTTTCGGCCACAAGGGACGAGACTGTCTGGAGGACAGCGCTGGAGCGAACACAGCCAAGCTCAGACCGCGACCTTTAAACTGTGTGAGAAGAAACAGAGCGCCTTGACAAAGGAATTAGCATTGAATTTAGCATTGAAATAGCTGAGTGATTAGCTTGTGACTGGTCACAGAAATGTCTATGCTTAGCTATTTCAATGCTAAATTCTCCTGTTTGATTTGTACTAGGTGCCTCTGTAGATGTGTAGGCTTTGACTTTAACATAACTATTTCTATGACCAGTCACAAGCTAATCCCTCAGGAGAATTTAGCATTGAAATAACTGAGGGATTAGCTTGTGACTGGTCATAGAAATAGTTATGTTAAAGTCAAAGCCTACACATCTACAGAGGCACCTAGTACAAATCAAACAGGAGAATTTAGCATTGAAAAAACTGTTTGATTTGTACTAGGTGCCTCTGTGGATGTGTAGGCTTTGACTTTAACATAGCCATTTCTGTGACCAGTCACAAGCTAATCACTCAGCTATTTCAATGCTAATTCCTTTGTCAAGGCGCTCTGTTTCTTCTCACACAGCTTAAAGGTCGCGGTCTGAGCTTGGCTGTGTTCATTCCAGCGCTGTCCTCCAGACAGTCTCGTCCCTTCACCTGATGAAGGCCGCTTGTGTTGTGGCCGAAGCGTCGTGAGAATTTTATTGTGTTATTTTATTTTATCAATTTATTATTTCATTCTCATTCTACGTGACTTTACCGAAAGAACCAAAGAATAATATTGATGGTATTGTTTAATGATTTTTTTTTTATTGTTGTTCGACATGTAAAGCCCTTAGCCATTCCACTGCTGTATGAAGGCCTCCCTATTGCATGTGGATCATGGAGGGTATAAAAGCCATTTAAGTCAGGGGTTAGATACCTTAGCATTTGATCGAGTTGTCTGTTTGATTGCACAATTTAAGCTCCTTTTGAATATGCTCAACACATCTAGACGATTCCGTGCAGTCTAGTAATATGTTTCGTGTCTTTTCCTGCGATGGTTGTGTCAGTGTATGTCATGCTAAACTGCTTGAGTTGGGCAGTGTGAATCTTTATGCACATTCACTGGTCTACGTCATACCTAAGCAATAATGATTTATATATATACATCGGTGCGTTGTTTTACATACGCAACTCGTGCAAATTTGATTTAAACAACACATTTTTACGACTTAGGTGGGAGCAAGGAAATTTACCTGTTTTTTGTAAAGTATAAACTTTGTTTTAGTGTTGTTTAAAGCTAGCATAAAAAATATTGACTACACAATTTGCCCCAGGTAGTGTTTTCAAAAGTAGTTTATGTAGGGACAATCCGTGGCGTATCGTGCGTTATAAAAAAAAAAAGTTATTCAGGGGCTGACAATTGAGATATTTCAGCACAAAAACAAATATGGTACTGGTTTTTCATTGTACTTCATTAATGTAATAAGTGCCATTTATTCAGCTTACAGTTGTTGGGGGAAATTTACAGGTTTAATAAAACTGCATACTTTTTTCCAAAATAACGTATCATCCTTGCCAACAAAATGCAACGGTAAAGAATCTTCATATTGTTATGAATAACTGCATTTTGTAAGCAGTAGATTTATTTTTGACAAATCTTATCCAATCACAGACGGTTATAATTGGCACAGAGTGTAAAAATATCGTAAATCACCATAAAAAATACCACTCATAGATCCATCAAATATTAACTATTCCTTTTGGGAAAGCGGTTAGCCACCCAACTTTAAAATGTCCATCATTTGAAAAATAATACGAATTTATCTTCTACTACTCACTGTAAATCCAGTGACTCACTTTGGTTTGCAAAGTTTGTATATATATTTTTTTTAAATATATATAATGATGAGACAGTGTTGACATAGATTTACGTGATAATCACATGACGCGGGGCGTTGTGGGGTGAGTTCGCGAGAATGCACACGAGGGGTTATTTTCCAAGTGGCCAGCATTAATCTCCTACTTTGCTGGCAATTCAAACTCGTCTCGCTTCTCTCAAGCAACATATTTTACGCTGAACTTTCTTGGAAATATCAAGGGGAAACATTTCCAAGTGTGCAACAGTTTGTCTTCTTGTCCAGCGTGTAAAAAGAAAAGAAAAGAGAATGCTGAGTGTATCGTAAAAAAAAAGAAATATATATATATTTTAAAATGGTAAAGGCGATACTGAATGATGGGAGTTGAAGGGAAACAGGAAATTTCTTGACCGACAATGCCGCGTGTAATATATTCCAGTCCTCCCTTGCTCGCTCTTTGCTGCTCATATTAGACCCCTTATTAACAGTTTCCATAGGCAGTTTAGTTGAACGATGTTCGCTTTCCACTCTTGCAGCGAAACGCATGCATTGCCGTGGGCAGATGATCAATTGCGAGGTGCACGGTCATGTGAAGTGAAAGGCAACGGGTGGCTGATGGGGTCGTCTGTCGATAGCGTGTAAGGGTTTCACGGAATAACGTCGACGGTTCAAATTTATTGCGGGGTTCACTCAACCCATCATCCCCAAGGTGTCGGGAAAATAGTAAACACATTGTGCGGCTGCATCGCTGGGCGGAAACGTATCAGGCATCGTCATTTTGAGAGGATGGCACCTTACTCTTTGGTTCTATTGGGTAAAGTCACGTAGGTAAAAAAATTAAATAACAAAAATCACGACGTTTCGGCCACAACACAAGCGGCCTTCATCAGGTGAAGGGACGAGACTGTCTGGAGGACAGCGCTGGAGTGAAAAAGCCACGCTCAGATCACGACCTTTAAGCTGTGTGAGAAGAAACAGAGCGCCTTGACAAAGGAATTAGCATATAATTTAGCATTGAAATGGCTCATTGAAATAGCTAAGTTAAAGTATACACATCCGCAGAGGCACCCCTTAACAAAGGAATTAGCATAGAATTTAGCATTGAAATAGCTGAGTGATTAGCTTGTAACTGGTCACAGAAATAGCTATGTTAAAGTCAGAGCATATACATTCACCGAGGCACCTAGTACAAATCAAACAGGAGAATTTAGCGAAACACAACCACGCTCTCAGACCGCGGACCTTTTTTTTGTTATTTTATTTTTTTACCTACGTGACTTTACCCAATAGAACCAAAGAGTATGGATCCCAGCAGTCACGAAAGCTCTAAATCTAGAAAGGATGGCACCAGCCATGGGCATGGTGACTTCCATTCATAATACTCAAGACCAAGCATTGGGTGTCATGAAATGCTTGCTTGATTGATCATACTTTGTTTTAATTCAGCATTGATATCAAATTGACACACGTGGATCGACAATGGCTAATGGCGATCCAAATGACTTCATAGTTGTGTTCAGATCACATTGTAACGTATATTCAAATGCCAATATTAAACATTCTACAAACATAAAACTTTTGTGTTTACATGTGCATGTGTTTATAGGTAAGATGAACACAAAGTGTTTCTTTTCAATGTTAATTGATTAGGAAACTAGAGGATCTGCTTAATTAAATGGCATTTTACTTATTTGCTTGGCTCATTGTTTTAGATTGGAACGTTTGGAAAATTTGCTGTAAACAATGGACAATTAACGAAATAGTAATTTCTGTTGTGGATTGTATTACACATTAAATGTAACCCTTTCCTAATATCAGACAGCAAAACCATTCGAATGTGTTTGTGTTTTAACGCAAGTATTTATTTAAATTATCGCCAATTTGATTAATTTTAAGATACCATCCTACGTAATCCAAACCCACGCAAAGCGTACAAGAAATAACCAAATGTGAAATAAAGCTATTACAGTATTTACGTGTTTAAATAGAGTCCGCATGCACTGCACAGCCACTGGTGTTGTATGCACCCCTTATGCAACGTACAAACTCAGAACATTTAACGTCAAAACAATATACGATCCCCTTTTCCGATGTTAATCTTTTGGAAGTATTTCTTTTAATGTTTTTTTCATGCCCTTAATTTTTTTGTTATTCCATCTCCTTCCTACCTTTTCCTCTTTCTCCCTTTACCGTGGAGATGAGTGGAATGGGACTCGAGTTCTGGCAAATGCTTTAACGCAGTCAAACTTAAAAGGGATCCCCTGTGAGAGTGCCGAGCTCACATGGCAGTGTCAAGCGCCGACTTTCTCCGCTGTCCAGCGCCGTAGCCAAAGCAAACAGCGAGCTCAGTTGCCTGGACCCTGCCCACATCCCCCCCCTCCCTCGTCTCCCCCCCACCTCCCTCGTCTCCCCCCCACCTCCCTCGTCTCCCCCCCACCTCCCTCGTCTCCCCCCCCCACCTCCCTCGTCCCCCCCCCACCTCCCTCGTCTCCCTCCCACCCTCCCCATACTTCAGCTTCCACCCAACTCCTGTTCCCGGGCACCACCGACCCAACTAGCTCCGTGCGGATTGTGGAAGTGGTTCACGCCGGCTTAAGGGTCGGGGACAAAGTCACGTGAGCCACCGGGGCCACACAAAACAATTGTAGGCCAGAAGGCCACACTGCACACCGCCAGGGCCTACTCTCATCCTCCTTAACTGATACCCACTGTTCTGTGGCCACGATGGAAGCGGTGAGAACAACCGATTCAGTTGTTTGCGCCCAAAATCCTGTATTTCAGCATCGCGTTCATTACTCAACCGGTGGGAAAAGTGCCATCCCAACATCTGCCTGTTAATTGGATAAGGAGCGTTAAGTCTTGGGAACACAAGACCACGCTTTCTGGGTCAGTGGCTTGAAACCTGGTTCTGGGAGACTGGGTTTTGGCCACTTTTGTGAATTAAAGCTTATTTTATTCATTTTGGTGACATCATCGGAAGACTTACATTGCTCATCCGGTGACTTTTCTGTGCTTGGTTAAATCGCTTTGCTCTGATTGTTGAAAAATGATGTCTTTGGCATGTGAACAAGACCTATTAGCAGTTTATATATAGAATGTAATCCATGTGTAGATACCTCACTCATTTCTAATGAACCTCTTCTCGACACGTAATTGAATACTGTGAAAGCGATGGCTCTATATCTTCGAGGGGGGAGTGTTGAAATATTTCATAAGCACAATGAGATTAGTGGGAGACACGCAGAGGCTTTTCATTTGAATTTTTTTTTCTCTCTATAATATCTCCATCTTATTTTAGTGGGGTATCTATAAATTAATCACCCTGCACGGGATACCGAAATAACTCGTGAGAGCTATGATGTGATTTTATTTCACTATGACCAGCGCATTCAGATGGCCACTTCGACCAGTGAAATCCATCGTTGTGTTTATGTCCCTTGAACTAAAAGGACATTAACACGGGCAGCATCTGGTTTCCGATTGGCTGGGATGGCCACGCGAGCTGTCTCTTCATGTGCCCAAAGCACATGCTGAAACCTGGTCTCCTCGAACTGTTTTTTTTTTTGAACGCACAGAGTAACTCCGTGGTCTTGCAACATTGCGGACTTGTCTGGGGAATGTTTGAGATGTAAAGATGGTCTGTGTTTTGACCGGTGGTGCCTGGAGCTTTTATAGTTAATTATTTAAATTATAAATACAAAAGCAGAACACATGAAAGGTTTAAGAACACAAAACCGTGTTTATATGCCACTAAAAATGTTATCCAAGGGAAAGCTGCTGCACAAACCAAATTTGATGTGGCTAGAAAATAGACTTTTGTAGCCGGTTGCTCAACAGCTTCATTTGTTTCAGAGATTTGACAGACTATTTGGACTTGCACCGCATCTAGATACACGAACATCCCTGATGTTGGCGATGTTCTTGCAGTGTATATTAATATGAACCCTCAACATCATCACGCTGTGCAAAATGTGATGTTCCCATTGTTCATGTTCTACAGGTACGAGATTATGGCAAACAACTGTACTCCGTTGAATTATTTAAGTTGATAATCGTGAATTACTGCGATGCAAACTTCACCAGGAGTTGGCTTGTCGAGTATTATGCATATTAATGAATATCATCATATAAATAAAAAAAACTGTGTTCACCAGACAAGTTATCTTACTTATAGGGTACTTGTCAGCCGCTAAATGCTGCTATTATATGTATCATCCAACAGTCATTATCCAATGGTAAGATTGGGTCCTGCCATAGGAATGTGCAATTTCCACCACTGGCTCAAGGAAAGCAAGGAAGATGGACATCCCCCCTGCCCCCGCTTCCAATGGAGCAGAAATATGTTTTGTTTGACTGTGGTATATTATTTAAAAGTGCTATTGTTACATGTGCTTTCAATTCCAATGTCTCTTTCCTGTTACGAGGCTTTGGTTTGGCTCTTTGAGCTATTATTCCCTCCGTACATTGCTAAACATTTATTACAGTGCTCCGATACAAATTGCAACCACACTGTTTCAATACAAAAGATGCCTTTTAATTCTGTATCGGAGAAGTCAAACCTGCCCTGTGACATTCTGAGCCAAGGACAATATGGGGTACTGTGCCACTCTGAGAGGGAGAGCCGCGTTGCGCTAATTCACTGCAGTTATTAAACAAAATAATATTTATGTCCTAGAGTAATGAAATCGAAGTCATTAAGGAATAAAGCATGCATTTTACAGTGAACAAAGTAACGTCGCTAAGCAAATTTTGTTGTTGTTTTGTTTAAATAATTTATGTTCATTCAAAGCTAAGCATTTTAAGGGGAATTAAACTCAACAGTGGGTTGTGCAGTCCGTCTGCTGCTGTGAAATCTTGAATGAGTGGAGTTAAATTCTTCAACAACGTGGATGGATGTAAGGAAGATGCTCGCAGTGAAGGTGAGCGAAGCTTCGGTTTTTTGTTTAAGTTTGTATCACCCTGTTGGCTTGTTTTCGCGTAATCTCGATCGGGGCTCGTGGTGTTTGCCAGTTGCAGATCAAGGTTGTGTAACGTTGAAACGGTTTCATCGAACATAAGTGTAGCGTCGGGCATTGCGAGGTATGAAAGTGTGAACGTTACCTGTTGCTACTGACGTTCAAACACAAATGACATTTTTACACTTTTGTGAACTGATACTTTTTTTTTAAATGACTGAAATATAAACACATCGTACAACATGATTTATACATTTATCACCACATCAAAATAGTTCCTTCGCTGTAGCTTTGTAGACCATAAAACTATTAAAATAAGAAAAAAAGTGTAAAATTGTATAACTTCAGTTTGACTTTGTTTATTATCACGATAGTCATGCAAAGTGTCATAAATTGTGCTTATCGTGAAACCATGTGGTTGGAAACAGGAGGGAATGATTTATTCAATGAAAATAGCTGAAAAACAAACTAATCTAATACACTTGGCAGAGCGAATTGTGATGTGGATATGCAATGTTGCTGTTGGTTCCAATCTGTGCACGCGCGTGCTTCTTTGCTATGTTTAAACCACAATGCATTCAGTTGGAAATGAGGCTTTTTGGTTCGTAATAAACGCTTGTTTCTTTGTATTGTTGATGTTTTTACGAATTGTATTCGCTCACAATTCCCCAGATAAAATTGTTCCATAGTTTTAATATAAAACATATATCGTGCAACAACAATGTTGCATTGTTGTTCTGTGTAAATTAGAATCACTCGTAACTTCAGTACCGTGTTTTCGCTTGTTTTTTTAATGGTTAGCAAGCACCAGTCAAATTAAGTATGCACCTGATGTATACATGAATATTTTCCTGTATTTGTATGTGTACATAATTCATATTTCTTTGCTGGTGTTCGTTTTGTTGACGCGTAGACATATTTATAATTAACTTGTGTGCATGTAAGCTTATCACTGAGTCTTGTGACTCCTTTTTAGTAGGGTTCTGTATTTATTGCAAGTTATTTTAATGTTTTTTTTTTACGTGGAGAACTTGGAGAAAATAAATCATGCTGGAAGAGGGAAACAATGCTCCAAAAATCCACGATTGTACTGGCAACTCCTAGCCACCTTCCCCTTCATTTGTTGAGACATTAATTATTAAATTGTGTATTACAGACGGATATTCTTCGGGTATTTCGGTAAAGTCACGGAGATGGTTCAACGAAAATTGTTTTTTTTGTTATTTTCCTTGAACCTATCTATGTGACTTTACCGAAAGACCCAAAGAATATGAATTCCTGCAGTCACGAAAGCTTTAAGTCAATATTTTACAGATGGATATATCCACAATGGGTGTTTTTGGGTTAGATCGCGTACATTTTTGTTTACGTGACCAACCTTACTCATCGGCTGTGCTGGGTAATGTTGGTTCTAACAACCCACAGCCAATACGATCTAACCAACAACAAAAACTCTTATTGATAATATTGGTCGTGAAAGCCTACGTGATATATGCATATAGGTTGCCCAGGCGTAATTATTATCACACTGGACTTGCAATGCTGAGATCGCTGATTACATTTTCTGGCACAGCATTTGAACAATAGGGGCAAGTTCCTTCAGCCCACGCCCCGTCTTTGTCTACCCAGCAGTATAAATGGGTGTAGCACAGAAAGTCGAGCAACAGGTCACTTTTAGTTGGGCAATGTGTAAGGGGCCGTCCATAAATGACGTCACGCACCTAGGGGGGGGGGGGGTCAGACATTTGTGACGAGGAGGGGGGGGGGTGAGAAATATGACATCACATCAAAGTGAGCAACTTTTAATATATATAGACAACACGTTCTATAATAAATGTTTTCTCCTACAACATCAGAGTGCAGCGCCACATTAAATACGCACTACAATGACAATAGTTTAAAGCGATTTGAAGCATGTGTTTTTTTTTTGGGGGGGTGGCAGAGCTTTGTGACATCATATTTGAGGGGGGGGTCTGACTTTTTTTTGACGCCGTGTGACGGTGGGGGGGGGTCAAAAATCGTTCAAAATCACGTGACGTCATTTATGGACGGCCCCTAAGTTCTCCCTCGTCTTCTACAATGTCTGACCAGCATGGACCAGTATGTATGTTGAACTTCTTTATCAGCGTACATAACCAACGGTGCTGATCAGCGGTGTGAAAGAGTAGGCTAAAGTACCCTCGAGAAGGGCACCCTCATAGCTCCCTTTAGTTGGGGCCCTTTCGCCAATCTTGGCGTGGGCCAGGAATTGCAGGGCTGCACCTTTTAACTTTTTTCAATTTGATCTGAACGGAGAAGGCAGCTTAAGTTCACAAGATTGATTCAAAGCGGCAACGCGAATGCTTAACAGCATCCACGTGGCAATGTGAGTTAAACATCAGCTGTATAGCAAAGTGTCCTTTGCTATAATTATTGTTGCTGTGTGCTTAAAACCAGGAGCAACGCTCCCGTGCATGAACGGCCGCTTGTGTAATTGCAAAACGGTGGATCTAATATCGTATTTGTCGTAACATTAAAACGTTTGAGACGCAGCAATTCACGTATTTATTTACATTATAAATACATACTGCAAGTCACGCTATTCATACCCTCTACATTACGAGTGTTGAGTTAAATAAATAAAAGTACATTTGCAGAGGCTCCATCCGTGAAAAAAAACAGCGATCTGTTTTACATTCACTGTATTATTGTTATAAGGACATAACCGAGCGTCGATTGTATATCACCGATCATAAAATCCTGTGTATGGAAGTGAAGGGAAATGCCCCATTTCAATGAAAATAACTTACGGGTAAAATAAATACAATCCTCTCTGCAGTCGCTGTAGCCGACTGTGGTTCGGTTGAAGCGGTGTTGCTATTGGCTTAACTGCGTTCCTGCTTACCCTTCGGGCACTCTTTCTGACTCAAAAACCTCCCCACATGATTCCGAGCAGCTCGCCTTCATTTTTGACTCCACGAGCCTCGGAGCTTTTGTTACTGTTCCTGACTCGCGTCGAAGTGGATTTTTGTTGTCGTTGTTGTTGTTGTCGTTACATTTCCATACGTTCGTAAGTCAAAGAAATATAAATAAATCGCGAGCACACAACGTCAAGCATACCTGGAATTTTTTTTTTACCTCGTTATAGAGATTACTTATAAGTGTTTGATGTCACTCGTATTCAAATACACATTTAACTCGTGTGCAATATTTAAAGTAATTTCATCGCGCGAAAGTGCTAACAATTTCACATTCTCTCGGCATACATTTTAAACTCGTGTTAAACTACAAAGTGGGACTTTTTTGCCAGTATCATTTTGTAGCTGCTCACCCGGAGCTACAATGCTCTGATGCGTGCATTATCTTTGTACTGTTCGTTCGCCTTTTGGCGTTCTCTGCTCTGATACTGGTGAAACTCGGCCCTAAAGAAAGCTGTCTCTGGTGTAGGCCAATCAGTTTCAAAGACAATGCCATATATTATGAGAGCATATTTGTTGGCAAGTTCACCACAAGTACGCGTGGTTAATGCAGACCTGATTCCTTGTAAAAAAAATAAAAGGTCTCTATTTGGTGTTTGAACAACTTAACACCTGATTTATGGCCATAAAGGTTAAAACCTAATCTTATATTTTTCACACTTGTGTTACACTGCCCATCCACAAAAATAATCCTGCACGTCAGCTGCTGTTGTTAGTTAAAGGTACAGCCCTGTGACTGCCCACTCGCGGCTTTACTGATGAAAGGGACTCCACCTAGATGGAGCTCGAGAGGGCCCCTATCGAGGGTAGCTGTGATCACCCTGCAGGATTTGTAAAAATGTTCACGTTTTGTTTGATGTCCAATGTTTGAGGGACAGTGTGCTCTCCTATTAATTCCAGATTTGAAGTTTTTGTGACTGCAAGGATCCATACTCTTTGGTCCTTTCGGTAAAGTCACGTAGGTAAATAAAAATAAAACAAACAAAAATAATGTCACGATATATCAGACTGCTGAATGACGTTACTCGAATCGCCGACATACAAGAGCCAGCGGGTGAAGTGTACAATGTATACCAGGTTTTGATAAAATAGATGACCGGAGGTTATGTCTACTGTGTGGGATGTTCACCACCTCGTTAGAACAATCGTCGCGCTGAATCTCCATAGAGTCTATAGAAAGGACGTGTTTTAAAATGTAAGGTTATCATATTCTTCTATCAGTCAATTGCTGGATGAAGGCCTCTCCATCCTCGGTTGACCTTGGGAGTTGTTTGACCCTACTTCACCACACTGGTTAGTAGTCCGTGCCTTGGGCATGTTCGTTTCTATACCTCTTGCACAAATGTGTGCCCTATTTTCGTGCAAAATGTATTCCGTTGACATTGTTTACTTATTTACTTAAGGAAATGTAATTAGTTTGGGCTTTTGCTTGATATGCTGATTGGGAAGTGATGTACTCTGTTACTTTCTGTTCAGATTAAAGAGAAACTCATTAAGACTTTTTTGAAAGTCGTACGATGTTTTGTAACATTGGGCGTAAAGACAAATAAAGAGTCTCTAAAAACGCAACTTAAATTACATTTCTTGATTACGTCTTTATATAACTTGCGATGGAGCTACTTCTTCGTTTTAATTGGCAAATCAATGCTCTTAACACATTTTAAAGACACGTGATATCTTACGAAAAAATATATTTTCATATTCGCAAAAAATTCACTTTCCTAATGAAACTATATATCCCCAAAGCAGTGCGACTATTTATTGTGGGGCCGGGAGGGAGTGGAGTGAGGTGGGGGGGGCGGGGGGGAAATCCTTGAACATGGAATTTCAGGATCTGTAACGTATAATTACAAAATCCCGACGTCCTGCTTTCCGACACACACACACAAAGCCGGAAAGTCTGGACATGAAGTAGAAGCAGCTGCAAAGCACAAATCGTCGCAAAGAAACATCATTGTTCATGTTGTTGCCTCGGTGGTTTCACCAAGAGCCGCCATCGGTGCATGGGGGGAGGACGGACGCAGCTGAACGACTCTTCCCTTCGCCCTTTGATTTCACGACGCGCCAGAGCCAGTCGAGGAATTGTTACATCGACGACAACGCGACATTGTCCGTGCGTGACAATCACGCCGCGTGCGTGCGTGTTTTATATTCCGGTGTGGTCTCTTATTCAGACATGCGGCACCTCCGTCGTGCGGGGATAGGATGTCGCGTTTCGACACGTTGCGTGCGCGGAGTTGCATTGCACCGCAGCAGTGCGATTGCGTTAACACGTGTGCGGTGTATGTGCATTACCCATGGTATTGTGAACTACTCCGTAGGAAGAAAAAAAATGTGTTGTGTGTGTGTGTGTGCGTAATATAATGTACATTTTGTACAAATAAGGGTCGTAAAAAGTCATGCTTATTAACTTTGCTTATGGGACCTTTATATTAACGTGACAAGGTATGTTGTTTTAAAGAGACTGTTGGAGTTTTATCACAAATATAAAATACACGTATTTAGTGTGCTTGTTTTTATGCATTTTTCGATACATCCATTGCTGTCACCTGTTGGCGTATTTTATTTTGTTTCACATTTTTCTATAATTTTAAGTAACCAATGCATGGTATGTAACTTTAAAATACAAATTTGGTACCACCCTACTCACAAACTAATTGCAAACATCGTTTTCACAAAATTCCCAGTCGCTTAATTTGACAACAAGAAAATGCTACATTTACAAATATCCACGACCAAGACAAACACCTCACCGTCGTTATCCATAGATCCCCAATCAAAGCTGAAAAGTGTTTACCACCGACTTTCTCCACGTATGAATAAAACATGGTCATCACGGGTGAACTCGATAGTGAGAGCCCTGCTCCATTTCTGGCGATAAGTAAGGCCATTAGGGTAGGAGATAGCTTGCCGTGCTTAACAGCCACGGCAGACCAAATGCAACCTCCACCTCCCGTCTTTAGAGTCTCAAGCGTTGAGCTCGTAAGAAATGAAAATCTGGAATTCTCCTATAAATTTGCACCCCCGTTTGTATAAACGCATGCATTATTCATGTGGTGGGCTAACGTGTTGATGCAGATGTGTATGCTGATTTGTTTTATGCAACGACAACAACAACACACACACAAAAATAGGGCCCAGGGCATAATTGTTGGATTTGCTTCATTATGGAATGCACTTTGCGTCTATGGAAACCCATTCTGCGAGGGTGATGTGCTTACGTTTATAACCGGGTGCTCGGGGAATGGGATTTTTTGTTCGAGTTGGTACCGGTGCCAATTTAAATCGCACTCGGGAGCGATGCTATATGAGCCCGGTGCTAGTTCTCACTTTGGTGAGTATCAGGCTGTATAATTTTGACGAAAATTATTTTGGCATGAATTTGAGAAAATGTGTGGTGGTATAGAACTCCCGGGAGTGAGAGTTTGGGTCGTGCCACGTGCTGTCCGGCACGACGTTCGACATTTCCCTCCGAGTGCTGCCAGCTTCTTCGGGGGATATTGGATTCCTGAAGAAGCTTCCAGCATGTGGAGTCAAACGTCGGACATCATAATGGACGACACGCAGGGCCAACTGCGAAGACGTACACAACTGGTGTTGGAATATAGTAAAATGTTCATGAAAAGGTGAAGGTTCACTGCAATTGCTGAGATAGTAATGCTCTCTGCATACTGCTCTACAAGGTCTGGCTTTTTCCGCTTATCATACGTAACAGATGTGTGTATGGGCATACATCTCAAATTGTATTCAAATGCATTGTTATTGCCTACATGTGATACATTGAACACGTGTGTGTTTTTCAAGTGTGCGGATAATGTACTCAAAAAGGTGATAAATGAGTTTGCAGTTATTTTTTGGTTGTTGTAATGATGAATAGCCTACACATGCCTTCACAATAACAAATCAGGTTTATGTTTTAAATGTAAAAAAAAAAAATCACGTTTAGTAAATAATATATGATGCATTAGATTTACATCTCTTTCATTTTAAACCTATACGCACGCTAAACGCCCGCTTCCAAAAAACACACACACACACGAGTGTTGATTTCAGTGATGCTGTGGAAAAGCCGTGCAACTTTCTTTCCAAGCAAACTGCTTCAGATATTTTTGCTGCCACTGGAACCTTGTCTCACACACTCGTCTGGCAGACCCCCCCCTCTCCCCTAAAAATGTTTAAAAGATGCTCCCATTCTTTGTGCGAGGATTTGTTTCAGATAAGGAGATTCCTCGGCACACAGCAGCCCTTCGACTTGGTGGTGTGCAACTGGAAGGGTTATGTTCTGCCCTTGGGATTCGCTCTTCCATTGCAGCAGTGAAGCCAGGCGGCAGGGTTTTAGTTATGACTGCAGCAGGGGTGGGCATGCGTTGCAGAACGTGCCTTGCCCGTTTTCTTCACCATTGAGCGCAAGCATTAGGGTTCTCGCCTCGTTAAGGCCGCTGTTTTGTGTTCCGCGAAGTAAAGTGTTCACAGGTCTATTGCATTCCCACGTTGCTCCTCGCACAGCGGTCGTTTACGAATGAACTCCATTGGGTTCGCTTGATGAACGGCTTCTCAGATGAAGTTGCTTTCTGTCTGCGGTGACATGCTCATCCGTCGTATAATGACGTTGATAGCACAATTGGAATGCAACTGGGCGGGGGGGGGGGGGGAAACAAAGATGAAACAAAAACAAGTATAAAACATGAAGATAATAATTAACTTATCAACACTCAAGAGAGTGGGTTGAGCTGACGAGGTCATTGTGCAGGAGTCGGGAAAGCGGCTCCAAGTGAATTAATGTGAAGGAGAAATGTATTCAACCGCTCCAAGGTCACTGGTGTAATGCTGATGTAATGTGGCATTGTGTTGCGTTTATATCAAGGAGCATTTTGCTCTTTACACTGAGCGAGCTTCTCGTTATGCACACGTGGATGTCAGCAGTGTTTAGCCTGCTCATGGGCCGGATCCCGCCATAGGAATGTGTCAATTCCACAACTAGCTTAGGACTACCGACATACATGAGCCCCCTTCGTTCAATATCTCTCAATGACTTTTCACAAAGCAGTACTAATTGAATCGAACATTCCGAGATGGTGGGATTATTAAAATCTCCACCGCGAATCTCAATCAATCTCAATCAATCCTTATTGTATGTGCCAATATTGCCCTCAATAAAGTAGCCATCAATGCACATTAAAACAGAACGTAAAGTGCTTATCACATTGGTGGACCTACAGTATCCTGCCACCATGAATGTTGAATTTCCCCAAGCAGCTTAGAACTACCGACAAACACGAACACCCTTGCCTGAGTTTCTTCTCCTGACTTGCCCACAAACAGCCACAATTTTTTTTTTTATCGAACGTCGAGGGACGACGGGGCGACTCGTGCGCAAGTCGCAATAATAAGTAAGAAAAAAAGTTGCAACAATCCATCCGCGAGTCGAGCATTCAAACAACTGCGACACCGCTCCGACCATTCTAGACACCGCTGCCAGTTTATTTATTCCGCACGCCTCTTTGTTGGCCACCACTTTCCACCGGACAAGCCTCGCCTTCCCCGCCCCTCCAGAAGTGCCACGCGGGTGCTTTTAAAGCGCATACCTCGACGTGTTTGCACACACACGTGGGGGGGGTGGGGGGCCCAGCCCGGCCCGGGCCCCACGGTTTGCTGGGGAGAGTGCACAGTGGAAACTGTGAGGGCACTCCCCACCCCCCCCCATCTAAACAGCTGAGTGAGCGCTGTGGCCCAGTAAGGTGGAAGGACGTCGCGGGGGAGGGGGGGGGGAGATTGAGGAGAGAGGAGGGTGAAGCGGGTGCGGCGGAGGGGTTCAGAGGAGGAGTGCTCCCTGGCTCCCTGGAGTTGAATGTGCAGATGTCTCGTGTCCATCAGCAAATGCACGGTGCTGCTAATGAGGCTAAGGGCACCCAGAAAGCAAGCCTCCTAATGAACATTACAACACAAAAAAAGCCCCATTCCAATTCTTAAAACATACATGTTCTGTCCCGATGTGCATGGACGAGTCTTGAGCTTGCTTAATGCACTTTTTTGCACACACGCGCGTCTGCGGTTATTGGTTAGAGAGACGGTGGCTGCATTCAGTGCCCCAGCTTAATTTTAAAAAGGGCCAGTATGATGGTAATTTCAGTGTATATATTTAATTGCATTTTCATTTCTACATTTTTTTTTCCCATCGGCATCTTTTCTCTCGGCGCACTTGGTGTCACGGGGATTAAAATAACATGAAACAATTTTAGCGACGCACGGTGCGTGTCTGTGAAGCGGACATTTTCATGAAATGCCTAATTTTTATTCGAATTAGCATCATGATATTTGTACATAAGGGAAACACGTTGCAAACAAAGAGGGGTAGAATTAAACAATTTTTCATCTAGGTAGATTGTTGGGGTGGATGTGCTGTTAGCAAGTGCATATTCGTGGTAGCATGGTGCATTTTTGTTAACTAAACGAAACGTGCATTTTTTGTTTACCGAGTCAACAAAGATAAAGCATGGTCAGTAATTGACTATTAAGGATTGTAGTGCACTGGATTATCCTTCACACTACCATAAAAAAAAAACTTTTTTTAAGTTCCATATTCTTAAAAAAAAATGTACAGTTAATTTTACTAATTCACATTCAGAAATGCATTTTTTTACTTTCACTGAAATTAAGCAAGTAATATCGGAAAAAGTGGCATATTGGCCTATGATCGATGTGGCTATTTTACAAACGTGAAAAGTGAACAACAATGATGACGTTCTGAAGTAACCTAATTAATAGTCTTCAAGTGTTCTGCACTGCTACACATTTTAGTGGGAGAGAAGTCTAAATAACTTTTTTTTAATTGATAATGCCTGTTTTACTTTTCTTCAGAAAAAAAGTTTTAAAGCTTAATATCGATCGACATTTTAAATAGGCGTGTGCTTGTACGCAGTCAGCTGTTAAACCACGCTGAAACCATTTGTCACATTTTAACGAACGTTGTTTCACCCAGGCCTACTTTAGCTCGTTGCCTATTTTGCGTCGAACATATCTCAATCCATATGAAGTTGTCATTGGCAACTCGTGCATTGGGAAGAGGAAGAAAAAAGCTGGCACAAACAAATGAAGATAATAACATGAGCAGCCTTCTGGCGTCACATGTTCAACACTCGGATGCCCGGTGACAGTCAAAACGCGTGACGTGTGTGTTTCACCACCTTGCCCTCTGCGCACACTTGCAGCTTGATTGAAAGTGACATTCATTGTGGTGACCAAGGGTACGTCTCTTCTTCTTCTTGTTTGTTTTGTTTTCATCGCTGTGGGGAACCGAGTGATGGACATGTCACGCATATGGCCTTCATCTGTTTACCACACGGTAACCGATACGTCATTTGTTACAATCGAGGCGAATGAGTGCTTGAGACATTAGGGGATTTTAAAGAGGGGCACTTGTGTGTGTGTGTATATATATGTTCTGTTGAGTGGATGGGCTTGACTTTATGTAGATACGGTGACGTCTCAAACCAAGCACATTCTATTTGTCTGGGGAAAATAAATAATGAATGCATCCTCTAAGGATCAGAGATGAGGAGAGGCAGAGTCGTGAGCGTGCTGCACAATGGAACATCGGTGGTGAGTGATATCTGAACCAGTCCTGGTCAGTGTGGGCTGGTAGAGGTATATGGGGCTGGCCCATGCTTTCATCCAGCAGGAGATCTACAAAGGGCTATAGGTTAAGGTCAGAGTGGTGAAGCTCTGGTTAACACTGCACATCCGATTTAGCACGGTTGGCTATGTACAAAATAATGTCTACATATTTACAACAGTACGCTATGAGTCCGGCCACCTGAGTTCAATTCTCAGCCCCAGCTGAGAGTGGACAGTGATATCTGGACCAGTTCTTGGCCACTCCCCACACTATTCTTCACCTACCCACACGGAGCAGAGATTGAAGTATGGCCAAACGACCCACGTGACTGGCACAGCATGTGGGGGAGGAAGGTCTTCATCAGAAAATAACAATTGTAAGCAACAATAAATTATTGTTATGCATTTTATGATTACTACTTCTAGAATCAGTCGTGACTATTTTTTTTTGTTATGATGGCCAGAACACAGCATTGGCTCCCTTGTATTAAAATTCACATCTCATTGCTTTTCTTTGTGCTCGCATTGTTTGACTATTCCACTTTGCTAAACTAATTTTCACGTGCTTGATTATGGGACCATCACTGGATAGCATCGGTTACCGCTTATGAGATATGCTAGTGCAAGGATATGTTGGCCCACCCTTCCACGCTGGCCAGATATATCTTTGGAATATGTGGGAGCACTCACAATGCTGCCCCACTCCCCTTGATCTGCCAAGTAACTGAAGCGCACCCCTGCACGCTGCCCTACAGAGATGGGGGAATTCAAGTACGTTGGAGCATTACGTCAGCGTCTGTGCTGGGGGATCGAATGCAACTGATGACCTCTCGATTGCAACTCCAGTGTGCTAACCATTACAGGTTTTTTTTTTATTTAGGGGATTTAAATTGTTTCGGGAGAAATGTAACCCTTTCACGTTTGAAAAAATTGCCATTATGAGTTAGGAATATATATTTTTTTAATCTCGAGCAGCATATTTAATTGATTTTATTGGTCCATTCCGCCTCTCAAACACATTAGGTATTTGCAAAGCATGACTGAATGGCCTTTCAGAAGGCACACAGTAATAGCGCAGGCTAGAATCAGAGTAGATCCCAAGCGTTTGAAAACGTTCCCTGACCAGCGGGTGAGCTGTGCTCTTAGCATGCCAAGCGCAAAGCCTCCGCTAACAGCGTCATGCCCAAAGCTTGATGTGCCATGGTAGAGCCTTGCTTGGATCTCTTACCCCAAAGTCTTAAAAAAGGAGCAGTGCTTTGAGATAGTTCAGTGAGTTCCATTACTCACGATGCTTCAGCCAACTTAACCACCATTCCAAAATTCTATCACTTCTCAAGTATATATTTGTTCATGTGCTACTGCATTACCAGTGACACATAATCACATATAAAAACAAAACCTCAACACATTCATCCATAACACTGCCCTGACAGGAAAGCTATTTAAAACAGGCAACTTTTTTTGCAAAATCGCCCCCCTTAAATTATAAAAGCAACTGCAAGAAATAATCACTTTTTTTAAAATAGATCACATTTCAAAGTATTATTTTCTACGACGGTTGGTGACCATAGCTTGATGTCATTCTCATCGCACCACGTCGGATTGCAGATTGATCCTTGATCAGAAGGTGAAAGTTGTGGGAGTGGCTGTTGGAGTGTACATCTACAATCATTTGTAATGCTACAAATGAAAGTTTTTTTTTTATTTTCCATTCTACATAAATGGGATATATCAGCAATCATGAGATATCCGCAAGCATATATCTGCAAGCATGGGGTATCTACAAGCACGAGATATCTGCAAGCATTGTATATATATACACACACAAACTTGGGATATCTGCACGTGTTTTACTGTGATTTGTTGTGGCTCTCAACTTGGGGCTGTCCAGAGTTAAGTGTGGCAAAAGAGGAAATTTGCCTCGGGTCTCATACAAAAGAGGGCACAATAAGAGGCCGTGTTTTTTGGGGGGGTGGTCAGAAATGCATAAGGAGCCTCCACGTGACATTCTGCCCCAGGCATCGGGGAACTTGTTGGCAGCCTTGCCCTCCACCCCCAACTCCCCCCCAAAAAAACCCCACCATAAATCCATGCAACTGTTTTCCTTTGTGCGGGAATATCTCAAGGAAGATGTGTTTCAAGAGAGCAACTCGGTCAATCCTCGATCTTGAAGCAAGCTACAATGGCCGTGTTCTCCGTCAAATTGATGGTGATCTGCTGACTCGTGTGATGGACGAACTGTTCTGTACACAACCCTGTGTGTGTACACCTATGTGTTTACCCTTCTCCCTCATGTGTGTACACTTGTGTGCTGTTATCAATACGTTCGGTGGCCACACTGGGTGTTTCTTGCACTGAACCTTTATTTAAAAAAAAAACACATAACTTTGCAAGGTAATCTACTTGGAAATGAGTTGTCGCGGTTGTCGTTGTACGTGATAAGTTGTGTAAATTTCTAAACGGTGGTAAATTGATGAAAACGCTCCGTACAACCATGCTCCTCGATTCCAGGTTTTTCTTTTGAATGCCCATCGTTATTCAGCGATGTACATATCATCTGATGATTCGCCGAGCTGAAAACCTGAAATGAGATTGGGTGCACGACCGGAGTTGATATTGTCATGGAGCATTGTGACTTGCTTTCGAATATGTGACCAAGTACTCTTCTGTTACATTATTAATGTTGAGCGTTAGTTCCATGTACATTCTAATATATTGTGTATCGACATGTTGATACGTGTAGAGTATTTACATGGTCACGCATATATACTGAAAGGTTTCTGTCCCTATAGGTGTGGATATGTAAAGCATCTTCCAGTTCAAATGGGAAATATCAGCCCTTAGCCAATAAAGGAAATTCCACATTACTATGGCTAGGGCCATTTTACCAACACCATTCGTGCTTTCTTTATGGATCCTTGAAGGATGAGTCATACGAGAACTAGGGATTCACCCCATGAATTAATGGTTGTAAATAAGTCTAATACCAGCACTAATCAGCATGGTGAGAATAGTGCACTACATATGATGCATATGGTTCTTGCAGTATGTGCTTTTCAATATTTTATGGTTCAGTTCAAGCCAGGGAATCAGTCCCAGGTTTTGAAGTGAATTGACAATTCCCTGGGCGTGGGAGTCTGGGAAGATCAAACGCAAACATTGATTTGAAATTAAACTTCAAAGCAAGCTGACAGTGTCCATTGGCATAATTAGTAATTGTTGTGTTGAGCATAATACAGAAAAGATTTTAAATTATTGTGTTTCCTCTGAATAAATTATTGGCAGTGGTGAATCAGATTATGTTTTTCATTTTGCTCTATTTGGATTGAAGCAATATTTAAAAGAAGAAAAAAAGGTCACGAAATTATGAACAATAAAATGACATTTTTGCTTAAAATATACACTCAGCAATTGTGTTGTAGGCATTGTTCTGGGTGTTTGTGGATTTCAAACAAAACATGTAATCTTGCTTAGTTATACATGACATGGATGATGCAGTGGGCTAATGGTTAACACACTCGATTTGCAATCCAGAAGTCGCCGGTTCGATCCCGAGGCGCGGGGCAGTTGAAACAGTGGCTCAAGTCTATAAAAAAAACCCCACCTGTGTCCACCCAGCAGTATAAATGAGGACACTACAATTCGTCAATCAGTAGATCGAGTGTGGTGGTCTGGGGGGGTGTTGTTGCTATGGAGACTGGGAGATCGATGACCCGTTGATGGCATTCGTCGTGACTTCTCACTGAACAGAGTGGGCTGCGTGGAAGGTTGCCGTCTTGCACTTCATGTGGTGGGGTAAATTGTGGGTACTTCCACCTCTTCCACAGCGTCTGACCGGCACACCCATGATAGCTGCCTCGAGTGGAGGTCCTTTGAAAAAGCAGTGGCATGAGCAAGCAATTCCAGGGCCGCACCTTCACAGTGACCACATTTTTACGACATTCAAAACACAGACATACGCTTCACTTCCTTTCAGTCTGGAGCCAATGGAAACTTGGGTAGAACATGAGCTGGCTTTCCAGTGATCTCCGAAGCGTTTGATGAAAACTCACGAAGACAAACGATTTTCAAAAATGTATTTGTTGTTTACATTTGGCGAGAGTCAGTGAAAGTAATCTTCGTCTGTGAAGTTTATGCGAGGAAACTCGGTGATTGTACCTTTCCATATCTGACACAAATTCTTGAGGTTCTCCTTGGACAGATTGAAATGTCTTGTGCATTTCCCCTATGTATTATGTTAGTGGTTCTTGGTTCATTATTCCCCATATTAGCCATTCTAAATGTCACAGAAGCCGTATTTCTATAGTTTGCACTAATGGTCCAACCTGATCTTGTTCAGAAGGTATCTTGGTTTACAATAAGCTGTCACAAATGAACCCTATTCTGTGACGGTTTAAACATTTACCCTTAATAGGCTGCTCATATATTGCCGTTGCGTGATGCTGCGTTTAGACCATAATACAATCGGAGAGTCAAACAATTTATCGATACAATAAAACAGCAACCAACTTTGGGAGACATCAACAGTGGTTAAACGTGAATGTCTGCTATAACATCATGTTATTAGCTGGTTTCCAAATAGTATTATAAACTTCCAAAGCGATGTGGGTACATGCAGTTTTAACATTGGGTTTACGACTAGCTTCGAGACGTTTTGTGATTCCCGTACACGGGATTTTGATTCCCTCTAATTGGCAGACCGTTGCTATGTATTCACCTATCGAGATTACAATCAATAGTCGTAAAACACACACGCCAGCTATGTTTTGACATGTGTACAAACAGAAAGTGGTGGATAAATAGGCTGAGCAAATAAAATGCAACTCATTTTTAAAAGGCCAGCCTTTGGCAGACAATATGCTAAATAGCATCACTATATGGTTGTATACACACGTCCACACACTAACCTATAAAAAAACAGCTAAATAAATAACTCGGTGGGTGAGAGCCAAAAAAACATTGTTTTGCGAAATGGTGCCCGTGGCTAAATCTGCGAGTATAAAACACTTCAAAATAAATAAGCAACATACCTCCCCGAGAGTGTGAGAGCTATGTAAGTCGAGGGCAGACAGGGCACGAAATATTGAGTTTCTCCTGTGCAGATGGGCAAGGCGGTGGGGGGGGGCACGCGCCATTGGATAGTTGGTCCCTGGAGTTCCCCGAAGCCAATCCTGGGGCAAAACAAAAAAAATGTGGCGCTGCGAAAATTAGTGAAAACAAACACACACTTTGCGATAATCGTGGTGCAGCGCCACGCGCCGTATTGGACCCCTTCCCCCCGCCAGACCCCGGCTCCACGGGGCTCTCGGCGCGCCTTGCATCGTGTGAGAGAGAATAAAGTTCTAACGGGTACAAAAAAAACACCTCTCCTTTGCTGCTCATCTCTCCAAGCAGGTTTTTTTTTTCCTCCCACCTGCCATGAACTATTATCTATTTCATTTAGTATTCTTCTTCTAGCATGATATTTTTTTTATACCAGGTAAGGCTCACTGAGCTATAATTACTCGGTTTTCAAAAATGAGCTGGCCACAAATGATAGCTCCACGAAAGTGGCTCATCGTGCGGACATTTAGAAAGAGCCACATGCTCTAAACGCGTGATGTTGATTCTACATCGTGGAGGGGTAAAAACGGAGAGGCCCGGAGAAAAATCCATGCGGCTACGGGCAGAGAGAGAACAGCAAACTCCAAATGTGTACAAGCGTTGTCAGGGTCGGGATCGAGCCGACAACCTCATGTATACCGGGCGAGGTAGTTAACATCTCTCCACAGCGGCGCTCGCTGCCTTTCGTCTTTTTGTTGTCGGGCTGGTTGTACGGTGAGGAAAAAAGGGTATTTGATCCCCAGCAGATTTTGTACGTTTGCCCACTGACAAAGAAATGATCAGACTGTAATTTTAATGCTAGGTTTATTTGAACAGTGAGAGACAGAATAACAACAAAAACATCCAGAAAAACGCATGTCAAAAATATTATAAATTGATTTGCATTTTAATGAGGGAAATACGTATTTGACCCCCTCTCAATCAGAAAGATTTCTGGCTCCCAGGTGTATTTTATACAGGTAACGAGCAGAGATTAGGAGAACACTCTTAAAGGGAGTGCTTCTAATCTCAGCTTGTTACCTGTATAAAAGACACCTGTCCACAGAAGAACTCAATCAATCAGATTCCAAACTCTCCACCATGGCCAAGACCAAAGAGCTCTCCAAGGATGTCAGGGACAAGATTACTGACCTACACAAGGCTGGAATGGGCTACAAGACCATTGCCAAGTAGCTTGGTGAGAAGGTGACAACAGTTGGTGCGATTATTCGCAAATGGAAGAAACACAAAATAACTGTCAATCTCCCTCGGCCTGGGGCTCCATGCAAGATCTCACCCCGTGGAGTTGCAATGGTCATGAGAACGGTGAGGAATAAGCCCAGAACTACACGGGAGGATCTTGTCAATGACCTCAAGGCAGCTGGGACCATAGTCACCAAGAAAACAATTGGTAACACACTACGCCTTGAAGGACTGAAATCCTGCAGCACCCGCAAGGTCCCCCTGCTCAAGAAAGCACATATACATGCCCGTCTGAAGTTTGCCAATGAACATCTGAATGATTCAGAGGACAACTGGGTGAAAGTGTTGTGGTCAGGTGAGACCAAAATGGAGCTCTCTGGCATCAACTCAACTCGTCGTGTTTGGAGGAGGAGGAATGCTGCCTATGACCACAAGAACACCATCCCCACCGTCAAACATAGAGGTGGAAACATTATTCTTTGGGGGTGTTTTTCTGCTAAGGAGACAGGACAACTTCACCGCATCAAAGGGACGATGGACGGAGCCATGTACCGTCAAATCTTGGGTGAAAACCTCCTTCCCTCAGCCAGGGCATTGAAAATGGGTCGTGGATGGGTATTCCAGCATGACAATGACCCAAAACACACGGCCAAGGCAACAAAGGAGTGGCTCAAAAAGAAGCACATTAAGGTCCTGGAGTGGCCTAGCCAGTCTCCAGACCTTAATCCCATAGAAAATCTGTGGAGGGAGCTGAAGGTTCGAGTTGCCAAACGTCAGCCTCGAAACCTTAATGACTTGGAGAAGATCTGCAAAGAGGAGTGGGACAAAATCCCTCCCGAGATGTGTGTAAACCTGGTGGCCAACTACAAGAAACGTCTGACTTCTGTGATTGCCAACAAGGGCTTTGCCACCAAGTACTAAGTCATGTTTTGCAGAGGTGTCAAATACTTATTTCCCTCGTTAAAATGCAAATCAATTTATAACATTTTTGACATGCGTTTTTCTGGATTTTTTTTGTTATTACTCTGTCTCTCACTGTTCAAATAAACCTACCATTCAAATAATAGACTGATCATTTATTTCTCAGTGGGAAAACGTACAAAATCAGCAGGGGATCAAATACTTTTTTTCCCTCACTGTATGCAATTGCTGATGTTTGTTTACATTTCATTAAGCACAGCTATTCTGATGTTTGTTATCTGCGTGCAACTCCCTCTCTTTCATTTTGTTTGAAGTCACGTTGTTCTCTTTGGGCAGTATTTAACATTGATAATTGCTTCTTTTTTTTCAAAACTGGTCGTAACTGCTATGCTGTTTAGCAAACACTATCTCCGTTTTTTTAAATAAAGAGGAATCAAAATTTTGATTTAAAGCTTTCGTGACTGCAGTAATTCATATTCTTAGTTTTTTCGGTAAAGTCACGTTGAAGGGAAACAACAAAATAATAAAATATATATAACAATAAAAAATATTTTATTATTTTGTTGTTTCCCTTCAACGTGACTTTACCGAAAAAACTAAGAATAAAGAGGAATCCAGTTATGCAATATCTGTTTTTGTATATTTACAAGTGATGTGTTGTAATTTATATGTAGTTCTATGCATTTTTCGTCCCAACCAATGTGTGGTTTGAATGTGCCCTGTATCAATTCCGCAGAGAGTATAAATAGCAATAACGGTCTGGGCAGTCGCGGTGATAAAACGTAAAAATAAATTGCTTAGCTGTCATCTTTCACAATTGCTGGCATGTAAATAGAAAATCACACAGACGATTTAACAATATAGAGAGTGACCATTAATCAGAATAAACTTCGATCAAAGTGAATGCTGATTAAGCGCTATTGTTTGACATTTTTTTCATGGCAGTGTATTGTAATCAAGACAGAATGGGAGTGAATGTGCTGTGTATGGTGTATACATGGAAACCTTTATATATATATATGTTCCTGTATCTGCCAGAAACACACTCCCTATATAGCCTTATAGACCACAGGGGCAAGTGCTGTTAGTAAGCACCTATTATGGCTGGCATTGCACCATGCCTTGCCACCTTTCTCTCCCCAGTGCTGATACCGACCCACATTCGTTATTTGGCTCAGGCTAAGTTTACCAAAGGAAGACCCAGGACAGCATCTAATACTGGCGTGCATGACCAGCAATAGAACTAATGTTCCTAAGTGTGCTAACCACTCTACAACCGTTGTGCATGAGTCTGTAATACCACACATCCACTTAAAGTACACTGTTATGTATGTTACTTGCACTTATGATCATCTATTGAATTCCATCTTGTTGAACCTCTCTTAATTTGGGGTTTTATTTTTGGACGTTTCTGTAAGTATGCATTGCCTCCTGCAATGCTTTGCCTCTGTATTATTTGCGGTGACTTCAGCACTCATCCGCACTCTCTGCATCGCTGTGCATTGCGTAGTGATTTGCGCAGGAGAATATGCAAAAGTAACATTGCTCAAGTACGATTGGAGGTCAGAGAAGTGTTTTCTTGTATTCGTACATCATAGTTTGAGCCAAAGTCTGTGATGCGGTATATGACTCAAGAATAATAATGAGAGAGACCAGTGGAATTTCTTATTTTCAGTTAAAAAGTATAAAGATTCCAATCTCCAACTTTTACACTTGAGTAGGTCCGTGCTACATTATTTAAAGCTAGCATAGCACAGGGCAAAATTATAATATGAGCATCATAAATGATTTCTGATAGAAAAAAAAGTATTTCTATACACTCATACCGTACGTTTGGTAAACATTAAATGTGTGTACATTTATGCATGGAGGGATTTTAAATAAAAACATCGGTATGATATCCATATGCGTTAAAATAGTGTTATTGTTTTAATAGTTCCTTATAATTGAAAAATATATACAAAAAGAGTTTATGATAATTTTTTACGAAATCGATTATCATGGATAGTCATCATCAGCCATGAGCAATCCACTGCAAGATGAATTCCATGATGCTGTGATGTAATAATCCGCCTAGCTCCTGCACACGAGAGGATTTCATTGCTCAATCTCCTCGGTTGGACGTCTTCAGGATGCCTTCTACGTCATTAATATTGACCGTCGGTCACCATCCCTTCGAGTGATGTGTCCAGCCCAAGTCCTCTTACCTCTCTTTACAACTTCATTAATGCCATTAACCTGCATAGTTTCTCTAATATACACGTGTTCCGCTTTCTGTCTCTCAATGTAAAGACAAGCGTGCATTTTATGCAAGCTGCTTGGACAACTTTTTTTATATCTGTGTTCTACTTTTGTCTTTGTTGTTGACCATGTTTCTCAACAAGATGTCACAGCAGGCAGGTACACACTAATCATAACCTTTTTTTTCTCTTTGCTATGTTACTGTTGATGATCAAGTTTGGCATTCCAAAAGAACTCCAATCCACTCTTATATATATCTCTTGATTCTAGTCTGCATTCAATAGCTGCCCGAGGTACATATTCTGCTCGATGTTTCAGTTGCGTCCCTCCTGAAGTTTAGCGACAATAAATGCAAAACCAGACATCGTCTCATTTATGTTTTGTCTCACTTCCCTACATTTCTAAATTGAAAACTCGTTTCTTTATAACTGCTTTTCATGGTTAGTGTGTTGTCCTTCCCCCACACCTCCGATTAGCACGGATGGCTACGTGCGGTGCAATAGAAACTCAACACATTGGTTTTTGGGTTTGAACCCATTTCTACCAGGATGGTGCTTGCTCTCGTGCAGCACGCCATCGCTCCCCCCGAACCCCCTGCAGCATAACAAAAGGGGGTTGTACCCGCTTTCGTGCAGTGCACCACCGCTACCCCCGAACCCCCTGCAGCATAACAAAGGCGGCTTAACTTAGCCCTCCCCTCCCCACCCACGTCCCTTCCTGCCCCCCCCCCCCCCTTAACCTGTATATAAGCTCGGGTGTCCCAGAGATGTTCACTTGATGCAGCGAACTTTGCTGTGTCTGTTCCACCTGAAGACGGAAGCTTGTGTTGCCTCCGAAACGTCGTGATTTTATTTAGTTGTTTTCTTTTATTTTATTTTTTATTTTACCTACGTAACTTTACCGAAAAAAAACAAAGAGTATGAATCCTTGCAGTCACGAAAGCTTCAAATCTAGAATTGAACACATGATCTCAGAAAAGTCGGCTCAGTGCTCTGACCTCTGAGCCACCTCAATTAAGTTCCAGTTTAAATAATCTCAACACCTACAATGCACGTAATTGAGTATTAAATAAGGATTAATTGTATGCGCACCGTGCATTGTTAGAAAATTATATGTAAAACAATATTTTAATCTAGTAATCGCATGTGTGTGTATGTTGACTGCAAACGAACGACATTGTAAAAATTTGGTTGGTTAACTAAAGTCGCGTTTGTAATTCTGAGCATGCCTCTAGACGCCCCTCAATCAATACAAAGTCGTATTTTAACAGCAAAAATAATGAAAATACACATTTCTCTGATGGGGAAACGGGTGAAATGTTTCAAGCAATGGGTAACAATCAAGCTCCTGATTGCAGCCTGATTTTTAAATGCTGACCATTGGCCATGCATCTTATTTTAATTAACTTAGTTTAATGCCTTTTTCTGTTACAATACATTCACTGATTTGCTATACCACAACGTTACTCATTACGGGAACAAATATTCTTTATTGTGTTATTGCATCTCATTTTCTTTCACGGTAAAATTATTCACCCCACCCCTCTCTCCGCTTCACAAAAACAGAATGTTATATTGTCTGAGAAAATCAAAGGCTCGAATTAAAAACATTAAAGTGGCTTATCCTTAACCTCTGATATGTATTCGGACTAAAGCGTGTGTAGTCCGACATGGAACGAAACGTCGGACATCATGCCAAGAAACACATCAGATAGCTACGCAGACCAACTGCAAACAACCCACGTGGTAATATCACTCGTTTTAAAGATTCTTTGAATCAAACGTCTCTACATGATCCTTTCTTGCCTATTCCATGCCTTCTCTTTATCTTGATGCCATGGGGTATAGGAAGACACATCGATTGACCTGCATACGTTTGAAACAGAAACACGCTGGGTCGCACTCTTCTCCACAACGCGAACGACCTCGGGTAGATATCCTGCCCTGCCTTGCCGGCCTAATTCAGTGGAAAGTTGTTTTGTAACCCGTCTTGAGTCCCGTCCAATGAGCATCCGCTTTGGTTCTAGAAAGAACGGACACAGACAAAGAAGCAAGGCAGCGAGATCAGGTCCGGTACAGGAAGCTGCGAAACACGTGACCGGGATGAATGGTGACAGACGGGCAGCGGAATGTGGTGGAGAGAACACCGGGGAGGTGCTTGGTGGAGAGGAATATATCGCTCTGACTAGGACGTCAAACCTCAAACACTGGACAGGATGGAAGCTGTGATGGTTCAAAGATGAAGCGATGGACAAAGAGAAGAGGAGAGAGCGTGGCGATGAGATATCGGCGAAGGAAACTATCACGCCACACTTGCCGCAGAAGTCCAAGGGACTATGAGAAAGAACAAGGTTTGGGCTGTGAATGAACTTGGGTAGATAAATGTGGCCTTGCATCGTGTTGGCCACACGACCACGGCGTTTGACTCATTGGCTTTAATGTGCCATCGCTCAAAGCATTTCCTCCTGTGGTGTAAAAGGCTGGAAGGAGAATGTGTGGGCATGCGTGTGCGTACGTCACTCAAGTTAATTGTGGCCTAATAATTGTCATGCTCTGTCTAACAGAGGATGGCATTCGTTGACTCTGGAGACTGTGTTGAAGCCACATCGTGCCCAACCAGTGGACTGAGTGCTTGGGGAAGCATTGAAATACCTTCGTTATGCATATTTAGGCTCTCAAGGGGTTTCTAAACAAATTAACAATACACACACATAAACTTGATATGTTTGCACTTTGTGAATGTGATGCCTTGTCAGAATTGACGGTAACAATTTGGTAAACAATGTTTTTATTAATAGCACACTGCACATCAAGAATTGAGTCTCTAATCAATGAACATAAAAAACATACATTTACATGAATTCCCAACACTCAAAATATATAAAATGTATGCATTTTAGTTGTAAATATCAGCAAAGCAATGCACCCTAGGCAATATAATAATCATGAAAAAATATCAACGTGGAATTAAACGATTTAGCACTCACAGTTGACTCATTCAGTTCATATAGAAAATGTGTAATGTATTAAAGTCATGATCACGGATCAGAACAAACGCAATTGTCTGCTGAGGAAAGTTGTTGAGCTTGGTAAGGACTCGTCACTCGACGGCATACTGGTTGATGGATGAAACTGGCGACAATCACACGCAAAGGATGGAACATGCCAGAGAGAATGACGAAATGCAGATTGAGCAATGGGATTAGCACCTCTGCAGGAATGGGATGGACCGTTGCATTGCAAGCCCGCGATGGAAAGGTGGTGATTGGGCGAGGCATTAATCCAGCAGTGGATAAATCATGACTGGTCATGATGATGGCCCATTGAGACAGCAAGTCGTTTTTTTCTTTTCAAGACAGAGCAGGTTTACTACCTAATTCACGTACGTGTAGCAATTGATTGTGAAGGATCATGAATGTAATTTAGTATTTAGGGGAGATTGTCCAGAAAAAGCTTCTATTTAAAGATTTGTAGTAAAAAATGTCAAGTACCATAAACGTCTTCTTGCAGGCAATGATCTCATTCGTAAAATAAATATATCGTGATATCAGTGCCATCAATCTCTGTTGTCATATTTTCTAAGGCCTACTGTCGTAACCTGGCACCACTGGAGTGATGAAGAGCACATGGATGCCAGAACTGGTGGTTTTTTTGATGACATGACTGTGGTTCCCGTGTCTCCTCAAACTCACATTGATGCAGGGCAGTGGCGATCTTCATTAGCGATCCACAACCTGCGTTGTAAATTCCACATTCCTTTGGCCCGGAGGCCAGGATAGCCACCTAATCACTTCACACAGAATATTATTTCATTTTTTATTCGAAGCTTTCGTGACTGCAGGAATCCATTCTCTTTGGTTCTTTCGGTAAAGTCACGTAGGTAGAAACATAAAATAGGAAATAATATATCACGACGTTTCGATCGCAACACAAGCGGTCGTCCTCAGGCAGGAAAAAAATTATAATTCAGCAGTGGAACTGCTGAACCAGGAAGAACACAGCGAGAGAGCTGTTACAACAACAAGAGGTTATAGATGTGGTGAAGGAAGAACACAGCGAGAGAGCTGTTACAACAACAAGAGGTTATAGATGTGGTGAAGGAAGAACACAGCGAGAGAGCTGTTACAACAACAAGAGGTTATAGATGTGGTGAAGGAAGAACACAGCGAGAGAGCTGTTACAACAACAAGAGGTTATAGATGTGGTGAAGGAAGAACACAGCGAGAGAGCTGTTACAACAACAAGAGGTTATAGATGTGGTGAAGGAAGAACACAGCGAGAGAGCTGTTACAACAACAAGAGGTTATAGATGTGGTGAAGGAAGAACACAGCGAGAGAGCCGTTACAACAACAAGAGGTTATAGATGTGGTGAAGGAAGAACACAGCGAGAGAGCTGTTACAACAACAACATGAGGTTATAGATGTGGTGAAGGAAGAACACAGCGAGAGAGCTGTTACAACAACAACAAGAGGCTATAGATGTGGTGAAGGAAGAACACAGCGAGAGAGCTGTTACAACAACAAGAGGTTATAGATGTGGTGAAGGAAGAACACAGCGAGAGAGCTGTTACAACAACAAGAGGTTATAGATGTGGTGAAGGAAGAACACAGCGAGAGAGCTGTTACAACAACAAGAGGTTATAGATGTGGTGAAGGAAGAACACAGCGAGAGAGCTGTTACAACAACAAGAGGCTATAGATGTGGTGAAGGAAGAACACAGCGAGAGAGCTGTTACAACAACAAGAGGTTATAGATGTGGTGAAGGAAGAACACAGCGAGAGAGCTGTTACAACAACAAGAGGTTATAGATGTGGTGAAGGAAGAACACAGCGAGAGAGCTGTTACAACAACAAGAGGTTATAGATGTGGTGAAGGAAGAACACAGCGAGAGAGCTGTTACAACAACAAGAGGCTATAGATGTGGTGAAGGAAGAACACAGCGAGAGAGCTGTTACAACAACAAGAGGTTATAGATGTGGTGAAGGAAGAACACAGCGAGAGAGCTGTTACAACAACAAGAGGTTATAGATGTGGTGAAGGAAGAACACAGCGAGAGAGCTGTTACAACAACAAGAGGTTATAGATGTGGTGAAGGAAGAACACAGCGAGAGAGCTGTTACAACAACAAGAGGTTATAGATGTGGTGAAGGAAGAACACAGCGAGAGAGCTGTTACAACAACAAGAGGTTATAGATGTGGTGAAGGAAGAACACAGCGAGAGAGCTGTTACAACAACAAGAGGCTATAGATGTGGTGAAGGAAGAACACAGCGAGAGAGCTGTTACAACAACAAGAGGTTATAGATGTGGTGAAGGAAGAACACAGCGAGAGAGCTGTTACAACAACAAGAGGTTATAGATGTGGTGAAGGAAGAACACAGCGAGAGAGCTGTTACAACAACAACAAGAGGTTATAGATGTGGTGAAGGAAGAACACAGCGAGAGAGCTGTTACAACAACATGAGGCTATAGATGTGGTGAAGGAAGAACACAGCGAGAGAGCTGTTACAACAACAAGAGGTTATAGATGTGGTGAAGGAAGAACACAGCGAGAGAGCCGTTACAACAACAAGAGGTTATAGATGTGGTGAAGGAAGAACACAGCGAGAGAGCCGTTACAACAACAAGAGGTTATAGATGTGGTGAAGGAAGAACACAGCGAGAGAGCTGTTACAACAACAACAAGAGGTTATAGATGTGGTGAAGGAAGAACACAGCGAGAGAGCTGTTACAACAACATGAGGCTATAGATGTGGTGAAGGAAGAACACAGCGAGAGAGCTGTTACAACAACAAGAGGTTATAGATGTGGTGAAGGAAGAACACAGCGAGAGAGCCGTTACAACAACAAGAGGTTATAGATGTGGTGAAGGAAGAACACAGCGAGAGAGCTGTTACAACAACAACAAGAGGTTATAGATGTGGTGAAGGAAGAACACAGCGAGAGAGCTGTTACAACAACAAGAGGTTATAGATGTGGTGAAGGAAGAACACAGCGAGAGAGCTGTTACAACAACAAGAGGTTATAGATGTGGTGAAGGAAGAACACAGCGAGAGAGCTGTTACAACAACAAGAGGTTATAGATGTGGTGAAGGAAGAACACAGCGAGAGAGCTGTTACAACAACAACAAGAGGTTATAGATGTGGTGAAGGAAGAACACAGCGAGAGAGCTGTTACAACAACATGAGGCTATAGATGTGGTGAAGGAAGAACACAGCGAGAGAGCTGTTACAACAACAAGAGGTTATAGATGTGGTGAAGGAAGAACACAGCGAGAGAGCCGTTACAACAACAAGAGGTTATAGATGTGGTGAAGGAAGAACACAGCGAGAGAGCCGTTACAACAACAAGAGGTTATAAATGTGGTGAAGGAAGAACACAGCGAGAGAGCTGTTACAACAACAACAAGAGGTTATAGATGTGGTGAAGGAAGAACACAGCGAGAGAGCTGTTACAACAACATGAGGCTATAGATGTGGTGAAGGAAGAACACAGCGAGAGAGCTGTTACAACAACAAGAGGTTATAGATGTGGTGAAGGAAGAACACAGCGAGAGAGCCGTTACAACAACAAGAGGTTATAGATGTGGTGAAGGAAGAACACAGCGAGAGAGCCGTTACAACAACAAGAGGTTATAGATGTGGTGAAGGAAGAACACAGCGAGAGAGCCGTTACAACAACAAGAGGTTATAGATGTGGTGAAGGAAGAACACAGCGAGAGAGCTGTTACAACAACAAGAGGTTATAGATGTGGTGAAGGAAGAACACAGCGAGAGAGCCGTTACAACAACAAGAGGTTATAGATGTGGTGAAGGAAGAACACAGCGAGAGAGCTGTTACAACAACAAGAGGTTATAGATGTGGTGAAGGAAGAACACAGCGAGAGAGCTGTTACAACAACAACATGAGGCTATAGATGTGGTGAAGGAAGAACACAGCGAGAGAGCTGTTACAACAACAAGAGGTTATAGATGTGGTGAAGGAAGAACACAGCGAGAGAGCTGTTACAACAACAAGAGGTTATAGATGTGGTGAAGGAAGAACACAGCGAGAGAGCTGTTACAACAACAACATGAGGTTATAGATGTGGTGAAGGAAGAACACAGCGAGAGAGCTGTTACAACAACAACATGAGGTTATAGATGTGGTGAAGGAAGAACACAGCGAGAGAGCTGTTACAACAACAACAAGAGGTTATAGATGTGGTGAAGGAAGAACACAGCGAGAGAGCTGTTACAACAACAAGAGGTTATAGATGTGGTGAAGGAAGAACACAGCGAGAGAGCTGTTACAACAACAAGAGGTTATAGATGTGGTGAAGGAAGAACACAGCGAGAGAGCTGTTACAACAACAAGAGGTTATAGATGTGGTGAAGGAAGAACACAGCGAGAGAGCTGTTACAACAACAAGAGGTTATAGATGTGGTGAAGGAAGAACACAGCGAGAGAGCTGTTACAACAACAAGAGGTTATAGATGTGGTGAAGGAAGAACACAGCGAGAGAGCTGTTACAACAACAACAAGAGGTTATAGATGTGGTGAAGGAAGAACACAGCGAGAGAGCTGTTACAACAACATGAGGCTATAGATGTGGTGAAGGAAGAACACAGCGAGAGAGCTGTTACAACAACAAGAGGTTATAGATGTGGTGAAGGAAGAACACAGCGAGAGAGCCGTTACAACAACAAGAGGTTATAGATGTGGTGAAGGAAGAACACAGCGAGAGAGCTGTTACAACAACAACAAGAGGTTATAGATGTGGTGAAGGAAGAACACAGCGAGAGAGCTGTTACAACAACAACAAGAGGTTATAGATGTGGTGAAGGAAGAACACAGCGAGAGAGCTGTTACAACAACATGAGGCTATAGATGTGGTGAAGGAAGAACACAGCGAGAGAGCTGTTACAACAACAAGAGGTTATAGATGTGGTGAAGGAAGAACACAGCGAGAGAGCCGTTACAACAACAAGAGGTTATAGATGTGGTGAAGGAAGAACACAGCGAGAGAGCCGTTACAACAACAAGAGGTTATAGATGTGGTGAAGGAAGAACACAGCGAGAGAGCCGTTACAACAACAAGAGGTTATAGATGTGGTGAAGGAAGAACACAGCGAGAGAGCTGTTACAACAACAAGAGGTTATAGATGTGGTGAAGGAAGAACACAGCGAGAGAGCCGTTACAACAACAAGAGGTTATAGATGTGGTGAAGGAAGAACACAGCGAGAGAGCTGTTACAACAACAAGAGGTTATAGATGTGGTGAAGGAAGAACACAGCGAGAGAGCTGTTACAACAACAACATGAGGCTATAGATGTGGTGAAGGAAGAACACAGCGAGAGAGCTGTTACAACAACAAGAGGTTATAGATGTGGTGAAGGAAGAACACAGCGAGAGAGCTGTTACAACAACAAGAGGTTATAGATGTGGTGAAGGAAGAACACAGCGAGAGAGCTGTTACAACAACAACATGAGGTTATAGATGTGGTGAAGGAAGAACACAGCGAGAGAGCTGTTACAACAACAACATGAGGTTATAGATGTGGTGAAGGAAGAACACAGCGAGAGAGCTGTTACAACAACAACAAGAGGTTATAGATGTGGTGAAGGAAGAACACAGCGAGAGAGCTGTTACAACAACAAGAGGTTATAGATGTGGTGAAGGAAGAACACAGCGAGAGAGCTGTTACAACAACAAGAGGTTATAGATGTGGTGAAGGAAGAACACAGCGAGAGAGCTGTTACAACAACAACATGAGGTTATAGATGTGGTGAAGGAAGAACACAGCGAGAGAGCTGTTACAACAACAACATGAGGTTATAGATGTGGTGAAGGAAGAACACAGCGAGAGAGCTGTTACAACAACAACAAGAGGTTATAGATGTGGTGAAGGAAGAACACAGCGAGAGAGCTGTTACAACAACAAGAGGTTATAGATGTGGTGAAGGAAGAACACAGCGAGAGAGCTGTTACAACAACAAGAGGTTATAGATGTGGTGAAGGAAGAACACAGCGAGAGAGCTGTTACAACAACAACATGAGGCTATAGATGTGGTGAAGGAAGAACACAGCGAGAGAGCTGTTACAACAACAAGAGGTTATAGATGTGGTGAAGGAAGAACACAGCGAGAGAGCTGTTACAACAACAAGAGGTTATAGATGTGGTGAAGGAAGAACACAGCGAGAGAGCTGTTACAACAACAACATGAGGCTATAGATGTGGTGAAGGAAGAACACAGCGAGAGAGCTGTTACAACAACAAGAGGTTATAGATGTGGTGAAGGAAGAACACAGCGAGAGAGCTGTTACAACAACAACATGAGGCTATAGATGTGGTGAAGGAAGAACACAGCGAGAGAGCTGTTACAACAACAAGAGGTTATAGATGTGGTGAAGGAAGAACACAGCGAGAGAGCTGTTACAACAACAAGAGGTTATAGATGTGGTGAAGGAAGAACACAGCGAGAGAGCCGTTACAACAACAACAACAAGAGGCTATGTATGTGGCGAAGGGCAAGCAGGCGGGGTCTGAGTTGGAAAGGAATTCCATCCCCGACCGCTTGTGTTGCGATCGAAACGTCGTGATATAATATTTTTTGTTATTTTATTTTTATACCTACGTGACTTTACCGAAAGAACCAAAGAGTATTACTTCATTTGTTGCATCGGCCCCTGGAGGAGGAAGAGGAGGAGGGGGGGGGGAGCATGGCTGTGGGCTGCGTCAGCTCTGTCGCCCGATTTAGAGGAGATACATCCCCACCGCCGTGGTACGGCTTTCTCGAACCCAAAGTGTGGCCGCTTCGCTGTCCTTCCCACGGCGTCGCACATCACCTCGCCTCCCCGCCCAAGGTGTACGCTTCAACGTAGCCACGCGCGCCCTCCCGGCACTCATTGTGCAAGCGGACAGCGGATAATTCTCGCTGGCGTTGTACCCCCGACAACGCCGTTGCGCCACTTTCTTGTTTTTTTGCTAAAACCGTCTGCCAGACGCTCTCCGTGGCAGCGTGACAGCTGCGAAATGCTTTCTCGCCTCCGTGGAAAGAGATGTTCATAGCGACGGTTCGCGAGTGCTGGGGAGGGGAGCCTTCACAAGCGCTGGCGAGGGTCTCCAAAGGATTTCATTGAGTGTCTAATGTACAAGACACAAAAATGCACTGCCCCGCTGCCACATGCCCTCTCAACACCTCCGTGGCCCCAAGAAATGTCAGCTGGTGTCTGCTTTCAGAGCAATCGCTGTAATTAGTGGGTCAAATATGGTTCACGATGTGAGCCAAATTGCAAATTGATGCTCTGTGAAGTAATGCCGAATTACACTTGTAAACCGACACTGTTTCCACATTAATTCTACTGGTTTTGCCAAGTTACGTTTACGCGACACAAGATTCGTTTTTAATATACATGTATTTTGGGAGGGAAATAAAATGTAGAGATTGTTTTTGTTCCTGTTGAGTACATTTGGCTGGGCAAGTATGAGTTAGAAAAATAAGGGATGTGTAAACAGTAGGAGTTATTCAATTGTAGTCCGAAAACATTCCAGATGTTGGGAACGTGCATTGAAGTAATGAATGCAGAAATATGATGTTGGGTTTATTTGTTCTTCCTAAGCGTTATTCAATAATGGGTTTGTGGAATGTGATTATATTTGGAAAAGGAGACATGAGAGTGGGGAGGCTGGGTATTTTTTTCTTACACATTAACTTTTGAATATATTTAATTTAGTGTGTATGTGGTATAGATTGGGGTACAATTTATAATATAACCCACAATTAATAATGCTATACAGTGTTGTATACTATCCTCATACAGAGTCATATTGTGTGGCTGTTGCATTTATTAACATTTATTGATTGTTGTTTCATTTCGTTAACATTTATTGAGTTGTAACCTCATTTCTGGAAAACACGCTTAACTATCATTAAACCATACAAATCATCACTTTGTTTGGTGATGTAAATTTCTGAAGTGTTGATATTATCCCCTGCTTATGATATAAATGCTTATGCACAAAATTATCTATGGATGATAGCGTGATTAAATCAGCTCACGTGCAGGAGCTAAATGAATTGTTGCATGGTAAGCCTGTTAGAGATGACGGTCTAACTTAACGAGGTTAGAAACAATAAGGACTGCATGTCTAGGAACGTCCCCCCTTGCCAATGCTGTGCGTAGATTCCGCAATTCGTTCATAATTGGGAACGTCTGTGCACTTGATGGTCCACAAGCGAAGCAACTAAAACGCAGGACGCTTTGCCTGCAATCTCCGGCCACCTCAAACGACAATTAACCTGCGAACGACACATTCCGCACCGCAATCACTCACAAGCTCTCCGGGGGCAGTCACGGGCTCCTTCGTCCCTTGACTGCGCAAATCCACCGTGGATAATTACGTGCGCCGAGCACCCGCGACGTTGCGCGGGACATTCGCGGATGCTCTCGCGCAAACGTTGACGCATTCGCCCGGGGAGCTCACGCATTAGCGCACGCAAAAAGCCACGTGCAAAGTTGCCCAAAATACTTTGGGTGCATTTTCCAGCCTCTCCAACGCATTGTTAACGGCGCAGCCAGAGAGAGTTCACATTTTACTCAAAGGGGATTTCAAGTCTGCTCGCCCATCTGCTCCCTTATTGATAGGAAGCACCCAATAATCGTTTCTCGAGAGTGCACCGTTGTCCTTATTTACCGTGCAGTGGTTGTCTTTAAATGAATCATCTCGATTCTCAAGTGTTCCGGCTCTGTAGATAGCCCTCTTTATTTAACCATCTAAAGGCCCATTGATCTCTATTGTTTAAGGGAGGCCTGAAGGATTTAAGAGAGAAAAACAAGCGCAATGTAAAAAAAGTACAATGGTAAATATAATTCAATATTTAATATTTATAACATATTCTTATTATTATATGTGCATATTTTTTGTATTAATGAGTCGCTTGTATACCAAGCTGATGTTTCAGGTAATGTACCTCCAGTGTAGAGAGGGAGAATGCAAAAAATATTGGCATTGACTGTGAAATCAGTGAACATTTTAAGAAAGCTGAACATTTTCGAATTGTGTTCCATTAACTAATTATCGGTTGCTCTTAACTAATGTTGCCCACCTTTAAGCCAGAGCACGTGATGTGAATAGACCTGGCATATACATATGTGATGAATGTTGTAACCACAGCTATAGCCACGGTGTGCCTTAATATGTGGCAGTGGTTTGCAGCTCCCCTTTCACGCCACATAAATGTGTCCCCCAACGCAAATGCACCCCGAGTATATTTACTGAAGTGCTGGGAAATGGCTAAAATGGTCAGGAAATAGCTTTTTTGTGTTCCTAAAAAAATTATGATTGATCTTTTTTTGCGGACCCACTTTAAAAAAGGGAAAGAGCGATTTTTTTTATCTGTATAATGTATGCATTTATTGTGTTCCTTTAAAGTGTTCAAAATGTACCGTTAATGTAATCGTTTGCTTTAAATGCAGAATTTGTTTCAGATTTTACACACAGTTTATTTTGATTACCCTTTCCATATGTTTAATTGAAAAGACAACAAACATTTTCTTTTTAATAATTTATGTATTGCTTCCTAGTGGTTGATTGATATATGTACAGTGCAATATTTTGTATAAATTTTGACCTATTATTACAATTATTATATTATTTAAATTGTTATCGTTGGACTGAGGCTTACAATAACTCGAAGACTGACGTTTATAAATATTGTATGTCACTGCCTGCATAGACTACGATATATTTGTATGGTACTTGGGTGACTAGTGGTGCTTAGCGGTCCCCACTTTCGTATTTATAACTTCCTTTCAACTGAAGATAAAAATCTGTTTACATACCAAGGGCCAAGTTAATATAAAAAAATAAACAAACTTCAATGGCCAAAAAACCCCACATGACTTATAAATTGCACCCCCCTAACCACGATGTCGACAGGGGTAAAAATGCAAGGCTAAGTTACAACATAAATCAGCACAACCGCAGTACCGTGCGGCGAGGAAGGCGGTCGGTCGCCACGTGGTGCGCGTGGTCGCATGGAACGACTTGACAATAGAGTTACACTGTCATCGAAAAAAAAACACGGTTATTTAAAGAAAAAAATGTGTTTTATATGGAATATGTTTCATTCAACATCCTTTCTCTCTCTCTCTCATTGTACACTGCAACATTCTGATGTTCCGCGGCAACTATTGCCGTTCTGGGTTCAGGTATTTAATACTGGTCTAAGGTCTAGGAATGGACGCCATATTCTTCTTCCTTGTCTCTGAACTTAGTGCTCAGATGCTCCGGCGTTTCACTTTTTTATTATGCTGCCTTTTTGCTTCAAATAGCCATGAATTACGACTGCATGTGTCTTCACTCGTGGTTGTGCTTCGCAGGGAGGCTCTCCGATGTGTTTTCGAGTCATACTGCACGTTGTTCGGCATGGTGTCTGACGTTTCGCTCCACCCGCTAGGAGCTTGCTCAGGAACTCGAGTGAAGCGTCGGACATCGCACTCAACAATATGCGGTGCAACACGAAAAGACATCGAAGACCTATGCATTGATTTGAAAAAAAAGACTGTATATGTTAATTATAGAAAAGTGTCATTGCCAATGTGGCCAATAATAATGCTTTAGTCTGCATTGCCCATTATTACTGACAGTTTTTTTTATTTAACACATACGCTTTGTTCGCAATGTTTTATCTGCTTGAAGGAGTCTTAAAAGGGCAACTGTTGTCATCTGCGATCTTATCTGGTTAACCACTGGGGCTAAAATCCAGTATGGCCAAGAAGCTTGCTGATACAAATCTTAATGTACAGCAAGTCTCGACAGCTGAACAGAACAGCATTTGCTGGTTGAAAGTGTACATGAAAAAAACATGCATTTTAGTTTGAATATCTATTGTAGCACTTTTAAAACATGTATAGAAAGATTAGATCATAAAAAATGTGCATGTTGTTTCAGAAGCACAAGTTAGCATTTAAAAACAAAAAAAATGTCAACCAATAAAAATCTACTTTAACCAATGTTTGTGCATCACTCCAAATTGTAAGTGTCTGAAATGTGCAAACGTGGAGCGTGCTGCTGTAGTATTGGCCTTTGCGTTGCTCATTAGAGCCCTAGGACTAATTGCGGCGTTCCACACGTGGTTTCCACCCAGTGCTTTCAGTGACGGCTGTGTGCTGGCCCAGTTTGTTGATATATTTGTCCGTAGCACCTAGCGAGGGTGTAAAAATCCACACGCCGTACGTAAACAACATGTGGCCGATCTGTGTTGTTGTGTGCGTAGCCGAGAATTGGGCAGCTGCATTAATTGGGGGGGGGGGGGGGGTGGTGGGTGCAAATATTTTGCATCGCAAGCCAAATTACCAGGGCCCATTGGGTGTCCCACCTGCCCCCGGCCACTTTACGTTCCCACCCGTGAGCAATAGGGCCACTTCTGGACTCAACCCGGGGCACAAGTGGGAATAAACTTGGACATCTGATCGCTTGCCCTGGTCGCCGGGTCCCCCACCCTCTCTCGCCTCCCCGCGTCTCAATCGAGGCAGCATTCCACGCGTGCCCAGAATGTGGCACGTTGAGCGCTTGCCACGCCCGCGGAGCGCGCGCTCGTGTCTTCTCGCGCGCGCGCTCGTGTCTTCTCGCGCGCGCGCACGTGTCTTCTCGCGCGCGCGCACGTGTTTTCTCGCGCGCGCGCACGTGTTTTCTCGCGCGCGCACGTGTCTACTAGCGCGCGCTCGCTTCCCACGTCCGCGCGCGTCGCACGCGCTCGAAACGCTTCCAAGCCGCGCCTCTCCCGCGCATCGGCGACACGTGCGAGTGGCGCGCAGGATGTCTTTGCCGCGATTGATTCACGCGACAGATTTCGCTTTTTTCGTTCTCGGTATGTCGCGTCTGACCCCGCTGCAGCTGTGCTCTCTCGCTCTGCCACTTGCGCGAACATGTGTGTGCAGGGCGCACGTGTGTGTGTGCGTGTTGTGTATGTGGGGACCGGTAGCGTAGCGGTTTGCGCGCTGCGCTATGAACCCGGCGACCCAGGTTCGATTCCCGCTCACGGCCAACACCGGTGACGATTATCCTGGGCCTCCCCTAGGTCGTCTCAGCCTCAAAGAAGTACTCTGTGCGGTGTGTAAACATCGCCATTGGGGAGACAAAGGCGGTCGGGCGTGGTGCTGGCCACCCACCCCCTCCTGTACCGTTCCGGCCTTCATAGGTGCTCGCTAACAGCACTTGCCCCTACTGTCTGTTTAGGCTATACGGGGGATCTTTTTGTGTGTGCTATTATTAAATGGGTTTGCTGTGGCGTATGCATTCAGGAGCAACCTTATGAGACAGAGTCAACGGAAGAAGACTGCAGTGGTTTTGATCTCCTACTCGGCGATGCGACGCAAAGGCGGAAGGATGAACACGAATCTGGGGAGATGAAAAACCAGGCGGATAGATGTGGCGGTAACATAAAACAAAAAATAAGGTCGCGCAAAGCAGTGACACTGGTTAAGGAAAGAGAACAATGGAAGAAATGTGTTCATTGCCACTAACGAGCCGACGAAAAGGACATTACATGATGGTGCCGCTGGAGCGTACCACCCTGGACAGGGATAGTTGCGCCAATAAGCAATGGTTGTGACCACGGGGAAAGCGCTTCACGGAACGAGAAATGCACATTTTGGTGAAATTGTCATGGTCGGAAAGCGATGTGCGTGCGTGCGTGCGTAGGGAGAGGCAGCGGTACAGTGATGAATGCTCCACGCTAAGATACTGGCGACGAGGAGTTGATGCACGCTTGCACGTGTGCGTGCGTGTGTGTGGCAAGTGCAATCTAAACCTGTCCTGGGCTTTCTCTCCCACGTTGACCGCAACTTGGCCGCTGGGCATGCGGGACCCTCGGCTCCGATGTGGCAGCCTCTGCAGCCATTCCTCGCGGGATCTGTTCGAGATATTCGCTCGCCGACTGATGCCCGCCGTTGCCAAGATTTGAACTCTGGTGACGAATGGACCATGTGCTTGGTAGGGGTTCGTGTGCGGTGCGTTTTTTACACGCTCAGAAGATTCAGCAATGTTGACCGAAAACTTTCGTGACTGCAGGAATTCATATTCTATGGTTCTTTCGGTAAATTCACGTAGATAGAAAATGAAAGAAAAGTAATAAAAATATATAAATACATATTTATATATATTTATATATATTATATATTCTTATCTTTTCTTTCTACGTGACTTTACCGAAATAACCATAGAATACGATTCAGCAATGTTTTGACCGAGTTTTTTTCTATTCCAATATATCCACTTCTTAACGTTAAATTAAATGAATTAACAAAAAAAAACTGCTGAAGTTTGCCGGATGAAGTTCATCCTCAAATGGGCAGCTGAAAGAATGCCTGAATATGCTGAGAGTATAATGACACAGTTGTCCTATTGCGAAACATAATGGATGTTAAGTGGTCTTCAAACAAGCATCTTCAGTACGCTTGTAACCTGTCTTCAGTAAAAGCTATAACCAAAGCTATACTGCATTTACCTCGGACGTAGTCGTAAATACATTGGAGCTTTGGCCGAAGCTTTTCATACATGTAGTAAATAAATTTAAATAGGTGAATATGTAAATTATGGTCTCTTTGCTTGATAAAGATCTCGTAGCCGCTTTTGGTTGATCATCGACGAAGATGGTCACTGCATCGCGCGCTTTCATATGTGCTTCTGCGGCCGTCTGGAATGCTCTTCCTTACGATATTAGGAAGCCACTGGGCGCTATGCACTTTTAAATCATCTCGATTAAAAACAAATTTCTTGAAAAAATGTTTTTGTGATTGGTTTGTTGTCCTTCCCCCACACCTCCGAATAACACGGTTGGCTATGTTCGGTGCGAACGCAGTTCTCCATACATACATCTCACCATGTCGTGTTGATCCAGGGGGTTGCAGTATTTTTCATTTCGCGATATCACCAACAGATATTTCGGTTTAGTCAGTGGCATGCAATCGTCATGTGCATTGAAACAGTGTTAGGAAAATACGGTATCGGTCAGGTATAATACAACCAGGTTAAATGGCAAAACTTACTAGCTCCATAGGTCAGCTTTGTTTTCACGCTGGAATAGTACAGAAAACAACTTTTCAGTCCTTTATTGCTTAAAAGACGCAAAGTATCACATTTAATTTTATTTTTTCTAGCATTGAGAGCTGAAGCCATACAAAACACAATGAGAATATTTGTATAAATCATCCAACAACTTGCGTATGAATTTCAATTTAAAGCTTTCGTGACTGCAGTGATTCATATTCTTGGTTCTTTCGGTAAAGTCACGTTGAAGGGAAACAATAAAATAATAAAAATACATATAAAACAATACAATTCTCACGACGTTTCGATTGCAACACAAGCAGTCATCATCAGGTGTGAAAACCAACGGCAAGAAACATTTGAAAGAAGTGGCGGTTTGTATTTATTTATTAACGTTGGCACCACGGATAGCGATTTCACAGTTTGTATGATTGGCTGCAAATAAATCCATAATTAGCTCCCCGTATGCAGTGCCCATGTCACAACCCAAGATCTGGCTCCTTCAACTGAAGTATGAAGCCACACAGAGTAACATGGCTCTGTGTTACTTTCTCTCCGAATGTTGCTACCTAACACCCTTCCCCTTCTGTCATGTTGGAGGGCAAACGCTGCTGAGTGTTGCCAGCTGCCCTATCAAGTGAGACATATGCCACCCCTCATTCCATACCTGCCACCCATGGCATTCAAAGGCATCGTTTTGTACACTCTCAACCGCATTATATGGACTGTATCTGGTTAATCTGTGGCACTTACAGGTGAATGTTCACGCGTGTAAAAAGTCCATCTTGTTTTCCCGCATTGCCGCTTTTCGCCGGGTTATTTGAGTTAACGCAAAAAAAAGCGTCTCAGCTCGTGGGTAATTTTCAACCGATACTAAATTAATAGGGATGCGGCTTGCGGGCGTAATGGTTTTGGTTAATCCACTAGATTTGCCATGCAAATGTTGCCGTTTTGGTCTTCCAACGTGGCAGTTGAAATGATGGGCAAATCGCTGAAATATTTACGCATGTGTCCACCCGGCAGTGTAAATGGGCACACCGCAATAAGTCACTTGGTGGGTGACATGTTGGGGTAAAGTGCGGGTACTTCTAAACTCTTCCAAGATGTGTGGGCCGGCGTGGAAGAATAGGCCAAGTACTCTCCATAGGTGCTCTCGGGAGGCCCCTGCAGTGTCGGAGGCCCTTCTGCCAGCAGTGACGTGAGCAAGCAGTTACAGACCTGCACCTTTACCTTCACTATACCAATACTCGTCATTTGCGTACCTGAATATTACACGCTATTGTCTTGCAGACAGTGTGAGATGGTGAAGTTTTTAACCACTCGGCTGTTTCCCATCTTTTTGTTGTTCGTAAAAGCATTTTGATGTGGATATATTTACAATCTCTTTTTTTACTATGTGTGCACGTATGTTGAACTTCTTTTGCAACATACGTAGTCAACCGTGTTAATTGGAGGTGCGGGGAAAGGACAAGGTGCCTCTTAAAGGTGGAGGTAGCATAGGGTTTGTTGTCAGACCAGTGACCTGAGTACGATTCCTGACCCACAGTTCACATTAGTGGCAAGCGATATAGTGACGATACCCGGGACCCATTAAACCAAGTTTGTCGCACTGACGATCGCGACAACTATTGAATAGTCAAACAAACACCATGGGAGGACCTTTATCCAGCAGTGTATTTACAAAGCCTGCAAGTAATTATTTAAAGCTCGTACAGCTCATGTTTTGAATATCTGGGAGCCATTAGAAGACATGTGGTAATATCTGACAGCCACATTCATAGTGGCAGACTTTGTAGGTAATTGAACGAGTGGTAAACGTGCACACAGGTACAGAATATTTGTGTCAATCCACTGCTGGATGAGGGTCGCCCCCACACTCTGCCGGCCGTGAGCAATGTTATTGGTCAGTGTGGGTTAGTGAAGGTGGTCGGAGTATAGAACAACAATGGATTTCGCTGCACTACTATTAAGCATCTGCATGTAACTGCGTGCATAAAAATAGTGGAATTTCCCCTGTGGATACAAATCTAAATGAGAGTGGTAGAGGAATTGGAAAGGTTTTATTTTTTATTTAAACACCCCAGCAACTACACAAATAAACACACTTGGAAAATATTACCCAGTCCCAAGTCGATATTCTAGGTGAGGGAGGACTTCAAGAGGTTTCAGGAAGAGGCTGTTAAATTCACAGTAATGTATTGTTACTCCCATTCTGCTATGTTTATTTATATTGCCGAACACACCAGAGCAACATTAAATAGCCTAGCAATATTAATAACAGTGTAACATTCAACGATCGTAGAGCAGAAACAAATAAGGCTTAATTGAAGAAGATGAACCGGAGATAAACAATTTTCAGAAAGAGGCCCAGCCTGCAATAACATTGTACTTTTGCCTTATTTTCAAGCCCCATTTGCAAGTGCTAATCTTTATGTACTAATGATGATGTACTTGTATGGGCGACTGTAGTATATAACATGTAAACACAGACGTGTTAGTCTGGGGGTATTACTGATATTCCACGTCTAAAATGTTTTGACCACATCCATATACTGTGTGTGTGTATATATAGCATACTGTGAGAAAGCCACTTAACATATTACACTTTGAGATTAATCAAAACACAGAAGCAGCTGTCTTCTCTCCTTCCCCTTGCCATGTGTGTGTGTGTTTCTTGTATGTATAGTTTTTTTGCCTTTTCAACATGGTTCACTTTCAAACCATAAAATCACTCAAATCCCCTATTCATATGGCCATCAAACAGCACTCTTACAAAAACAAGTTGATGCCTAAAAACAACTTTGTCCATTACCGCTTACTTTAAACAATAAACATTTGGAGCTGTTTATACACACAATGTACAGTTATGCTTTCAAAATTATTTGGACTGTGGTTGTTCACGAAATCAGTGAAAATGCCCTTTTAATGCACAACAATAACAGTTGTTATAACCTTGCGGTTAGCATACGTACGTATTTGTGTGCGTGTCAGTTGAGGTGTCAAGTTGCAAGGGTTCAGTTTTCTTGAATCCACCCACCTCCGCCCACTGTTGCTGCGGGGCAGAACCGAAGGGCTCCACGTGCTCTAAAGTGGACGTCATGGGTCTGTGACGTCACTGACAACGCGAGTCATTGTGCCACAAGGCAACCAATGGAGATCGCCCATGGAGGCCGTATTGCCCCCGACGAATGGTTATGCTCGCAGACTTAAAATGCACCCGTCTCGCGCTGGAAGAGGGTTCACGTTCATCCAAATTGCTGAGCGACATCAACCTAAAAATTAACGTGCAGATAATGAATGCCGTGTATGCAACCAGCAATCGAAACGACGATGTGTGTCTGGGAAGATTAGAGTTACTTTACGTTATCATTTGTTTTATTATTATCTTTAAAACATATCGTATTTTTTGATGCAGGATCATCCATGGCTAAACAGTCTGATCTGTGTATATATATACACACAAATACGTAAACACAGTTGTCTAAATGGGCCGATGAACCACAGTCCGTTACCCTGGTGCTGATAAGGACAACGAAACATGCATATCGACACTTTTCAGAACCTTTCCCGACTTGCTATACCAAGATGTTTTTATATATTTTTTCAGAGGGAAAACGACAGGATGAATACGTTTCACACTGGGACTTTTTCATTTCCATTTCGACCACCGTGTATGCAGAAATGTTTATCCCGAGGTATATGCAACATTTGGAAAGGTTGAAAACTAACAACAACAACAAGTCCACTCATATCAACCAATTGATTGCATGTTTCTGTCATGTTTACAAGCGTCAATATTTTTTTTAATGCGACTTCCATATTGTCATGTGTGCACACCCTCAAATTCACCGTGTCAAGGAAGCCAATTAGATTCAGACAAAGTGTTGCTTGTTCAATTCGTGTTTCTCATTTGGGGTATCCGGATCTCAAGTGTGATAAGGACACGTGTGATATGGCCCTAGATGGTTATTCTGCTTGGACAAAAAAAATGAAAAACCTATTCTACGTTCATACATTCACCGTTCCTGTCTGGGAAATGTGTTTTATTTCAGTTTACTCCAAGCTCGGTGTTTCTCACCTCACTGTCTCGTGACGTAATAATAGTGTCACAAGGGCTGCCATGGTAAATTGCATTATACAGCTTTGGAGCCAATCCGTGAAATGTTTTAGAGTCACGTCTCTTCGAGTGATCTCATATCACGTCGCCGCATTGGTTTTCGCGGTTGTGCCACGTCGCCCTCTGGTGTGTTTGCGGGTGGTACCCGCGTGTTGTTGGACGACGGTGTCCGACGTTTCGATCCATGTGGCTGGGAGCTTCGTGAGCAACTGGAGCCAAGCATCAGACACCGCACATAACAACGCACAGTATAATCCGAAAAGGCATAAGAGAGCGACGCATTTGATTTGTAAAAAACTAAAAAAAAATGCACCGCATATATTTATTACATTAAAGTGTCGTTGGCTACGTGGCCAAGACGAATACTTGAGTCTGCCTTGCCCATTATTACTGACAGATTATTTTTCTTTCTGAGACATAAGCTTTGTCCACAATGTTTTATCTGCTTGAAGGAGTCTTAAAAGGGCAACTGTTGTGGTCTGCGATCTTATCCGGTTAACCACTGGGGCTAAAATCCAGTGCAGCGGCATAGCTTGCTGATACAAATCTTCATGTACGGCAAGTCTTGACAGTGGGACAGAACAGAGGTTGTCGCTTGCAAGTGTATAGAAAAGCCAGACGAATGTGCAGTGTCTGCATATCACTACTTTGCCAATAGTGGTCCCTGTGCTAAATGTCTTGTGATCTGTCAGAAGAAACTAAAATGAAGTTGTTTCGCACTTTGCGCACAAGGGAGAGTCCTTGAAACCATGGTGACCTTACTGAAACGCCACTGCTGATCAATAAACCATTCACTCCTTCCAGAATTATCGAATAGCTATGCTGGCCAGGGAATGACTCAGAGGTGCAACGAACTGCAAATAAGCAGGAAGGCAGCCACACGATGAGCCAGCAGCCAAACTCTGTGGCAAAATACAAGTTACGTTATTCCGGTTGCATGTTATGTACACTTGATTATATTTGATATACAATGCAATACATTGTTGCAATATTCGTGAACAGACCACTCACTGGAAATTATTTGTCTCCTTGTGTCCCATTACCTGCGTAAGCTACGACCTTTTAAACGCGCACAATTTGCAATTCGTGAAACGAGGGCAGCTGAAATGGTTGAAATTTCAGTCAGCGGGGAAATGGAAATAAACCACGGGTCAAGGGATCACCTCCAAAATCTTTCAATTAGGATCGTGACATCAGAAAATAAGAGATGGCCAGAAGCACCAGAAACCAGATGACATTCCACCAGCATTGTGCAAAATACTGGTGGCAAACTCCATTAGCGTTTCCTGCAGTTAAAGATATACAGCACTTCCTACAAGCCGAACAGCCGAGCAGGGCGCTGGGGTTTTGGCTAGCTGTCAAAGTCAGGGTTTGAACAAACAGTTATCCTGTCCGTTTAACCTACAAGCTGAGCACGTGGTGTTGTTCTGCTGGCTCCAGCCAGGTGGTTGCAATGAAGGCCTGAACATGGTGTACATTGGTGCAGTTTCGGGAGCACACCTCGGTATTGTGAAGCAGGGGAGGATGGAGGTGGACTTGAAGGCGATGAGAAAATAAGCAGAAAAAATAAACCACCGAGGAGATGCCAACAGATCCCCTTGATCTCGACTCCAGCCGCAGGGCGCGTGGAGCCAAGATACTGCGTACAAAATGAGGAAAGTACTCCGTTATAAACGTTCCCCTCACTGCCCCTTCTAAAGTCCGTCCTGAAAACCAGCATTACAAAATGCACGAGCCACTGTTTTTTTTTTTTCACGGAACAATATCATTGATTACAATAAGAGGTTTCTAATTGTGCCCAGCAGCTCGGCATATAACAAAAGTGTTTGTGTTTGTATCCCTTTCGCCGGCGAGAGATATCTGATCACGGGGTGATTGCGTGTTAAACACGCAACTATAAATATTCTATGGTTCTTTCGGTAAAGTCACGAAGATATAAAAATTATAACAATGAAATAATAAAAATAAAGCTAATTAAAAATAATAAAAATATCACGACGTTTCGCAACACAAGCGGTCGTCATCATCCTGATCACGGCCGCTTGTGTTGCGATCGAAATGTCGTGATATTTTTATAATTTTTAATTAAATGTATTTGTATAATTTTATTGTTTTTTCATATCTACGTGACTTTACCGAAAGAACCATAGAATATGAATTCTTGCAGTCACGAAAGTTTAAAGTCAAAACGCTAACTGTAAAGTTGCGTCTTCAAATCCTTTCGACTCATAACAACGCTGCATTGACTGTGAACAGTCAACTGGTTGGGCAGGGGGGGGAGCGAATGTATGTGGCGGTCGGAAATGCGACGTCGAACTCTACCACTTCGTAGGAAGTCAACAGTGTTGCGGAGGCGAGAGTGGCCCCTCGCTGCAACATTGATTGTAAAGTCACGTAGGTAGAAAAAGTATTAGATCACAACGTTTCGATCGCAACACAAGCGACCGTCTTCAGGTGTAACAGATACAGCAGGAGAACTGCTGACACGTCGTGATCTATTATTATTTTTACTACCTACGTGACTTTACCGAAAGAACCAAAGAGTATGGATTCCTGCAGTCACGAAAACTTCAAATCAAGATTGATTGTAAAATTTCAATGGCAAGAAAACTCTCTCGGAGGGCTGCCAGTGTAGCAAGACGGGCGTTATCCCATTGCTCATTTGAACACGGGCGAGACGTCGAGTTGAATGCTGATGCAACCACGCCAAGTAAAACAGCCAGGCAATAAGCAGTTGATAAGTCCCGCCGTTGTTGGGCTCCAAGGAGTCTCACTGGTGGCAACGATCTGCTTATTTGATCATGAGCAGCTGGCGTGCGCGCCCCGCGCCAAAAAAACTCCCCGCCGTTCTTCTTCTTCTTCACCCAGCCCTTGGCATTGTCTACCCCCCCCCACCCCGCGATGGGTCAGTGCAGCATGGCACAAGCTGCTGCTGCTGCTACTCATCTCGTGCGGGTTATGCGCTGCAATCCGTTCACAGAATGCTGATTTGCGCGATGCCTTGCCACGTTCGCCGCCGGTGACAGGGGTAGCTGCCAGAATTGAGCGTCGCTTGTGTTTAATTTTGGTTCATATTCCTGTGCTGTCATATTACAGGTATCTAAAATGAAGTGTGCATCAATTATTATGACTATTATTTCTCGAATACGTGACATTTGTGACAAATCTCAAGGACTGTCTATGACACGCAACGGCGATCTCGACATCCCGGTGCAGTGAGTTGGCACAGTGTTGACTGGGCTAGGGTCGACTCAGCACGTCGCCTCTCCACATTTTAAATAATGAGCCCTTACTCCGTGTCGCCGTCAACCAGCAACTTCTCACGCCTGGGCAAAGGCATCCCCTCCATGTTCTTCCACTCGTTCCTATCCCGATTTGCTCCGGTCCACACTCACCTCTGAACTCTGTGATTCCGTCTCACCGCAAACTCTTCCGCTGTCCGTTTAACACGTAGGCTGTTGCGACCAATGCTTATTTGGACATAGGGGTACATTTGGAATTTGTCTTGACTTTGTACGAGGTCTTATTAAATTGCTCACTTGGCTGATATTACTCTGCTCAAACAAATTCATCCTGATAATTCAGGATGGAACTCCACTCAGTACTGTCAATGCTACTGTCTTCGGCTCTATGCAGCTGCAAGTCATCTTTCTCGCATGCACGTGTGTGTGTGTGTGTTTCTGTATGTATGCATGTGTTTGTACAGAATATCCTAAGGGATTGGTTTGTAAAGGCTTAAACCTTCCACATGATCACATGTATCCTTTCAACACAGATTTCTGTAACATGTTGACAAAGCCCTGTGAAATCTTTTTGAGACGTAACATTTATAATCTGGTCATAAGGAATGTGGGATAATGCCATGGTGCAATGGTCATCACGCTGGACTTGCAATCCAGAGGTTACCAGTTCGACTCAATGTTTCCAGAACGGCGGTTTAAGCAATGGTGCAAATTTCATAAATACCCCTATCAACATTCCTTGTCCACACAGCACATACATTGGTACACCACATGTAGTATCAGAATTCGTATTTATAATGGAGGAATCAGATGAGCTATAAAGCTCTTTTTCACAGATGTCCAGTAGGGCCTGGTAAGAACGTTACAACAACAAAGAGTGCAAAAATTGCTAGTAGTGCAAAGTACAATAAAGGTAAGCAAATCACTAAAACACATACTCTTTGGTTCTTTTGGTAAAGGCACATAGGTGAAAAAATAAATACAAAATATAAAATGAAAATATAAAATTTTAATAAGTTGAAATAAATTGAAATAAATATATTTTTTATGTTTTTATTTTTTTATTTTGTGTTATTTATTTATTTTTCACCTACGTGGCTTTACCGAAAGAACCAAAGAGTATGGATCCTTGCAGTCACGAAAACTTCAAATCTAAAATCACCCAAACACACACGAAAACAACTAAACCATCCTACCAGGCAAGGCCCACTGAGCTATTAACTTTTTTTTAAAGAAGTAACTTGGCCACAAATGATAGCTCAACAAAGTGGTCCATCAATTGGAAACTTTTCGCACCAAAACAATATTAATACATTTCACTGCATGTTTATAAATGTAGACCGACAAGTCGCGTGGTGGGGTAAAGTAAACTTGCACCTCGTCCAAGCCATCTGTCCACCATGGAAGAGTAGGCCAAATACCCTCTGGAGGGAGTTTTCAAGAGTTTTCTCCCCCCACCCCTCCCCATCAGTGGAGGCCTTTCCACTGGCAAGCAATTGCATGGCCCGCACCTTTACCATGAGGAATTTGTTTTAGCAGGGGACATGCAAATTGCTCCAAAGTGATGCAAACTCAATGGCCAATGTCTTGTATATAGGACCAGATCACATTTGAGGTGGCCTGGGGCTGTTATCGTTTTTTTTTGGGTGGGGGAGGGGAACTTTTGTTGTCTATTAAATTCCTTCCCAACATTATTATTATTCACATGCTTATTTTCGTTCTAAACTATATTTCTTTAAAAAATGCGGTGTACAAAATGTAAAGATAAATCAAATTAGAAACAGACAAAAGCTATTCCAATGTTGGCACAAAACTGGTAACAATACACTTATTTATCCCTTTGGATTTAATTACCACATTGCCTCTAGGGTTTTATCATAGAGCTACGATATTGCATTTCAACCATTATATAAAGCAGGATGCATATTTCTGGGGACCCCTCAAAATCGGGACGTGGAAATGCAGCCACTAAAAGGCCCTGCATTAATCCGGCCCAGCTTAAATGCAAGGAGAAGCGAGTCATTGTGGCTGAGCTTGTCGGGCCCTTCCAGTGAAATGCGTTGCTACTACAGTGACTGGACGAGGCAAACTCAAATTGATGGCCATAATTTGCCCCCAGAGAGAGGGAGAATTTGATATCTCTGCATCTAACTCAACCTCCTTCGGGGACCACGAGCAATATATAAATGGGGCTTAAAGCATGAGGTGTTATTTACAAACGTATTGGATGGCTGTGAAGTGACTTATTCAACATTACAGTCAGTCTTAGTTCCACATAAAATGTACTACAACATATAAGCTGATGCCATTACATTGCATCTCCACAGTACTGTTAAGCTGCTCTTTATGAAACGCCTACGATGTTTCTCAAGGTATGGACCTGCATTTACATTTCAAACGATCCCATAAGATCCTTTGCAGAAGAACTATATGTTGGGCAACCTAATATGCTACTTAGAGTTGGCAGATTGTGGCACAGCAATGGATTATTGAATCTATTTGTGTGACCCCCTCTTCTTATGCATGGGTGTTTTTGATGGATCCATTCTATTCTATTTATAATTCATTTAGCGCCCTTTCCTGGGTGCTTTACAAACCGATGGTGGTAGACAAAGGGGGAAAAAGGGGAGCAACGGGTGGGGCGGAGCGGCTGTCAGTGAGGGAGGTGACGGAAGGGATGGAGGGACAGGGGCTGGGAATGGAGGTGATGTTGCAGGGGCTAGGGGAGGAGGAATAAGGTGCAGTGTGATGGTGAATGAGGGTGACAGATGGGTGCAACGCGGATGAGAGGCTCACGCGTGAAGTGACGAGATAGGTACAGTAGGTGCTGTGGCTGAGCATGAATCATGGTAGGTGAAGGGTGGCAGGGACAGAGGTCTGATGGCCGGATATTTGGGCTGAATGATGCGCACGGTGGAGGGCTACGGGAGAGATTTGGTTAGCTGCACGTGGTTACTTTTGGTTTCCTCTCGCTCGTGAGTGGACTTTGCCAAACATCGCAAAGTTAACTCGAGACCCAACGAGGCAATGCTGGATGAAAGGAAATGTTATGATATATCATGAAAAGCAGGTGTGTTAAAAAAGCAGGGCTTGTTATTTTTTTACTGGAAGGAAATATCTCAACGTTTGGATCACCTGGATTTTTGTCCCCCAAACCAAAAGTCCCCATTATTTGAAATCGACATGCTATTTATTGAATAACTTGCCTGAAGCAATAACTTTATGCCAATATATTATTACGTAAAATGCTATTTTCTTGCTGTTGCTTTGAGCAGTTTAATAAAACAAAAAAAACATTGTTACATTTAAAAGTCTTCGTAGTATTCTGGTGCATTCGTAATTCTTCTCAGCAGGAGTAATTTATAGTAATAGATTTTACCCTTTTAACTGGCACAAAAACTGACACCTTTATTCAAGGCATCATGTTTGCAATAACCACAACACAAGCAGTCAAAATGCAAACAAAAAAGACAACTCTGATAATAATATGCAATGTCCTTGAATTTGATTGGTCCACACCCAAGACGGCTTTTCTTAGAGCCTAGTCTCCACTGGTGTTGGACCAGAAGACACCAGTGGAGACTAGGCTCTAAGAAAAGCCGTCTTGGGTGTGGACCAATCAAATTCAAGGAGAGTGCATATTATAATCAGAGTTATCTCTTTTGTTTGCATTTTGACTGCTTGTGTTGTGGTTATTGTAAACATGATGCCTTGAATAAAGGTGTCAGTTTTTGTGCCAATTAAAAGGGTAAAACCTATTACTATATCTTGTTACTGGCAAAGGAGGTCTCATAAAGGAGTAATTTATTTCAGGTAATATACTCTACAGATAACAGAGCATTGCTATGTACTGGATGTGGAAACTACATTTTAACATTCACAAAAAAGTGATGTTTTGTCATTCTGGGGCTCACCAGCAGAATATACCCCCAGTATTTAACATGTCTCACTCTGCTGATGAGTCCTGGAAAGGTGACGCCAGTGCAGGGTTTGAGTATGCAAGTGAATGCCGCTTGCTAAACTACCCATGGAAAATCGAATCGGTTGTCAGCTGACACATCTTATGTTTACGTAGAGATGCAGAAAAGCACAAGTTGATTTATTAAATGTTCGATTTCAACTTTTTCCAAACGGGTTGCATGTAGCCCTTTATCTGTGGTGATGTTTGAACGTTTCCAGCGTGTGTCTGTTTAATGTCGATTTAATCCGCTTTGGAACTTTTTCCGAGTGTCGTTTGGGTCTCCATGATGCACACATTGCATGGCCCTGCTGTGTCTGTTTACCCAGACATGCACTTTCTAGCAGATGCTGTATTGCAACAGAATATTTTAATATTACATTGCATGTAGCAGAGTTGAGTGATTCATTTTCATACGGAAAGTATTAAGCCTCTACCACCGACTGATGATCACGTGCAATGAAACGTCACAGATGTCGATGGATAACATCGTAAACTATACAATAAAATGAACCCAGCCGAATTCATATTTAATGCAGCCAAATAATATCTGTACAGAAATCAGTGACCACAGTGAATATGTGCTTTAATGGGCCTTCGATGTGTATTCGCGTGTTGTTTAATATTGGTGTCCCATATTTCGCTGCACATGCTGGGAAATTCTTAATTTCCGGGAAGATTCTCCCCGACACTTGGGAGTCAATCTTCGGACAACGTGTAAACAAAAAAAACACACAAAGCCACGTCTGCAAGATCCAACCATCGCCGTCCACTGCTCGTCGAGCTGCAGTGGCTTCTGGCTGCCGAACGAATCCATTCTCAAGTCGCATTCGCTACACAAAAAGTGCTGACGACAAATGAACTACTTGAATGTCTGTGTGTGTGTGTGCCGTCTGTATCTTGAATTTCATACTTAACTTGCAATTTAGCAATCTTTGAAGTGACGTGGTCAACCAGGCTGTGAGTTTGTTGTGTGTTTGACCGACCGTCTGTGTTGCTTTGTGTGGTTTCCAAATTCTGCTGAACTCTGTTTGGTGTGCTTCTCTCTCTGTGTCCCCTATTGTGTCGGTGTTGGTTCCCCCTGCTTGGGTGTCTGTGTATACATCTGGGGTTGTGTGTTTCCCCTCTCTCGTAAATTTAGCTCTTCTGTGCCTGATGATGGCTGCTTGTGTTGCAACCGAAACGTCGTGCGCTATTATGTTATTTTATTATTTCTTATTTATACGTGACTTTACCAAAAAAAAACAAAGATTAATTCCTGCAGTCACGAAAGCTTCCAACCAAGTTTGAACCACAATACCTTGCCGATCTCATTCATGAGCATAAACCACCGTGCAAACTCTGGTCATCTTTGCGGCAGCGGCTTTTGGCTGGCCATCGGTCAGCGATGGTCACCGCATTGCACGCTTTCAGGTGCGTTTCCGCGGGCATAAGGAAAACTCTTCCGATAATATGAAGCCACTGGAGCGATGCACTTTCAAATCTAGGTTGAAAACTCGTTTCAAAAGAACTGCTTTTTTGTTTAGTTTGCTGTCCTTCCCCGCACCTCCGATTTAGCACGGTTGGCTGCGTACGGTGCGGTAGACGTTCAACATAACACACGTACATCGCAGACCCGCAAAGCCACGAAGTTGATTTAAATAAACAGCACGGTAATAGTCCACTGCTTTGTCTACCGCCGCCATGAACCCAATGTCCAATGTGAAAATTGTCCACAACCAAAATGTTATACACAACCCTCCCCGTACATCCCACAATAATGGTTCAGTCCTTGAGTGCTTGCAATAGTCAAACGCTATTTTGTACTACAGTAGCTTCCTTCAGGGGTCTGATTTGTAAAACATGATGATCTGTATAAAGATTATGTTGTGGATATTGTAAACCAATGTTATAGTCCATAGCGTTAGTTCGTATTCACCAACTTTACACTAAAAGCCTAATAACACACACTCTAGCAGACAAATCTTCCATTTAGCCTAATAGACCATAGGGGGCAAGTGCTTTTTGTAAGTGCCTATTGAGTCCTGTCATGGCAAACCCATCAACGCACATACAATAAAAACAGACAGATCCCCCATATAACCTAAACAGACTGTAGGGGCAAGTGCTGTTAGCGAGCACTTCTGAATGCCGGAACGGTACACGAGGGGATGGGTGGCCAGCACCATGCCCGGCCGCCTTTGTCTCCCTAGTGGCGATGTTTACACACCGCACGAGGTACTCATTTGAGGCTGAGTCGACCTAATACACACACGCACACACGCTACAGTCACCCATATTTTCCTTTTTCAGTGCAAGTGTTCACCCTTTTACTAAACATGTATATTGATGTAGATAATTAAACATTTTGTAACAATACAGGTAGTCCCCGACTTACGATGGAGATGCGTTACGACGACCCCATCGTAAGTCGAACATATCGTAAGTCGACAAATAGCCTAGACTACCCAGGAGTCTTAAAGAATGGTGATAATTTAGCAAAACAGAGCAATTTACAGTACCGTACTGTATAAACTATATACTGTATGTATTTATTAATTACAATACTGTATTGCACAGTCAAATTTAAAGTAAAAAAACCAAGGTAAATTATTAGCCCTACCTATATGAACTGCAATTTCATAGAAAGTTTTTACAGGAAACAATCCTATCTGCTATAAAATAAACTTTTAACATGCATTGAACGTATGTATCGTATCGTGGTAACCCTGAAATGAACTCGCTAAAGCTATGTATCATACATGCATTGAACGTATCGTAACGTATCATATTCTACTGTACTCACCAAGATTCTGTCCGTCGTCTGCAATACATGAACGATGTCAGGTTGTTGATGGCTACATTAACTTAGTTGTCGGAAGAGGAGTATGGCGATGATCAAGTTAAGGTATCGTGCCTCGTACGCTGCTGCGTTTGCCTGCCGCGCGAAATTAAAACTATTTTACAATTTTGTCATATCGCTATCGCCATCGTAAGATCGAAATATCGTAAGTCGGGGACCATCGTAAGTCGGGGACTGCCTGTACTCTTCATTTCCCTATGAAATCATCATTAAGTTTCAAGGCTTGATTATATCAGAGAGGGTCCTACATTGGGATATTTGGCCAAATTAATTGATGAATGTGCCTGCCATTTGGCAGGACAATGGAATGCCCCCAGACATGCAATACATATGGCCATCTCCTCGCCACTTTGCAGGTCAAACCTATAATACCTGGTATGCCCAGGAATTATTCAATTGAAGTAATATCCAGGCTTCATAACCCTGCTTTAACATCCAATATGGGATAAGATTGGTTACATTCCGGGTGATTTTGATGACCATCGCTAAAATATAAATACGCGACAATTGTAATAATTTACATTTAATGTGCGTTGAATTTCATCGCAAAACGGCATGGCAATCGATGATATACTTTGCACGTGCATTAAAAGTAACATTTCTTGGCTCACCACATTTAACAAGGCATGAATAAAATGAATTGGGCACGTAAGACCAGTATAAATAAATGGGCATATTTTATTTTTTTCTTCCAAAGGCTATATTTGCTGCTGTTAAAAACGGCATGTCTGACAAAAAAAAACGTGAACCCATTGTGGAGCCCTAAGGGGGCCTGCGGACTCTGAGGGTAAGAATCGTGGTCTAAAATCGGGCTGCAGAAAAATAAAAAAACATATTCTCGTGATTTATTACACATGTCAGCAGCATACCTTATTTCAAACTCTCCGTAATAGAAATTGCCACTAATAAGCAATACCTAATAGCCATCCACCGCATTCTTCTGTGCGTGATATACGTGCGTGCACGTGACCCAGTGGTCCTTTCACATGTTAAATCAACGACTGGCGATGCTGTCAGTTATTGAAATACATTTTCAATGTATTGAGAGTAGTAAAAGCCAGGTAATTAACTATTTATATAAACACAAATCTGCAATGCTTTGCGGTTATGGGAAAGTCTTATAATGTTGTTTTCTCATGTCCTTTGCTGTAACTTTAGCTGTGAGCTTATACATAAATAAATGCCTTCTTTTGAGCAATACTACTTAGCCCAGCAAGCTTTAATTTTAATGCCACCCCAGGGTTTAAATTTTGAGAGTGAACAGAGTGGGTATAGGATTTCCAAGCATAGTCACCCTGTCAATACAGCAACGTAAAATGCCATCTAACATCAGTTGACACTTTTGTCAATGTTTTGGACCTGACTTGGAATCTACGGCATTATTATAATGGGCCACACTAAGGCCAGTGGTGTTTGCGCTGCCAATGCTATCCCATCTTTGTGCGAGTTGATTATCGTACTTCAATTCGATCTATGCTTTTAATGCATAGACATGCTATGTTTAAATAGTGCCATGCGTTGTATACAGAGCTACTTTACGAAAGCTTGCTCACTGTTTCATATGCTCCATTGCCTGCCTGTCTGTTAAACACACCAATTTCAAATGGTAGACTTTTCCAAGAAGGTGCAATCTAGAGATTCGTCTTCGAAATCGGTCTCCTGGCTATCACGTTGCTGTGTTGTGAACTGCACATGGTAGGATGAATATCACAGCCAAGGCAGGCATGCTTCGTTAATTTTGGTGCACCACACTATTATTGGCCAGATTGCTGCTAAATTATTACTGTGGATGAGTAAGAGGTGGGGGTGCTTTGGCTGTCGTGTAAGTGGTGCAGTTTGTGGTGTGGATATGGATGGCTCCGTGCACATGGCAAAATAAGCAACGTTTAATAATTGGTAAACCATTCTCCGTGAAGTGAAGAGAACATTGTATATGTATGTTGGACTTCTTTCGCACCGTACGTCGCCAACCGTGCTAATCAGAGGCACTGCTGCGGTGTAATGGTTCGCACACTGGACTGACATTTCCTGCATGTCAGATTAGCACGGTTGGCTACGTACGGTGCGAAAGAAGTTCAACGTGCATTTATAAACATACTTATAGAAGTCGCAAGTTCATTCTCCCGGCATGGCAGTGGAAACAATTGTGGAACTTTCTTTAATGTCCCCTCCACCACCCCGGCCTCGATCCACGCTACGGTATAAACGGCTACGCAACGATCGATGTGCAGGAGGTCCTGTGTGGTGGTGGATTCACGTTTAACACGCAGCAGGCTTTCGCGACCAATATTATTCATAATAAAGGTTTTAGGGTTAGATCGCGTTATTTATAAATGTGTCGTAACCCTCCACCACCCGACACGGCCAAACAGTAAAAAAAAAGTGTCACGTTGACAAAAGACAAATAGTTCACTACTTTAGCCCACCGGTGTGTTGAAGAGTGAATCAACAGCATTTACAATTTCGAGTACGACGTTGCGCTGGTAATTACATCCAGCATAATCAGGCAATTTGCCAGAATGGTGAAGCCCTCCATTTGCTCCCGGTCTTAAATAGAGCAGCAGCAGAGTGACGTCATCATTTAACCCCAATCTGGTGCAGTGATTTGAGGCGGAGATGGGGATGGTATTGTAATCATATAATAGATTGGTAATCATTCAATTGTTATTCATTAGTATTTGTTTCCCCGATAAGGAATTGTAATATATACTATGTAATAATACGATTAAAGTGCCCGTACTCCCACCTCTTCCGAGATGCATAGTCAGCGTGGGAGAGCAGATCGAGACAGTTCTGTCGAGTGGCTCACTGGAGCTCCGTCTAGTGGAGGCCTTTCCAAAAGCAGTGGGTTTGAGCAGGAAGTTGCTGGGCTGCACCTTTGCCTACTGCTGTAATGGTTGAGACATCATAGGAGCAGATAATTAATGTCCTTCCAGTGTGGCATAGAGACATTATATGCTGTGATATTATCACGTGGCGTAATGGTTTGCAGCATAGGGGTAATGACTAGAGGCATTGCTTTCCTGAATCTGAATATTGCATTAATGTTTTATATTAGATGGCATAATTTAGCCAGTGATAATTTATCTTATCGTAATGTTCAGGACTATGCTTACCTATCTCATGCATTTAAGTCAATAGCAGACTCCTTATGAAAATTAATACCATTTACCATTTAAAATAGTTCCCTTCTTAAAGCCTCACTGATCTTCAAGGTTATCATTTGTGATAATTTGAAATATATTACAAATATGAGGATTTTTTCCACTAATTCTGCTCAAGTGATGAAGTACAAATGAAGTGTCAGTCTCTTCTTTGGTTCTTTCGGTAAAGTCACGTAGAATGAGAATAAAATAATAAAATAACACAATAAAATTCTCACGACGTTTCGGCCACAATGTGTTGTGGCCGAAACGTCGTGATATTTTATATATATTGTATTATTTTATTGTTTCCCTTCAACGTGGCTTACTCATTGTTAATATGAATCACTGCAGTCACGGAATCCTTTACAGCTGTTGAGCTATTGTGAAGGTTACTCATTGTTATTCTGTCAGTGTATCACTGACATCTGTGACTACTGGACATCTGTGGAAACCAGTGGCGGGCCGTGTATTTTACACCTTGGCCTGAAGTGCTATCCTCCCGCAATTAAACCGCCTTGGAATAACCTCACCATGATACAAGGGCTATAGGCTATTGTCATTCGACGTTACCACCCCATATTCACAGTGACAGTAACCTTTATCGAGTAGAATGAAGTGATTTAACACGACGATGAGTGTTACAATACACTAATTGCAGAGACATGAATACATGGTAACTGAACCATCAAGGATGTACCACTATTAAGCAGTATGACAGGTTGCTGCATTACAAATATACATCGTATAGCCCAAATCAATGTCATTACCAAAGAAACAATAAGAAACTGACAACAACCAGTCACATTTACCCATATGACCACCAAGCAAGCAAAAATGGCATCAAACACAAATAACACAATCAGCATTTAACAGGCTTCTCGACAGAAAAAAAATCTAAAGCACTACATCTAAAAATATAAACGTCACGAAAGAAAGTTTTAATAAATCTTAGATGAGTCTACGTTACGTGCTAGCTAGTTTTACTTCAGTTAGCTAACTGGCCCTCCAATCACGCCACACGAAAGATGCTAACGTAGGCGGCTAGGCCAGCTAGAAGGATCTGGCGTGTCAAAGAATACGCCCAACATTGCAGACTCGAATTCTGATTGGTTAAATAATCCATAATAAAGGTTTTTGGGTTAGATCGTGTAACTATATAAATGTGTCGTTAAAACCTGCCACCACCCGACACAGCCAACTAGTAAGGGTTGTCACATAAAGAGACCATGCCAATTCGTCACTAGTACAGCACACCGGTGTGTTGGAGAGCCAAACCACAACATTACTCAGTTTGTAAATGTTGTGGCTTGGCTCTCCAACAAGATGGGAGGACTCGTGTGGGCCTAGCTGGCCTCGTGAGATTGCCATTTTAAAACGTGTAAGGTGATGCTTTTCAATGGATAGTCTGGTCAACTATTGCTCAGACGAAAGAGACTTCCATTTGTACTACGAGAACTACTGAAATATTGTAAGCTGACATACTCATAAATCCCGTGCATACGTGAATTACGCATATTCAATTTAAATATACACATGCTCACTAATGTATGTGCATACACGTGTAACTATATAAAGAAAGACAAAAACTGAAATCCCCCGTATAGCCTGAACAGAACGTTTGGGCAAGTGCTGTTAGCGAGCACATTTGAAGGCTGGCACAGCACACAATGTTTACACCAGGTACTCATTTGAGGTTGAGTCGACTGAGGGGGGGGCCCAAAACCGGTTCAGATAATCGTCACTGGTGTTGGACTTGAGCGGGAATCGAACCCAGGTCGCCAGGTTCGTAGCGCAGCGCGCTAACCGCGACTCTACCGCTCCCACCAAGTATATATGTCCACACACACATACAGAAATGATCACTAAATATAAAGGTGTAGATTTCAACATGCACATCTCCATACTCTTTGGTTCTATTCACTCCCATCTGCTGCTGTATCCTCACCGAATTCTAAACAGATTATGTTTAAGGCCAGCCTATCTTTAATCTCAGAGAGGATAAGACTACTCCGTTTTGATCTCGATACTTTAGACAGGACTCTCCTACAAGCTCATTTAACGCTCACACAAAAAAATGTCACCTGATTGGAACCACGTAGACAACATGGCTGCTTCTTCTGCCGATTCACTTTCAGTCAAATACAAAGCTAACCTGATTTCTAAATTAAACCACCTATGGAAGAAGAACCCAGTCCCACATATAATAAAACTAGACGTTAACAAAATCGTCATTAATCAGAGTAGCACCCCGATTTCGGACAATCTGAAAACAGTACTGGCTAGATGGCTAAATTTTGCTGTCACCCCGAAACATATTCCTGTAGATGATATCATCTCTCAGGTCGATGTGGCCCTTAAAGGCATAGGACACATCCAAGAAGACGTTGCGAGAGCTGAAATAGCCACTATTCTTAAGAATGCTAAGAAACTCATTAGCAACATCAGCAAAAATGAACGCTCTGAACTCGCGAATAAAAAAAAAACAGAAGTGATATAGTCATCCTCTCAGCTGACAAAGGCAACGCTACTGTAATTATGGATACAGATTCGTACAACAACAAAATCCAGAACCTACTCAACGATGGAAGTTACTCAAAAATTAAAAATGACCCTACTAATAGCCTAACTATAAAAACCAACAAGATTATCACAAGTTCGACCTCCCTAATCGAACCAACTAAGCGTCCCTCCTTAAAACCTTCTGCTGCAAGACCCCCTAGATTCTATGGTTTCCCCAAGATTCATAAAGAAGGCACTCCACTACGACCCATCGTATCCACGATCAACTCCCCTACCTATAAGCTAGCACGTTTTCTGTCAGATCCCTTGCTACCTTTCACTGGCAAGACCTCCTCAGCAGTACTTAACTCAGCTCATTTGGTCTCTATGGTCAAAGACGTTGTACTGTCCCCTGACGATATCCTTGTCAGCTTCGATGTGGTCTCCCTGTTCACCAAGGTCCCGGTACCTGATACCATTGAAATAATTGAAAATTTGGTACAACATGGACTAGACCCCGATACACCTGCGCTGATTAGACACTGCCTCACCAATACCTGCTTTACTTGGAATGGCACCTTCTACAAACAAAATGAGGGTACCCCCATGGGTTCTCCCTTATCACCAGTGACAGCCAATGTTTTCATGAAGAAATTTGAATCAGACGCCATCCAGACTTCCACCCTCAGACCTTCCCTGTGGAAGAGATATGTTGATGACACTTTCGTCATTTGGCCACATGGCCTCCCAGCTTTTAACCTTTTCCTACACCACATCAATTCTAGACATCCAGCCATCAAATTCACCATGGAAGTGGAGAAAGATGGCAAGCTACCATTCTTGGATGTTCTGTTTGAGAGGAGACCTGGTGGCTCACTGGGACTTTCTGTCTATAGGAAACCCACCCACACAGATTCCTACTTGAAACCTGATTCCCACCACCACCCAGCTCAAAAGAATTATCTCATCAAAACGTTATACCACAGGACACATTGCATTTCGGATCAACACCACCTGACCAGTGAATTAAAACATGTACACCTGGCCCTCAAGAGAAACGGATACTCTGATCATACCATCTGCCAAGCTGTTTCTCCCTCCATACAGAAACAACCATTTGATACTCCGGTCAAAACCATCACACTACCATATATAGCAGGCGTTGCTAAAAAGATCTCCAAAATTCTAAACAAACACAAGATCCTGGTCCGGTTCAATACAGTACACAAAATCCGTGACCTGATCCCATCCGTGAAGGATGTCGTTCCTGACTTACAGTACCCCGGGGTTTACAAATTGAGCTGCACTTGTGGTGATTGCTATATCGGGGAGACGAAGCGACATGTCTCTGACGGAATTCGCGAGCACAAATCAGATTTGAAACACGGCAGAACGAATTCTTCTGCCGTAGCTGGCCACTGTTACAACGCTGTGGGTGATCACGATATAGTTTTCTCCGATACCAAGGTTCTCTGCAAACCCACGGGTTTTTATCAGAGATTTGTCCACGAGGCAATTCAGATTTACAAACAGACACAATTTAAACCGAGAGGATGGTTTCAAATTAAGCAATCATTGGAAAGATGTTCTAAATCAAACCAAACATTAAACTAAATTTCAATGGTACAGTGTTTTTTTCAAGTAGTGGTATCCCAAACTTTCACAGCTGCTTATTTCTTTCCACTCACGCACTCCACTCACTCACTCCACTCATTCCACTCACTCACTCCACTCACTCCACTCACTCACTCCACTCACTCACTCCACTCACTCACTGCACTCACTCACTCACTCACTCCACTCACTCCACTCACTCACTCACTCCACTCACTCACTCACTCCACTCACTCACTCCACTCACTCACTCCACCCACTCACTCCACTCACTCACTCCACTCACTCCACTCACTCACTCCACTCACTCGCTCCACTCACTCCACTCACTCACTCCACTCACTCACTCACTCCACTCACTCCACTCACTCCACTCACTCACTCCACTCATTCACTCCACCCACTCACTCTACTCCCCCCCCCCCCCCCGCTGCTGGTCCGTCATGATCCCCACCCACTACTGGTCCATCACATGTACCTCCTACGTACATCGTGCTCATTTGTACGCTAATTCCTTTGTCAAAGCGTTTTGCTTCCTCCCACACAGCTTAAAGGACGCGACCTGGGCTTGGCTGTTTTTACTCCAACGCTGTCCTCATGACAGCACGGTTCCTTCACTGATGAAGGCCACTTGTGTTGTGGCCGAAACGTCGTGATTTTTGTTATTTTATTTTTTACCTACGTGACTTTACCGAATAGAACCAAAGAGTATGGATCCTTGCAGTCACGAAAGCTTCAAATCTAGAATGCACATCTCCCATAGAGGAATTGAGGCTCCTGCAGAAATTGCACCGAGTGGAATCATAGGAATCACAAAGCTGTAATGGGGCATTGTGTTCAAAATAGTTTGGGGCAGCGTGCAACTCTTTTGGCAATGTTGATCCATCAGAACATTTTCTGCAGGAGGGCCACTGTTGACTTCCAACAAAGTGGCAGCAATACAATATTTTCAGTGGCGCTTATTTTTTTTTCTCATTTCAGTATTATTCATGGACTAGCCAGCAGAGTAGACTTTAATCTTGATCCAAAGCTTGTTTTATATTTATTTATATTTCACCTGGATAATCCCTTGAGATGGAACGTCTCATGTTTGAATTCATGTTTTACATCAACACCATAGGTTCACAACGAGTGCCCTTCTTGAGATCGCCATGGTTCAACGAGATGTCTTCTCCTGCAGTTCAAAGGGTTCTCACTTGACTGGCAGCGTGTGCAAGTGAGCTAGAATATGTTGGTATTAATATTTAAATCGGGGTTCTACGTTATCAAAAGGAGGGCAGTGTAACCACTCCAACTTCCCATCGTTTGCATCTGGCTATTCCAGGTCTCAATAATGCACAGTCTAATTTGGAATCTCGAGTCGTAATGAAGAGTCGTTGCTTTGGACCGGTGCTTTAGCGACCAACGCTTTTCTTGTTTGCTTTTCGTTCAGTGTTCATTTTATATAAATAAAAAAGTGGAATGTCATCATCTATCACAGTCATCACACCATTCGCCCATTTTAGTCACCACTGCGCGTGCAGGAGCCACACTTGGCTGTAGCTTAAATTGAATGTTACCATTACAAAAAATATCACAGATTTTCCATAAAGTGGGAACGGATGGTAAAATACAAAATGTTGTTTTCCAAAATCCATTGCGGGTAGTTATGTGTGAAGCCAGATTCATAGCTATTTTTTTTTAAAGACATTACCAGAGGATTGGGGACAGTGATAGCATAGCGATTCTGGTCTGGCGGTGAACTTTGGGTGTTTGCACACATGCTTACAGGGGAATTAAATTGGACCCATTAGAGCCATGCGAGAGCCCATTGACAGGACGTGTCTCCTTTGTAAGCGAGGCCTTTGTCATTGAAGGAATGGCGTGATATTAGAGTAGAATGAAATACTTGCAATACATTTGCGATGTCAGTAACGTATTGTAACGTGTTGGATCATGTAACATACTACGTCACACTGTTGTCTTAATCAATGTGAAAACTACGGCATGTTTAGTTTTGTCCGGGTTTGTGAGAGGTGGTGGCGCAATTGCTCGCATGATGCACTTCTGAACCCAGTTCACAGTTCAATTCCCACCCACGGATAGTCTCAGTGCAGTGGTTTCGGCATTTTCCCTGGGCCTCCCCTGGGTTAGCTCAGCCTTAAATTAGTACCTAGTGCAGTGTATACAAATATTAGTGGTGGTAGGTGGGCACAGACTGTCAGGCCTGGTGTTGACCGAACTAACCCTTCATGTATCATCTAAGCCTTAATAGGTGCTTACAGAATTTCCCCAACAATCTATTACCCTGATAGGGGAATCTTTACATTTGTATGCGTGTATGTGAGTATGCATGCCTTTCGTTGTGATCCAAGTGAACCCAATTGATTTGCTGACCATCATCCCCAAGATGGGCACTCAGTAGTTGACATCACTTAATGGTTGACATCACAACAGAGGAATCCGAGTTTGGTGGTTTCACACCACTCCGTATGCACCTTACTCGGCGCTCTCTCCACGGAACTTGCCGATGTATATATCGTCCATGCAGTCTGCGTTTGGGGATCGTTCAAGTAAAAAAAAATGAAACAGTATTATCAAAATGTACCGGCCAAGTTTTGCTTAGTGTGGCCAATTCACCCTGAATGCACCCAATCTCATCAGATGTCGAAAGCTAAGTGGGCTTGAGCCTGGTTGGCACTTGAATGGGAGATTGGCTTAGAATGCTCGAGGTATTATAAGCTTTGTTTGCAACGGTGCACAGGGAATGGCAATACAGTAATGGATTACTGAAGATATGTGTGCAGTCCAAGTGATGTTATCTCTGTCACGTGAGGGTTTTCTCCTGGCACTCTGGTTTACTCCCACATATCAAAAACTCACGAACGGAATTGGCCCAATATGCCAATTTGAGACCCTCCCGAAACGCAGTCTAGAGACTCATTGGGGGCTTTTCTGGGTAAAACTCATTGGTACTATACCGAATAACTGGTTTTGTTTTGATTTAAAGCTTTCGTGACTGCAAGGATTCATCTTCTTTGGTTCTTTCGGTAAAGCCACGTAGAATGAGAATAAAATAATAAAATAATAAAATAAAATAGCACAATAAAATTCTCACGACGTTTCGGCCACAACACAAGTGGCCTTCTTCAGGTGAAAGGAACAAACCAGTCGGGACAAGCTCTGTCGTCCCGAAAGGTTTGTTCCTTTCACCTGAAGAAGGCCACTTGTGTTGTGGCCGAAACGTCGTGAGAATTTTATTGTGTTATTTTATTATTTTATTCTCATTCTACGTGGCTTTACCGAAAGAACCAAAGAAGATGAACTGGTTTTGTTTTAAGTAATTGTTTCTAAAGCACTACACGTATTAGGTATTGAGAATAATAATTTAATTAAACATAGCAATCGCTTGCATGCCCATTCAGTAACCTAAATATATTCACCAACAAATATAGCACATACGTATTTTACCATTCCTTCTCATTATTATATTTATATTAAGGCAGACATGAACTTTTTATGAACAATATTCGGGTGGTTCTCCTGTGGATCTACTTGCCCCCAACATAGGAACGTGGAATTTCCACCACTGGCTTAGAGTCACCATCAGAGATGAGCATAGCTTGTTGAACATGAATAAATCACGCAAATTACAATTTGCTTAATTGTAAACCGTGCGCGTGTGCGTGTGTACGGGTTAATGTTGTGCTGTTTAGTTGAAGCCCTTCCGGTTCTGAGTATGCACGATAAAGGCCGCTCTGGGCCGTGGAAAAAGAAGCCTGCAGATTCTTGGCTTCAGTCATGGCCCGGAGCAGTCAAAGGCCATCACGTGCTGCATACCAAGTGAGCCCCCCAGTTCTTTAAGCGTGAGACTGATTTCAAAGTGCAATAACGTCAGTCGTCGGCATGAAACGTTCGGGACGTGGCACGAAAAAAAAAAGCGCGTTGGTGATTTCCCAACTTGAAAATTATAGTTCACACTCTGCGTTTTTGGGCGATTGCATTTAGGCTGAATAACTGGCGCATACCCATGCTCTAACCCACAAGGGGCTGTTATTTATCCAATATCAAGACCACTGCACTTTACTGCCAGTGTTGGCAGGGACCTCACATCGGGTAATTTACGAGTGTTATTCTTTACTGCTGCTTCAGCGGGTTTTTTCTCTCTTCATAAATAAACAAATATTTGCAATATTCACTAAAATACGGCGCACTTACACGCTTTGTGGGTTAACCTGATTAACAATTCATACACAGTACCTTTGCAAGATTTACACGAATAATCATAGGATTGTAAATGCCCCATGGGATCTCATAATATAGCATTTGTATATATGTTTCATGTATCCCTATGCATTCTTGTTTCTATGTACCATATATATAAACAAATGCTTGTTTGAAGTAGAATGTGTTATACTTTATTTGGGTATCATGTGTGTGTGGGCATGGGTGATATTCTAGACATTATAATTTTGTAAAAGTCATGGCAGGGCTGTTTACTTTGAACTGCAATTGGCCAAATTGTTCTCTGGACGGAGAGGTAAAGGTGCAGAGCTCCCATGTCTTTCTCATGCAGAATGACAATTTGTATTCATATTGGAGGAATCCGATGAACTATGAAGCTCTTTTTCACAGATGTCCAGCAGGAGTGGGTCAGAACGTTGCGAAATAAAATAAATACGATTGGAGCGCAATGTAGTGTATAGGAAAGGTAAACAATTAACTTTAAAAAATATATATACAAGTACAACTAACATGTTTTTTTTATCTTACTACCAGGTAAAGCCCACCGAGCTATGAGTCAATAGCTCAGTGGGCTTGACCTGGCCACAGATGATTGCTCAACAAAGTGGCTCATCACGTGAGGATTTCTAGCAGCAAAATTATCCGGCAGAAGGTCATCAAATGGATGTGGCTGTAGAGGAGCCTCATTTCTAGAGGTTAGTTGGCCTTTTCTACCACACTGGCCAGACGTCTTGAAATAAATGAGGATTGCCCACATTCTACCCCAAAGCACGTGAGCTTCCAACCGACTAAGTGTGGTGCAGCTATTTATATACTGCTGGATAAATAGGTGGGGGGAATTTCAGATACATGCCCATCGTTTCAACTGTTTCAATTATGAAACATAATTATGAAGCATAATTGAAACCCAAAATACAAATGGATTATAGATAATGATCTGTCTCGTATTGTATTCATTATTTAAATTCATAATCTATATGTTTTTGTTATTTATATAATCATACACCTGCAACAGTAACAAATACATTATTCGGGGTTAGCAAAGAGCCGTCCTATAAACGTTTTATTGTAATCCAATAGAGATTTACATTTTAATTGCTTGATTCATATTTGGCCAAATTCATATTGGATATTCTGTACCCATTAAAATGTACTCTTCATGGCAATTTGGAGTTATATGTGATCGTGGATTTACCAAATTTTCTGAAGTCAAATGCAGCGAATTAAAATGGATGATGATAACACTCATGATATATATCTTTGCCGGTCTTCCATGAAATTGTTTCCAAAATAAACGTTAAACTGTCTTACAACCTGAGCAGGAGATTCATTTCAAATTTTACTCGCAGTCTCTTAGACAAACGGTCATTTCATGATATACATCATATTTAATAAACACGCGTTAATGTAAAAGCAACTTTTACTATCAGCAGGCTAACTTTCAGCTTATATGACAACCGAATGCAGCATCGGTATGCATTTGAATGCACGTAAAAATACTCAATACTATACAGTTCTCGACATGTAGTTTCAGGTTGTGCTTAGAGTTGTTCGGCATGATGTCCAACGTTGTGCTCTAAAGTGCTGGACACCGAGTTCCTGGAGAAGCTCCCAGCACATCATACCGAACAACACGCAATGCATCGACAAAACACAGGAGTGCTCTACGATGTTCTTAAGTTCTTTCGGTAAAGTCACGTAGAATGAGAATAAATTAATAAATTAATAAAATAAAATAACACAATTTTATTATCACAATTAATTTATTATTTTATTCTCATTCTACGTGGTGACTTTACCGAAAGAACCAAAGAAGATGAATCCTTGCAGTCACGAAAGCTTTAAATCGAAAGTTATACGATGCTTCGCACTTACAAATAATGTAACAGGAATGGGATGAAAATTAATCCAGATTCGGCTTTATTTTACTTTTGCCAGTTTCTAGTATTCATTGAATGTGAATCCAAAACCCAAATCCACCCAATCCTACATGGTACACCCTCGTGAGTTGCAGCAGGAGCTATCCCGACGCAGTAGAACACACTTAGAAGATTACAGTTTCCAATTCAGAGGCTCAGCTTAACTTCAAATTCAATTTGGATTCAGCTTAAATGGATTAATCGGAATTCCTCATATTTACATGTAGAGACATAGGCATTGTAGTACTCCTTGACATTTGTAATCCTGCAAGTATTGCCATACCGTATTAAATTGTGGACTGTGACTTTAATTTACTTTTGCCATCGCTAGCAATGTTTAGAATAGCCAAAGTGTCCCGATGTTCACTTTAGTTCTCATTTTTGTTATGACCCCTCCATCACCGCGAGGAATCCCAATCTCTCCAATCGCTTTAAATCCAAATTATTCAACAGTATCATGACATTTTTTCTGACAACATTTTATTCATGCAGGATTGGCGAAGCATGCAGAATTAATGGGGTTTTGTTTTACTTATTTCGAAAAAAATAACGAGCAAAACAAAACCTCACGTGGAATAGCATTCGATGATTCACACTGGACCTATAAAGTCACCTTGTCCATTGCCTTACTCCCCTTTTTTATCTTGACAATTTTCTGTGCTAACGGACGAATAATGAGAGACTTCACAGTACGAAGTTTTTGAGCGATAGATTTTGTTTGTGTCATCGTTGGACAAACGGCCGCATCTGCCCAACACGTGTGGATGCCAAAGTACTTGTTCGACTGACTTTAAAAAAAGAACACGATGCACGTGGAGACACATGCTTGTGTGGCTCCAATGTTAATTTCTACTCCACTTCTAAATGCTGGAAGCGTGTGGAGCAGGCTTATTTGAGACTCCAGGGGATTTGTCTCAGCAGCAACAGCTTGACGTGGGGGTGGGGTATAAAAAGCAAATAAAAAAACATAACAGAGAAAATTATTGGTTCTTTCGGTAAAGTCACGCAGAAGGGAAACAATAAAATAATACAAATATAAAACAATTGATTCCCTTCTACGTGGTGACTTTACCGAAAGAACCAAGAATATGAATCCCTGCAGTCACGAAAGCTTTAAATAAAAAAATAACAGAGAATGTTTGTTTACAGAAGCACATTTGGCTTTGAACTCTGTGCCACACAGCGTCTCAAGCTCTCTCTATCAACAGCAATATGCTGTGAAGGCTTCCAGAAGCTTGTGCACACACATTGGCAGCAAGTATATCGGCGCTAAATAAATACATATAAAAACTGTGGATATGTGTTCGTTCAGGGTGTCTTCTAATAATCTTCCACTGTGGATGTTACGTATCACACAATGTGGTGTTGTTACTTACTGCTTTTGGCATACCCTAGTGGTTTATTATAATTAGTCTTGCAGATTTAACAAATGTCAGTTAGATTCCAAGCGGAGATTCCAGAGTTAATATATTATTTGTATTGGTCTTGGCCAGGATGGCTTTATAATTTAATTGCTAAATAATTGTCTTCCTACAGAGAGTACAGCAATTTTGTTCCATATAGAGCACAGCTCACAATCACTGCACCTCCAATTAGCATGGTTGGCTACATATGGTGCAAAATTAGTTCAACATACAAACATGTTTCAAGATTACACGATTTTTGAGGGTTAAACTTGACACCTCATGCCTTCAGGATCACTAAAATAAGTTACTTTGTCGGAAGTCTACTCTCGTCCAGTTTCAACTGACCTCGTGACAATAATGTGCAATTTATACGACTGGTTTCCAGCTACCAACAAATAGGTAACCGTGCAATTTGGGCAGGCAGACACTCTGATTGGACTGAAAAAAAATATCATGGGACATTGCTCAAAGTGTCAACCTGTTTATTTAGTTTCAGTGGATTTTTTTGGTTGGAGAAAATAATTTAGTTTGTTTTGTTATTTGTACTGGGGGACTGCTGCAAAGACAATAGCACATGCATATATCATTTAGCATGAATAAATATCAGTTGATTTGTTGCCTTGTATTAAAAATGCTCCATTTGTTTTCAAGGGTCTGCTCTGGTTTATCTGTTTGTGGAACACACACACACACACACGTGTGTGTATGAAAGTTTGTTTTCTCTTTTTATAACAAAATAAACAGGGGCACATAAATGCATACACGTGAATAGAATCGCGCGTGAGTAGAATCGCACAAGAGGAGAATTACACATGCGTAGAATCGCACATGGGTAGAATTGCACATGCGTAGAATTACACACGTGCATTTTCAACAGCACAAGAATGCTAGTGAGTGAGCACGCACACTAACCCACGCAAGTGCATACACAGAGATGTACATGTGCACACGGCTGCAACGAAAAATATCCGACGCATAGCTAAACAGGCAGTTGGGGACAAATTCCGTTGGCAATCACATAGTGAGGCCAGCATGGCTTACGAGAGGTGGTGTGTGGTTGACACCATGCACTGCTGCCTTTGTCTACCCAGTGCCGATGTTTTAACACCACGCCAAATACTAATCTAAAGCCAGGTCTACCGAGGGGAGACCGAGAACCGGTTCAGAGATTGTCCACCGGCCTTTGCCGTGCGCAGATGTAAACTACCTCGCAATGGTTTACAGGAGGTTGTGGGTTTGATCCCGACCTGAACGCCTGCATATTTGGAGTTGGCATGTTTTTTTTCTCCTCGTGGTCATGTTAATTTTTTTCTCAAGGCCCTCCAGTTTATTTCTCTCCACATTTAAAAGCAACGCGCGTTTAGAGTATTTGGCTGCTATAAATGTCCACGTGATAAGCCACTTCGTTGAGCAATCACTTTTTTTGGCCTGGTCGCTTCTGAAAAATAACTATGCAGCTCAGTGTGCCTTACCTGGTAAAATTAAAAAAAAGAGTTTAGTTTAGAATCAGTGAGTTGAACATGTAGGCTTTCGCGACCAATATCATCCATAATACTCTTTTTTTTGGGGGGGTTAGATCGCGTAAATGTATAACGAGTCATACTCAGATTGTAAACGTTGTGGCTTTGCTCTTCAACACACCGGTGTGCTGTACTAGCAACGAATTGGCACGTCCTGTTTACGTGGCAGACCTTGCTAGTTGGCTGTGTCAGGTGTTGGCGGCTTTAACGACACATTTATATATTTACGCGATCTAACCCCCCCCCCAAAAAAAAAAACCCTGTATTATGAATTAGATTCAGTGAGCTAACCACTACACTTACTGCAACCCCCCAAACAATGTCGACGGTCAAACGGACAAACACGGAACCCAGGCAGGCACACGGACGTACTCTGAGCTCACAGATGCATCGCTCACACACGGTCACGCTCGCGGTCGATCGGATTACCTCTCAGAAGTAACCCCCCCCCCCCCCAAAAACGTACCCACCCCAATACTGATCCTCCCCCCTCCTCCCCCACCCACCGCTGTCAAATCTGCTCGCCACATTTCACGATTTGGAGTCTCCGTTGTTGTATGCGCGAATGGGTAAGCACCTCCCCCCACCTAGTCTACTACAGTGGCTGCAAGACTCACTCAGCGCTGATTGTTGCCATACGGCACGCGGCTTTAGTCTGTTAAAAAAAGGTTGTAAGGCAGTTAAGACCACCAAAACACGGGGTTTAGTTAGAGGTGAACGAACTTTGAATTCGCAGATGGATGTGAATGAAGCCTGCCCAAATGCTGTTATTTACTCTACCAATATCTCAGAGATCTATTTACTATGAAGAAGGGATGTGTCCTGAAACATTGCCCATTATATATTGTTTTCTCTTTAAGGACAGCATTATTGATGAATATTTCTGTGTTGTTATTCAAGCATGATGTCAAGTGTTTTGTTGCTGGGAGGCAGAATGCTTTTTATTGCATTTTTTTCCATCGTAAAATCAAATCTCATGAATTAATGATTAGATATTTGTGATAAATGGATGTCCCATTGCAAGATGTATCAGTTACATGTGATTGTGGCTTACTTGCTTTATTCTGTAATTTTTTGTTGTTAAAATGTTATCCAATAATAGATACTTTGAGGATTTGTATGAAATTATTTCAGACAAAGACTCCTCAACACTTTGTCTGAGCGGGCTTCCAAAGATGCATTCCACAGTAAGTAGCGTACAGTCGATGTACAGATCTTACGCTGATACCAACTCCACATTGAGCAAGAATCCAGGTGTGGAAGTTAAACTGCCTCACAATAACTCGAATGCATAATAAAGGTTTTTGGGTTAGATCGCGTTATTTATAAATGTGTCGTTACCCTCCACCACCCGACACGGCCAATCAGCAAAAAAGTGTCACGTTGACAAAAGACAAAATAGTTCACTACTTTAGCCCACCGGTGTGTTGAAGAGTGAATCCACAACATTTACAGTTTGAGTACGACGTTTCGCTGGTAATTACATCCAGCATCATTGGGCATTTTTTTTGATTGGCCGTGTTGCGTGGTGGAGGGTTATGACACATTTATAAATAACGCGATCTAACCCAAAAACCTTTATTCTGAATAATATTGGTCGCGTTAGCCTACATGTTAAACTGAATAACTCGAATGCATTGCATATTTTTCAAAAAAATGTATGCATGTGTTTTAGTCATTCAAACTCTCTACGTGAACTTTAGATTTAAAAAAAAAATGTATTATTGTTTCATGTTCCAAATATGTTTTTATTATTTGAATAACAATAACGCTCTAGCCGGGTATAGCTATGGCATGATAATTGACTCACCAACACTGGTTATAGGTCAAATAATATAATCGGTTGTCTGGGGCAATGCAATAGATGGCATATAGATCAAAAAATCGATCAATAGATACAAATGTTGTCAACATTTTACATGCTATTAGAGTAATCTTATTTACCCTGGAGAAATGATGAGTTTATCCATGACCAGGATTTCTCTGTGGTAGGTTAAATGGATACCACGTTGCATAAATTCAACAGCAATTTCATATCGTTAGACTAGTTCCTTCCATAGGAATGGGGAATCATCAATACCGGTTCAGAACTCTTAATGGAGATTACTGATTGATGAGAGGGACACTTTAGCTATATTTAGAAACAGTACACTTGGCTCTCATGTGTTGACCGTCTCAATTGCAAGCGCACTTTTGGCTGCAGTTGGTCGATTCTGTTTGGCATTGCGCTGTGACGTACCTTGGCTTCGGACTTTTCCATGGCTTAGAATACAGATTCATCACTCGAGCAGACTCAGCTCTCGATCTGAACGTTAATGCTCTAACACCGACTTGAAAGGAATCGTGGATAATCATATGTTTATCGTACACATTTGGCTTTGTTTAATGTACAGGGCACATGCCGTGTTCCCATTGTTATGTCTTAAAATGTGTAAACATATATTCATCAATAGCGAATACAAACATTTAACTATTGCAATACCACAACACTGCATGTACAGTATGTAAGCTCATACGATGGTCTTGGTGTAGATGAGATGGCTTAAAATGTTGACATTTTGATTGGGGTTAATCCAAATTCAATAAAACTAGCATAGCTTTAAAAAAATAGAATCATTGATAGCCGTGGTGCGAAATTGTATTTTCCACATATTGTTTATTTCATGACAAAGCATTTAAAAACTTTATTCCGAATATGTTAAATTGTATAATTAGAGTCTCTGTGTGTGTTTATATATATAAAAGTCCATTTCAACGTGTATTTATTGAACGAATTTTCAAAGCACTTTAAAAACAAAATCATCGTCCGTCTTGTGTTTGAGTGCGACTGCCTGTCCATTCACTCTGCCTTCCACACAGCAACTACCAAAAAAAAACACACCTCCAACCGTCACTCTTCAGCGTTAAACCTTAAAAGAAAATAAACAACCAACAGCAGTCCGTCTCGTGAACACAGCGCACGGGAACACACCATCGAAACGCAGCGCCGAGCGAGCCACGTTGTCAACCACGCGTGCACCACGAGGCATCAGCGCACGCTCGACCAATGCCCTCCCGCACGCGCGCGCGCTCACTGCGTGCGCGTGCGCGACTCCATTTCGTGACAGCCCTCGCTTTTATTTCAAGTAAGACGTTCCGTTTGTGAATAACAACAAAAAAAAATACCCACAAAGTACCGTGGATGTATTGGGTTTTTTTAATGCGGTTTTATTGAAGAAGAAGAAGAATAAAAATGCGTGCCAAAACACGGAAACTACCGAGTGGCTGTGCAGGTCACCTCGTGTACACGGAGAACAGACGGCGGAGGGCCTCGACACTGGAGCGTGGGGGGGGAGTGAATGCCAACGTGGCACGGACGAGGCCATTATGAACCTGACGTGGCCACTGTGAACCCCATTTAGCAAAGCATCAAACGCAGATTTGCCAGCTTTGTTGTTGACTGGATGTCTGCGGGTTTGGATCGAGGATCTCGGCTGTGCTGGCTCGGATTGATGCATTTATACTCTTTGGTTCTATTCGGTAACGTCACGTAGGTAAAAAAAAATAAAACAACAAAAATCACGACGTTTCGGCCACAACACAAGCGGCCTTCATCAGGTGAAGGGACCAGACTGTCTAGAGGACAGCGCTGGAGTGTTGTTTTATTTTTTACCTACGTGACTTTACCGAATAGAATCAAAGAGTATGGATCCTTGCAGTCGCGAAAGCTTTAAATCTAGAATTGATGCATTTAATTGAATTGCAGCATTTGGGTGGTGCGGTGGTCTGAGCGTGCCGTGCTGTGAACCCGGCCACCCGAGTTCGACTCCCGGCCACGGCTCACATCAGTGGCGACTGATATACGGCGTGGTCCTCTCCTCCAAGTCTTCAGCAATACAAACTGACCAGCGGTGTGATATTAAAAAAAAAAAAACTCCCGCACGACCAACAACAGCAACGGGGAAGCCTTCGTCCGAGCTGTTAAAATATTTACGGGTTTTATTTTATTTTTTATCATCGCCTGTGATTGAGAAGCCTCTTCAAAAGCAGTGTTATATTGGTAAACGCACGGGTGATGTCCAAAAAAACGTACTCGGATCACCTCGACGCTGCTACAATCCATCCCCTTGACCGTTGCAGCTCCGAATCACGTGCGGGTCATCTTAAACATGCTGCGCGCATGCTTAGCTACGCGAGTTGACGCACCTTGCTGCGGGATTTCTCCGTGAGCAAAGTGAACATTACGAAGAGACGCTAAGCAGACGTACACGTCGACACTTTATTTCAAAGGGTAAAGCCCGGTTAGACGTGAACCTCTTATTCGCAGGTATCCAGGCCAAGCTGGGGTCGACAATTGAGAAAGTGACGTAGGAATAAGTAAGCAAAGGGAGTCGAGGAAGGAGCATTCACTTTCCGAATGCACGCCATGAACGCAATGCAAATTGGCTTCCAACGTAACCATAGTTACCTTCCATTTTCTATACAGCATTACCATTCTTTTAACGAGAGAAAATCAAGTGCATTGTCTTTTGATTTGCTTTACAAAGAATCCGCTTAATGGTGTGGAATTCCACACATATTTTTGCATTTTTATACCGTGTTGTTTATTTTCCCCATTTAACCGATGTAAAAATTGCATTGAAATGCCCCATCTCGCGGTGTCGTGACTTTTAGTGATAGCCAAGAGGAAATGTATGAACACAAAGGCTTATTGGAATGACATAGCTAATGGTTCTCCTATCACTGCAAATGTCTATACAGAGTGTTTCCTGTACAATATTATTGTTACAGTCGTATCGGATACGATCATTATTATTATTGAGTGACTCATTTAGTGGGTGAAATACGACTGGCTGCATCTTTATTTTGCACCTTGCAAATCGGTTCTTCAGTATTTAATGTGCAATTGGGCGTACATCTGAATATCCACGCACGTAGACATTAAACGCTTCGTGAATTGATGTATTATAATATACATATACATCGAGATTAGCTAAGTCAATAAAAAATATAGATCATGATAGAGACATCATCGAAACATTCGTGAAGGATTATTTTTTATTCATAAATAAATAGCGAACAAATGTCAGACCACAGTTCAGACGAAGCGGAGGATATCCCAGATGTCACACTGGTAGAATTAAGCCAAACATACATGCACTCGTCATTTTCTCATAAATAATGAGAATTTACTGAAGAAACGTGAAATATTGTTGATACTGCTTGGCTGGAGAGTCAAACTTGCGATTCCCAGCGTTCTGACCGTTACACCACAGCAGTGGCTCAGCGCACAACATCTGTGCGAGTAAAATTTGCTGTCTGTTTTGTTGTATTAGTCAAGACAGCATTTCAGGAGGGAACGTGTATCTCAAAGTATGTGGGAGTGTTGCGATGTAAATTGATTCATGTCATTACGGCTTATCGTGAAACAGTGAAGCATTTTTGGATGATCGTGTAACGAGTGTCATCCCCCACACATTGCACGATGCTTACAAAACAAATAAGCTGAACATATTTTGAAGACTAAAAACGAAGTTGGTTACATTTTGCGTAGGGCAAAATTTCCAAGGAATGAACCAACACTTACATACCCATTTAAACACATATGTTGACATACCATGTTACATGCGTGTGCTGTTTGTGTAATCGCCTGTACAATCTACGCACTCATTTGTACGTTTCACCCAATAGTCCTTCACAAGGGCAGCGTTAAAATAGTTCGATACTACTTTACGTGAACAATGCGTCACGGGTAATCAATGACAATGATAAGAGATACACAATAGCTGCATTGTACTGCACACGCAATTCGTTATCGCTCGTCATCAGTCGTCACATTGGCTTGCTCGTTACAACAACAACAACAACACTGCAACAAAAAATGATATTTCAGGTCACACACAGGATCTACAAGCTCTCCACAATAGCCTGCCGTTAAAGTATATGGTATCACCGTTCACGGGTAGAGTCACGGCATAGCCCCAAAGCATCATTTGTGGGATGTGGTGCTAAGTTTCAGAACGCATGTGTCCGGAGCAAAGACAGAATAACGATTGCTGATTAACTGGAAGATTGGATGCAAAGAGCAAATGATTAGGAGCGGCTTTGTCCCCCGTCGGGCAAGAGAAAGAGAGAGAGCTGCTATTGATTGGCGTGTACAGGGTCTCCCCGCAACACACCTACACCTCGCGGTTTCAAGAGGACCCAAACGCCTACGCAACGCCAATGGCAGGGATACATTTCGCGTGCATGATTCTACACCAGCAGTGGGCACAGCCAAGTTGTTGTCAAGTCGTGTTTATCTGCTCAATTACCCAAATCGGCCTTATTGTTATTAATGATCAGATTAATTTGGCTGTCGCTTGTGAGGTTGCTTGTAAATACCGGCGAAACGTCGTTCCTCGAATTGTAAATGTTGTGGGTTTACTCTCCAACACAGCGGTGTGCTGAACTAGTAACCAATTGGCATGTTTTGTTTATGTGATCAACCTTATTAATCGGCTATGTCGGGTCGCGATATAACCCCAAACAAAAACATCTCACGTTATGAATGATACTCTCAAATTGTCCGAAGACTCTTTTTTCAGGAGGGTGCTGCGTCGGGAAATTTGAACAACGCCAATTACATTGTTTGTTTTTTAACTTTGCGAAGGAAACCAGAGGACCCAGAGGAATCCCATGCGAAACTGGGTGGGGAGGAAACACACAAACCCCACACAGGACGGTGCCGAAGTTTGTAATCGAACCAAGGTCGCAAGTGTTACCGCTGTGCCTGCTTGTCTTCTAATGTTACGCTAACTAGCAGCACATGTCACATACTGTACACACATTTCACAAATGTATCGAAGAGTCAAAGCGTACCCCTTGCTCAAACGTGTAGTTGGTGGGGATCATCTTCGTTGATTGCCTTCAGTCAGTGGTGCATAAGCACATTTTTACATCGGACGACAATGATGATTATAGTATTCCCCTTGTTATTCACAAACTTGCTATCCTTTGCCTGATGACGACCGCTCGTGTTGTGATCGAAACGTCGTGATTTGTTTTATTGTATTTCTAAGTACAGTACGTGACCTTTTACCGAAAGAACCAAAGAGTATTATTGCTAGCCACGATTTTGGATATCCGTGAATAGCAACTGCAACTATACACAACTGCATCTCTCTCTCGAGAGAGAAAGTGATGATATGGCAACGACATCACAACGATCATTATCATAATCATCATCGTCATTAGCATCATTGTTCCTGCATCATTTTACTGAACAGCATCATTATAATTTAAGCTAAGGTAATTTATAAACAATTATTGAATCCGTGTACTAAAATATTTTTGTATTCATTTAATTTTCATTATGACCCATAAAAAATTTTGTGTTATGATAATTTTTACGTATTTAACAATATATTTACTTAAGGTAGTTCATAAAAAATAGGCTTTCGTAGGCCAACGTCATTATACGCAAAAATTGCTATTCGCGATTATCTCCAGAACGCATCCCTCCTGAATGAGAGAATACTGTGTAGCCTCCACATTCCCTGGGACAATGAAATTGGTGGCCAAGTGGCCTGGGATGTCACTTCTTTCTGTACGGGCACAACAGACTCATCGGCACAATTTGCTTCGCGTTGAGACGTTAGCAGTGCACTTACCAGGCCCATGACATCAAACTGTTTAGAATCCGCACCGATGGCCTAAATGAGTCAATATAGTTAACATTTTTTTTGCTACAAGTTTGAGGTCAGATGCTCTGCTCATGAATAGATAAGCGCCGCTTTGTTTGCTGTGTTTTGGTGCAATGGTGGGAAAACAGACATCTCTTCCTTGCAGCTGAAGGGATTAGAGGTACGTCCTGGACCCGGGATAAAATGCAAACGGCTCTCATTTGCACATTGGCGTTGCTTTTCTTCCACTCCCACAGCCTCTCCCCACCAAGGTTCCATTTCTTGCCTCTCGAGAACACCCCTCCTCCCCTGCCCGATAAAAACAAAATAAAGCAATGCAGAGGGAGAGCGGGAATGAGAGAGAGAGAGAGGGAATGAGAGAGTGGACATGAGAGCGGGAGAGAGACTTCCTTTATAATAATAATAAAACAGTTCCTTTAAAATATTTTAACACCACTCTGGGTGGTCGTAAATGAATGTGCTCATTGGTGCATTGCCCCCCCTATGTTGTGTCTAGAGCTAAATAAGGCACGCTTGATATGAAACATGCTAACAAATAATTTGCTGCCATAGAATATGAAGGTTGCATTTCTTATTTTGTTTGTAATATTCACGTTATATAATGATGTTTTGTATGCATACACCAGTATATACATCAGGATAAAGTTACCATAAATGGGGCCAAAGGGCCCAAAATATACCAACCCGCTAGGCACTGTGAGGAGAGCAATTTGTATGTTGAACTTTTCTCACACCGTACATAACCAGCCATGCTCATCGGAGGTGCTAATTGGCTCACAATCACTTCTGAATTAAGATCACAATTGGTGGGCGACATGGTCCATCATCCAGTGAGTACTGCTATGTGAAAAGTAACAAAAATGTGTCTCAGGGAGAGACTCCATGATGGCAGAGTGGAATATCCACCTCTGGATCAGTTGATTGTACCAGATTTGCTTCCACCAGAACCGTGAGTATAAAACACATACTTGCATCAGCCTTCTCCTACGCCGCATTGTGTTTTTACTCGACAAATGAGAAGAAAGATGTTAGTTTCATATGTGTTCTAGTTACATCAGATTGCCTTCACGTTGTGCATACAAAGAGAGCCATGCACCATAAGTTCAGATTCACCGCATGAACTTTCGATCATTCCGGTGAATCGAAAATATTGGAATGTGACTCTCTATTTGAGTTGAGTTCATTACGGCAGGAGTGTCCCAGTGAGCTTGAATGCTCTAAATGTGGTGATTCCTGCGTTAACAGCTCGTCATTGAGATTAGTCACATCTAAACGGCGATTAGTCTTGCAACATAAACTATTTCTATTATACAAAATCTACACCAAATAGCATTCAGCTGTTAAAAAAAATGCTACTTATTTCGCTGCCGTTATGACGGGGTTCATAATAACTGGAGCGTTCTTCTTTGAAGCCCCACGTACAACGGTGCTATTTCACAAAGTGGGACGGCATGCCGTGGCCTGCTGGGAACATTAATGACACCTACATTGTGAATCGCTGGTTTTATGCTGCCTGGGATGGGTGTCTGTGCTGGGCCCTTTCATGATACTGCGGCTGGCAGTGCTTACATCTCAAACTGCCAGCCCCACCCTTGATGCAGTAAATCCTGGTTACACCCATTCACTGAAAACCCATGTAAGCACCTTGAGACTTCACTAAGCCTTCCCACGGTTAACTTCCTGCACACCAGGGGCTTATGATACGATACAGAATAATAGTTTATTTTAATAACGATGTTTTCTTTTCAACGATGTTTCCTCATCGGCGGTCATTGTTGATCCTCTGCTGGATGATGGTCACCACTATTCCCCTTGGTTCAGTGCTGCTACATCCATCTTGCTCCAGCGCATGAACTGATCTCACCATCACGTTCCCCATGGTGGTCATCCACTTGGATTTGGTTCGCTCCTTTGGCTGCCATTCCATCGCCGGTCTCATCCATCGGACAGCATCTCATCTGACCATGTGATGTGTCCTGCCCAAGCCCGTTCATGTGTCTTAGTTGTCAATGCGATGTTGTTCCTTGTTCCGTCCCTTCAGTGTAATTCAAAGTGTGCCTTTCTCCCTGCTTTGGTAACAGTTGATTTGCAGTGTGTGTGTGTGTGCGTGTTACTGATCCATATGTTTTGGCTGGCCCTATGCACTGTTTGAAAACGTTCTTCTTGAGTCAAACCAGTAATATCTTTTCTCAGCAATTTAACTTGCTAAAGGCACAATGTAGGTACTTATTTTCTGCTGTTTGGGTTAATTTAATGCTTATTTTATATATTCTAGCAAATTTTATGTATGCGTATTCTGTTTTGCTCATATTTATCTTAGGTCCATCTCCGCAAAGTTCTTCATTACATTCTTCAATATTTAAATATATATTTAATAATGAAGCACATTTTAACGCCTTACCCCATTAAACAACAACCTCTTTCAATCAATTGTTTTGTTTTCGCCACGTGAGAACCAGGCGCCTGTGTGCGAGAGAGAAATTACATTAAGAGACCGACAATGCAAATACGTTACTGCTGTATTGTTGAGGGGTAAATATAGTATTGGGTAATTCACACAAAAGCGACATTGACCTTGGCAATGCAACAATTGGACTGCTCTTGTGTGTTTGGATTGAACACAGTTTGAAACAAAACTATTCAACTAAACTGTTGTTTTTATTTTACAAGATAATACCCACTCAGCTTGATAGCTCGTTTTCAAAAGCAACCTGCCCACGAATGATAGCTCAATGAAGTGGCTTACCACGTGGAAATGTATAGCACGCAAATACTCTAAACGCTTGATTCTAAACGTGGAGGGAACAAAACCCGTAGTATTTGGAGAAAAATGCACGTGACCACGGTGAGAAGATGCAAACTCCAAAAATACAGGCGTCAGGGTTGCGATCGAACCCACGACCTCCTGCATACCGGGCAAGGGAGTTAACATCTCCCCAGCGTTTAGGTGGAGATGATGCCCAGCCGTGGTTGACATTAGCAGCGAGTTGTATTTGGACCGGTTATGGGCAATTCCTTTACATACCCCCACTTACGGGCATGGCGAAGCATGATAAAAACAACCCTGCAACGGCAACTCATGCAGGAATTAATTTATTAAGGGATGTATATTGTAATTATTAATATTAATTATTTGACCTCACCGATGTCACTACGTGGAGCATTTTTCACAAGTTTGTTGGTCTCATCATTTTAATGTAAACTGATTAAGCTTCTGCCGTATTTTCTAATCCACAGCAGACATTCTGCAGTGACACTAAATGCATTGGACAGGACGAAAAAAAACTTTCTGGATGTTATATTGCTCATCGTCCTGTTTGCAATTATTTATAGATCGTTTCAAACAACGTGGACATACCATATTAAGTCTAGCCGAGATTCCATTATACATTCGATAACCGATCCTTTATGGTAGCCATTGGAAATCTAATTTAGAGACTGCTACCACCTGTCCTGACCGTTAATAAATCTCATGGTGGTAGGTGTCATTGGGGGTTAATATCGTGTCAGGGCCCTGAACGTGGTGCAGCTGAGATAGTGGGTTTGAATCGGGGCAGCCACCTGTGATTATACCACGTTGTCAAGTGTGATGAGTTTATTCGTCACAGCCCGGTTACTGAAAGTGCATTAAATAAAAAAAACGTCATATTAATTAACTTTTTAAACTTCATTTGGTTTGTTCCCAAATTTTGAATTAAATTTTTGTAACTTTAATTGCCATGCGACTATGCACCTCTTTGCAGCGTATATACAAAGTGTGCCCACAGTTTGGATATAGAGGCCTATTGAAATGACGACAGAAGCAGTTGTGTGATAGCACAGGGTCATACAATGACAACGTGGTCAGCAAATCTGAGAATAATGTTTACAACATTGTTTCTTCAATCCAAAATAATATATATATCATCTAATGTCAGTGAGAATAACTTTATCGGAAGCGTGTCACCTTGTTTGACTCTCCATTTAATATTTGCATTTTTGTTCTTTATTTTCATAATCTTAGTGGGGCTGCTCCATTTACAACAAAAGTTAGCAATTTAATATTTATTTTATTTCCATGACGTAATGTCAATACAACAATTAGTATGTACTTTACTGTAATTGCTATGTCAGCGGCAGGGTGTACATATTTTGCCACGAATAATTAACACCTCATTAACAAAGAGTCAGCACCATCATTGAGAGCTGCGTTGACACACACGGTCGAGTGCTTAAAGTTGAGCGTGAGAAATTATCTTCACAACTTTACTTTCACACACAAAAAAAATAACCCCCCCCCCACGTGGATACAAAGGTCACTATCGGACTTTGGAGATACGCAGGCACACACCCAATGTTCTTCCCAGAGATACAACAACAAAAATCTCCTTTGCCTGAAGCAACACCAAAATGTGTTTGAAAGGGCCAGATAAGCACACTCTGGCAAACCCATGGCAGTATTCAATGGAATGTTGATACATATATTAACATATCAATGTGCTTTTATATCCTTTGCTCGTGTTGGTTGCTAAATTGTTGTTGTTTATGCAATTTCATATTTAGTACATCATTATAACATTTTGTCTTAAGTTGTCTTATATATTTAATGTGCAGGTAGTGTGCACTACGCGCGGTGAAATATGCATCAGAGAGATGGACATCAACAAGAAAATGGAACAGATTCTGCAAACAGTAATGAAGAGATACATTCTTGGATATTTTTTTTATTTGTTTACCAGGCAAGGCCCACTGAGCTACGTGGCTCTTTATTCAGAAGCGACCTGGACACAAATGATAGCTCAACGATGTGGCTTATGATGTGGAAATATAAAGCAGCCAAATACTCTATAGGCATGTTTCTAAATGTGGAGGGAAAAAAAACCGGTGTGCCCGGAGGAAAAAAATCCATGCGGCCATGGGGAGAGAGGCACGCAAACTCCACCTATACAGGTACCAAGATCGGGATCGAACCCACGTCCTTCTGCATACCAGGTGAGGGAGTTGGCATCTCGCCACCGCGGTGCCCAATCACGCTGAGAGAAAGAGGAACATGGATCTAGTTTAAAGACATCAGGTTAGTGACATCATTCTAACTGTTACGAGACGTTAAGAGGACTTAGGAAACGCACGTCGCTCTAGATGATGCGAGCCAATGGCCAAGAACAAATGTCGGAGAGGCAGCCAAGGGCAGGAACGCGCCCGAAAGAACAACTACTGAGGAAATGAAGTAATGAAAGCAGCGCGTGTATGTATAGGGGATTTCTTTCGCACCGTACGTAGCCAACCGTGCTAATCGGAGGTATGGGTGCCAGTGCACGGTGGCTCATTGTATTGCAGAATCGTGAACGATACTAAAAGCTTGGAAGGCCTTCATCCAGCAGTGAATTGATAATGGCTGATGATGATGTATAATAAATACTTTGCTATTTTTCCAGGTTTCCAAAAAACGCGATTGTATTTGATGCACTAAATACATTGCGTATGCAACCCCATTTTTAAACGAGCACCTGAATACCGAACATGTATTCCTCCCTTTTGGCTGTGTTACACTGTGTGTATATATATAGTACAGGTAATCTCTTACCGAGCACCCGACAAATGATTTGCCCAGCTGTGTCACTGAAGATTAGGCATGTGTGTGGTGGCCTCCAGGGATTTGTAATTATTTGGTTAACAGTCCCAACGTTGTAACCCTTCAGAATTTTGACAATCATTGGCAAGGGAAAGGAAATATGTTATGGGACCAAATGAGAGAAGAAAAAAAACTTTCTTGTTGTGCGTAGGAATTGGAATGATGCGGAGGCAAAATCTACGTGGAGCTTTGAAAGTTGTGACTGGTTGGGCCCACCTTTGGTTTAATCTTAAGCCACCTAGTCAATACATTCGGCTGTGTTTATTTATCTTCACTGCTGCCCATGCCTCATTTTGTCACACAGTGTAAATGTTAATGCCCCTGGCATTCCCCCAATTGGGTTAGATGCCAACTAACCCAATTCTCAAGCTGACACCAATCCAGCTAGTGTTGTGTCAATTTGGATCACACTGACACACATGTAGAGGTGTTTTGTGAAAGAATGCTGTTTGTACAGAGACAATCAGTATTCACATACCTTGTTTATCCTCATGGACTATTGTGGCAAATACTTTCAGCAATCTGCTGTTAAGACCAGCATGGTCTACAAAGAAGATGGTCTGAACCAAGGCCATAGCCATGGAGTCAACATTGGGGGGGACCAAATCTTCCAGGGTGTCTGGGAGTCCCAACCCAGAAAAAATATCTAAATGTGAAAACTAATTTCCTGCCCAAAATATTTAAAAATTCACTAACACATGGGGTGATTTTTTTTTACAATAATGTATAATAGTGCATTGTATTACATTGCTCTGTTTTTACTTTTTTACCATTTCTTGTTTCATTGTATGTAATGGCAGAGATTAGGGATTAATAAAGTACAACCATAACCACAATCATATGAACTGAATTCTATGCATTGATTTATATGAAGACAAGTCCAGATATTGTGGCCAAGGTTTACCAAATTGTTATTTTTATTTACATAGCATAGCAATTATTTTCTAATAGCAATATATTGGGGGGGGGGGGACATTTTGAGCATATTTGAATATAATACGGCCTTGGTCTGGACATAATCACGCCCAGCCACCTTTGTCTCAACAGTACTGATGGTCACGTGCTGTTTGAGTTTGTGTTGCCCTAGAGAGAACAAGGATAGGTTCAGATATCACACACCACCAAATTGAAACCAGGTTAATGGGGTTGTATTGCAGTTCTTAAACAAAATTCGCCATTACTCCTCACGTCTGCACATCAGCTCCCTCACCAAGAGAGCACAACAGAGGATGTACTTCCTACAGCAGCTGACGAAATTCAACCTGCCAAAGACAATGATGGTGCAATTCTATACAGCAATCACTGTATCCATCCTCACCTCCTCCATAACCGTCTGGTACGCTGCTGCCACTGCCAAGGACAAGAGCAGACTGCAGCGTATCATCCACACTGCTGAGAAGGTGATTGCCTGCAATCTACCAACCCTCGAGGACCTGCACACCTCGAGGACCATGAGGCGAGCGAGGAAGATTGTGGCCGATTCCTCCCACCCCGGACACTCTCTGTTTCAGCTACTCCCCTCCGGCAGAAGGCTGCGGTCCATCAGGACCAAAACCTCACGCCACAAAAACAGTTTCTTCCCGTCCGCTGCTGGCCTGTTAAACAAGGCCAAGGGCTTACACTGACTTTAACATTTTATCTACAAAATGACACCTTGCCAATATTAACTATGTTACCCTATTTGTATGTTTTTTAGATCGTATCTTATAGCTATTTTATATTCGAAATGTATTCAATTTTATATACTGTAGCCCCTTGGTGTTAGTTAGACTTTGAACCCTTATTATAGTAAGACTTGTTTACCACTTATTTAAGATTTTAGATTCCTATATGTTGAATGTATGCACCATCCTGCCAAAGTAAATTCCGTGTCTGTGTGAACTTACATAGCGAATAAAACCCTTTCTGATTCCTTTCTGATTCTGATATCAAGACAAATACAAAGATCCTCCTCATAGCCTGAACATCCGTTTGGGGCAAGTGCTGTTAGTGAGCACCTATGTGGGCAGACACAGCATACGAGCGAATGGGCGGCAGCACCACGCCCATTGGCGATGTTTACACATCGCGCCATTTGTGCTGAGTCGACCGTTTCAAATAATCATCACTGGTGTTGGCCGTGAACGTAAATCGAACTTGGGTAACTGGGTTCGTAGCACATTGTGCTAACCGCTCCACACATCTACACATGTGTTCACACACATATAAAACAGCTACGCTGATATTGCATGAATACAGTAGCAAATTACACATCATAAGAGAAGTCAGGTAAGGAAACACAATACCTTACACATAGACATCTGTTGAACCAGCAGGTCAAAAGACGTCACTTACTCCTTCTTTCCTCGTACTGCTCGACTTTGGAAATCCCTCTCATCGTCTCTTTCCTAAGTTCTAAAAACCTCGCTCTTGTCTAGAAAATGTCAACTTTTACCCATTGCACCTTCGACAGCGCTGTTTGTTACTGGCCGTTCGCATGTTGGGCCTTTCGGCCTGTGCGTACCAATTTTTTATTTAAAATATTTACATATATAATTCGTTGATTAAATAAAGATATTGGATTGTTTTTTTATTCCAAAGAAGGGAACGTTCTTGCAATTTCTCCTGATGGATTTCTTTCGGAAACAATGCTGTTCATAGTGAGAAAGTAAAAATAAAACTTGAACAGTTATATTGTATTGAGCGAAAAAAATGTTTATATAAATGAATTCGTACGTAATTCATAACATAGTTATTGAAATCAATAATCAAAGAGCTGCATCATTGTCATATATATTAACATAAATATATGAAGAAAACAATCTTACAGCTCGTGTATGCAATGCATGGAAGTAATGTTTATTTACGTATCATATATATACATGTGTGGTTGCATTTCTATATTCGATGTGCATTATTTAATCAACTCCTAACAAATCACTTGCGTTATCAGTGGATTAAAGCAAAAGCACAATGGGCTTTATTTTGTACATATTTCCTTATGTGTGTTATGCTGTTTGTAAAACAAATGTAACAATACACTTTGATGAATAATGCAGATTCACATTACCCGAGCCATCACAGGTTTGCAGAAAAAAAAGCAATGGCTCTTCATTGTGGCTTTTCCAACTCAGGGACAAATGGATTCTTCCTTGGGACTGGCGCGCTGATGAAATAAACATGCGAAAGATCAAGACCCAAAGGTCATTACAGCCAATAACAGCAGCTTCCAAAGCTGTCTCACCACTACAAAGGGAAACACTTCCTCCAAGGCCTACTCTTCCGAGAGTATCCGTCTCTCTGACTTTTGGTCTTTCCCCTTGGTCACTGATCTCTGAGAGTCACTCCAGTGCCTGTCTCAGTAATCTGCCCTCATCCTCCATCCCGCATATGTGCTCCACCCAGTCCGGTGTCCCGTTTCTGATAATGTCTGTAATTAATGCTTTCCTGCCTCGTTATAAATTTGGAAGATGCTCACGCTGGCATGGCATGTAATTCCTACCATTTTTAAAAGGCACTTACATTTGAAGGGCCGGTAGCCTATTTCGAAGTAAAGTCACGTAGGTAAAAACATTAAAACAACAAAAATCACGACGTTTCGGCCACAACACAAGCGCCCTTCATCAGGTGAAGGGACCAACCTGTCCAGCGGACAACGCTGTCCGCTGGACAGGTTGGTCCCTTGTTTAAATTGTTTACCTACGTGACTTTACCGAATAGAACCAAAGAGTATTTCGAAGTAGTTCATAAAAGTCAAGCTTGCCTACTTTGACATCAGTGGGTGAAAGATAAAGGAGCAGCCCTGAAATAGCCTGGTCACACCAACACTGGTAGAAGGGCCTTAACGAAAGGGATATACAGGGACTCCTCTACTAACGAACGAGTTAGGTTCCACAGGTCTGTGTTCGTAAGTCGATATGTTCGTAAGTCCAACTTTTCGTAATCTTCTGTAGATGTCGATGCCACTTGTTCTTCATGTTCTGCAGGTGTAGAAGTGACCACAGGCATCTCTTGTGGGGCAGTTGAACTTACGACTCTCGGTTCGAACATGCAACTCGGACACACGGACCCGTTTGTTCATATCTCTGAAAGTTCGTTAAGTTGAACGTTCGTACGTAGAGGAGTTTCTGTATGAAGAGCGTCAGTAGAGGGTGTTTGGCCCATGTTGGCCCATGCCGGCCAAACTTTTCGTAAGAGGTCGAAGGAACCCACGTTTACTCCACCACTACATAAAACCTGCCAATCAACTAACCGATGACATCAATGGCACATGTGTGAAGGCCAGATACGAAAAGGCAGCAGCTGCTTTTGCAGCATGGATTGAAAAATTATTAACAATCCCACACAAAAGGAGTTGTAGATACCACGAATGTGTTAATGCCTTTCATATGCACTTCAGTGGGGTACACAGGTGCGGCAGGTGATGATCGACCATTTCAATAAATGCCTTCACATGTTTAGGAATACCGTCACACTCTTGATCCAGTACTCAAAGGGATCACATGCGGCATGACCGCAGGTGCCGCATGTATTATGATGATGAGGATGAATTGCAGAAACTCGTTCCCGTAATAATGTACAAGCGCATCAAGGTATGCGATCGTAATCAATGTGGCGAACACGCTCTGACGGGGAATACATAACAGTTGCCATGGGTGTACGACGTTATACACGTGCAACTGAGTTGTCTCATAGTCCCTCGTGGATGCTTGTCGGCCATTGCAATGGTCAGCACGCTGGACTGGCAATGCAGAGGTCACCAGTTCAATTCAATCTTCCGGCACAGCGGTTGAAATAATGGTGCATGTCTTTTTAACCTCCCCTCCCCCGCATCCACCCTCCTTCGCCTCTGTTCACCCATCAGTATAAATCCGTAAAATCACAGTCAGTCGGTGAGCAGGTCGAGTGCGGTGGGGGATACTCACCCCATTTCTTCCAAAACGTCTGTCCAGCATGGAAGAATTTGCCAAATACCGTCTAGAGTAGGTCATTTGGTGAATACCATCTCATTCAGGGCAGGGATATGCTTTAACTGTCTGTGACTTTGACTTGCTAACACCCAGAACCAAAGAGAATATGAACCAATTTTGCACGTAGCTTGATATTCACTCGAGCTTCGGAGCATGAAAAAGAATAGAACGGTACCCTCTGGGCTTGGAACATCTTATTGTACATCATAAGATTTCAGTGTTTGCTCGACTTTCCATGTACGATATGATCGTTACGCCTGCTTTACAACTCTGCACACATTCCGAAGTGGCCATTTTATATATATATACATATGTCCCATTGTTGCTTATAAAGTGTGTTGGTTAGAGAGGTGACATAGGGGGTACGTTTTCTCCTGTCCAAGCAATACGTTTTACCAGTCTTGTGCTATATTAAATCTGCCTTCATGGCTCCATTAGGGTCGGGGGTGCTTCCAGTGCTCGCCGAGCTGCATTGGCTTACGGTTGCCGAACGAATACATTTTGAGGTCGCACTCATTGCGCACAAAGTGCCTGCCACAGATGAAACCACAAAACCTTTGCTGATCTCGTCAAGGAGCATCAACTATCAAGCGAACTCCGGTCATCCTTGCAGCGGCGGATTTTGGCTAGCCGTCGAACAGAGATGGTGACTGCATCGCACGCTTTCAGATGCGCTTCTGCAGCCGTCTGGAACGGTTCTTCCTTCTGATATTAGGATGCCACTGAAGTTATGCACTTTTAAATCTGGATGTAAAACTAATTTAGTTGGAAGTGCTTTTTGTGTTGAGTTTGTCCCCCCCCCCCCAATACCTCCGATTGGCGCAGTTGGCTACATACGGTGTAAACGAAGTTCAACATGCATGCATACAACCTCAAAATAATCAGTGTGCTGTAATTTAGCCTATGCTTACATGAAGATGAAGGCGCAGCCCTGCAATTGCTTGCTCATGACATTCATGTTGGAGGGGCCTCCACTAGAGGGAGTTCTCGATAGCCACCTCTGGATGGTGTTTATTCCACTCTTCCACAATGGTCAGACGTCTTTGCAGGGATGAACCCCACACCTCCCTCACCACATGCAACCTGCCGATCTACAAATTGTAGTCTGCCCATCTATACGCTGTGGTAGACAGAGTTGTGGGTTTGAGGAGGCTTGCACAATGTGTCAATTTGCAGTGCCCTGGAGATTGCGTGCACCAGTTGGCCTGCACTGCAAGTCCAGTGTGTTACATATTACACCAGCCCAGCATTCATCTCCCGCTCTTCATCCTTTCACAGAAAATACTTGCGCAAACTATTAATTCTACTTTTCTTATTTCTGTTGTGGTATTGAGCTTCATCGTGGCCCAAATGAAAAGAACTCGAATAATTCTGTAGATTTTCTGGCAGGAAAGGTGTTGGTGTTCTACATGTCAACATCAGAGGGCTTGTGGTTAAATTAAGTCAACTAAAACTAGAAGTGGCAAATCTTGACCCGGACATTTTTTGCCTAACAGAAACATTTCTCACTCCTGCCGTCAATGACAGTGTTCTCTGCTTGACGTCCTATTGACAAATGCCCCTCACAATTTCACACTGACTGGTGTTCTCGGTAATAACCTTTGTGATCACTCCTTCATTTTTGGGGTGAGATCATCAGCCATACCTAAAGTCCCCCCTAAATTGGTTGAGAAGCACTCTATGAGACACGCACTCAGGCATTTACTAATAATGTGCTTCACTCGGATATTGACAAGGTCTGTGATATCCCCAACCTGACTACGGCTTGGGAGACCTTCAGGTACACGTTTCTCCCAATTCTTAACAAACATGCTCCGTTGGTTAGATTTAAAACTAAAGGCAACCACCCACCATGGTTTGATCCTTTGATTACAAAGCTCACAAAAACTAGGGACAAGGCTTGGGCATGTGCTCAGAAAAGTAATTTTGTCAATGACTGGCTAGAATACAGGATTTTAAGGAATAGATGTGCCAAAAAAAATACGGCATGCAAAAAATGCCTACTTTTCCTCCACTCTCCTGGAATCACATGGAAATGCCAGGATTTTCTGGAAAACAATCAAATGTATCGACAAGAAATCCAAAACAGACAATCTGCCCGTTGAGCTTAACCGAAATGGGGAATATTTTTCAGATCCCCAAAAAATAGTTGACAATTTTAACCTGCATTTTTCTGAAGCTGGTAATCTTTTTGATAATGTATTGGGAGTCACCCCTGCTCATGCAAATTCCTACACCCCTGTCCAAACATTAAACGAATATAGTTTCCAGCCAATCCACAAAAGTAATGTTCTGAAACAACTGTCTTACCTCAAAGGGTCCTCCTCTACCGAAGCAGATAGTATTCCCGTCTTTGCTCTACTAACTGTTGGTCACCTAATATACAAACCTATAGCCCATATTTTCAACCTGTCCATCAAAGAAGCATCAGTTCCTCTAGAATGGAAACATTCCTATGTCCGTCCACTTCACAAAGGGGGCCCTAAAGATGACCCAAATAACTACCGACCTATCTCAATTTTGTCCCCATTGATGAAATTTTTTGAAAAATTATTGACCTGCCAAATTAGCAGTTTCCTGTCCACCAATCTAATACATCTAAAACAATCTGGGCTCTGAAAAAAATACAGCACCACATCTGCTGCATTAGACCTCTGAATCACATTTACAGTAGCCTTGATAATAAGCAGTACTGTGCCTGTCTTTTTCTAGACCTGTCCAAAGCTTTTGATGCAGTAGACCACAACATTTTGCTTAGTAAACTAAGTTGCCTCGATTTTTCCGAAAACGCAGCAAAATGGTTACAAAATTACCTCTTTTCTCGCACCCAAACTGTATTCACAGATGGTTGGAGGTCAAACAGTGTTAAGATAACAAAAGGGGTTCCACAGGGTTCCATCCTCGGCCCCCTTTTGTTCTCTCTTTATGTCACTGACCTGGATCATTCCAGGGTAAATCTTTTTGCAGATGACACGATACTGATTACTGCTGGCTGCTCTCCGGATGACGTGATTGCTAAGCTACAGGGTGATTTCAACAAACTACAACATTAGCTAGTTGCTCTTAAACTAGTCCTGAATACCTCCAAAACCAAGGTGCTATGCTTCTCACCAGGACTAAAGCAGGAAGTTATTTTTCCCCAATTACATTCCTGAAATAATTATCAAATAGAGCAAGTCAATATCTATAAGTATATTGGGGTCATCCTGGATTCAAAACTGAATTTTGAAGATCACATTTATTATATTGATAAAAAGACAAAAATAAAAATTGGTTTTCTGTATTGACACAAGCACTGCTTCCCCCCCAATGTTCCGGTTGGAATTGATAAAAGCTACCATACTGCCTCTACTTGACTACTGTGACATCGTGTATAAATCAGATTCCATCGATCACTCGGCCTTAAGATTTACATTGAACTGCCCATATAGGACTCACCACTGTGATCTCTACATTGGGTTAAACTTAACATCTCTTAATGTTCGACGGCTTGTGCACCAGATCGTATTTATTCACGATGTACTTACAAAAAAATCCGCAAACTACCTGCTGGATCTCCTCTCTGTTTCAAAGAACAAATTTGACCTCAGGTCTTCGCTCATTTACCAGCTTCACATTCCCTATTGCCGTACAAAACCTGGAGGAAGGGCCTTTGCTATTGATGCCCCCAGGGTCTGGAATGCTATTGCCAATAAACTGCAACTTGAATCGCTACCAATGAGATCTTCTCTCAAAACTTCTCTAGAGGAGTTGTACATCCCTAGCTTCCACTGCTATTCATTTGCGTAAAATAAAATAAAATGTTTCGCTCCGGATGACGCTGCAAAGCATTATCTGTATTTTGATCAAGCGTGCTGATCTTAAAGGTGCATTAAAAAATTTGATACTCCGACTGATGCTTCTGTTGTTGTGGAGTAACTCATGCAGCCAGCTATGGCTCTCGGATTTGGTGTTACATGTTATTTATGTAGTTTATTGTAAAAATTCGGTCAGTCCCTATGATCACTGTTACGTTGCAATTATGGCTTTATTTTTTGGTGATTTCGAAAAGTTTTTTGGTTTGGACATGTTTGTTTTGTTGTAGTACGGAGTTAGACTGACGGCCTTAAACTAAGTTTTCTTGTGGTTGTTGTTGTTGTTTGACATGCATCCCACTGGGATTTTTTGCACACAGCGTTGGTGTACGGTGCTTTTTTCAGGAATATTTTGCTGTTTTTTCATGGATTTTCTGTTTGCACAGTCACATAATCACTTTAAGATGTTTTCTTGTTCGTGTTTTTTTGTTTCCTTGTGGTTGCATCCGATTCAAGAGCCGAATGGCTCACAGGGCTATACCAAAATAAATAAACTGAAATTGAAAAATTAACTGAAATCTGTCTTATGCTCTGTTAAAGCTCAAAAAAATAAAGTGTGTTTATTCCACCTGCGTATGCATGGACTTAATACATATTTTCAAGTGATTTGCAAGATTAGGCGGTGTTGTGCTTGCGACACGGCCAATATGGTCTGATAAATTACTAATATTTTGTCAGACAATTGTTTATGTAAACAGAGTACAAAGCCTTCTTGCAAATGACCTTCGTTCTCGTTACAATGGTGCCCTGTGCACATAGAGTTACAGAATAATGCCACATTGTTTTACAAAACCAATGCATAAAGCATAGCCCAGAAATCCACGTGCCTTTTGAGCTATGGGAGTTGTTATTTCGTTGAGTGTGCCATGCTTCTCCATGTCGAGTCAGTGCGGGTTGGTGAAGGGTGTGGCCTGAGACTGATTTCAGCGTCACTCGCCACCGATGTTAGCCGTGAAACTGAACTCGGGTTGCCGGGGTTCACTCGGCAGTCCGCGGATCACCGTGCCGCCGTTCTAGCCCATGGTATAAATCAATATAAGTGGAGAACAATATATATATACCGTGGAACAACAACAAATGAATGTGATGAATCTCCAAGCAGTAAAAAAAAATCTTGTTTTTACAAATGATAATCTTTAACAAAAATGTACGGCATTGGTGTATTTTTGGAAATTATTTATTTTGTGGTGCAATGTCTAATCCAGCTTAGTTTTTTTAATCGTAAAATTACAATCTGGTCTGTGTTAAAGGGAACTTTGCTTCTCTGCTTCTAAATCAGCATTTTGCCACCGTAAATGACATTTCATAGCTCTGTTTACCTCAATTCATAATTCCCAAATGTCTTAGCTCACAGTTGTTGTTAGTGCTGTGTTTGCTTTACAAAACTTTTACAAATCTTTTCAACTTGAGGCCGTTATTTAACATTTTTGTTTTCAAAAGTATTTTTTTCTTATGCAATTATGTGACAAATGCCTCCCCTCCATTGCATTATGCGCGCTCGTATGGGCATTTCTCCGCGTTAATCTTCGTCACAGATTGGCGGCTGCAATTAATAAATGGCACTGGAATTTTAGAGATGTGGAAGTGTTTCAAAGACGTAACCAACTCAACGCATTTTAATGCGACTGTTTTCACCTAAATGTGCCTTCTCTGTGGCAACTTACTTGCTAGAAATGCATAAAAAAACCACCCTGGTGAATACAAAAAGAAGTAACCTCATAACGTTTACAGGAAATTGCCGTTAAAATATAAGCAAATAATTTAATTACCCACAGTTGTGCCGCAAATATTGTCACGTGACTTACGCGCGCGCGCACACACACACACACAACACGCGCGTATTTCCTTATTGCTTCACCCACTTAGCCCATTTTTTATCGCTTTTCAAAACATGTCCCTCTGGGTATTTCTTAAAATGGTTTCCGTTTCTGCATAAAAAAAAAATATAATGCAGACTGATTTTTTTTGTTTTTTAGCTGTTCCCATACATTTGTTTCTGCCTTTTCCTTTCCTGTGCGTGCGTTATTTGAATGCGACGATGTTAGCGTGCAGCGCACACGGGTCATTGTTGCAGGTTTGTTAGACTAACGTATTTCACGTGCGCGTGGAAACTCACGGTCATCCCTCGTTCCTGCAGGAGGTCTCCTCGTGTTAATAATTGCACGAGTGTGTTTCAAACGATTCTTCATCGCGATAAAATTGACTCAAATTGCTAGTTGTCCTCATACAATAAACACCGTTTAAATTGTAAAAAAAAAAATGAAACGTTTGTTCCATGCAAATAAGGAAATAAGCATCATTTGTCGCCACCGTAATTGCATGTATTTATCTTTTCTTTCTATCTATGCGGCAGCAGAAATTGAATGGATGTGTCCTGCATAGAAATCTTCAGAATGTTATAGCCATGTGCATTGTTGTGGGTGCATTACACAGCATATTGTGGGCTTGCTATGTAAAAGTGCATCGGTGCCTCAAATGTAAAAGAAAATATTTTTACGCTTGTGATATATTATTCAAGTCACGCTTGTAATTGTTGATTATAAATATATGGAAAAAAAATCAGTCTAACGGAACATATAGAAATATATACAAGGGAATATGGTTATAGAAGGTGAAGGCGTAAACCCCGCAACTACTTCCTCACACTACTGCTGGTGCAAGGTCCTTTACTAACTCACCCAGAGGGTATTTGCCCCACGTTGACCATGCATGTTGCAAAGTGGTGGGAGTTATATTATTACCGTGGTGCGAAACCGTTGGATTTATGAAAAAAACGACAGTTGCACCGTGCACAAATACTGCACCGGCATGTGGATGGTTAATTGGTCAAGGCAGCTGCATGGGACAGTCGGATATGCACCGTTGTACCTTAATGTTTTGTGGGAAGTTAGCAGCAAGATCATCGCTTGGCGAGACTGATGCTCAGCCGTAGGAATGTGCAATGTTCACCACTGACGTATGGCTGCTGAAAGCTCGATTGAGCAATGGATGCGCTGACGTCGAGAGCCATTTACAATGCAGCAGAGGGTGAATGTGCTTTTGTCAACATTGTAGCTGCTTAGCTGCCAAGCTGCGTTCAGTGCAGCTTTGCCACGCATCATCCTTCAAGTCTACAAAATGGGTCGGAAGCAAAGGTCTCACTCCTGGGATATGCATTCGTGCAGTTAGCAACCTTGATATGGGGGATGCTGTCGTGGTGCAAGGGTGAGCACGATGGATTTGCAATCCAGAGGTAGCTGGTCTGATACAATATTTTCTGGCATGGTTCTGGTGTGGTTTCGAATGACGATAGAAATACAGCAATAATGAGTTCTGCACTTGGGCTGGTTTGGAAATATACTCCACTCAGTTAACAGTATGTTTTCTTAAATACGATGCTCTGGTGTCTTGGTTAGCACACTGGACTTGACATTCAATGGGTAGTTAAAACAATTGACACGTTTCCAGTCTTCAATATTGGATGATGGCAGATCATATCATCTTGTTTTCAATTATGGCTCATAATTGAAACAGTTGAAACAGTGGTAATTGTATTAAATCCACCGCCTCTGTCCACCCAGCAGTATATAAATGGATACACCACAATTAGTCAATTGATAAGTCTCGTGTAGTGTGCTAAAATGTGGCTACTCTGATCTCTTTGAAGACCTCTGACCAACATGGAAACTTAAACCAAATACCCCATAGAGGGCCTCTCTACAGCTCCCGACAGCTAAGGGCTTTCCTCCAGCAGTGGCATGAGCAGGTAAATGCAGGCCAGCAGTTAGTTATTTTTTTAGTTGGCAACCTACATATTTTGGTGGTCACGTGGAGTGCATTTCTGTTATTGCGGAAGCATTCTGTAATCTGTAATTGAGCCTTGGCAAGCTTTGCATCTTCAGTTTCTGCCCTTTGGGGAGGTTTCCACCATACATTCTAGATTAGTAGATTTGTTTGTGATTTCTAATGGCAGGCACAGTCGACCGTGAACCAGTTAGCATAACAGTGCGCCAACAATCTGAACCATATAAATTAAGTCATGCGTGCTCTCATTAGCAAAATGCTTAAGTATCCAATAAAGCTTTATTATCCATGAATCCAGCAAATGTTAGTACCAGACTACAGAAATTGCGATTCTTGCAAGTCAAGCTTAATTTATTCTCAAGCGTTGTGCTTTATTAAATTTGTACGGCATTCCGGGGAGAAACGGTGCTCGGGCGATTGCTGCGCCAACACCAGAGCTACTGCTTCCACCTATTTGGAGGGGGGAAACGTGCAGAAAGCCTCCTGGCAGCCGAACAATTGAATGCAAGTCGAGCGTATTCGTGTGTACACAAACAATGGGATTAGAATTGAAGGGGTTTTAACGCGAGGCGCGCTCCTAAATAAATGCATTACCGCAACCACTCCCACACCCACCTCGATCTCTTCACCATCGCGCATTCGCCAGTCGGACATGTTCAGCATTGCTCGCGTTGCCATTTCCCCATGTGCTCTCGTCACTCTCCTTCCCGTCACTGACTTCACGCTACGCCTCACTCCTTACCACGGCGCTTTTGTGCCACGCTAGGTGCACTTTGAGGCCACGTGAGGCCTTCTGCGCACACGCGCGCGCACGCACGCTTGCACAAAGACAAAGATCCCCCGCGTAGCCTTAACAGACTGTTGGAGCAAGTGCTGTTAGCGAGCACCTATGAAAGCCGGCAGGGCGCACGAACGGGTGGGTGGCCAGCACCACGCCCGACCGCCTTTGTCTCCCCCAGTGGCGATGTTTACACACCGCACCAGGTACTCATTCGAGGCTGAGTCGACCTAGGGGAGGCCCAGCACCGGTTTAGATAATCGTCACCGGTGTTGACCGGGAGCGGGAGCCGAACCGCGCATTCGCGCGCGTGCACGGTTCGTGTGGAAGCAGGGTTTGAGGGTGGTGGAGCTCGGTGTGCAAAGGGGAGGCTTTTTTTCGGTGTCTCTATTTTTTTTATTCCGAATGCCTCACAAAGCCTAATGAAGCAAGGTGGGCCATAACATTGATCAATTATAATTATTGCTCGCTCGCGACTGAACGTGGGAGAATCGCACAGCGACTTGTCGCAACTCCTCGCTCGACCCTCCACTCGCTCAACCTTGCGTGCCTGCAATTCCTCACTCCCCGGAGGCGGATGGAGCGGAAGCATTGGTTGGCGCTGTGAAAATTCACTCCATTAAGGCCTACGGTTAAGTTCCAATTATTATTATTTTTTTCTTATTTTTGTTATCACCGTGTGCACGTGGCTTTGAAACATCTGACGCCTGGCAATCGGCACGTTGTTGTTTGTTCTTCTTTGTATGCAACACTGCAATTTTGTTGTTTACAAGCAGAAACATTGGGCAGTGGGGTAAGTGGCAGTAATGCAAAAGTCATACTGAGCTTACAAAGAAAAATGTACCCCGTATAGCCTTAAGAGACTGTTGGGGCAAATGGTCTTAGCGAGCACCTTTGAAGGCCGGCACGGCACACGAAGGGGTGGGTGGCCATGCCCGATCGCCGTTGTCTCCCTCGTGGTGATGTTTACACACTGATCCAGGTACTCAATTGAGGCTGAGTCGACATAGCAGAGGCCCAGGACCGGTCCAGATAATCGCCACTGGCATAGGCCATGAGCGGGAATCGAACCCGGGTCGCTGGGTTCGTAGCACAGCGCACGAACCGCTAAGGTACCGCTCCACACTTAAATTAATACACTGCCTCTCATTACGATCTATCTTAATCAAAAAGTCATCCCGTTCAAACAAGGGGAAGTTGAATTTTTGCTTAAAACTTTCGTGACTGCAGGAATTCATATTCTTGGTTCTTTCAGTAAAGTCACGTAGATAGAAAAGAAACGAAAAAATAATACAATTAAATAAAAATTACATGTAAAAAATAATAAACTGAAAATAATAAAAGCAAAAAACCCACGACGTTTCGATCGCAACGCAAGCGGTCTTCATCCGCCTATTTTATTTTCTTTCGACTTGTCTTTACCGAAAGAACCAAGAATAATGGAAAGTTGGTCATCGTTCCCATTGGTCAGGCTGAGCAAGTGGTAGTAATTTCACATTTTTTTGTCAATGACATCTCTGAATGGGATAATCGCTGTTAGCCTACCGCAAAGTGGTACTCTCTATACCGGAGAGGGCTGATGGGCTCTTGACCAGCATTTGAACTCGCAAACCTTCAATTGCGAGTCGACACTTCTAAACCCCACAGCACCATTCGGCCAAGTTTAGTCATCGCCATTGCTTGTTATGATTACTATCATCGATATACAAATTCTAGTGTAGACCTCTTACCAATGCCCACGTATTATCTGGGAGTAGTAGGCAGTTCAGACGGTGAAACCAGAGCGACGCAAGGCAGATTGCACTGGGCAGATGGGCACGGGAGAAACACAAGCGGACTCTTAATTACAAGGCGCCATCACGAAAGCACTTATGGCTGTGTTTTGCTCCCGCAATTAGGAAACGGAAAGTGAGCCTTTGGCACTTTTCGAGCTTCCAGGGCTAAGGCCACTCACTGCCCTTGGTGACAATAAAGTTATTCTAGACGTCTGTGAACAAAACAAAGCACTTCGTAGCGCATCGGATTCCTCTCGTCTATATAAAGATTCTGATTCTGACCCGATACGATTGGAAAGAATGTGGCATATTGTTGCAGTTTTTGTTCTCTCTCTCTTAAACACTCCTTCTCATGCGAACTCAAATGGCTCTAAGCTGAGTGTTATTACAGACCTGGGAACCCCATATGTCGCCGAACATTTCAGAGTTCAGCGAGGCAGAGATTGACTACGAGACGTTATTTTCTCTTTGTGGTGTCAGTTGTGGTTTTTGTAATGATTCTGGGGGCGCTTTAAATGCTAGCACATGATAGCTACTAATAGGATACTGATGCTCTCACGAGATAGAATAGCAGTGCATATTTTGCAGACTGCATATGTACACTGCGTGCTCATATGTATACACACGCCTGCATGTGTGTTTATATGCTCGCGCACGAATGGCAAACCTTTATTATGCACTATTTTACGCATACACATACGGAGGAGTCTATGTGATTTTAAAATGAGCACTCAGCGGCATACTCAGTGAAACCTGTGTCAATTTACTGTCTCCGAACAAATTCGACGTACAGTGACAGACGTCTAAAAGCGCGATTAATACTCAACGTTTTCCTGGAATTTGTTTTTTTTGTCAATATACTTAAGGAACGTGTACTTGCCATGAACATAGCAAGTTTAGGTGTGGTGCAAAATTCCACCTATTGCAATTTTTATTGCTGGCTTTTGTTTGATCTGTCTGGCTCCAGCCAGAGAAATGTGTGTGTGTGTATGCAAGCGTGAGAGCAGCTTTAAAAGCCTATGAATGTACGCACGCTGTTGTATATGCACGTGGAAGCAGTCTCACCATCGAAATCCAAAGCCCTGTGTGGCATCCCCGACAGCTCCTGTGTTAATCTGGCCCGGGCTATAAGGTACTATATTTCCCATTTTTTTAAATTATTGTTAAATTCCACAACTGACAACCTGCACATTCTAAGATCATAATCCAGCTAGGGGCATCATCATAGACCCATCACGATTGAAAGCAATACAGTTAACACAGGGATATCAAATCTTAATAATACTACGCTTTATTTATTTAGCAAAGCATCACTGAATTGGATGCGTTTGGGATGTGGAAAGAAACCAGAGCACTAGGAGAGAGCCCATGCATAGGAGAGGATGATGACCTCGCAGTTTTGCACCGAGAGCACTAATCCCACACAGGTTCTCGTTGCAATGCATATCCTTAATTTACCGAAACGGAACGAATCATCGGACATTAAACTGAACAACACGCGGTACAACCCGAAAACGCATTGTGGTATTCTGCTCAAATATATTTTAAAATCCATTGCTGTACTGCCACATCATTGGCCACTTCATCGCTCAAGTGCACAAAACCGGCAATTCCGACACAATCTTCCATCCAAGTAGTCATCGAAATAATACAATTTATATCTTTTTTTAAAAGCCATCAGGTCCCAGTAATCGTTTTCAGGAGGGTACAGCATTGTTTTTTTTTTATATTTTTTCCAATGTTTTCAACAAATCAATGAGTGTTTACACACTCAACTACTCTGATGCTCGGCTTCTGATATTTGGTCAACGCCGTACAACGCTGGCTTCGATCACCGCTTCACGTTCGTTCGCGCAAATGAGGAAACACTTGGGACTTCTCCCCCCCCCCCCCATCCTCTTCTATACATCATTAGCAACGTCGGCTGAATTTAACCGTTGGGCGACCAACTTGCCGATGCGATTTGATTGTCTCGTTTGGACTTTGATCCCTCGTGTTTCCCATGATCGGCAGGAAGCCGGGGTTGTGGTGGCAGTGTGCAATCAGGCTCATCTTTCACGGGGATAACAAAGTGGCCTCGTGGTGCCCTGGGCTCGGGATGCATGAAGCGAGGGGTGTCTGTCGCGGTGGGGGGGGGGGTATGGGAGGGGTGGGCGTGTGCTGCCCCCCCCCCCCCTTGCATAATGGCTAAGGGGCACGCCGATGTTGATGGGAGAGGCTACGTTAAGTGGGTGGGGGGGGACAGCTAAAAGTCTTCCTCATTACCGCCATGACGCCGCTGATGCTGCTGCAGGGATTATTTGCCTGGCCGTTTTTATTTTTGCACCAGCTCCAGTTTCCCCCCCCCGCCCAAACGCTCACCCCTCCTGCTATTCTTTCTGCCTTTGGTTACACGGAAACGTACCGGGCGCCTAACTGTCAAAAACAAATCTAGGAAGGTTTTCAGCGCGTTGCAGAAGTTGTTTTCAAGACTACACGGTTTTTAAAATGGCAATGATGATCAATATTATTGCTGCTGCTGTTGTCAAATGCAGCATGGGGTAATGCAATGTTATACCCCATGGTGTGTGTGTTTGCAAAATTGTATTTGTAGTTATAATGATATTTAAATATATATATCAGTTTAACACGTATGCTTTTACGACCAATATGAACCATAATAAAGGCGTTTTTTGGGTTTGATTCCGTAAATATAAACGTGACAAACCATAATAATTGGCTGTGTCGGGTGGTGGCGGGTTTAATGACACATTTACTTTCATGCGATCTCACCCAGAAGTGTTTTATTACGTATATACATTTCAGAGGAACAATGGTTATTGCACTGAACTATTATCCCAATGACCTGTTTGATTCTTGGTCACGCACAACATTGGGAATTGCTACCTTATTTTAGATGGGTCTCCATTCTATTGAATCGGCCTAAAATGACCACTCTACGTTTAGAACCATATCAACATTGGCATTACTGAGACGAAGGCAAGATTTTAACTAGACCAGCACCGCATGTGCTTTGCCAGCCTTAATATGTGCTTGCCAACAGCAACCATCATTGGACGATCTGTACGGGTAAGCAAGTTGATGTATTGCGATTAAAATATATTCATGAAATGTTACATGAGGGCTATGAATTCAGGACATTGTGGGAGTATTCTAACTACCTGCATGAGGATGGTGATGGTGGACGCAGTGGTAGTTTATTATCTAAATGCGGATAGAAAAAAAAAGTACCCCCGATTAACACGGTCGGTTACGTACGGGGCGAAAGAAGTTCACCATACACAATAAGTAGATGAGGCGTAGAGTGTCGTCACCATCAGCCGTGATCAATCCACTGCTGGATGAAGGCTTCCCTGAGCCGCCATCATTCCTCACGGCCCTGTAATGTAACGATCCACCTAGAACATGCACGTGAGCTGATTTCACTGCTCCATCTCAGTGGTGGACGTCCACCACCACCTACCCCCAGGTATTTCCACTCCGTTCGCTTCCACTTCATCGTTACTCTCAACCACCGCCCAGCATCCTCTCTAGAGATGTCCTCTAGTGATGTGTCCTCTAGAGATGTCCTCTAGTGATGTGTCCTCTAGAGATGTCCTCTAGTGATGTGTCCTCTAGAGATGTCCTCCAGTGATATGTCATCCAGAGATGTCCTCTAGTGATGTCCTCTAGAGATGTCCTCTAGTGATGTGTCCTCTAGGGATGTCTTCTGGTGATGTCCTCTAGAGATGTCCTCTAGTGATGTGTCCTCTAGCGATGTCCTCTAGTGATGTGTCATCTAGAGATGTCCTCTAGTGATGTCCTCTAGAGATGTCTTCTAGTGATGTGTCCTCTAGTGATGTGTCCTCTAGAGATGTCCTCTAGTGATGTGTCATCTAGAGATGTCCTCTAGTGATGTGTCATCTAGAGATGTCCTCTAGTGATGTGTCCTCTAGAGATGTCCTCTAGTGATGTGTCCTCTAGAGATGTCCTCTAGTGATGTGTCATCTAGAGATGTCCTCTAGTGATGTGTCCTCTAGCGATGTCCTCTAGTGATGTGTCCTCTAGAGATGTCCTCTAGTGATGTGTCCTCTAGAGATGTCCTCTAGTGATGTGTCCTCTAGAGATGTCCTCTAGTGATGTGTCCTCTAGAGATGTCCTCTAGAGATGTGTCCTCTAGAGATGTCCTCTAGTGATGTGTCCTCTAGAGATGTCCTCTAGTGATGTGTCATCCAGAGATGTCCTCTAGTGATGTGTCATCCAGAGATGTCCTCTAGTGATGTGTCCTCTAGAGATGTCCTCTAGTGATGTGTCCTCTAGAGATGTCCTCTAGTGATGTGTCCTCTAGAGATGTCCTCTAGTGATGTGTCATCCAGAGATGTCCTCTAGTGATGTGTCATCCAGAGATGTCCTCTAGTGATGTGTCCTCTAGAGATGTCCTCTAGTGATGTGTCCTCTAGAGATGTCCTCTAGTGATGTGTCCTCTAGAGATGTCCTCTAGTGATGTGTCCTCTAGGTATGTCCTCCAGTGATGTGTCCTCTAGAGATGTCCTCTAGTGATGTGTCCTCTAGAGATGTCCTCTAGTGATGTGTCATCCAGAGATGTCCTCTAGTGATGTGTCATCTAGAGATGTCCTCTAGTGATGTGTCCTCTAGAGATGTCCTCTAGTGACGTGTCATCTAGAGATGGGTCCTGCAACCGGGTTGCTCGTTTCTGTTGGCATCCATGAACGAGTTGTGTCAATTATTTGACATTCATATGACAAGTGCTAAATCTGTCCCTTAAACAACCACTGTTGCATGTATGTATGGTGAACTTATTGCACACCGTACCACTAACCCAAAATCCTTTATTACGAATAATATTGGTCGTGAAAGCCTACGTGTTAAATACACTGCACCGCGTTATTACTTCCCACAGTGTGGTAATTATTTTATTGTCTGTTGAGCCATTTGTGAATAATAAATGTAGCTGATTTGCCTCCCTCTTCCTCTGTCAGATACACTCTTTTTCCCCCGACCACCTTACAAAACTCAAATGTTTAGCTCTTTGAGCCTTAGGCATGCGGAGTGAATCCGGAGAAGCCTAAGAATAATATACATTAGAGGCTCTTCCTAATAGCCTGTACTTAAGAAAACATTTGGCGTGTTGGCATTTTCTAACCGAGCAAGACCTATTCAATGCACTTAAAAGCTTTGCTGAATTCAACTCTTAAATAAACCTACATTTGGCTATGAAACATTCTGAATAGCTCTTGAATTTAAGAAAAATTGTTAATGAAAATTGTATGGATTAGTTTTTTTTATTTTATTTCTCTCCACATTCAAATGTGTACGTCAAAGAAAATAGCAAACAGATAACATTTTCTGGTGACATTTATGCAACCCATTTCATTGGGAAGACTGCCATTATTCCACAAAAATGTATACATTTTTTTCAATTACTCATGTAAATATATTTTCCTTCAACGTTTTTTTCGTAAAAGTGATGTGACTTGCGGATAACACGTGGTTATCGCAACTGCTCAGGTACAAGGCAATCGCAGTGAATATTAAGAAACGTTTATTTTTTTTAGCAGTTTTGAACGTTCCTCATTTTTACTTTCATGAAACCAAATAACGGCATCTGAAATTAAGTGTACTACATAAGCCACTTTTAAAATAATTACTCGTAAAATATTATCAGAGGGAACTAAATCACATTTAAAAAAAAAACGCTGCCAGTCAAAGTCATTGTACATTACTTTTAGAAACATCACAACCTCTGAATGTTCCCAGCCACTGTCATTTGACATGTCTTGCCTTAAAGTGGAGGGAAGCTTTTTATTTACCTCCGTGACATACTCCGGCAATCGCACTGTGGGGCAAATTGCCGTGCGGTCGTCCCGTGTATTTTTGCGAACGACAAGCAGTTATTTAGCCCTCTTAGACAAATCTTCATTCCAGTAATGGAAGAACCCAGCGGGTCTCTGCTCCTTTGAAGAACAGCTTTGTGTCACAACCCCTCACAATGCTGCACTCCATAGCTTTATGTTTTGTATGAATAAAAACGAATAATAAGAAGTATAGCTGGTCATTTGTCGATTTACTGTTGCATATGAAGGCCACCCCATGCCATACTGGTCACGGGGTTGCTTTTTTATGATACATCATCCATGCTGGTGAGTGCGATTGGTGTAGGGAAGTTACCCAAAAACTGTTCGGATATCACTCGCCACTGACGTTAGCCGTGGCTGGGAATCGAGTTTGAGAGGCCTGCTTCAAATTAAGAGAACAGAGAATGTATTTATACTGGAAAAATCCGATGAGCAATGAAGCTCTTTTTCACAGATGCCCAGTAGTTCACAGTTGTCATAGAAAATATGCATATGTTTACGTGCAATTGTGAGTTGTGACGGTGTGCTTGTTCGCACTGTGCTACGATCCTTCTTATTCTTTGTAACGGATTAATAGCAGCAGGCTAGAGATGTAATTTTAGATGTGTTATCCACTCAATTGTCTTTTCAGAAGCAGATTAGATCTCGTCCATTCCTCCTTTAAAGTAATTCAAGACACCAGCAGCAGCAGCGGAGTGTTTACGATGTGGTCGATGGTTTGGGATTGGTGGCCCATATGTGGCATGAGGTGGCCACATCGGCCATGCCCCCCACCCCCCCCGGTCCTGATAAAGTTGATGGTCGATGATTGGCGGCGTGGGAAGTTGAACCCGGGAGGTTCGACGGTAGGGTCCCGTGTGAGATGTCCATTCTTGACGTTGGCCACAGTCCAGACTTGCCTCCATCTCTCGCCTTTCATTTGCCTTTGTGGCGTGGAGTTGAGGCCGCTGCTGTGATCCAGAAGGGGTGGCGTGATTATCGGCAAACAGGCGGCGCTGGCTTTATGTGCCGCTCTATCGGAAGGTGCGGGTTAACGGTATTTTTTAGCTTCAACATGGTTTTGATTGTTTCGCCTTGTATGTCTTTGCCTGCCGGTATATGAATCTGACTTAGACTGACTTAGAATTAGCGCCTGGTGCAATGTGTCCACGCCATCACTGGGGAGACAAAGGCAGCTGGACACATGGCTGGCCACAACCACGACTACTTGGCAAGCTTATAAACAACTGCCCGCCCAAACATTACTCTCGCCATGCTGGCCTTTATAGGTGTTTGCAACGAGCGCTGGTGCCAGTAGTCTGTATTGGTTACTGGGGGATGTTTGTCTTTATTCTATATAGATAAGACATTTATTAGCAATGAGAGTATAATCCATAAGGATGACTTTTCCAACAATGACCTACGTCATAACAATACACATGACTAAATCCAGTGTACAACAAATGAAATTTGTACCAAATGAACAAGAAAAAATACCCTAAATGCGATATATCTCACTTAGAATACATAAACATGCATGCAGTACACAGTATATCTGGATTCAGATTTAATCTCTAAAAGTGCTCACCGATTTTATGTTTTGTGTATAGCCTATGAAACCCACTGAGTGAAGAATACCGTGCATCGTGTCCCCCCCCCACCACCACCACCCCCACCCCACTCTCTCCGAACGGCACGAGTGAAAAAGGAAGACTTTATTTGTGTTAAGGCTCGTCTCGCCGCAAATGGGAAAGTTGCATGCCAACCTGGCGGGAGGCGTGCAGTTTGAATGGCGCACAACAAAGTCTGCGAAAAGCAAACCGAGGCGTCTAAAGTTGTGTTAATTCTCGTTTGTGTGATTTAAATTCCAATGCATGTCATTAGCTGGCGATGTTGTTATGATAATGCGGCCGCATGAGGTTGCTGTTTTTTTACCATTCACGCGATGTCTTATTTATACTCCTGTTTTTAAGCTTCTCTGCATAATCAACAGAATCCTCTATTAACGTTATCAAATGTCTCATTAGTCTTTGTTTTGAATTTCAGAAATGTCTGATGGGCATTTTTAATGCAGTAATTGGTGTTCAAATCTGTCCTTATTGTGTTACCATTCTCACGCGTGCAATGCCATTAGTGCTGTTATTTTATTAACACAGGTGGCATTCAACGAGGAAACTTTGTTACAAATGTATAACTTGTGTGAACCTAGATTTCCAGTCATTTAGACAAAATAAAAACCTATGTTGAGTCCACCATACGTATTAATGAGCTTCGTTTATAATTCAGTGTTGAAAAAATCTAACCTTGAGACATCTGTGTACGTTGTTACGAGGACTTGACCAATACATGTTGATGGATATAGACTGACGAACGATCGACATGCAGGAGAGGATAATGCCGAGCAAATGTTACCAGAAAAAAAATGAACTTGGACCACGTGTGCAGAGGAGGTAATGCACCTGCAGAAAAGCGGGGTTATTGGTTGCTTACACTGGGGAATGACGGAGGGCTTTCCCACAGCAGTGTCTTGGGAATGAAAAGCTGATGATGATCTGAGCAGCTGTATAGCCAATTCACTCACGGGTCAGTCACTTCAGACCAGATTTGTCTATTTCTGGGCGGAATTAACCATGCACAGTCTGCCGTTAAGGAGAATTTAAAGATGTATGCGATAGCGAAGGTACGACGTTTATGCATCAGTTAATTTATATATGTTTTATTTACTGGACATCGGTGAAAAAAAGAGCGTCTTGGCTTATTGGATTCCTCGAGTCTAAATAATTGTTCTGATACATAAAATCATCATCATTACGCATCGGTTAATCCACTGACTCATGCAGCCTCGCCAATCCACTGCAATATATCATGATCCCGTATATATCCACCTAGCTACACGTGAGTTGATTTTATCACTCCAATGCATCGCTGTATATACCCTCACATGAATGATCTTCCAAAAAAGTACATAAACTGTATATTAGGGTTTGTTTTAATGCCTGTCCTCCCATATGTATGTATGTTGAACTTCTTCTGCACCATACGTAGCCAACCGTGATAATCGCAGAAGCGGGGAGGGGAAGGACAACAAACGAAAGCATGCTGCTTAAGTATCCTTATATAACATTGCCTATGATATTCACAGCTCCATACTCCAAGTTTCAATATATTCAGTGCCACCCTCGGATCGTGATGGGTCAGTGTCTATCGGTTCACATTGATGCGGGGCAGTCTCCCTGCCCCATCTCCGTTGGTGAAACCTGACCCAGTGATTGCATTTCCATATTACTTTACCGAAGACCAGTCCTTTGCATTGACTTACCAATAAGTGCTTCCCTATTCCCAGCATTATGAGCGGCACTTTTCTCCCCTGTATATTAAAGCAAAATGTTGGGGTTCATCCCATAATCTGCTCGGTTTTCTGTGTGTGTGTGCACGGTTTTGTGTGTGTGTGTGCACAACCAGATTTGTATAACTTTATATGCAGCGGGCACAAGTTTGCTGTGCCTTACTTTCCGGGGATTGTTACATTTGGAGAACACGATACCAATTTTATTTGAGCCTTGCAGGACGTGCCGAGTCAACTGTTTGACAGGCAGCTGAACTGAATCCCATACAATTGTGAGCGTAGTGTTCTGTCAAAAGCTCAACTCCCCTCGATAAATTGGTACAAAAGATCACAACATTAAGGGGAATGGCCTAGACAATCTGAGACTAAACTTTTAGTTGACATAAACACGGGGAATATCCTCTCCCAAGCTCTTCACACAGGAAGCTAGAAAACCTCACATCCTTTACCCCCACCACACGCACGGGGTTTGTCAGCAGAAGCAGGAATTTACAAGAGGGCATTGGGTTTAGAGTCTGTTGGTGAGTTTGGAAAGAAAGCAGTTGGTCGCAAATTGTGAATTACTGACTATTTCATTTGTAAGACAGTGTTATCCAATCTTTGGTATTATTAAACTAATTGAATCACGTTAATGTAAACAATTGCAATGTAATGTGTGCTTCACCTTGCTGATAAAAATGCCGTACAGTTCTATGTCGCATATCCTAGATTAGAAGTTTTCGTGACTGCAATGATCCATACTCTTTGGTTCTTTCGGTAAAGTCACGTAGATAAAAAAAATAAAAATAATAATAAAATTTAGTTATTTTCATTATTGTTATTTATTTATTTCATCTACTTGACTTTGCCGAAAGAACCAAAGAGTATGTGGCATATCCTACTCACTGGGGACTGCAGTTTAGATGGATTTGTAAACAGGTGGGGTATATGAACGTCATATGAGCATGACAGTTACCCCACGTGTGTACAAATAGGTTGCCAGACAAAGCATGAAGCACAGGTTGCTTTAAACCTGTAAAAAATGTTTTTACTTGCTCAGCCGTTTAGAAGTAAGCAAATATAGGCGGAGGTGAAGAATGCGTAACTGCTCGCGCTTGTCAAAGTCAGATTTGTGGACTGCCGCAGATCATGAGAGTTGCACACCACGTGCACGGCACTGGGTGTGGGCAGATGATTGGTCAGGGCGGATATGCGACGGTCGGATACGCGACATCTTGCTGTGTATCACGCGGTGGTATAAGCAAGGTCTTCTATGCAACCGATGCTTTGCAGTGGCTGCCGCATCCATCATCGCGTCAACCCAATGAGTGACATTTTTTTTTGGGGGGGGGGGGGTGGGGAAGGGAGAGAATAATTATGAACATTAATCAAGCGAATACATCTTGAATTTTGGTCATGGCAGTAAATACTGAAACTAGAGTAGCATGGTACAATGATGCTAGATGTTCAGTAAGCATGTGCTTTTGGTTACGGTTGCTGAGCACTGGTCCAAAATGTCAATCGGTCAGTAACGTTGAACACGATCAAAGTTGTAATATACAAGAGTTAACGTGTACTTTTAATTGCGTAAGGTTACCAGAGCTTGGAGAAAAGAGACGATGGCAGGACATTGAAAAGTTGAGCAACGCGAGTGAAGAGCAGCAAGGGAAGAGTTTCGACCGCCAATGGTGGAAGAATCAATCAATGAAGTGCACGTGACAAGTAAGCATGGTTAGTAGCGATAACAGAGTGGTGAGGAGGCGACTGATCGCAGGTGATCGCGAGTGACTGGACTCAGTTAGTGAGTGCTGGATCATCCATCAACTGAACTACTTAGCGTTGAATTCTATCGAGTACGGCGATGTAGCAACTGGGTCGCTCCACCGCAGAGATGATGACGGCTTTGCATAGCATGTTTGTGATTACACTACTGCAATGCATCACAGCTCCCCAGTACTGAACGCACAACATGCTGTACACCGAACAGAAAAAAATCATTAAACACCGCTTTTTGTTAAATACTCACACCTCACCCCCCCCCCCCCCCCATCATCTCTCCGTAAGAGGATTGTCACAACCACCTGTTATCATCACTGCACTCCCGATTTCCCATTTCCAGATGCTAGCCTATATGTTTTAGATGCCCTTAAATCCCAAAACGTCTGTGTATTTTCTGTAATTATTGCTGTTGCATTCACTGTTTTTTTTTTCCAGGTTGCCAGTAAATCTGTTCTGGGAAGGGAGGGGTAACCATTTCCTCTCCGTGCAGATAGCATTATCAAAGTTCCACTCCCATGCGCACTTCTAGCCTAAAGCGTTTAATGTATTGAAAAAAATAACAGCGTTTTCATAAATAAAAGTGCATGTTAATACACGTCGATAAAACTAAACGGAAACATTGTAGTTGTCGTTTGAACGGACTGTCTCCAGGTATCATCATCAGCTACGGTTAATCAAATGTTGGACGGAATCTTCCCCAAACCACGACCGACTCTCACGATCTCGTGATGTAAATAATCCACCCCCAGGACCTGCACACGAACAGATTCCATCGCAACAACTGCTTTCATGAGTGTTTAATGTCACCAGAAAAGCATGCCCGCCGACATACATAAGCACATCATGACATCTGTTATTACGTCTCCCCTCTCACGGAGTACGCGGCTGGGATAATGATTGTACAATCGGCACATCTGACGTCCCCCCCCCCCAATCCAATATTTTGGAAAACATTTTTTACGTTACTGTGAAGTTGGACACCACGGTAATTTACTCTAGCCTGTTAACTTTTGTCCCCAATATCACAATATATTTGATTGTGCTAAGCCTCACTCAATCTTGAGATACTTTGAGGCTGTTACAATGAGATGCTTGGCCAAATCCGTTAATGTGCGATTGGAATGTGGGGGGGGGGGGGGAAATGAGTACCTGGAGAAAGTCCTGATTGATTCACAAACCTACTTTCTGTACTGCTATCTCTTGATTACATAGGGGCTCTGTCGGTTGAGACGTTTCACAAATCTCAGCCTACTCCACTAACCCTCACCTCCAAAATGTTGGGTCAAATGTGTGTGCCATTGCGCCCTGCTAAGAGGCTACTTGCAGTACTGTCATCTCTTCGCCTTGAGGGCTGGGAGCATTGGAACAGGCAGTGATCTATCTATAACCCACCAACTCATAGACTTTCAAGTTCAGGATTTTGCATTGTCAGTGATTCTATGTGGAATTGTCATGCAATGTTTCATTCTCTTAATGTGCCAGTTTGGTAATTATATTTTTGAGACATTTTGAGACGATAGAGGGCCACGTTGAAAACATCATGTGCTCGTTTTTAATGTCGTGTTGATGAAACTGTACTAATACGCCTTCTTAAATAATGCACGCGTAAATGTGAATGTCTCGAGAAATTTTTTTGCATTCCAAATTAGTACAAAAAAATAGTGCAAATGTTTGTAACAAGTAAACGTGGATATTTTTGCGTGTTTCTGTAAAACATTGTAAATACTGTAATTGCTCATGGGGAACTTGTAAACGGTCTGCTTAAAAGCAGAGCAAAACAATAGAAGCACACGTGTCTGCATGTGAAACAGCATTTGCAGGATAGTAATGTTATTACTTACAAGTACGTTTTTTCGTGAAAACTAATTTTTTATTTCAACATTTTTCTTGGTTATTGCAGTACTGTGTAAACACCAAAAAAGCACTGTGGAATGAAATGAAAATCTTACATTTGTATATTGGCGCAATTTGTTCTCATTCTTTCGCCATGGTCAGTCTGACACCACATTTGCAGATATTTGTGCGTTAGGATTGCATTGCGGATCAAAAGCACCCCAAGTGGACTTGTTTCAACTTGTCCAATTGGTATGCGATTAAATGATGCTGAATTAGGTGACTGGCTTACTCAGGGATTGAGTCCGCAAGCACCAACATCTTCGATTTGAACCAGGGCCAGCCAACCACCAGTGATAGGAAGGGGCCTTGCCTAGAAACATGAGGCAGTTCACCAGCATTGTTTAAAGCAAGCATGATTTTGCTGATGAGAAATTGAATGTTGTAACGGGCCCAGCGTTTTCTTGCGCTGCATTGAACCAATGCTGCTGATGAAATGTACCCTCAGAAGGCTTGTGTGGCTTATGGGTTTTGTAAAAACAATACAATCGTATATTAAGTGGAGAAATAAATACGGGAATAATGCATTATGTATGTTGTCATTTAACTGGGTTCTCAAGTGCAGTGAGTTGATGGACTTTAGTTTGGTTATTTTTGCCTGCATGAATAAAACATGCTTATTCTGGTTGGTTTTGCACCTCAATTTTTTCTGGAGGGACGCTAGTAGAGAAAAAAAAAGCTGAGTTATGATATGTCCATAGGTTTTATATCGGCGTGGATGCATAGATTCACAGCACTATGAATTTCACATGCACTGCAAGAGCAAACATAGTCTTTTCGTGAATTTAATCATAAGCCGCCTGAATTGACCTTTCGTTATATCATTCCATCCACAGTCTATATGGTTGAACAATCACCTGCGATTGTATCAACACACGATGCGCGTGCATTGTTTGTCTTGCGCATGAGTGCCTGTGGCTGAAAAGTCACACTCGGCCTCAAAGGCACGAGAATCCGAGTTATTAATGTATTAACACTCCAGCGGTTTGTTTATGTAAGCGTGACAAACAAGAGGGAAAATTTCTCCTCGCGAACGCATCAGCCAGCCATTCCTTTTGGCGGCCATCGTGCCGCAAAGCATTCATCCATTAGCTTGGTGTATTTCTTGTCTGCCGCTATCCTCATGGGTTGCGATGCAGCTCGCCTTGTAATAACAAGAAGGCCTTATAGGGAACTGCATCAATGTAAGAAAAAAACAGACACGCAGTGTATTGTAGAGCATGTGCTATTCAAACAATACCCAGAGGCATCGTCGTTGCCGTGTTCGCAAGACTCGGGTTAGAAATTTGAACCGCGTGGTGAATCTCAAAAGCTACGGCCGTCCCAATCTCAGTTCGGGCACTGCTTCGCGATTGCGTGCCCAAGCGGTCAACTCGTTCCCTGCACACCGGTGCACGTAACGACCTTGCTAGGCCGTCCTCGTTCCAAAGGGATGATGGTCTATGAGCGGCACTGGCGATGGCATTGCGGCCGAAGGAAAATGCACGGCAGAGAGTGGGGCTGCGGTGGAGATGGGGCAATGAGGTGGGACCATCTGTGGTATTGGGTTGCATTCTAATATCGCGGGACCGTGTGGGGTGGGGATAGCGTGGATGCATTCATCCTAGTTAATGGATAGATAATGCCTGATGATGATAAGGATGACACTTATTTTCCAATTATTCCCCGTAAAACGTAAAATGACAATTTTTTTCGAGCTTGAACCTAGCACTGCTGACAATATGCCAGCATGTGTTTTGGTTCGTGCCTGATCACGATGTTCTCTACATGTTGTTTTTGTTTTGCATGCAATTGGGTACTCACTTTAGGCTAATGCAACCTAGTGGAGAGGCTTCCAGTCGCATACCGATTCCTGTTTGCACCAGTGCTGTACGTGACACGAGTAGAACCCAGTTCAACGGGATCGTAGCGTAGTGCACAAAGCACTGGGCATTGATCCAAACCTCCTGAACATACCTACATACATACACGGGTATACACTGCGGTTGCGACGGCGGGATTATGGAGCGAATTGATCGCTGGCTTCTGTTGGCGTGCAAACTCCCCCAGTAGATAAAGGGAATCTTGCTTAATTCAGTGCATGCGTGTGTGTTCCATCGAAGAGCTTTACAAAGGGTGTGCTTCACACACGCCTGGAATGTCAGAAAGCCGCGTCTGGCGTAACAACCCACCCACAATTTTGTTTTATGACAGGCTTTTGTACCACTCAGTCTGCGCTACATTACGTTTTTAAGCGTGCTGCAATTTGTCCAACCTTTTTGGAAAATTTTACTAATTCTGACTATCCATCTTTTCTCCACTCCCTTCCCTGCCCTCTCTCTTGGTGTTGCGAGAGTTGAGTCAGAGCACGATTCGGGAACCTTTTACGCCTGTTAGGCATGTGGTATCATTAATTAATTATCATATGAGCTTTGCCAACTGTTTAATAATAATAGAGCTTAGAGAAGTGCTAGGAATTGGATATTTACTACCTGAACGTTTCACTTGCCAAAATATAGCATTATTACAGTGGTTAAACTATGAACCTGGCCATCTGAGTTAAATTCCCAATAGCGATTAACATCAACCGGTACTCGGCACCTCCATTTACCATCCCACACTGCCCAGGATAGTGAAGTATGGTCACGTATGGCCAAACATGCCGACATGGTCTGTGGATGTCCTGATCCAGCAGTGGATTGACAAAATGACTGTACATTATGCATGTTCATATTCTTAGTTCTTTCGGTAAAGTCACGTTGAAGGGAAACAATAAAATAATAAAATATATAAAACAATAAAAATTCTCACGACGTTTCGACCATAACACAAAATTATGCATGTTGTTACGTTACGTGCAATGTTATTGCCTCACGTTCAAACGAGCGATGGTCGATTCTCCTCTCTGGTGTATGAACGTGTATACAATGTTAATTTGTCTGTGGGAATGGAGAGTTTTATTCAATGCACTAATTATGTTTATTTAATACCTTTCCGGCCGTGCGTAGTCTTTTACTCAACGCGCGAGATCAGTCCTTTGGGCAGGTAAAGTCTTATGGAGTCAATAGTTAACTCTTTCCATATTTCACGAGTGGATAAATGAGCCTCAGAACCTGACGTAATTAGCTCGGTAGCTAAGATTCTGTGTGACTAACCACTTAACTCAACCGTCGTAAAGCGCTTGCAAGCTTCAGCACCTGATGTCCGCGTGCGTTGTATTGCAGTGCCCTTAAGTGGCGCGGCGGGATTGGCGCACCGTGCTACGAACCTCTCAGAACAGATTTGAGTTTGATTCCTGGCCACTGACAACATCAGTTCTGGATTATCGCAGGAGCAAAAGTAGCTACACATGCCACGGGCCCCGCACTTTAAATGGTCCCGTGTTAAATGCTTTCAAGCTATCAATTCCGGTTCAGTGATTCTGCACTTGCTCTATTACTATAGTACTATTCCGCCTTCAACTTTTATGAACGACTGGGTGTTTAAGGTTAGAGATTTGTCGTATTATCTGGCTGTATAGGAAATGCAAAAATACAATTACTTTTATGCGAGTAAAACATTAGTGTTTTTATATTAATGTTTTAAAATTTGTGCTTAGGGCCCCTTCATAACATATACTACAGGCCCCGCACTAGCTTAATCCGGCACAGGCCAACACGGGTGGTGATCAATAACTGAAACCAATCCTGGCACTCCCCCTTTCACCAACCACCCTGACCAGCGTGGTGAAGTATGGTGAAACGACTCTACTGATATGATCGAAATGATGTCGAGGGGGAGGGGGTGTTATCCGGCAGTGGATTAGTACAGGATTGTAAATACATTACAATACAGCCGTCCTGAGAAATTGTTATTTACTGCCGATTTATATTCACAATAAATCGTTGACCGTATCGTACGATGACAACGAAACTTTGTTTACCATACGGACATGCTCTCTGTATGAATGCTAAGCCAAAACCCGCGGTGCGTTTTGGTCCAAAATATCACCTCTACAATTTGGTACAGCCCGAATTACAGTGAGGGAAAAAAAGTATTTGATCCCCTGCTGATTTTGTACGTTTGCCCACTGACAAAGAAATGATCAGTCTATAATTTTAATGGTAGGTTTTTTTGAACAGTGAGAGACAGAATAACAAAAAAATTCAGAAAAACGCATGTCAAAAATGTTATAAATTGATTTGCATTTTTATGAGGGAAATAAGTATTTGACCCCCTCTCAATCAGAAAGATTTCTGGCTCCCAGGTGTATTTTATATAGGTAACGAGCTGAGATTAGGAGCACACTCTTAAAGGGAGTGCTCCTAATCTCAGCTTGTTACCTGTATAAAAGACACCTGTCCACAGAAGCAATCAATCAATCCGATTCCAAACTCTCCACCATGGCCAAGACCAAAGAGCTCTCCAAGGATGTCAGGGACAAGATTGTAGACCTACACAAGGCTGGAATGGGCTACAAGACCATTGCCAAGCAGCTTGGTGAGAAGGTGACAACATTCGATTTAAAGCTTTCGTGACTGCAATGATTCATCTTCTTTGGTTCTTTCGGTAAAGTCACGTAGAATGAGAATAAAATAATAAATTGATAAAATAAAATAACACAATAATATTCTCACGACGTTTCGGCCACAACACAAGCGGCCTTCATCAGGTGAAGGGAGCGAGACTGTCTGGTAGGACAGCGCTGGAGTGCTGAGGATCTTGTCAATGATCTCAAGGGAGCTGGGACCATAGTCACCAAGAAAACAATTGGTAACATACTACACCGTGAAGGACTGAAATCCTGCAGCGCCCGCAAGGTCCCCCTGCTCAGGAAAGCACATATACATGCCCGTCTGAAGTTTGCCAATGAACATCTGAATGATTCAGAGGACAACTGGGTGAAAGTGTTGTGGTCAGATGAGACCAAAATGGAGCTCTTTGGTTTCAACTCAACTCGCCGTGTTTGGAGGAGGAGGAATGCTGCCTATGACCCCAAGAACACCATCCCCACCGTCAAACATGGAGGTGGAAACATTATGCTTTGGGGGTGTTTTTCTGCTAAGGGGACAGGACAACTTCACCGTATCAAAGGGACGATGGACGGGGCCATGTACTGTCAAATCTTGGGTGAGAACCTCCTTCCCTCAGCCAGGGCATTGAAAATTGGTCGTGGATGGGTATTCCAGCATGACAATGACCCAAAACACACGGCCAAGGCAACAAAGGAGTGGCTCAAGAAGAAGCACATTAAGGTCCTGGAGTGGCCTAGCCAGTCTCCAGACCTTAATCCCATAGAAAATCTGTGGAGGGAGCTGAAGGTTCGAGTTGACAAACGTCAGCCTCGAAACCTTAATGACTTGGAGAAGATCTGCAAAGAGGAGTGGGACAAAATCCCTCCTGAGATGTGTGCAAACCTGGTGGCCAACTACAAGAAACGTCTGACCTCTGTGATTGCCAACAAGTGTTTTGCCACCAAGTACTAAGTCATGTTTTGCAGAGGGGTCAAATACTTATTTCCCTCATTAAAATGCAAATCAATTTATAACATTTTTGACATTCGTTTTTCTGGATTTTTTTTGTTGTTACTCTGTCTCTCACTGTTCAAATAAACCTACCATTCAAATTATAGACTGATCATTTCTTCGTCAGTGGGCAAACGTCCAAAATCAGCAGGGGATCAAATACTTTTTTCCCTCACTGTAATTTCCCATCACCTGCCACTTGTTTTATAAACGCATGTGTGCGGTGTTTAATTAGAGTGTACACCATGTGACATTTTAGTGATAGTGAAGTAGTCAAACAACATGAATGCTTTTCAACTTTCCACGTCGCTTTGTTTAGCTCGAGGCAAGCAGTCAGATTCAATAGCAAACCATTACAAAGTTTTTTAGTTGCCTTTGAATAAAATTCGGATCAATGTGCAAATGCAATCCTTTAAAACATTATACATTTAAGCCTCTTTGAAGAACACTAAAAAAATTAAACCATCCCGATTTAGACGATTTACAACTTTCATATTTAAATATTATTTTCATCTTGATTGAAAAAACCCCATAACAATAGCATTTACATTCTTCCAAAAGATAAGTGGGTTTTGTTTATTTTAATGGTTTCCAGTGGCTCTGCTATTTGATGCCCATGTCAAGGTATTGACACTGAGCCAGCAGTGCTAAGCTCTGGTTCTCTGGCTTCAGGGCAAAGAAGTGAAAGATGAGCATTGGTTCTTGACCGATTACGACTCTCATGTGCACTGAGCTTGATCCAAGCTTACTAACTCATGCCTAAAACACACACACAAAATCCAATAATTGGTATTTAAGCGACTTGACAATGCAGCCTAAGTGGAAGATGCCTCCATGGTGGATGCTATTCTTTGGCATTATCATGATACAAAAATAAAGCATTTCACTAATTTCCAATCCACCAAGCGATGGAAGCATCTTCCATGGCATTCCCGTCTTGGGGGTTTCTTGGCCATTTCATGAGGATACCACCACGGTGTTCATGGCCAGCACCTTGGACTTGCGATTCAGAGTTTCAATGGGCAGTTAAAACAATGGACAAATTTGTTTAAATTCTTCTGAACAATCTCCATCCAGCAGCATACATGGGTTCACCAATGTTAGTCGATCAGTAGAGTGTGAGAACTTCCTCCTCTTCCAAAATGTCTGGCCAATGTGGAAGAGTAGGCCAACTACTATCGGGGGAGGGGGTCTCTCTTGACCTTCCTCTCGTAGACGCCCTTCCATCAGAAATGGCTTGAGCGAGGAATTGTAGAGTTGCATTTTGTATGAGATGTGTTTTTTTTTTTACATGTATTGGGTTGATTTGTGTAAACAAAAGGATTGCGTTTCTTTATTATGTATAAACAATTTGATAATAAATTATCATATTTCCAGCAGCATTTTGATCACACATCTCTTGACATTTACGATGTAAATATGTTCTGCTTGTCTTTGGCAAACTAAGAGAGGGTATATATTACATGGTGAGGACACGTACCGATATCAATGTGGTATATTACTTTGATAGGAGACGTAAAAATGTGTATTTTGTCCATGTTATGAATTCCCAATGGGTTCACGATGCATACATTGTTGACATCACATTCATCGTAGGGATCACTGATGGTCTCGTGATGCTAGGGCATAATTGGCAGGCCCCTGGGAATGCCATGGATGAGTAAAACAGAAAATATAATTCCTCGAGACTGTGTTGTCTTTTATTCACGAGCAAAGTGTTAGAACGGTCATAAAGATACAATCAAACATTGGCCAATGCCTGGATTACAATATAGATTGCTCTTAAATTACATTCTAATCCATTGGCTTAAGGGACCACACACTGATTGTGTATGCACGTGTATGTATGTATGCGTAATGTGAACTGGTTACCTGCGTTGGTTATAATCTAAACTGGTCTTGTGCCTCCGTGAGGTCGACTCAGCCGTCAATGAGTATCTGTTGCAGCGTGTAAACATCAGCACAGGGGAAACAACAGCGGCCAGGCATAGTACTCGTCATACTACTGACTCAAGCACAGTGTACTGGCTTTAATTGGTACTCGTAAACAGTCTGTTAAATGTTACATGGGAAGTATTTGTCTTCGTATGCACAGTACTGTATATATGTTAATATAAAAAAATAATTTCTCCATTGAACAAATCATACAATTTTGAATTAAAAGAGATAACCAGGTGATCCTAATAATCCAGGATTTAAATGTTAATGCCCTTTTGCTCTGCAGCCAATTATGATGCCATTTCCCATTTAATATTTCAGGAATATTAATCACCAAGTCGGCAAACCAACAGATCCTCTCCAGCCCTAGCCTCAGTCTTCCTTGACAATGTGTGTAGATCAATCCCATTTTTTTTAAGTGCTACTACATTTCGATGCAGTGCTTGCAATGTTGAGCGTCACAGCTGTAAACGTTACCAATTCACCCCACATAACATGAAGTCACGGGAGTTGTACCCTAAATCACCACACTGGTCAGTGTGCGTTGGTGACAGGAACATATTCAGCACCTATTCAGATATCACTTGCGATTCATATTAGTCATGGTGATGCTGCTTGCAATCACTGGCGAAACGTCATACTCAAATTGTAAATGTTATGGGTTTACTCTCCAACACACCATTGTGCTGTACTAGTAACAAATTGGCAAGTTTTATTTGTGACAAACCTTACTGATTGGCTGTGTCGGGTGGTGGCGGGTTTAACGACACATTTATATTTGTGCGATCTAACCCAAAAACCTCTTATGGATAATATTAGTCATGCTACTGCATAGTTGTTTTGTGGTTGTGCTACACAGCACAACCGCACATCACGCACACACCATACATACACCACAGACACACACACCACAGACACACACGACACACACAGACCACAGCCACACACACACCACATACACTACAGACACACACCACACACCACACACACACACCACACACACACACCACACACACACCACACACACACACCATAGACAGACCCACACACCACAGACACACACACCAACGACAACACACACACACCACACCACACACACCACACACACACACCACACACACATACCACAGACACACACCACACACACATACCACAGACACACACACACCACAGACACACACACACACCACAAACACACCCACACCACACCACACACACCACACCACACACACCACCCCACAAACACGCACACCACAGACACGCACACCACAGACACGCACACCACAAACACGCACACCACAGACACGCACACCACAGACACGCACACCACAAACACGCACACCACACACACACCACAGACACACACACACCACAGACACACACACCACACTCACACCACAGACACACACACCACGCACACACCACAGACACACGCACACCACAAACACGCACACCACAGACACGCATACCACAGACACGCACACCACAGACACGCACACCACAGACACACCACAGACACACACACACCACAGACACACCACAGACACACCACAAACACACACACCACAGACACACACCACAAACACGCACACCACAGACACGCACACCACAGACACGCACACCACAGACACACACACACACATACCACACACACACCACAGACACACCACACACACGAACACCACAGACACGCACACCACAGACTCACCACAGACACACCACAGACACACACACCACAGACACACACACCACAGACACACCACAGACACACCACAGACACACACACACCACAAACACGCACACAACAGACACACACACCACACACACACACCACAGACATACACACCACAGACACACACACCACAAACACGCACACCACAAACACGCACACCACAGACACGCACACCACAGACACACACACCACAGACACACACACACCACAAACACGCACACAACAGACACACACACCACACACACACACCACAGACATACACACCACAGACACACGCACACCACAGACACACACACCACAGACACACACACCACAAACACGCACACCACAGACACGCACACCACAGACACGCATACCACAGACACACACACCACAGACACATACACCACAAACACACACACCACAGACACGCACACCACAAACACACACAACACACACACACACCACAGACACACGCACACCACAGACACACGCACACCACAGACACACACACCACAGACACGCACACCACAAACACGCACACCACAGACACACACAACACAGACACACACACCACAAACACGCACACCACAGACACGCACACCACAGACACGCATACCACAGACACACACACCACAGACACATACACCACAAACACGCACACCACAGACACGCACACCACAAACACACACAACACACACACCACAGACACACGCACACCACAGACACACGCACACCACAGACACACACACCACAGACACGCACACCACAAACACGCACACCACAGACACACACAACACACCACACACACACCACAGACACACACACCACAAATATACACCACAGACACACACACTCACCACGCACAGCTGTACAGGCTCTTGTGGAAAGTGATGTTAATAGGCATCTATGAGGGGGGGGGGGTGTCTCCCCCATTACTCATGTTACCTGACTGAGATGCCTGTCAGATGCACCACCTGCACTCCCCAACGTTGCTGCTTCACTGTGTGTGTTAAGCCGCTTGGCGCTCCGCTCGGTGTTGTGTGCGCCGCTCTTCAACCCCTCCTCTGTCGCTGGAGGCCAACTCCAAGTGTTCAGCAGCGCCCTTCACGAGCCTCCTCTGCAGAGGCCGATCTCGACCACCGCTGGTACCAGTCACGGGCAAGTCGAATGGGCTCCAGATCCTGCCGTACCACATCAGCACATCCCTGCTCTCGTGCGCGCGGTGCCCGTTTAACCCCGTCTATCCGGCTAAACAGAAGCTGCTTGGGGGGAATGTCTTGGCTGGGCACGCACACACACAAATGTGAGCGCATGCACACTTTGCCCTATGTTCTAGCGGTGTACGGCAATACTTGGAAATTTCACCCAAATTAAGTTAAGTCAATCCCAGGAAACTTTAAGAAATACGTCAGTCAGTTTTCTTCAACATGAAGGTAACCTTGCATATTGAGCTGCAGAAGTTTATTTGTGAAACTTATTTGAAGGTCGGCAATATAACTTTGAAGGCTATACTACTGTCGGTATAGCACGTGGACAGTAAACCATTAAATAATGAAGCCCATTGAACCGATCGGCAAAGGATTTAATAAAAAAAAATGTACAGAATTGTTATTTTGGATATTACAAACATACACATTCCACCAACACTAATCAAATATTCTTTGGTTCTTTCAGTAAAGTCACGTAGATAGACAAAACACACGACGTTTCGATCGCAACACAAGCGGTCGTCATCAGGAACAGGTGAACTTGTTTTGTTTTAAGACAAAACCAATCAAATAATAATAAATAAAAACATGAATGCACAGCCCTTTGCCAATCCTCTGCTGAACTACTAAAATGGGATTATACTCAGCAATCATCGCCACTTACTGCTAGACTAATGCCCATTTGCACCTCCGATTAGCACGGTGGGCAACGTACGGCCCAGAAGAACTTCACCATACATACAGACAGATGTTGCATCACCTTGTGGCCACAGGAACAGCTGTCCCTGGGGGTGCCCTTTCAAATGTTTGAGATGGGAAACGAGGTACAAGGCGCTCTGAGGCCCCATGGGCGTATAGAGCTCTATATCAAAACCACAAATATTATCTTCAATGTTACTACTGCTGGATGAAGGCCTCCCAAAAGCATGTTGATATTTTTTGTACCATACTTCACCATGATGGTCATTGCACGTTGAACAAAAAAGAGGGGATGCAGGACCGCATTAGATATCACTAGCCTCTGACGTCAGCCGTGGCTGGGAAGTAAAATCAGGATACCAGATTCATAGAGCAGTGCGCTAACCACTGTACGACAACACCTCCATCCCACCAATTGTTTACATTATGGATGTTAATGTATCATTCAGAACAAACGTGCACGTATATGTTTCCTATGGTGATCTTTCGTAGATACATTCATGTCGTTTAAGATCAGCTTCGGCTGAAAAATATTTAACGTAGCGGTTTTGCAAATTCCTACCTTGCAGGGGCATTAGAATACAATCCATTTTCATGTTAAGGTGCTTTTTCGCGAAATAAGCTCAGAAGATATTCATTGTAACATTTATATATGTTTGGTAAAGTAAAACACTGACATTCTTGACAGATATTTGACAGCAACGTACCTAGAGTTTATGTTGCCTTGCCAAACCCTGAGACCTATGAATGTGAATCTGGTTTACTGTTATTCTATTACAGTTAATGTTTGTCGTTTCAGTCCCCAAACTTGGTAAGGACATTGGTGCTGTTAATATTCATACTCTGTTATTTATTTTATGTAATCCTTCCTTAAGGAAATGTGGGCGCTTGGTTAGACCCAACTTCTCTTACAAGATCTGGGACAATAAAATTGCGGTACCGCTACTGAAATGAAATAATAGTATGGGTAATTATTTTGACGAGAGTAATTTTGTAAAATGTGTCATTAAATACTACAGCAAAAAGCGTGGTAGAACAAGCACAATGATGACTCCAGATAATGAAGTGTCAGAGCTTGTGATGGTAACCCCATTGACTGACACGGCATTTTTCAAAAGTCGATTGACAAAGGGCTATATATATATAAAAACAAACTATGATTATTTTACCAGGTATGGCCCAATGAGCTATATAGTTATTTTTTTTCAGAAGCGACCTGGCCACAATGATAGCTCTACGAAGTGGCTTATTACGTGCAGATTGAAAGTAGCCAAACACTTTGAGATGCATGTTTCTCAATGTGGAGGGAAAACTGGAGGACCTGGAGAAATCCACGTGACCACAAACTCCACGTGTGCAAGCCTCAGGGTGGGGATCGAACCCACTACCTCATGTATACCACACGAGGTACCTATCATCCCGCCACCATGGCAACCACGTAATATTATGACTAAAAGTGTGAATTACAAGCTGCACTAATATTTATTGGGGAAGTAAAAAAAATCAGCCTCGAAGAGTGATTATCAATTTCCACTAAAGTTGTGCGAATTGTACAGATCACAGAGGTATATGATAGGTTAAGGTGACTTCCCAGCAAAATGTAAACTTGCAACATTCTGCTTTGTGAGCCACTTCAGCCATAGCATGACATGACCAATGCAATACAACATTTACGAACCTCGGAATGGAGCACAGTTTGTAAAGATCTTCAGATAAAGGTTATAGGTCCAGGATTTTCTTGCTTAAATACATTCTACTTCGTCTGAAAAGCAAATGGACTGACGGACTTAAGTACATTTTAATTCGCACGCGGAGAGACTGAAATGCGTCCCACTTTTATTTGCTTTCACAGAGAAAAGCATCCATTTATTACAACTGACAATTTGAAAGAAAAAAAAACCCATCACGATTGTAACCCATAATTTGGGAGTTCACGCACCTGACCCGAAGCCCTGCTGTCTGTCAGGTAAGAAAGGCCGGCACCGTGACCCGGCAAACACCAGCGGCCTTCGCCGGGAAAATAAGGGCACCCTGTTGACTACGTGACAGCACGTGGCCGTCTGGCTCTCGCTTTTAGTTGAATTGAATGCGTCGGTGACCCCGTTGGCTACCTGAACCATCAGCCTTTGAACTTAAACTATGCAGAGTCTGCCAAGATGAATGATAACGGAGAAAGCCCTCGGGCCAAGGCGGCTGTCTCCGCAATTTATATCTCAACCATCCTTCGCCGGCAAACAACAAAGGGGGCACGATCGTGCGTTCCCTTGTAGCGCAGCCCGTGCATCTGAGAGCGAGAGATGTTTTGCTCACCGTTCTGTAATTGTTTTAACAAAACAAAACAAAAACTAATAAACATTATTCGGCTGCGACGAAAGATAAAAAAGCAGGTATGGAATTATCTGCATGCTTACGTGCACGGTTCTGGATTTGAGTTGCCGTAAATGTCTGCAGAGTTCGAGTGAATATTTCAAGCGAGGTTAACTTTGAGTACATTACTAACTTTAAATATGGTTAAAAAAACTAAATTAGTTAATGTTTTGCATAAGCATGCTGATGAGACGCATTTGTCGAAATGGCATTGTATTTGCTTATTTCGTTATACAACACGGCACATGAGGGATAGTGTAAGAAACAGCGGCAACAGCATTGTTCGTATCTACGGCACGCAATATCATGCCTGGGATCCAGCGCTCTTATCGCGCCCAAGACAAATAAATACACAACATGCGTGCATTATGGAAGATTGCAAACAAATACGTGCACATCGGACACATCTGTTTGAAATGTTAATGGGACTGCATCCCCTTCCCCACTCTCAGGGAGGATGATGTTTAGAATGAGGCAGTTGTTGTTGTTTCACTTTGAAGTGTGTTTACAAGCCATGCTTTCATCCGGATGTCTGTTCCCCTTCCGCGCCACGCTACAGCCGCGCCGCTGCAGACTCCAGCCTTAACCTGAGCCTTCTGGGCTTTGTGCCGTAATTACATGGCATCGTAGGCGACGGTCCCAAGCCTCAATGGCCATTGCCTGTGCGAGCAAGGCACTTACACTGGGAGGTGCAATTACCATCAACGCTTAGCGTGGGGGCTTCTCCAAAAGGGCAAGAGCTATCCGGCGTGTTTGGCCCCGGCAGGATAAGATTCGTGGACACGACATGAATCCTCAATGACCTGTTTACGGCTTTAAAGACGATTTACTGCAAAACACTCCGTAACTTATCTTTCTTCACGATTTAAAGGGGATGAAATCAGAAAATGATTGTGATGTGTGGGGGAGTTAGGCGGCGGGGGGGTTCTGCTCATGGATTTAAGAGTATTTTCTTTGCTCGGCAGTTTCATAATAAAACAAACGCATGTCATCTGAAATAATATTAATGCGCAGGTCTAGACAGACATTTCCAAATGCAAAAAAAATCTTAGCACAGCGGAAACCGCACGGGTGGCTGTGGTGTTGCTGCTCAGACGTGGTGCCAACAACGCACCTGAGCACTGTGCTTTGACCCAAGTGAATCTCTTGGCTTGAGAGTTACACTGAGCTGGCCAGCTCCGTCTCCCGACCCCTTGACCAATGTAAAAAAAAGCAAAGCCGATGTCGTTCATAAAGCTCTCGCATCTCAAAGGTCTAGGTTTGTTGTGCCCAAACTCATTCCTATTCTTCTTCCTCCCTCTTTCTTCTTTTCTCGTATGGGTTACGTAGAGCCAACCTTCAGAGGCTTGGTCATTCAATTGCTTTGCTTGAGACTTGGACAAACGCAATATGCTGTCACGGAGCGTCATGGCTAAAAGTGAATGTAAGCGGAACTCCTTTCAATGTCTCCAGATATGAATTTTAAATGTGTGTTAGTCCATCAGCCTCTTGATTTTCCAGAGCAATATTATAACTTGCTTGAGGCAAGCAAAATGTCGACCAGTTTCGACCTTCTGGTTCTCATCAGCAGAATCTGGTTTTAACCAAATGCTGCTGGATGTCCAGATTGACGAAGCTGTACTCAGTGTAAGTGTAGTTTTGCTCATCTTTCCCAACAATGAATACGATCGTCAATGTGTCATCGGTCAGTTACTCAATCGGACTGTTCACGAATAGGTATGTAGGTATTGAGGACATATTTACCTGGGAAAATGAGGTAATATTAATGATAGGAATAATCTACAATGTCATACTAATGCCATTGAAGTGCACATAAACAATGTGATAGAAATATATTTTTGTTTTATTAAAACATCCACGAACGTAACACTGGTGAATGAAACGTAACAAACAAGGCAATAACATAATGATTTGCAACACAGTAGTCTTGTATTATTTGGCATGGTGATAAATACATATAATTAAAGCAAAGGTTATTGCAAAATAGCACATTTATACGATGTGATGCATGAATTATTAACGACAGAACATATCCATGGCGTCTTCAGGCTCAAAGAACTCAAACGAACATTCGGTGGTGCTCCATTCTTCTGGCAGCCCAGATTCAGCTGTGTAAACACCACATTCCACATTTCTATGGCCAAGGATAGTGCTTTTATATGCCACGAAATGGTGAGATGTTAACTACCTCGCCTGGTATGCACAAAGTCGTGGGTTCGATACCGACCCTGATTGCTTGTATGTTTGGAGTTTGCGTGTCTCTCTCCGCGTGATTTTTCTCCGGGTCCTCCGGTTTATCCTTTCACGTTTGTAATCGTCGTGCGTTTAGAGTATTTGTCTGCCATACATTTCCACGTGATAAGCCACCTATCATTTGTGGCCAGGTCGTTACCTTACATGGTAAAATAAAAATGTTTAATACCTTCAAACTAGTGCAGTTTTAATTAGACGCAGGTTTCAGTCTTGTACTTGGTGTTATACTCCACAAGGAGACATCACTTAGTCTACTGATGATGGGTTTATTTTAGAGTGTTTAAAATGAGATGCAGAGCAGTTTAGAACGAACCTTGTGATGTAAATAAAACAAATAAACCTTATACTTTTTGGGTTTGTATTAAACGATGATTTTGGATATGTTTTCTAGTTAAAAGTATACATTCAACTACGTTTAAACGAACGAGGTTTTTTTGTTATATCCATGTGAACACATTATTATTAATTGCATCATAAGTCACACGTTCACATTTGTCCCCGTCTATTATATATGTGTCTACTAGGCATGTGTATTGCTTAATGTGTATTTTATATGTGTCCTGCTAATGTTGCGTGCAGATATGATGCACGCGTAATGTTCTGGTACAAGAAGTCCCCCATGCTTGTGCGTGGACTATCCTAGGAGAAGGGCAGCTTTTATGAGTGAGCAATCAGTATTGAACATTGAGGGGAGGTGACGGATGAGAGATTTTAATTCATTCATGGGAGAGACGGAAGGAAAGGCACCAGTTTATGGCTACCAGGTGATACTCTCCCATTCAAATGGGGATTGCAGATGAAAGCGCCGAGTGCGAGCGGAGTGTGCTGCGATGGCAGAACGTCACCGCGTATCTTGCTGACTGCCCCATCGACTTGTTTGCCAAGCCTACAAACCAGTTGAGCTAGGCACAAACCTTTCCTCAACGTGTCTGTGGTTCAATGCCAAGTTCCTTTATCTTTCTTTCAACAACAACAACAGACAAATAAAAAAAACACCGAGGAGAGATTTGACACGTGTTTGCGTGGAACAAACACCGCCCTTGTGACTGAAAATGTGGCCGTGTGTGCACTGCGACCGAGCAAGGTAGCCCGTCAGACAGGCGGCGAGACAGGGAGGCAGAGGGATCGGAGGAGAGACGCGGTCCAGAATTGTGTTTCTAAAAACAGCACACTGTGCCGAAAGTAATTATATCTGACAACAAACTTGAATGAGGCGGCGGTGGCAGTTGTACATAATGTAAAGCAGATCTTGTGTTGGAGGGGGGGGGGGTGCTATAAAAAAGGGGGGTACTGGTTGGCAGTCTGTGTTCTGGGGCATGTTATTTCTTCGAGTTTGGGGATAGGCCACAATGGATAAGTGCCAATGCTGCAGCACAAATCATTGGGAGGCTGACATCTCAAGCATGGGAAAGCTTTTCCCCTGAGACATAAGCAACCTCGCCGAAAACTCCCTACTGCAAGAATTATGGGTTGCACTGTTCACGATTTGTTTATTATCTTTGGGAGAATTATAATGGCGGTGGTTTTTTTGTGTGCAGTCTAGCCATGGCTGATTGCAATGGTCTGCCGCCTTTTCAGAGCAATAGATGGGCAATTTCTAAAAAGTCAGATGTTTGACAAAACGGCTGTTCAGTAATCACATTTGGTGGTCTGCTTAAAAAAAGGTGGAGTAGGTGGTGAATGTTAATTATTAATTAACTATAATATTTAACGTTTAATAATCCCTTCAGATGGAACATCTCATTTGCAAGTGTCCAGGGTATCACGCGGCACATAAACAGCAAATCTGAAGGTAGGTGAGTTCACGTGGATTTACTTTTTGTCATCAACAGACAATAGCTATAAACTTTTATTCCTTGTGATGAGACTTCTACGTACGTCATCTGTCTTTCTGCAAAAAAGCTGAGTAGTTTTGAACCAAAGAATATCTCATGGGTCGCAAATCTGAATGTCAACGTCTATCAAACGAATTTATAGCTTTAAACACATTGCATGGATTGCTGTAGCTGTGGATATATTGGCAAAAATGAGTTACTTGTATGTTAAGGTCCATATGACCTTGAATAGTAAATAGAGGCATCTATTCGGCTGCATAAACATCAAAAACCTTTCGTGATAAAACATACTCTGCTGTAGAGAATATTACACATGCTTCCCAAGCTCTCAGTTTGTTTCCCAGTCTGGTATCCATGAAGCCCAGCATTCAGAAGCGTTGTTTTGATAGAAAGAATACTCCGGATTTAGTTTGGCTCGAATTCATGATCCATATGATGCTGTTTGCTAACCTTTTTAGTAGGCCATAGCTACCAATAAATACGAATATGTTGCTGAATATGAAATTAATTGTATTGCAACGTAACGATCAAAAAAAAATCAGAAGTATTACAATTAAGAAATATATATCCAAAAGCCAGTGACAACAGGCATTAAGAAATTTCCAGATCAGTGAGAGGTGGCTGGGTGGTTGACAGGTCAGAGAACTGACCCTTCAAAGTATTGACCTGTCAACCTCAGGTAAGCCAAGGTCATGTTAAAGAACTGACCTGTCAAGCCACAGGTCAAGTTAATGCACTGAGCTGGCACCGTTAAGATCATCAGTTCAAATTGGAGCAGCCTGGTCACCGATGACTGCACACGCAAAACAAATGCATTGTTTTGTTTTGCACTCGATTTGGCAAAAAAAAAAACGTCCATCTCTGAGTTTGCGAGAGTGTGCCACCTACTCTGCAAAGAATGAGACGGAAGTCCTCCTGTGAAACATCGCTTCCACAGACCATTCTCTGATACTCGGACACCTCTGCGAGGATTGCACACGCTTCTGATCCTTATTGCATCGTGGGGGCACTCATTGGATGCTTTCCGGTTAAGTGTGTCGTTGTTTCATTATTATCAAACTCATTTACAATATTTCCAGAAGCACTTAAACGTGTGTTTTTCACTTTTTTTCATTTACGAATGCTTAATCGGATCCACATTGAGTATATGCCCTTTTTTTTTATAAATATCCTGTAGTGTTTTCCATTTTAATCTGCGAAGCAAACTTTTTTGCACGTGCATTTTGATTTTCTCAGAGTCATCTTGAGCCAAGTTTTGCAGTCTTTTCCAAATGGGATGGAGCGTAAAAAAAAGTTTAGATTTTAATAAATGAAAAACTTTAAAATCTATTACACATGCTTTACTATAGGGCTAAAGAGTGATGGTTTGAAACCCAAGTGTTTTTCTTTAAGTGATAAGTCAGGTGCACGTGCGTGGAAAAAATAATAATCCGTTTTTTTGCTCACAGGTCAAGCAGTCTCATTTCTCCTCCTTGATATTTTTGTGCAGTTGAAGGATTTCGAACCCAAGGTCTCTGCTAGGTCATGCGTCTTCACAGATACAGGTGGCTAAGGAACGTATTCCCTCGAAAAGCGATGAGGATTAAGATTAATTTTGTGTAGGCCCCTTTGTATTATGCGTTGCTGGTACAAGGCGATTGTGTTGATAGCACAAGATCTGCAAAACGTGTTTTAATTTAAAGTGAAGCGAAGCCAATTGGCCCTGCGCAGTATCTTTTAACAAAGCTCAGTGCAATGCTTTCACCGTCCGATTTTCTCGTCGGTTGTTGCTTGAATATTGCTGAATACGGAAGCATTGATGACAACTGTGGTGTGGTTTTCAAATAAGCCTATTTGGGTTTCCAACCTCACCTGCACACGTTTTACTCATTTGAACTGTTTCAATTTCACTTGTCTTTTTTGAATGCAAATTAAAAAAAAAAACACGCGGGTTGTTTTTTGACGGTACAAAACTAAATAAAGAACCATGGAAATGTTTGCGATTGCAGTTGTGTTCCGTGAATCGGCAGTGAAAATTCTAACCCACCGGCCCAAGTAAAAAAAATAAATCTAACTTTCCGTGTGAAATCCTCCGACCGCATAATAAGGCTCACCATAGATGCATAGCTCTTTTTTTAGGAAAGTGCAGTTGTGCTCACAAATTGAACGAGCCGCCGTGTCTGTTGGAGAAATGCAATCCGTGAACACCCCGTTGTTACGTGAGCTAAACAGACCTTAGTAAAAAAAAAACACATGGATATCAACAACAACAAAAACATGATATTATTTTTCAATTAAAGCTTTCGTGACTGCAGGGATTCATATTCTTGGTTCTTTCAGTAAAGTCACGTAGAAGGGAAATATTTTTTCTTATTTTATTATTTACCTTCTACGTGACTTTACCGAAAGAACCAAGAATATGGTATTATTTGTGATACAAAACTTGTGGTGCTTTCAAGGAAACACACAACATTAACATTCAGCTGTTTTTGGTTTGCTAAACAAATAATAATAATGCATAATTGCTGCCAATGGTGCAATGACAGCCGATGTATTTTCCATCGCTTCTCAGATTGTATGGCAATTCTTGCACTTGGGCATCTGCCAGAGCTAGCAATGGCATTTGTTGTGGCATCAGCATTCATGCCCCTTACACTATCAGCTGTCCTCGGAAATCACAAACAGGAATTTCCCGTCTCATAGCAATGGTTTTGCACATGTTTTCACTGCCATTATTTCCTGCTAGCAATATTGCATTTTCGTGCCGGGTGATGGTGTGTGAAAATGTGTTTTTTTTTTCGACTTACTTTCTGCAGCGAAAACTTTACCACGAGGTAGCACTGAAACAGGTACTGCTAAAATACTGGGCTTAAGCAACTGTACAGTATGATACAGATCCCAGCCAGGTTTTAAGGTTGAATGAGTTAATAATGATATAAACCTTGATGACGTAAATGACGAAGCAAATAAATACAAAATCTAGTTTTGAACGTTAGCTTTGTGTTGCTTTGAGACTGCACACTTCACTTATATTCACACCTTAAAGATGTTACCATCATATACACCCTGGGAGGATGCCAGCAAAGATGTGAATAATAGACACAGGGCAATGTTTTTTGGCCAAATATGGTGATGCAATAGCGATTTGGTTGTGAACAAATAAAATTAGAGGGTCGCAAAATAAATGAACCCGATGCGATGCAGCTTTCGTAAATTTCGTTTAACCTACTAAACCATCACGTGAATGCCAGTCACCTTGGCCGAGGTTGTTGGCTAGACATCGAACAGAGACGAATGCTGTATCGCGTGCTTTCAGATACGCTTCTGTGGCCATCTGGAACGCTCTTCCTTACGATATTTCGGAAGTCACTGGAGCTATGCACTTCAAAATCAAGATTGAAAAAGAATGCCTTAATAACTACTCTTTGTGTTTAGTTTGTTGTCCTTCCACCACACCTCCGTTTAGTGCAGTTGGCTATGTACGGTTCCAACGAAGTTCAACATACATACGTCAGAACTCAAGAGACCAGGAGAGTCTAATTTTTTTAAAAGGACATGAAACATTAGCTCCAAATATCTCCCGACCAATCACGATATCATGTTGACCAATATTCAGGTGCTTGCAATGTATAATGGTTTAATTTGCATCCTAAAGGGGTAAGTTGTAAGCGCAGGCATGTTTACTCGACTGGGTTATGAGAACAGGAGTTTGAGAAGCACCTGGGAAAAAAAAGGCTTTTTAGTATCCATTCGGATGCTTGCATGAAGAGGTCCTTACTCTTTTTGGGATCTCGTATTATAAATAAATAGCACAATGCAATTTCTGATTAAATTTAAATACGCATTTAAATGCTTTGAAATGTGTGTAAAAAACAAAGAAGTGGCCGTGACTAAATTAGCAGTCGCTAATGACAACTTTAATTATTGCTTGATCAATGATTTAGCAGTCGTTTTTATAGATGTTTGAGTCTTTTGATATTTCCAAATAAGCAGAGTGCACTTAAAATATCGTATTTGCCATCGCTTTGAAAGCTGCGTTGTTGTAGGAGTATGCCATAGCCTCATTTGATAACATTTATATTTCTTCATTCTTCATAGCTTCACTTAGACCCTTGATGGCATGTCATTTCAGACTACAAGGTAAGGCCTCCTCCATTGAGCTCCATGCACGAGAACAAAAATGTCAATGAACTATGATTTCATAAATCGAACACCATGCGAATTGAGCGGCAGGCCTCCGCATCGGATGCAGTACACATTTTCGCTTCCCTTCATGTATGTTTAGAGTCTTCATAAGTGAACTTTTAGCACATCTTCATAATACAATCCAACCAACGCAAAAGTATGCACAATTCATTACACGGTATAGTTACATCACTATGAAAAAAGCAACAGGTTGACTCCTTATTATTGCCCGTGAAATCTGCATACATCGATCGCATTATGCATATATCGACGATACGCGTATGATACTCATTCACGTGCATAATGCTCCTGTTTACTATTGCGCACTGCATGTTATGAACTGCAGAATAGCAACAATGCTAGCAGTGGCAACTAGTAAACGACTAATAACATTAAATGAAGACCACACTGTCCATTAGCTTATCTTTAAATAAAAATGTTCACCACTGCTATCATCAACATAATTATGTTTTCATCATCATCATCATCGTCACCATCACCGTCGTCGTGAATAATCCATCATCTCCTTGCCATTGCTCGAGGCCATCAGTGATCTATCATCTCTTTACCATTGCATTCCTGCTGTATTGGAGAGCCCTACTTTTTGATATGACCACCGCTGAGCCATTTGGCACAGGATAAGGTTGACAGATCAATTTCAGCATCTGTCCCGTAATGCTAGAGGGTGGGTATTTTTTATAGCAAAGATTGCCATTGGCTATGAAGTGGACATTACCACCCCTGTAATATTGGTGATGTCAATCCATTTCACTCCCATGTGTGTGTGTACGCTGACATGTTTTTTTCGGTGTTGCTGGCTACCCTTTAGCCGCAACGATCACGCACTTTTATTCTCTTATATCCCTACTCTAGCAGTAGTTTAGTGCGTACACTAAATCTATCCGTGCAATCGATAACATTGGCACGTTGGCGGATGCACAATTATGCATGTACATTTCCATTGCTCTTGACCAATTTACAAAAAGGATACTTCACTTTTTTTTAAATCTTGAGATGTGATTGAAATTGAACCCAAATTGTATTGCTGTTCCACATTAAGAACAAAACAAAGTGTCAATTTATCTTTTTTTATCAGAGTTGTCTTTTTGTTTGCATTTTGACTTCTTGTGTTGCGGTTATTGCAGACATGATGCATTGAATAAAGGTGTCGGTTTGTTGTGCCAGTTATAAGGGTAAAACCTATTACTATATCTGTCAATTTATCTGTTTACCCTAAGCTTCCCCTGCCTTCTTGCCTGAACGTCACATTGGGATGAGATAGAATCATCCCAATTCCATGCGCTCGGAATTAAATATATATTTCTAACATGATTGTGGGCATCTTAAATTGAACTGAATCGCCATTCTAACCAGACTGGAATTATACACTGTGTAACAAAAAAATAATTTGTTCCTGGGTAGTAAGCGTTCATTCCTAATTGCTTATGCCTCAAAAGTACAGAAAATGGCAATTATTCCCCACATACTTTGCTTTTGTGATCTGGGCATTGATATTTAGAAATGTACCTATTTTCAATGAGAAAACGTGTGCATTTGTGTATTTCGTTCACATGAAGTCGTGGTCACAAAAGCAAAGTTCGTGGGGAATAATAGCTATTTTATTTTATTTTTAGGCATTAGCAATTAAAAAATCACACTTCGTGCCCAGGAACAAAAATTGTGTTACATGGTGAATTATCAATGTTTAGTCCAAGCAGAGCGTGGTGCTCAAATGAGCAATGTTTAAACGTTACATGAATCACAACAGAATACAATTCCAATGCATGGGTATTCTGTGGCATAATCTCTGCTGAAATCGCATTCAAATTAAATGCTAATTTAATTTGCGATTATTCCAAATAATTCCCCCTCCTGCGTAATTCACAGGTTTATTAGAAGTGGGATAAAATATATTCCTGGAAGTCTTCCAATATATACATTTGATGAACATTACAAGACTAAAAAGCCAGCTGCCATTGAGCGGAGGTCTTCATGTTAAATTATGAAATCACTGTAAGAATCACTATGGGTAATGTTCGTACAGTACGAGTAAGTCATGAATGCATCGACTCATTACACACAAAGTGCTTGCCACTAATCAATCACAACTACCGTGCTCATCTCGTCGAGGAGCATAAACAATCACGTGAACTCCGGTCGTCATCCTCGCAGCAGCAGAAGCTTTTGGCTATGCCATCGAACAAAGACGGTCACCGCATCACGAACTTTCAGACGCACTTTTGCGGCCGTCTGGAACGCTCTTCCTTCCGATATTAGGAAGCCACTGAAGCTATGCACTTTTAAGTCTAGATCGAAAACTAATTATTTCGAACTTTTGTGTGTGTGTGTGTGTTTAGTTTGTTGTCTTTCCCCGCACCTCCTATTACCATGTTTGGCTGTGTACAGTGCGAAAGAAGTTCAACATACATGCATGCAACATGCATACACCAACACCATCTCTGCTCCTTCACTACGCTAACCCTTCCCCTGTGTGCGTTATTCTATTCTCTCACCACTAGCGTTTGATTGGCACACAAGCGGGTTTTCGCTTTTCTCTTCACATCACCGTGGCAGCTTTCTACTTCAATTCCAAATCCAAATTCCTTCGCAATTCTCATGGCATTTTATTCGTCACTAGTGAATTTTCCAGGTTTAATGTATATTAATACGTACCAAAAACGTTGAGTTTATTTTGTTACAGAAGATAAATATACAATTAGTTATCGAACAAACATATTAAATAATGGTCAAGGAAAGCTCTGTAAATATATACATCGTATACTGTACTATTTTCATTTTCAAAATGCTGTAGCGATATTTGAAATGAACATGTGTCTTGTGTTAAACATTGATTGCATGATAGCAACACGTAACAGCAATCCCTTGGTCGGTAGCCCCCAACTGTCTCACAGTCTTGAGACACAACCATCCACCTTGCATCTGCACGTGAACGCATTTCATTGCTCCATCTCTTCACGCTCGGAGAGCGGTTCACTCAGCAGTGGATTGATCCTGGCTGTTAATCGTGATGATGCAGTCTTTAGTCACTCAGGAGATTCTCAAGTTTATTTTTTTTGTCAGGAGGGTCCTTCTTGGGGCATTTAACTCGTTAATCATTGAGTCTTTTTTTCATACATCTACAAGAAAGAGCTTAACACGTAAGCCTAACTGATAGGTGTTTTCAGACAGCCTATACCAACATTCAGAATATTTTTCAAATGCAGTTGTATGGGCTCCACATCCTCCCCGTTGCCGTCCCATCCACTCAGTCCAACTTCGTGTCCTGCGCAGCCTTTTCAATGTCTGCATTGCAATAAAACCCGTTCACTGGTCAGCAATCGACACCTGACCTAGACGTTTCATGAAGACATCTGGCTGATGTGGACGGGGTGGCATAGGGGCAGCAATGGTAAGGACCACTAAATATATAAATAACCCCCTTGAAGCGCTCTCATTTGTAAATGACAATTACAAAATGAAAGTATGTGAAAGCGATATCATTGCATACCGGCCGGATAGAATATGTTCTGCTCGGCGTTATCGTGGACAGCTCTCAATTGGAAAGTCGCGATTTCAGATCCTCGTTGGGGGCTGACTCAGCCCATCATCCCTCTGAGGTGGATAAACAGCCGGGAGGTCATGGAGCCCGTATGTCATCCAGCAATGTGGAGGCGAGGGGTGGGTGGATCACAGAAATGTCGTGAAATCATTCCCGTGGGCATCGAGATGCGTGTACCCTTGGGTTGCCAGGAGAATGCTGCCCAACAAGTATGGACTAATCTGCATCTGTTCCATCTGTATGGTAAATAGAGTGTTGCCCTTTTGCATGCGTGGTTTTCTCCCGGTGCTCTGGTGCATCATCTCGCATTCATACACACTCAGTGACTAAAAACATCTCAATACATATGTGCATACGCGTTTGCAGACGGTATACACACATACTCAATACGTTATTTTCATTGTTATCAACTGATAACTACTTTGTGGGCAAGTCAACAGTGGTTCTTCTTTGGAAAGACTTTCGCCCTGCCTAGATAAATTAGGAATATCCACTAGTTCAGAGCCATAAACACGAAACGAGTGCCACCTCAGTGCTGTATTCTTGGTTCTTTTGGTAAAGTCACGTAAATAGAAAACAAAAAAATCAAAACAATAAGAAAAATAAATAAAAAGAATATATTTAAAGTAATATTTTTATTTATTTTTAATTATTTTTATTTTAAATAGATTTTATAATTTTTTATTTATATCTATTTTCGATTTTTTTTTTTTTTTTACGTGACTTAACCGAAAGAACCAAGAATATTAATTCCTGCAGTCACGAAAGTTTTAAGTCAAAACCTCAATGCTGATTTTAGCAGACACCACTGTGACCTTCTGACTATAACAGTACTGTATATGGAAGTGACAAGCTCAGGGAATATTTTATTTTTTTACAGAAATGAGCATTACTGGCAGTGCCCCCTTGACGAACGCAGAGGCCACGTCAGATGTTCGCATTCCAGACCACATGCTCCCACCACCTGCGTAGCTTCATTAAAGCGGCTCTGGAAGTGCAGGTGTTGGCTGTTGGCTGCTAAATGCTCCGTTGTGCGTGCAGTTGACAGGTATTCAAGCCCTTGCCGGATACGGTTGTGTGAGTGCACATTGCGGCAGAATGACACAGGTTGGTAATAATGGGCACAGACACTGTAGCTGTGGGAGAGAGAGAGAATAAGTGAACTTCAACTCGGGGTGGTCTCATTATTCAGTTGAGGCTATGCATAAATGTAATCTGAAACAAGCATATAGGGCTGTTTTCATCTCGCTTCGAGTGGTCAAGTCAGTGGTGAAATTCCACATTCCCACGGCAGGGATTGTTTTTAATAGGATAACCAACGTTCATTTCTGACAAAGTGACACTGAATTAATTTACCCTCGACTGAAATTTAAACGAGCAGTTTTTCAATTGTGAGTGAAACACGAATCACATTGTGAGCTTTATCCTCAATGTGTATGAGAAGTTTGGCGAAAAACTTCCAAACTAAGTTTCAATAATGGACAGCAATGCGTTAGACTTATATAAATGATAAACAGCATGTAGTTGTCATAGGAGAATTACATTTACTTTTTATATACTACATAAAAGATATAGTAATAGGTTTTTACCCTTTTAGCTGGCACAAAACTGACACCTTTTTACAAGGGATCATGTTTGCAATAACCACAACGCAAGCAGTCAAAAATGCAAACAAAAAGAAACAACTCTGATAATGATATTCACTGTCCTTGAAATTGATTGGTCCACACCCGAGACGGCTTTTCTTAGAGCTTAGTCTCCACTGGTATTGGACCAGATGACACCATAAGGCGTACAACTCAAAAACAGCGCACTATCAGAGTATTGAGAGCTCGGGGTAAGCCTTTACATTATAAGACCTCCTTTGCCAGTAACAAGATATAGTCATAGGTTTTTACCATTTTAGCTGTCACAAAAACTGACACCTTTAATACATAAAAGATGTTGGGGTGTAATCGGTTTCACACTGGCCTTGCAAGCCAGTGGTCGCCATTTTGATTACCCGTAGAGCCTTTTTAAACAATAAATGATGTTATTAAACCATCCTGCCTCTATCCTCCCCACTACAGTTAGTCGATCAGCAGGTCGTGTGTCGTGGGTTAAAGTGTGGGTACTCCCACTATTTCCCATGCGTGTGGCTATCATAACAGAGGAGGTCAGTATGCCGTATAGTGGGGCTGACTCAAGCTCTCACCAGTGAAGTCACTTTAGCCAGTGGTGGCATGAGAAAAGTAATTACAATTACCTGAAATATAGGAAAAAAAAGTTTATGTATTACTACAGTACACTTTGGAGACGTTAAATGAATTCACTTCGATCACACGGACATGTATTGGATAAACGTTTATCATTCGCCAAATCTTTACTGTATCTCAGCAGCTGTCTTTACTTTGGACATGTAAATATTTGAAACTACCAATAGGGACTGACTATACATGTGCAATCCTTATATGATTTACAAGAACCAGTGCTGCTCATAAAACATGTCATAAATTAGTAACCATAGGCACGCACACACAGACACTCATTCAAGACGCCGCATACTTGTATATGTCTCCATTGCCAACAAGGAGGAGATTTATATACATAACCGGTATGTATAGCATAACTCACTCATGAGGTTATACGTATACATCCTTGCCAGACTCGATCCAACCTATCATAATCTCAATGTGCTCATGAAATTAGTAACATATAGTGTGTGACGTCGTGAGAATATTATTGTGTTATTTTATTTTATCAAATTTATTATTTTATTATCATTCTACGTGCCTTTACCGAAAGAACCAAAGAAGATAATGTGTGTGCTTGAGTAGGGTGGTGGGGGTGGGAGCAGAGGCGCAGCAGTTAGCGTGATGCACTTTGAACTCAGCGACCCGAGTTTGATTCCCGCTCATGGCCAACACCAGTGAAGATGATCTGAACTGGTCCTTGGACCCTCCCCCTAGGTCGACTCAGCCTCAAATTAGTCCCTGTTGCGATGTGTTAAGGTCGCCACTAGAGAGGAAAAGGCGGCCGGGCGTGGTGCTGGCCACCCACCCCCGCCATGTGCTGTGTTGGCCTTCATAGGTGCTCGCTAACTGCAGTTACCACAACATAGACTGTTAAGGCTATATGGGGGATCTTTGTCTATTGGAGGTGGTAGGAGGATTGGGCAGTTGAAGCGTCTCTAATTGCCACTCATTGCCAAATGCACGAACAGACACTTTACAGTCCCCCCTGTTCATAAACTAAACTATTTTTTTTATTTTGGCAGATATGGCCCACTGAGCTATATAGCTATTGTTTCAGAAGCAACATGGCCACAAATGCTCGCTCAACGAAGTGGCTTTTCACGTGGAAATTATTATCAGCAGCCAGAAACTCTTAAGGCATGTTGATTCTAAATGTGGAGGGGAAAAAACTGGAGGACCCACAGAAAAACGTCCACGTCACCACGGGGAGCGAGACATGAAAACTCCATACATACACGTGTTAGGATCGGGAAATAACTCACAACCTCTTGTATGCCAGGCGAGGTAGTTAACATCTCACCACCGTGATGCCCCGTACCGAGCCTGTGCATGGGACCAACTGTCTAGCAGAATATTCAGACCAAGTTGTTCCTTAGGAAGACTGGTCTCTTTTGCAGGAATGTTCGATTGCTTTCTGTTCCATCAAGGTCAGTTTAGATAAGCACTACCTCCTATGAACATGCTTACACGTATGTTTACATGACGGTCAGGAAAATATATTATTGAGAATAAGATGCATATTTCACGTGATTATATATATATATGGTCAAGAATAAAACATATATATAACCAAGTGTTTCCCAAGGAAGTGTGGAGAGATGCATGCTTGAAATTACATTTACATCATGAGATGCTTACCCCGAGCCCTCATTACTTTGATAATGCATTGTCTTTGTGCTGTACGCCTTTTGGCGTCCTCTGGTCTCGCACCAATTGAGACGAGGCTCAAAAGAAAGCCGTCTCTGGTGTGGACCAATCCGTTTCAAGGACAATGCATATATTATCAGTGTGTTTTTTTGTTTGCATTTTTACCACAAGTATTGTGGTTAATGCACACATGATTCCTTGTAAAAAAGTTTCAGATTTGTTTGCAGAAAAAAATGGGGAAAACCCTATTATTATTACATTTACAGTCAGACAGAGGAACACATGTGTTAGACAGCATATGCAAGATGAAGACATAATTCAAACTGTCAAGAAAACTAAGTGGATTTGGACAGAACAGGTCACGAGACGGGATGATAGCCACTGGATGGATTGGCATTCAAGAATTGGAATATATCCGAGAGCACGTCGACCTAGGATATGAAGTGATGAAATCAGTTTAGGTGCAAGGTAGATAATAGTGTTTCACATAATAGGCTTTGGTGATCAATGGTATTCATAATAAAGGTTGTTTGCGCTAGATTAGTAAGGTTTGTCGCGTAAACAAAACATGCCAATTCGTTACTACTTCAGCACACCGATTCGTTGGAGAGTAAACCCACACCATTTGCAAATTCTATAAAGGCTTTCATTGGTTGTACAGCATTTATGTTTTGAATGTTGCTGAAATGCCTCCTTTAAATTTGCAGAGAACACGCATGTAGTGCAATAGTGGAAAATTCCCAAATGAAAAAAAATGAAGCAAGACCTCAAGCAATCGCTCACCAGACTCACATGACAATGATGTTGTTTGTGTATGGCAGTGCTTGTCATTACGTCTCGTTACAATGCTCAAGTTTGACATTTACGTCCTATGGATTTTTTGCAAAATCCTTCAAATCGTAAAAAAAGGAATAAACCTTATCTCGCACTGCCCTGATGGGGATTCAAGATAATGCATGCTCAAGGAGCCACTGTATTTTGACATCTACCATCTATTCGTATAGTGCATGAGATTATCCCTTTCAACCAAAAACATTTATTTGCACAAAATACCAAATGTGCAGTGTACCAAAAAAAAAAGACTAACTGGGTTTTCTTGCTCGATTGAGCGTTGAGACGGTGCGCATCTCCTGTTTGTGCAGCTCTGGGCCAGTGACAGAATATCCCCAGGGATGAGCCTCCTCATTCATTCACGGGCGAGACTGCCACTGTTGACTTCTCCACAAAGTGGTGGTCATTTTACCGACCCCCCCCAGAGTAACGATGGGCTGAGTCAACTCCCCAACCAGAGTTTGAACTCCCGACATTCCAACTGTGAACCACTCTCTCTCTACTGCTGAGCTACCGGTGAACAAGGAAGGGACGATTAATTATTTGCATAAAGCACGCTTTGGCCCCTCCCATTCAGAGATGGATGAAGTATGGTTGGGCCAGATTGCCCATGCCCTGGAAATTCCTTGCTTGCCTCTGATAATGAGTTGTAATTATTTCAGAGATCTGTTACTCCTATGTCAGAACAGCAAAGGAACCATTTGTCAGGCTTTGCCATAAGATTACAGTGCATACAGACAAAATTCATCATCTCAGGGAATGTGCCTCTACATTACTAATGAGTCCACCATTTAAAACATTCTGGCACGCTGCTCTATCGCAGGCCCCCTAATCTGCAACTGGGAGATCTTAGACAACTGTCTCGTGTTAATAGAGTGAAATTTTCCTGCGTATACTGTAGTTGTAGTCTTTTACTGCACGTGTTGGCGCATATGGTATTTGAGATGTGAAACATCGCTCCGTGCTCTGTTCAAATTGCACGTATTTCCCATCCATTGTAAAAAAAAAAACATTCAAAAGAATATTAATTCATTATGATCACCTTTTTAATTCATCCTCTGCCGTATTAAGGCCTCCCGACTCCGTATTGGTAATGGTGGTCGTTTGACCATACCTCACCTTGCCGGTCATCATGGGTTAGTTGAACTGGTTCTCAAGGACCGGTCGAGATAGCACCCACGGCTGATGCTAGCCTTGGCCGGGAATAAAACTCATGCCGCTGGGTTTACAGCGCAGTCGGCATAGCACTCCGTCACTGCCCCAGACCCATGTGCAAGTATGTCATTATTTTTGTGTACTCCTGTAAGCGAGCACTTTAGTTGTGGGTTTGGTGTATCACACAGAGATTGCCACGTGCTCGAGACATCGCAATTGCTGGACTGCGAGGTGGCTAGAAAGTGGCAGAATCTTGACCTGCCCCTGGAATACCACCACCATTACTTGTGGGCAAAAGTGCAGGGCTGCAAATTGCTTTCTCACGAATTCCCCCTCTCACGTACGGGTTTTATTCACACACTCCGGTTTCATTCCACACAACTAACTACACACTCGATTCCCAAACATGCCAACGCAGGATCCTCTTAAAACTTCAGCCTCGAGTCTGAGGAAGTTTTGTTTTAATCTGCTGTGTTATTAGTAATGGACGCTGATGCCATTACACTATTTACTTCCATTTTAAGTCCATTTTAATCCGAATCCCATTGCACTCATCAATTACCCTGCAATTACTGCACGGCATATTTACTATATCACATTGCATTTTAAGATAAACAAAACCAAATTGTATTGTGAGCATATACAGTGTATAGTTGTATTTTTATGTAGTCATATTTTTTTGTTACATCCAATGACTTTTGTCAGGTTATATCATTACGATAAACAACAAAGTTAGTGTATTAACTGCTCCACATGGCATTGCTTTCACTTGCCACCAAATAATATTGTCATTCGAGTTATGGTGATGTGAGATTCTCAGGGAGTAATGGCATTATGCATGGTTGTTAAACAATATCACATGCATAATGCACCTGTGTACATTTATACAAGCAATATGATGCTTTATATTGAGGAGTGCATGCTCAATGAGTCTGGATAACAATTCCAAATATGATAGGTGCTAAATTAATTTGTAAAAATTTAAAGTTACAATAATATGTATAATTAGCATGCAGGATGCATCATTAACCATTTATCTCCACGATAACCTTATGCTCACTTCAAGCGTGATCTCTCATAAAGTATAATCATCGTGGGTGTTTGAAATGTAAGCAGCGCTGGTGCAATGGTCTGTGCACTGCATTGTGAACTGGGCACCCTGTGTTCGGTTTTCAGTCATGGATATCGTCAGTTGTAAGCGGTGTCTTAACTATCCCTGGGTCTCCTATATATCTGGCTCAGCCATAAACGCGTATGTATGTACGTTGAACCTCGTTTGCACCGTACGTAGCCAAACGTGTTAATCGGAGGTGCGGGGGAAGGACAATAAACTAAACACGAAAACTAGTTCTAAAGAAATTAGTTTTCAATATACGTGTAAAAGTGCATCGCTCCAGTGACATCCTAATTTCAAAAGGAAGAGTGTTCCAGTCGGCCGCAGAAGCACATCTGAAAGCGCGCGATGCAGTGGCCTTCTTTTGTTCCATGGTCAGCCAAAAAGCCGCCGCGTGGATGACCCGAGTTTCGGTGTGATGGTTTATGCAACTTGACGAGATCAACAAGGTATTGCGGTTCATTTGTGGCAAGCACTTTGTGTGTGTACCTTGTGCGCAGTGTAAACATCAGCGCTGGGATATTACCGTGGTCAAGCAATGGTGTTGACTCCACCATCCACTTGTGCACCGTGACAACCTAAATAGGTGCTTGCTGGCAGTACCTGTCCAATAGTTTGCATGGGTGTGACCCTTGATTTTCGTTGGAATGGAGAGCAGCAAGTGTCATGATTTTCGCTGTCACATTTCCAGCAAACGCGTTTCAACTCATGAGCATGCACATGAGTGGAACGTCTCAAGTGAGTTCACAGTGCGCGGTGCCTGTAACAGCAGCTTTTGGGGAGACAGAGAGAACAGCGTGGTCCTGGCCACACCACTCTCTGAGGTGTCAGCCTTGACCGCAGTGTGTACAGCACTAACCTGTAATGTTCGTAAAATTAAAAAAAGAATAGGTTGATTGTTTTCTTTCGGAGTAGAGCAGAGGTGAATAGGTTGCACTGTTGTGACACCGATCCACCGTTTGTCGTCGGGCATAAGCATAATTGACAATTGTCATCTCCTCATTGACAATTGGCCTGATCATCCCTTTAGTTTCCCGCATTATATTGCACTCTATAGCTGTCTAATATGTTTTCAGATTGTAATTGCATGTCGTCTGATGCTTCCATGCAGTGTCTGAAGAAGCTCTTAGCACGTGGAGAAACATGTCAGACATCATGCTAAACAGCACTCCAAAAGTATGTCAGAGAGAGCTATCACATAGGTTAACAAAGTCTGAACACGTGTACTTGGTATGTGCCACCTAACCTTAGGAAATAAATACCCTGCCCATTCATCAATAACAGGATCTTAAAAGTATATAAATGATTCATGGTATGTCACTGACAGCACGTGGCCAGACAGTTTATGAGGCTATACAGAAGATCCGTATGTGTTTACTTTGTGCTTACATTTATCACCATTATTAACCAACACCTCATGATAAACTGATCAATTTTTTTTGGAAATTTTTTTTTGGAAATGTTTTTTAGAACACATTTCTGCGTAGAGGAAAAAAATCACTGCTATTTTGAATGTCGCTGGCATTTTATTTGAAGTTACAAGAAGATCATGAATCTAAATTAAACGGCAGTGAATTGGATTCGCTTATTTTGAATGTCGTAGATACGTCATAAATTGTCAACCTGTAAACTTTTCGAACACATTGATTGTCCCAAACTGGAAAATCCTTTTCATTCAATAGCAAAGAAGCAATTCTCACCGTTATTGTGTTTCACGACAAAAGCCTCTATGTTTATGTTGCATAGTGGTAATAATTGCTCGATTCGGGAGAAACCAATAAATACCATATCACACAAGTGATTCATTTCTATTTGATTTCAATCGTGCTGCCTTTCAACAGCTCAAATGAATAAAGTGTGTGTTTGTTGTATCACAATATTTTAATTGTCATAGAAAGTCTGGCTGCGCACTGCTGTGGTTAAGGCCATCGCTTGCATGTGGATGGTTCCAAGTAAAATTTTCAGTCAGCAGTCAACTCGGCCCACAATACCCCCCCTGGGGTTGATAAAACGAGTACCACTATTTTGGGAAGTCAACAGTGGTCATCTTATGGAGACACTGGCCTCCACTACTGGCTCAGGGTCACTAATGGAGATGAGCGTTGTCCCGTTCCTCATTTAAATAGCGCGACACATTTGACTTTGAATATACAGTGCGCACTTGTTCAGATAGTGCGAGCTTTCGCTTGAATACATTACTGCCACCCTTGCCTACATTTTGTGCGTAATGCAGGTGACTGTAATTTCTCGCCCCCTCGAAACGATGCACCATCTTTTCACTTAAAGTATATTTTAATGCTTATGGCACACGCATAAAAGTGTGTACAAATGATAATTCAGTATTGGCAATGTATGCAGATTGTTCGAATATAAATGCGAATGCAAATTTAGGCTACCAGAGTGAAGAAAACACAGCAAACGAGACAGAACAAACAAAAAATTGGATTAAAATGTGTAAAGAAGTAAGGAATTAGTCATCACATCTGCTGGGGGGTAAATCCTTACACGCCTACTAGTGGCAGTTAAAACAATGGGCACTTTTTTAATATTCCCCCATGAATGTCCACCCTGCAGTATAAATGGATTCACCACAATCGGTCGATTGCCAGGTCGTGTGTGTTGGTGTCAAGTGTGGTTATTCCCACCTATTCCAGCGTGAAAGAGTAGGCGAAATACCCTCTAGATGAAGCACCGCAGCACACTGCAGTGTCTTCTGTCGGTAATGCCGTGAGAAAGCAATTACTGGGCTTCACATTTACCGTCATCGAATAAGTATTTCCCTGCAAAATGTGGTAGGTGGTGGAAGAACAGCCCTGTAATTGCTTGCTCACACCACTGCTGGCAAGGGCTTCGACGAGAGGACACTCAAGATAAGACCCTCCACATGGTATTTTGGCCTTCTATTTCACGCTGGTCAGGCGCCTTGGAGGAGTTGCAAAAAACTTGGTAGAAGTCTGCAATAGTTGCTCACACTTACATTAAATTGCAGTGGCTCTGGATCCCGTGATCACATGTTTGAAATTATTACAGGAATGCACAATTTTTTACCGGGGTGTTGCCGTTCTGGAAAATCTCCATGAATTATGCTTTGCCATTCTTTGGCAAGCAAGTCTTTGTTTCTTATGTATAATTGTGCTTAATAACTCTTGTTAAAGTAATTGTAGTTGTGATTGTAATTATGTATTATATCTTTTTTCCCTCTGGATGAATTGTATGTTTTATTGTAATGTAAACCAAAGTGATTTTCTTAATTCAAACAAACCTGTACACAATTAAGTTACATTTACCTTATGAATCATCATGGATATACCACACGTTTAAAATGAAAGCGTACATACTAAATGTATACTCGCCTTCGGAATGCAATTATATTTGGATGTCCTAATTGCGTCAATAATGCATAAGCTGTGGTGAAAGATGTAACGCATCAATTGTAATTTAAGCTTTCGTGACTGCAGGGATTACAATTATTGGTTCTTTCGGTAAAGTGACGTAGAAGGGAAACAATAAAATAATACAAATATAAAACAATACAATTCTCACGACATTTCGACTGTAACACAAGCAATCATCATCGGGTGTGAAAACCACAGCAAGAAAAAAAATTCCGTGTTTTTTTTGCTGTGGTTTTCACACCTGATGATGATTGCTTGTGTTGCAGTCGAAACGTCATGAGAATTGTATTATTTTTTATTATTTTATTGTTTCCCTTCTACGTGACTTTACCGAAATAAACAAAAATATGTATTAATTGTAATTATCACATTCAATGTTAAACGTTTACTTTTAGCAAAAAAAATTTCAACACCTTACCACTATACAATCCGTATACAGTACATTGCTGAAAATATTCATACATTTCTTTTTTATCCTCATACTGAACATTTCATCCCTGAATCAACCCCATTCATACATCGTTTATAGGTGGAAGAAAAAGGTGAAGCCCTGCAATTGCTTCGCAGACGCCACTGCCACTTGAAGGGCGCTCTAGAGAGGTTCCTCTACATGGCAGTTGGCCCATTCGGCCATTGTGGTGAGCCAGCTTGGAAGAGGTGGGGGGATATGCACACGTTACCCCATCACATGTGATTGGCAGACAGAGGAAGGTAGGAGGATTTAAGAAACTGGCCCATCGTTTCAACAGTTGTGCTATGAGATGACACACGTTGATCATAAACGTTAACACGGACATATGCTTCTTTGTAGAGTGATTTTGTTTTCAATTCAGTGATATGCCTTGCTTTTTGCATGTTAGTGTTGTTATGCTGTTTGTTTAGCTGATAGTTTTGATAGAATTGTGTTCAATTGTGTAACAGAGCTTGGCATGGCTATTGCCTTGTGGGAGTTTTATAGAAATGCTGTGGTGTGCATCTTAGGAGATGATCTATGTTCTTGTAAAATATTTAATAGTTCCCATGGCGCTGTTCATAAGATCAGACAACAATGTGTTGATTACGTCAGCCACATTTACCCACACATTTATTTAAACATACCTATGGCTCCCTATAGATGGTGGGGTAAAAAAGAAAAAAACTATATTTACTCGAAGAAGGTTGGACACAGCTGGAGTAATTGTGAAATATGTAAATAATTTTATAGTATTATTTGCCCATTGTGAAACAATATAGGAGTGTAAACAATTATTGACGCGAATTTGAATCGTAACACTGCAGCATTCTCTACCCCCTATGGAAACTATTCAAAATCGTAAAGATTATGGGAACAAAGGCATCAAATCCATCACATTGACCATTTAGGAAAGTAAGCGGTGCCCCGTGCATGACAACCAATGTTAGAAATTATAATGGCCAACGGCGACACCGATGATGGTGTAGCCAGCATTGGTGTAGCCAGCATTCATTGGTGTAGCCAGCATTCAGAACCCGCGTGGAAGGAAGACCGCCAAGGAGATGCAGGGATGAGAACGGCCCATGCGGAGAATCAATGTGGATCGCGGTGTCGCAGGACTGTGCGGGAAAGTGACACCGCTGGGAGGCCTTCGTCTGGCAAATGGAAACAGAGCATGGCCGGTGACGGTAAACAGAGGGGGAAGTAAAATACATGTTTGTCCATTTGATACTAAAATGAGTGTGACAAATATATAAGATGTGCATGTGTTACGTGGTTTTAGTGAAACAAAAAATAAATATTTATATTAACGTGACTGGCCTTGGACATTTTTCACAATGGCTTTCAACGGCTGTGAGTGTATTTTGGCCCAAAACACTTCCAGTAGACTGGGAATTGTTATTCACCTCTGTCTATATATATGGAAGCCACAATGGAATTTTCTTTAGACGTCAAAACCCAAAAAACATATGCATCATTGAAATAGGCGGTGTCTACGTGACACTATTGCAGTTTATCAAGGCTGGTATGGATCGCTGACAGGTATATGGAAACCTGCAAAAAGTCTCCAGTATATTCTACAGTTTGGCTTTTGTAAAGCAAGACAATATAATAATACTAAAGTCACATATACAACCCACTGTTTGCTCCGAAAATATCGTTTTGAGCAATGTTGTTCAGTTACCGTTGTGGTCGATGCAAATTAATGTAACTGAATTAAATAAATTGCCCGCTATGAATATTATTACCCAGGAGTGCTCGTTGTTTGTTTTGGACAGTCTCGCTTATTGTTTTGTGAACGTAATCTCTGAGGTAATTGTGTGTTTTTGCGTATTCAAATCAGATGGCATCTTCCAGTCGTATGCCTGTGTACCGATAACATTTGCGCTTGTCCCATCACATTATGCCAACGATCCTTTGATGCTTCAAATGGCCTCAAAGTGCACCTAGCCTGGCACTTGCGCCATGGTGACATCAACGGTTAGCGGTGAATGGGGATTTGTATTCAAATGAAAGGTATGGCTAGTTTCAAAGAAGCCAAATTAAAGTTTACAACCTCTGGCTTTATCATTGAGGTCTATTTCGGTGGAGAATAACACGGGAAACCAAACAGCGATGGTATTGTTTTTTTATCCATTGTGTCCGTGGTCTCAGCACCAGGCTTTGCCATAAATAAAATAAACTATCTTCACATCTTCCCCATTGTGATATTGCCCAAATGGTAACGAAGCATGAACAGTTGAAAAACCACCACACTGTGAAATAAGTAAATACTTAAAAAAAACACATATCATGAACTTTTGGTAAATAGAGCGACGCGCTGATAAAGCCTTGGCTCTATGTAATGACATCTCGTAGCTGCTCACTCATCACCCAGCATATGTTGTTGGCTTCCTCATCTGTAATGAAGACAGCTTCAGTGCGGTTTAATGTTTTGGCTGGCCCCTCTATTTTAGCTCTGCCCTTCCCTTGCAAGGCAGAAAATAATGATGTTTGTCTTGTCCGTGGGGTTGCCAAATGTGTACAGCTTCAGAGTGAGGTTCAGAGGGCGTGTGTAAAGCGAGAGTGTTGGACCTACGGAGGGTTTCCATTTTAAGTTTCATTTTTCACTGATGGGTTTTTTCCCCCCCTATTCTGTCAGCACCACGTTATACATATGGGCCCAAGCTATAAATATATACACTGTACAGTATATACGTTGTAATCTGTGCTCAAAAGACCATCGGAGAGAAGAAGATAGAAAAACTGCAGCATGCCCACGCTTGTGTATGTTATAAATGTCTTCAGTAAAACATAGGCTGGGTCTGTATACGGCACACACATTCAGAAAGTGAAAGTCAATGGGTGTCGCTACACAAATGGCATCTTCTGTTTTGATGCATTTCCCAAACAATATGATGTAGGACAAAGTCTTGCCTTAAAAAAAAACACGTATAGACAAATATATAAACACTCCCTATATCGGTACGTATCTAATAAGCACGTGAAAATGACTTTTAAGCACAGTGTGGAAACTATACTGATACACCCCTGTCTGTTTAAAGTCTCCTAACGTAAACATATAACTACCTGTACTGCACATCAACCTTAACACACAGCATGTGGGCTGAAGCGTTGTGGACAAGCCAGGTGTGATATTTAATTGGGCTTCTTAAAGAGAATGGGTGCATGTGTGGTGACATTGAATGGGTCACAAGGGTGCGGAGCGCTGGTTACTGGTAGAGAGCGGGATTGTGGGTGTAGTTGCCCGGTCTACCAGCAGGGCAAGTGAAGTGTGCTACTGGGGCGCATGGTGCTGGTTACTGATAGAGAGCGGGATTGTGGGCGTAGTAGCCCGGTCTACCAGCAGGGCAAGTGAAGTGTGCCACTGGGGTGCGTAGCACTGGTTATTGGTAGAGAATGGGATTGTGGGCGTAGTAGCCCGGTCTACCAGCAGGGCAAGTGAAGTGTGCCCTGGAGCGCGTAGTGCTGGTTACTGGTAGAGAGCGGGATTGTGGGAGTAGTTGCCCGGTCTACCAGCAGGGCAGGTGAAGTGTGCCCTGGAGCGCGTAGCGCTGGTTACTGGTAGAGAGCGGGATTGTGGGTGTAGTTGCCCGGTCTACCAGCAAGGCAGGTGAAGTGTGCCACTGGGGTGCGTAGCACTGGTTATTGGTAGAGAATGGGATTGTGGGTGTAGTAGCCCGGTCTACCAGCAAGGCAGGGGAAGCGTGCCCTGGAGCGCGTAGCGCCGGTTGCTGGCAGAGAGGGGGGATCTGAGGATGCCGCAGCCAGTCTGACAGCAGGGCACATGATAGGTAAGGGATGTAGGGTAAAGGTGACAGAGGGGACACCTGGGGCAAAGCCCAGAACCTTCTAGTAGGTTCCAGAAGGGGGCGTGGCCGAGGGCGGAGCCAGGCCAGGCTGGGGAGGATAAAAGGGAGGCCCTGACGCTAGGTCGAGGCTGTCGTTTGGAATGGAACCCGTCGTCTATGCGAGTCTTTGTCCCCGTCTTCACCTCCTCGGCGTTGTGGGTCAGGCAGTGTGCCGGCTGTCCTAACCCGTGTGTAGTTATCCCCTGCACTGTGGAAGTGTAGAATAAACGTGTTTGCCTCCTACTATTAGTGTCTCTGAAGTGACTACTACACATGTATGAGATGTCAGTGTTTCCCCTGTAATGTACACGCGATTTTCACCCATGCAGAGTTACATATTTTGCTCGGCTTAACAGTGTGAAGCCAACACAATTGCCCAGCAGTGTTGTTTCTCTTCAGAACCGTGATGCTAGATGTGGACATTACATTGTCAAGAGCCAGGAAAATGTAGCTTTCGCCCCTGAATTGTGGAATAAGTAAATTAACTCTGACATAGCACAGCCAGCATTGCCATTGTAACGATACGAATGACAGACAGCACGGTATTAAAGAATATAGAATACAATGGTGACACCTAGGAACTTGGGCCAGCAAAAAAGTAACAGAATAAAGCAGTATTTCAAAAAAAATATTTAATCGAATTTCATTTGGGGATATTGAGACTCACTGCATTGCAAAAAATGTGTAAATGTACATCTGACTTTAAACATACGTGTAAGCTTCTCTGGAATAAAATGAACATGGATTATGGTAATGAACCTTTGGGGGTGTTAAGTAACTTCATTGGGCCCTCAATTCATCATCGGTTACAGGTAAGTGCAGAATTACAATGCTGAAATAATTGTCCAACATTTTTTCCATGTGGAAAATTGGCAGTAAATGTGCAGGCGTGTCCATCATTACATTATAATCCCTTGTGTTAAAAATGTATTACCATAGCCATACATTTAAGGGTCTTTGCACTACTAATATGTTTTATATGATGTGTTGGTATAAAACATTAGTTTGCTAAGATGGATTTTTATTTTAAAGGTGGCTTTTCTAAAGTTTTTTTTTATGAGCATATTTAAACTCACACAGTTGCAAACACAAGTTTGAGACGCAATTTGACTGTTAGTCTTGCCACAGTGGTTAAATGTTAACTGCCTCGCTTGGTATACATGAGGTCTTGGGTTCAATCATGACCCTGACACCTGTATATTGGGAGTGTGCATGCTTTCCATGTGGCCGTGTGGATTTTTCTCCAGGTCATCCGTTTTTTTTTCCCTCCACATTTAAAAACATGCGTTTAGAGTATTTGGCTGCTATACATTTCCACGTTCTAAGCCACTTTGTTGAGCTATCATTTGTGGCCAGGTTCCTTCTGAAAAAATAGCTATATAGCTTTCTGGGCTATACCTAGTAAATAACTAATAGTTTGGCTTTATTTTAAAGTGTCGGCTTTTCAGGACAGGAAAAAATGATGCATTTAACCTGCATGTGTTCTCACAAATGTATACTTTGAGGATGATCACAATGTTGAAATTATTTTTCATCTTTGTTGCACTATCAGAAGTAAAATGCAAAAGTAAAAATTAACAAGTTACATCATTAGGATGTCAGCTATGTCAGTACACTAGCAATGTTCAATCCACTGCTGGATGGAGGTCTCCCACAGCTGCCACCACCTCTCATGATCCTGTAATGTAATAATCCACCCAGCAGCTACACACGACCTGATTTCGGTTACGCATTGCCGACTTTTAAGGTCACACTCGTGACACCCAAAGTGCTTGCCACAAATGAACCACAATACCTTGCCGATCTCGTCAAGGAGGATAAACCATCATGCGAACTCCGGTCATCCACGCAGCGGCTTTTGGCTGGCCATCGAACAAAGATGGTCACCGCATCTCGTGCTCTCAGATGCACTTCTGTAGCCGTCTGGAACGCTCTTCCTCCCGATATTAGGAAGGTACTGGAGCTATGCACTTTTAAGTCTAGATTGAAAACGAATTTCTATAAAACTGCTTTCGTGTTTAGTTTGTTGTACCTTCCCCCGGCACCCCGGAAAAGCACGGTTGGCAACGTACGGTGCGAAAGAAGCTCAAAATGCGTACTTACGACTCAAAATTAAGTGCGTTACAGCGCTGCTCGAGAAAGTTTCACCACATACACTTGGGGCTGGCACTGTTTTTCTCCTTCCCACAGGCTTGTAGGGTAATGCAGCGAGAGGGATTCCCTACAGTCGGATTTGTGCAGACAAGGCCAACTCTGCAAAGATGATCATTCTGAATTATTACAGAATAAGTGGTTGTCTTTTCCCATCTGTCCTAAGTCTGGCGGCTCTAATGCATGGCATTGCTATTTAAATTTAGAAAAAAATATGAGGCATTGCTGCATGACATTGCCGGGTAATGTTCTCCTTAGCTTCAAGCTATTAACGTTTTCACTACATATATATTCCAGTGTAGGACTTTGTATGATTATAGGGTGGGGTGAGTATCTCAAGATAAGTTGAATAATTCTAATCTAATTCTAATCTACGTGCAAACATTGTTAAAATGGTCCTTGATCCATACATATCTGCTGTCTCATTCATTGGAGGGATTGCCTCATAGAAACATGCTGATTGATTGCTTTTGGAGATTTGTTTAAGTATAGGTGATGCTGTTTTACAGTACTAGTTAACCCTGAGTATAAAATAACAAGCATATTTGTTCCTAAATGCATACACCTAGCTCTAAGACATATTTTTGGATTGTATCGATCACACATCAGATAACTATGCAGCACAACCATAAATAGTAGTGTAGCAGCATGGTTGTGGAAACATTCTAAACGACCAACATCATTTACACTCTCTTGCTCCAGCAAGAAAATGTGTTACAGTCGTAACCATTAATGCCCACAAGCAATCATGCACATTCCACATTCCCGTGGTTAGGGACAGATTAACAACATCATTGACTTCCCAAAACGTGGTATTGTATGAACCTCAGAGGAATTATGAGCTGAGTCAAAGCCAGGAATTGAAATCATAACCATTAAATTGCAAGTCCGGCACGATGGTCACGTAATGTTTTGGAAAGTAGCTTCTACTATTTCTAATTTAGGTTGCTGCCATGGGCGCTGTGGTGGTGAGACGTCAACTCCCTTACCAGGTATGCAGGAGGCCGTGGGTTCCACACTGACGTCTGCTGTAAATTTGGAGTTTGCATGCTCTCCTTGTGGCCCCGTGGGGTTTTTTCTTGGTTCTCCGGATTTTCCTTCCACATTTATAAACACGTTTAGAGGATTTGGTTGCTGTACGTTTCCACGTGATAAGCCACTTCGTTGAGCAAGCATTTGTGACCAGGTCACTTCTGAAAAATAGCTATATAGCTGAGTGGGCCTTAGCTGGTAAAATAAAAAAAAAAATGTAAATCAGTACAATGGTCACCACAGTGGCTTTTCAATCCAGAGGTAAAAATTCGATGTCCTCGCGTGACAATTAAAACAACGGTGCACGATTCTCAAATATCTCCACTTTTGTTCGATCAGCAGCATACATGGGTACATGACAGTTGGTAGATTGGCAGGTCACGTGTGGTGTGCTCAGGGGTGGGCACTTGCATCTCTTCCAAGACACCTGGACAGCGTGGAAGAGGAGGCCAAATACCCTTGATCGTGGCGCTCTAGAGTCAACCTTCGCGGTAGTGGGGTGAGTAAAACATTGTAGGGCTGCACCTTTATCCATGGTACAATATATACTAATTACAGCCCTTTGTCAATCTACAGCGGGAAAGAGGCCTCAGCCATGCGTGTGGGTCATGGGTTGTTTGACTTATTCATCAGCACGCTGGTCAATGTGGCTTTGCGAACGGGGTGGGCGCAGAGACCGGTTCAGATCTCACTCGCCACTGATGTTAGCCGTGGGTTGAAAATCAAACTCGGTGTCGCTGGGATCACGGGGCAGTTATTTTAACCATAGTACCACTACTCCCCCCGGATGAATATATTAGATTAACATTACACGTGTGTTCGCCTGGTTAAATAAATGACGTTCTTTGGAGGGAGAGAAAAAAACATAATAAAAAAATATATTATTACTCTTCGTGCGATAATGACAAAACAAGTGCAGCAACAACTGTAACGAAATAACAAAGAGCTACGACAACAGCCTTGTATCATTTCAGCCCCTTTGTTCTAATGAGAATTGAGATGCTGTGGATGTCCCTGCGGTGTGCAAGATTCCTGTTGTTTATAAATGTGTACGTGCAACGCTCGGCACAGATCTTCTCAAAGAGGCCAACGCAATTTGGCTAAAGGATTTGCTGATACGTTTCCCCGCCTATAATTCTGTGAAGCGCTGTCGTCCCGACAGTTCTGTTCCTTCACCTGAAGAAGGCTGCTTGTGTTGTGGCCGAAACGTCGTGAGAATTTTATTGTCTTATTTAGTTTATTGTTTTATTCTCATTCTACGTGACTTTACCGAAAGAACCAAGAAGATTAATCCTTGCAGTCACGAAAGCTTTAAACCGAAATATGTAATCCGTTAAAGAAAAAAATAACTACTTATATAGAAACGCTTGAATTAGCTGAGATTGTCTGTTGATTTAGCAGTGATGTGCTGACCTGTGAAGAGAGTGGTTAATAACTGTACATGAATGACCCCCCTTTGCCCCCACACCTTCATAATTATATATATTTTTTCTCCAATACAGAAACATGAAACGCAGTCGTACAACAGACATCACATCGCATAGAATTTTCACGTGGCCTAAGCCAGTCCTTGTTTTTTTGGAAATAAAGAACCGAGTGGATAGAAGGGAATATTTAAACTGATCATATTTGATTGGTCACATGAACAGTCCCCATTATGCCATTCTGGCGTTGATGTATTGGTTACGGTGCACATATGTGCGCATGTATATGCGGTATTTTTAATTTCCCGTGAGTTGACATGCATCAACACAGCTTTGATTGGCTACTATTGTATACCCGTGTATACATTTTCACGGTGTGTCAGGCAGAGAGTGTGGCAATGAGGTATTTTATCACAACAAAGTTGCCACGGCAAAAACCCAAAGGGGATGGCAACACGAACCGCAAAGCACAATTATTGCAAGCTGGTCATTGATATCGCATGATTAGCCTGCGTAAGTCGTTCTGAAGATGAGCACACTGCTTTGGTCGCGTCGGAGGATACGCCATTGGGAATAGCGAGCTGCATTTATCGATGGTATCTGCATGAGAACCATCACGGAATTTTTTTTTAGTCGCGCAATTGCCATGTGGATGCAAAATATCTGGTTCTTTTTATGCATCCCTCTTTCTCTTCACGCCTGAAAATAGTTTTCTCTCCTAGAGAAACATATGTGGTGAGTGATGCAAATTGATTACCATTATTTTTATAGGCACAGTCATCATTGTAACCTTTCATCGTGCAATAGCTGTAATGGTGCCATACGTTGCGAAGAGACGATGAGAATTAATCCTTAGGGACAATTTCATTTTAATGCAGCTAAATTATTGTGCATGTGGATGTCTTGTACAGAATATAGTTGCGATTACACGTTGCAATCGTGTGTGTGTTTTACCGTTATGCTAATTAATTCGAAGTTATGACAACGTCATCAAGTCAGGACATTTACCACACATTCCTATCTTTAACAATTCACCCCCCCCCCCCCCCTTTGTTCCAAGTCCCTCTCAAATAAATATATTTAAAGATGCGAAGGTGCGGACCTGCAACAGCTTGCCCATGCTGCTGCTGGCAGATGGTCCTTCACTAGACGGGGGTTTTAGAGAGCTCCTTGATAGGGTATTTGGAAATCTCTTGCAGGCTCGCCGTGCTAACAATTGCAATGCTTCGCTATACGAACACAAATCTCAACGCATAATTCTGCAAACTCTGAAACGTGACACTTTAACTGAACATGGTTAAAGCTAAAGGTTCAAAACATCATCAGTAATACTGCCCTGTAACATAATTTTTATATATAAAAGGTATAAATTATAGGTGCCATTTCGGACAATGGCCCTTCTCTATGATCTCTCTGCTGGAAAAAGGGCCGTTTCCCAGAAACATTGCCTATTATGTTTTCCTTTTAGCGCAGTGTTATTGACAAATGTGTTGAGTTTTTGTTGTGTTTGTGCACCTCTATCAAAACAGAATCACCCCCCCCCCCAAAAAAAAAGTGTATTTGTTTTGCAGTACATTATTTTTTTGTGCAGTTGATTTTTCTAGCACTGTGTCTTAAATGTTATTGATGTTCCAGGGAGTGGGGTTTGGTTATAGTATGCCGACAAGTATTTAGATAATTAAAAAGCTCAAATCTGAAGGGCTATAACCATTTGGAAAATTCCCAGAGATTTATGAAACTCACCGTCACCTTGATATTGCTATTATTAAGTCAATGGCCAATGGTGAAATCTTGATCCGCTTTGTTAATAGGAACAAATCATCCACTTTTGTCAGAACATTTGTTCAAATTTGTCTTCAAATAAAACATTCTTTTAAATATATGGTCGTGTGTCTGGACAATTATAAAGACCTTATAAACCAAACTTGAAGCAACATAAATGTTTTGTCACCTATGTGCAGTACTCTTCCATTTGGTATTCTTCACTCGGTGTTTTGGGATTTATTTTTATTTTTACGTGAAGTGTGATAGCAAGAACAAATGATGATGATAAGTAATTTGTTTTTTTTTTAGATTAGCCTGCAGTCCAAGTAGCTGAATTATTTAAACAAATTATCTCTAGCCATTGTTGGGGACATATAGCATAACGCTTGTCATATACGTAAGCCAATACATTCGTAGAATTTAAATGCCATATGTTATCAGTTCCGAGAAAATTTAATTTCATCAGCATAAATATCATGGGCATGTACTGTGAATGTGGAATTAACAGTCTTTCAGTGTCATGATAGATCACCCTCAGGAAACACATATATATTGGAATTTGCTCAGCAATTTATATTAAAATCACAATTATAAGATATCGAATCAATTCGCAAAAAATGTGTTTAACCATCTCCAGTCATAGTGAAACAAATAATGAATCCACTACATACATGTGTAATAGTAACTTGGATCGCCAATTTCGTAGCGCAGCGCGCTAACCACTGCACTGCAGCTCCCCCTACTTATAAATCATACACACACGTGCATACAGTGATGGAAAAAAAGTATCTGATCCCCTGCTGATTTTGTACGTTTGCCCACTGACAAAGAAACGATCAGTCTATAATTTTAATGGTAGGTTTATTTGAACAGTGAGAGACAGAATAACAACAACAAAATCCAGAAAAACGCATGTCAAAAATGTTATAAATTGATTTGCATTTTAATGAGGGAAATAAGTATTGGATCCCTCTGCAAAACATGACTTAGTACTTGGTGGCAAAACCCTTGTTGCCAATCACAGAGGTCAGACGATTCTTGTAGTTGGCCACCAGGTTTGCACACATCTCAGGAGGGATTTTGTCCCACTCCTCTTTGCAGATCTTCTCCAAGTCATTAAGGTTTCGAGGCTGACGTTTGGCAACTCGAACCTTCAGCTCCCTCCACAGATTTTCTATGGGATTAAGGTCTGGAGACTGGCTAGGCCACTCCAGGACATTAATGTGCTTCTTCTTGAGCCACTCCTTGTTTCCTTGGCCGTGTGTTTTGGGTCATTGTCATGCTGGAATACCCATCCACGACCCATTTTCAATGCCCTGGCTGAGGGAAGGAGGCTCTCACCCAAGATTTGACGGTACATGGCCCCGTCCATCGTCCCTTTGATGCGGTGAAGTTGTCCTGTCCCCTTAGCAGAAAACACCTCCAAAGCATAATGTTTCCACCTCCATGTTTAACGGTGGGGATGGTGTTCTTGGAGTCATAGGGAGCATTCCTCCTCCTTAAAACACGGCGAGTTGAGTTGATGCCAAAAAGCTCAATTTTGGTCTCACCTGACCACAACACTTTCATCCAGTTGTCCTCTGAATCATTCAGATGTTCATTGGCAAATTTCAGACGGGCATGTTTATGTGCTTTCTTGAGCAGGGGGACCTTGCGGGCGCTGCAGGATTTCAGTCCTTCACAGCGTAGTGTGCTACCAATTGTTTTCTTGGTGACTATGGTCCCAGCTGTCTTGAGATCATCGACAAGATCATCCCGTGTAGTAGTTCTGGGCTGATTCCTCACCGTTCTCATGAGCATTGCAACTCCACGAGGTGAGATCTTGCATGGAGCCCCAGGCCGTGGGAGATTGACAGTTATTTTGTGTTTATTCCATTTGCGAATAATCGCACCAACTGTTGTCACCTTCTCACCAAGCTGCTTGGCAATGGTCTTGTAGCCCATTCCAGCCTTATGTAGGTCTACAATCTTGTCCCTGACATCCTTGGAGAGCTCTTTGGTCTTGGCCATGGTGGAGAGTTTGGAATCTGATTGATTGAGATCAGCTTCTGTGGACAGGTGTCTGTTATACAGGTAACAAGCTGAGATTAGGAGCACTCTCTTTAAGAGTGTGCTCCTAATCTCAGCTCGTTACCTGTATAAAAGATACCTGGGAGCCAGAAATCTTTCTGATTGAGAGGGGGTCAAATACTTATTTCCCTCATTAAAATGCAAATCAATTTATAACATTTTTGATATGCGTTTTTCTGGATATTGTTGTTGCTGTTATTCTGTCTCTCACTGTTCAAATAAACCTACCATTAAAATTATAGACATCATTTCTTTGTCAGTGGACAAACGTACAAAATCAGAAGGGGATTACATACTTTTTTTCCCTCACTATAGCAGAGGGACTTGATTTACACAATACGATGCTTGAAATGTGCAACGGTAGCATATTTCCATTTAACATAAATACTAATGTGCATAATTAATAAAGCAGCTTCAATGCTAAAACATTCCAAGTCATCTTTTTTTATATGCCGTAAATGTTTTTTTAAAGGTACGTTTAAAATATTTTAAATGGAATACCCTTGGGTTAAGTGATTTTAAACGCAACCAAGCATGGTGGCGCATGCTTATAATTCAGAATCAGAATATATATTTACACTCCGAGAAATCAGATGAGCTATAAAGCTCTTTTCCACAGATGCCCAGTAGGGGCAGGTCAGAACGTTACAACAACAAACAATACAAAAACACGATAGGGGTGACAAGTATAGGTAAGGTAAAACAATCACTTAAAAAATATCATTTTAAAGGCAAGGGTTGGCGAATTACAAACATTTCTCAAACTCGTATATTTGTGTCGGTCTTTGCCATCCTCTTTCGGCATCCTAGGATGGAATGCGAATTGTGAATTTGAATTATGATCATAGTTGAGCAGCAGACGAGGAGTGAATCTCAGCATACAGTTAAAACTTTTACCAAAAGTTTCCTTCCCATCTTAAGATAACAAATGCTGAATAGATTTGTTCAGGTAACAATATCTTATGTTTACATTTACAATAACATTATCGCATCTGTCTAATACTTTGCTAACGGGGAGTGGATGGTGTGTGTATGAGGGGTGATTCAGCTTGTTGTATTTAAGTAATCGAACTTCAAATCGTGTGCGGTTGCCATATTCGCTGGCCCCGTCATGTCTCAGAAAATGTGACGCATCGCATACGTACCCACACACATGCCACACGGACACACGCACCCGGTGGGTTAGAATCCCACTTGGCTAGCATTCCTCCATGTAGCGCTTGACATATCTGTGCTACTGACCTCCAGACCATGTGATTAGTCAAAATTGCAAGCCTCGCAGATGCACAGACACGGAATCCGGCCATGACGGCTTGTGATGCTTTCCACCCCCCTCACTCATTTTAGGCTCTACGATGAGTTTGTTGCTTCAGTTTGGCTACTGGAGCTTCTGAGCATTCACACTGAATAATGAGAATCATAAACGTGGTCTGTTGTGATTTAAGGTAACTTTACAGTGACCCACATTTCAAAAACGCGCTGCTCGTAATGGTATTTCACACTTTTGCTTTCTTAAAATAGTAATAATTAATAGTAACAGTATTCAACGTTCCATATGTTTGCATGTACGCACTGTCTTTCTCTGCTCAACGCGTCTCAAGCTAATTACTTTCCGCACACCATCGCCATGAAGCTCTGTCACTTGAAATAATGTCCCATTTTGCCTTTGTATTCATTGGAATTTGTGAACAGCAATACTGCATTTCACTCAAAATAATATTCATTATGCACGCGCATTATGCGAGCCCATTGATCTTGTCCTTCCTGTCTAATGTGTGCATTAAAATAGCCGTACCAACGGTAATCCCTATTGAAGTGTGGTGGCCTGTATCGGCATGCATTTAAACAATGTATTATTTGATGATTTGCTTCCACGCAGCACTAAGTAGGTAGCTATCCGAGCGGTTAAATTATTTTAATTTATCTAATTAATCTGGCTGTCGCCTGATGAAGCTAGCTGTAAACACTGGCGAAACGTCGTACTCAGATTAGAAATGTTGTGGCTTGGCGTTCCGACACATTGGTGTGCTGTACTCGTGACGAATTGGCATGGTCTGTTGACGTGACAACCCTTACTAGTTGGCTGTGTCGGGTGGTGGCGGGTTTAACGACACATTTATATATTTATGCAATCTAACCCAAAAAAATATATTATGGATGATAGTGCTCGCGAAAGCCTACGTGTTAAGAAGTCAAGAAGTTCAGTTTGATATAAGCCCAATATTTTTAGATAATGTGTGTATGAGGGATAATAGATTACATGTAATAAAATTGTCTCCCTCCGAAAGGAACTAAAAATATTGTATTACACCAAACACTTATCTCTATGAGAATCCCAGGGTTTTATTATACCTGCTAATCATGGCCTACAGACATTCAAGTTCTGTGCGTGCAAAGTTATTTGCACACAGCTGCAAGCTATTTTGGGGTAATAACAGCATGTCCTACCAGACAGTCTCGTCCCTTCACCTGATGAAGGAAGCTTGTGTTGTGGCCGAAACGTCGTGAGAATATTATTGTGTTATTTTATTTTATCAATTTATTATTTGATTCTCATTCTACGTGGTGACTTTACCGAAAGCACCAAAGAAGCGTGTGGCTTTGTGGAGTTTTCATGGAAATGTTTGTTAAATGTAAATTTTACATGGATTGGGAACTTCAAAAGGAAATGAGCCACTTATCAAGTAGGCATTACCAAAATTACAACATGTTTAACACTCCATTGATTTTTTTTGCAGATTATGTAGGACCAATGTTACGTTAATTTGAAGCTTTCGTGACTGAAGGAATCCATACTCTTTGGTTCTTTCAGCAGCAGACAATGCTTTCCCACCTGATGATGGACGCTTGTGTTGCGTCCGAAACGTCGTGATTTATTTAATTTTATACCTACGTGACTTTGCCGAAAGAACCAAAGAGTAATGTTATGTTAGTTTTGTACGACTAATTTTGAGGTTTTGAAGCAAACCCATATTCTGTTGTACAGTATTTCTATAATTTCTGTACCATTCATTATTTTACATATATTGCATTTTTATATTTCCATCATGGTTGATTTCAGTGTGTACATATTACTTCGTGTGGTCTTGTAAATGGGTTTTATATCGCAATTATTTATACTAAAAGCAAAGCAAAGTCGATAGGTGTGTGGCACTTGAGATGGATGGGCTTCCGCGAGAATGGAGCTTTACAGACCCCGTCTAGAGGGTAATTTGGCCTACTCTTCCACTGGCCAGGTGTCTTGGAAGAAGTTGAAGTACCCACAATTCACCATCTAATCGACTCAACTGTGGTGTCCCCATTGGTACTGCTGGGTGGAAGTTGGTGATGGTATTTAACGAAAATAAAAACTTGTTCATTGTTACAACTGGTGTGCAGGTGGATTGAACTGGTGACCTGCCGATTGCAGGTCACGTGTGCCAACCATTATACCACACCATCATCCAAGTTCTTAGTCAAGGAGGGTGTCTTTAATATATTTAATAATTTGAAAAGCTTGTACTGTTTTATTTACTTATCTCGGAATATTACTTAAAGAATGGGGGGGTTGGGGGGGGGCGACACTATGATAACATTTGTGCTATTATGGTATTTAACATACTCAATGCAGGATCTTCCTGAGAATTAGCCTTTAGACTCGTCACACATTTACTGGATAAATTAGGGCTGCAATTATTAGAATTGCTTGCGTTACATATACATCGCAAGTGGAGCTGCGGTATAGTAATTAGCGCACCGCGCTGTGAACCTGACCGCACGAGTTTGCTTCCCAGCAACGGCTAACATCAGTGGCAAGTGGCGTTTGAAGCAGTACTGGTCGCCCTTCTTCTGCAACCGGCACTGGCTGCAATGCTGAAGGAAGCTCAAACGCCGCTTGACGACATGGCAGGTGTGGAGAAAACCTTGACTCAGCAGTGAATGATTGTGAGCCAGGTCACTCGATGCACATGAGGCTGCCCTGGTCTCTTTGAGTGCTCACCTGGTTAAACAACATAAACTCGAAACGTGAGCAATAAACTTAAGAATGGGGGGGGGAGGGGGGGGAATTGATGCAAATATCAGTACACCAGTCAAATAACCAGCATTATAAGCCTCGTCGCTATGGTTAAAACAATACAACCCACATCACTTGTCAAAAAGAGATCAGTATTAAGAACGGATGAACATTGCTATTGTATTATGCAAATTATAGTTTTAGCTGTTTGGGATTTAGTATTATTCTTTAAACAATCCCCTCCCCCCCATGTCTAATTGAGTGGGAAACACCAAAAAAGCCTTTAATGACCAGGCGGTCAGGCCCCGAGAGGCTCATAGGCAATGACGACTTGCAATATGTCTATTAGGCACATCATGGCAAAAAGTCCTCAAAGTACAGTGCAGTAAATGGCAAATTGCACCAATTAAATTTGACTGGTCGCCACTACTGCAGGCCCGATAATAGCAAGGGATGTTCTAATGCTCACACTAATTATTTCCCAGTGCCAGAACACTCACAATGTAGCACTGCACTTGCGATAATGTGTGCTTTTTCAGGCGGAAATGGGCACTAAAGCACCGTATTAAAGCATACTTTATACGCAATCACCAGTTTATGTCCATGACATTGACCACAATGCATGGAATTGTTAATTAAGGTGTGTGTGTCTGTGTCCTGTGCATGCTTCTTATTGCTAATTAAAGTGTGTGCGTGTGGATTTATCTGTCCAACATTACATTTCGTCCATTGCTACAGCGGATGTAGCATTCCGTGTACACCAAAGACAAAGCGCCCACCTACATATAGCCTCAGAATACTTTGTGGACAAGTGCTGTTAGCGAGCGCTCAGGAAGGCCAACATTGGCACAAGAGGGGGCGCTGTGACTAGAACCACGCCCGGCCACCTTTGTTTCCCTAGCAGTGATCTTCACACGAACTACAGGTCTTAAACCATAGTGGTAACCACCATGCCACCGCACCCCACACAAACATCCATGCCAACACCCGCCATTTGCAGCTAAGTGACGGTGACTCCACCACGGTGGCTGTGCCAGGCCAGGTGCACTTTGAGGCCGTGTGCCAGGAGGTCATGGGACAGGCCCAGCAGGTGCCATGGATCGGTCGACTGAGATGACTGGTAGATGCACCAGCTTGGACCCCTAACTCTACCTACACTACGCATGTCCACACATACGTGCGTGCGTGTTTGAGGCAGAACGTTACCACTATGGTTTGAACCTTCATATACCAGGTAAACCGTGTAGTTCGTCATGTGTTCACGTTTCCAGCCGAACGTTCATACAACGCTTTCACTCACAGGCCTTGCTGCAGCAATTTACACTGTGCAGGCTACATACTGAAGGTGTAGTCTTTGCGTGCATTATTACACTGTGCGTGCATATAAACAGGCCATGACGATAGATGTGAATGTGTATATTTTACTTCATAAATAATTATTGTTGATATTTAGAACAACAATTCCGTTGTTCAATTACAACATACCTTGCTAGAATATAACAATGATGAGCCCTTTGTTAATCTACTGCTGGATGAAGAACTCTCCGCTCTATGTTAGTAACAGGGTCGTTTTGACCATACTTCACCAGACTGGTCTGTGACGGTTCGGGAAAGGTTTATATCGCAGTTTCCACTGCTGATGTTAGACTTGACTGGGAATCTTAAATCAGGTTTTCAATGCTAATCACTGCATTGTAAACCAGCACTATGTGGAGAGTCGAGTGGTGAGCACACTGCGTTATAAAGCCCGGTGACTTGAGCTCGATTCCCAGCCATGGCCAACATCATTGACAAGTGATATTGGAACGGATGCTGCGCGCTGTGCAAGACAGGTCTAGATCACTGGTCCATAGCGCATTTGGGTGCCACGGTGGCTAGGAGATGTTAAATACCTCGCCTGGTATACAGGAGGTCGTGGGTTCGATCCCGACCCTGAGACCTGCTGTGTATTGGAGATTGCATGTTATCCCCGTGGTCGGGTGGATTTTTCTTCGGGTCCTCCAGTTTTCCCCTCCACACTTAGCAACATGCGTTTGTAGTATTTGGCTGCTCTAAATATTCACATATGCCACGTTGATTTAAAGCTTTCGTGACTGCAGGGATTCATATTCTTGGTTCTTTCGGTAAAGTCACGTAGAAGGGAAACAAAAAAACTATATTTTTATCATTTTAATATATATGCCACGTTGTTGACCTAACATTTGTGTCCAGGTTGCTTCTGAAAAAGAGCTACATACCTCAGTGGGGCTTATATGGTTAACAAAAAACATATATAGTACTGCAACCAGTGTGTCACCACTCTACACGTTTTTTGTGCTGTTTTAATATTTCTTTAGTTAAAATTGTGACAAGTCTGAATGGCTGATTGTACACTCGTACATATTGCATCGTTCCTCAGCTATTGGTACAAAGGGGGGTAATTGTCTTGCTCTTCCCAAATGGACCTGCTGCTATACAAAAAAAAAATTGATAGCGTTTGCCATTTTGTGGCCAATCCACTCTCAGCCATTAACCTTTTGATTGCCACTAAGCTAGTGCTGCCAAAACACTTTAGAGAAATTAATCTTGACCGAGGCTGGACATCTTTGTATATGCCACAATTCCAGGTGCGCATGTATACGCCTGGAAGGTATGCATGAATACACAAACAAGTATGGTGGTACATTAGTCAGAACAGTGAACAATACATTTTAAGGCAGGAGAAAGCCTGCAATCATCAACTCATTGTATTGTACATACGCCTGTCCTTTACCCCCGAGGCTACAAATTCAGGATAGATTATCATTGTCACCATCAGCGCAGCATCAATTGATCCGAATCACATACGCAACCTCTGCGTCTTTTTTTATTAGAAAATCCCAGCGTTCCATTTGTCCGTTAATCCGTCAACTAAGTTAAAAAGAGCCTTTCAGGAGGCCTGGATCTAAAAGTTGTAGAAAGTGGACCCCTCCCACCCAGATGTGGGGGGGGGGGGGGTAAAGAGCTGATCCACCAGGTTTTGTCGACCCCCACAAAATATATATATATTGTAGGCATATATACCTCAACTGTTGTGTATCCATTGGTGATGTTGTGTAGAAGGTGTGTAGGGTGTGTAGGCATATATACCTCAACTGTGGTGTACCCTAGATTTGAAGCTTTCGTGACTGCAAGGATCCATACTCTTTGGTTCTATTCGGTAAAGTCACGTAGGTAAAACATTAAAAACAACAAAAATCACGACGTTTCGGCCACAACACAAGCGGCCTTCATCAGGTGAAGGGACCAACCTGTCCATTGGCACTGCTGGCTGGACGGTGGCGAGTGTCTGCAGGGTCTTCAGGTGAGGTGCGAGTCGCTGAGTCGCCCTCCGCAGGGAGCCAGAATAAGGCGCCCATAGGCCGCCACAATTATAGTTATCTAAATTTAGAGTAATTATGTTTTATGTTTATATTATTACGTTTAAGTATGCTCTTTACAAGCATAGACACAGATGCTTAATTTAACTCGTGCATATGAACACGTGTGTGGATAAGTGTGCACTGAACATATGAACAAGAACTGTAATGGCGTTAACACATGCAAAACGCTTGATGTTTATCGAGACAAGACAATATATTGCATCATTAAAGAGTGTGGCGATTTTAAGAAAGCTACGACAATTATCATTGTCCTTACCTTCAACAAAAATAATAACTCAGATGTGCCTCTTAAATGCGAGTACATTCTTAAACAGCACCCCCATTTATGAAATGTATACTATCAGAAAACAATATAATAAACTGACAAAAAAATGCATTTTTTTCCCTTAAGGTTCAAGCTTAGTTGAAAGGTATTTCTTCAAATATAGCTTACGTATTTATTTATCCTCCTACACAGTGATTGCCTTTCGCAATTTCACTCAACGGTTCTAGAAATTGCTGCCAAAAAAGCGTCTACTAAACGTGGGAGCAAGTGCCACCGGGTCATTGAGCCCATTGAGCCACTGCTCATTACTGCAGCGTGTAGACAGAGGGCAAGGCTGCTTGGTGCTGGATGACGAATGGAGACAAAAACAGCGGTGGTTGATTGACAGGTGTGCTGTATCTGCCCTTTTGACCCTTTACACACCTACACCAGGCTGCACCCTTTGATTGGCGCTAAACCAACCGACGCTTGCAAACCCATATTAAGTTGCCTCGTGGATCGTGCTTTTAATTAGTCCAAGTGTGTATCTGTTCAAGCCCGCAACGGGGTATTTCTTGTATCATTTGGCTGCCCTGATCCAGTAACGGCAATAATCCACATATCGATGGTGGGAATAAGTATTTTAATAGGATGGCTGCTGTTGGCATCCTGACAGACTGGTACTTAATTTGTCAGGGTGTGCCACGTATTGTTCTCCGTGATGTCTGTAATTTTTCTCGACGTTTTGGGAGCTTCTTCAGAAAATTTATATTCAGTCCCAATTGACAACTAAAAATTCCCAACAGGGATGTTGCACGAGGTTGACCTGTAATTTGGATTGAAAGTTGACTCAAAACATCATCATAGAGACTGAGCACAGACACGTCTGAAATTCCTTCCGCTTTCTCAGAGCTATCAATGGAGATGGGAAAGATGATGTTTTGCCCTGACTTTTGTGTTCAACAATAGAGAGTAGAATTGGGGATTGCGATGGTGATGATATTAATGATGTCGGTAGTCGTAATGATCATTGTTTATTGTTCAGTCATTGGTGACTGGGCTGAGACCATAAACTTGCGACACTTGAGAACCCAGTTTAATAATGGGCAGCTGCCAGTGTTTGAACCAATGAACTCCGCATTTATGGCTCCGTACTTTCATCTCTGAGCTACGTGGCCACCAGACTTCCATAGTTAACCCATAACACCTGGGTCTGTCCGGTAGCTCCTGCTAGTAAGTAAGCCTTCGACACTTCACATGGCCTCACAGTGAAGGTAGAGTCTCGCACAAGCACAGTGATGATATGTATTGGCGAATGGCAGCTAATGTTGTTGTTGTTGTTAATAACAATAATAATGAAGGTAAAGTAATCGTCTCTGATTGTATTGGACCAAAGATTGCCTACTTTATTTAAATGTGTGTGATCTGCCATATCCATGTTGGTCCAGCGATATACGTGTTTTGCATCAGATTTGTCTCCTTATCTCTTATGACCATGTTTTTTCCCTTCTTGCCTCGTCCTCCCCCAGATTATTGTAGCCACTGCCCTAACACCCCTCAAACTATATATCATTCTGCCGCGACTGACCCAGACACACCCTACCCGCCCACCACTGACCAAAAAATATATAATAATAATAATAATGAGGGACCCGAGAAATGTCGGTGACTAAGTTCCCACCCAGATCAGAAAACCACATGACTCGGGAAATGACACGTCAGTGGGTGCCATTATAACAGTAAATCCTGTCTTGAGGAGCCAACGGGGCTTTTGCAACCACTTTTGCCAGCTCTGTAATGTGTTTTGGAAAGCACAGCTTTCCCGTGTCATTCACCGTTTCACCAGTGCAGTGTCCACGAGGGTGGTACGAAAGGTGCTCAGCATAGCACAGAAGGAAATACCAAAAGACCATTGATGTTTCAGCCACTTCTAATCATTGTTTGAGTTTACTCAAACAGCCAGAACACAGCGTTTTAGATGTTTCTTTGTCCACTGTTTATGCTTCGTCTGTTACAGGTAGACCATGATGGGTGCTAGAAATCGCCTAAGAACACTGAAGCGAACTAAAGTTGCAAACGCGTCGAAGGCGCACAGGAGATAAGGTGCCATCGTAACGCAACAGGTCCACTACGGTGGGCTGTGGAATGTTGTCAGAACAGAAGGAGTCTTGAAGGTGACCCAAATCCAGTGTGGCCCGCGACCGAAGTCGATGAGGAAAAACGTTGAGGCTCTGCGTGACGTGTTTTTTTTTTGTTGTAAGATCACATTGCACATTGATATTGAACATTTAACGAAAACCTTGGGCATAATTGCGAGTTCAGTGGAGGCGATCTTGCGTGATAATTTGGGTATGAAACATGCGACATCAAGAGGAACGGACTGATTACTATCTCATGGCAAACTTGACCTGATGTATGCAGACTGGGGAATAGTCTAAGAGGTGGCTGATTACCCATTATGAGAAATGGATTAATTATTACGACCCGTGTAGTGGAAAACCACCAAATGTTTCAACACTCAAAGTAATTCAAGTCTCAGCGCTCTGCAGGTATTCCGCACCATCTTGTCGGACGATACATGTGTGGTGGCTATCCATATGTATGCCATATGTATGCCGCACGATTAGACGGTCTCAGTTCAATGTTATGCATACATTCCCCATTGGCTGCATGAGTCAATTAAATAAACGGCATGTACCTTGGAAAGATGAGAGCCAACACATTTGCTTATGCTCAACAATGTCCAAAGATTTTTTGAAAGGCCGATGATATCAAGGAAGATGATGGTGATGATGGTGGTGATGATGATCAGCTGAATGTTGCTGTGCAGGGGCTGCAAGAAAAGTTATTTCTGGAGAGAACTGAACATTTTAGGATTTACATGATACTAACACATCTATGTTTTATTTTATTTTATCAGGCAAGACTCACCGAGCTGTATAGCTCTTTTTCAGAAGCAACCTGGCCACAAATGATAGCTCAACGAAGTGGCTTATCATATGGAAATGTATACCGGTTTGAAGTCAAATACTCTAAATGCATGTTTCTTGGATAATTGTTCAGAATAACATGGTTCTCATTGGTGGATTTACTTTGTATCAACATTAGACTCAAGAGGCTCGGAACTTTTGTAAAAACGACCATTCTTCCGTGCCAAATCCATTGCATGCGCGTCTTTCATGTTTCATTTATACAGTGTTTATCCATATTTGATATATATTTTTTTACTGATGTATTCACATTAACATGACATTTTAATTACAAGCTCATTATTGTGACATTATGTGGAGACTTTTCCCCCTCATGGCAGGCTGCTTCAAGTTGTATGTATGCACGGTTCATTGCTAGACGAACTCGTATACCGCTGGATGACGTCATTGGTGCACATGTACGTTATTAAAACAAGCATTGCATGTAACAATAGACAGGAGCCCTATTCAAGGTTCACTTAATGTTTATTTTCCACGAGGGAAATGCTATCTGTTACCATGAAAACATGATGCTATTGTATAATTTAGTAAACATAGGTAGTCGTTTGGGTAAGGTTTAATAGCAAATGGTGTTTGAAATTTGTCAGTGTCTGAAATAAATGGGAAAAAAATGCTATACGTTTATTTCACAATGATATCGCTCCTGCACCCCATATGCATACACTACATATATTGTGACTATATTCCTAATTATTTATGGATGGATGTTTGAACTTCATTTGCACCCTACATAGCCAACCGTGCTCATCGGAGTTGAGGGCGAAGGACATTATGATTCACAGCCCCTTGTCATTCCACTGTTTTCAGTCCACCATATTGATCATGGAGGTTGCTTTTAACCATACTTCACTATGTCTGTTGGAGTGGGTTGGTGAACTGTGTAGTAGTGGACGTGGGGTGGAGGGTGAAGGGGCGGCGGCTTGGGTGGGGGCAGACCTACTCAGTTATGGCTCTCTATTGATCTTAGCTATAGCTGGAAATCAAGCTCAGGTCACCAGGTTCATAGGTAAGTGCGCAAAACAATGCAGAACTACTTCCACCCCATATATTGTTGAAGGCACACGCGCAAGCATGATTATATACTGTAAAACATCGTTATCTCGGATAATTCGTAATTGGGGATACTTCGGCACAGCGGCGCTTTCTGCAGAAATGCAGACTTAGCAATTCGCCACGAGCCGAATTGCCGTACCAAATGGTCCAAATTTGGCATACAGATGGAGCAACGCCGCGTGACGCGACCAAAACAACGACTCGGTCTAGTGGCGGCGTGCGTGCTGAGCGTTCGTGCAGACCCGTCGCTTCGGACTTTACATTGTTTGTGCACTCTGTGCAAGCCGACCCTCTCAGAAATGTCGTCTACACCTACATCAAGAAGTAATAGAAAGGGACTGAAGTATAAATCCCTGAGCCTGCGAGACAATTTCAAAGTTTTGGATAGAATTGATGCAGGTGTGTCAATGTGTATGGTGTGTGAAGAGTTTGGAAAACAAATTTGAAACGTGTTTTTTTATTATTATTGGGGCAGGAGGCACTGGGGAGTACCATTGTACATAATTCGGAATATTGGATAATTCGGCAAGGCGAGAGCCCCATGTGTCTCGAATTAACAAGGGTATACTGTGCATAGTTTTGTAACAGTGCGGTGAATAGAAAAGGCCAAACCTAAACCATTCATCGTATTAAAAAAATCAATTAAAGTGTGCTTCCCCTCTGTATCGGAAAGAAAGCTGTTTTGTCAACAAAAAGACTTTTAAAAAATGTCACATGCTATAAAAAATATATATTTTTTTTTTACAAACCGCAGTGTATGAGCTATTCCATAACAATCCCTAACAGCTGTGCACTTAAGAAATGCAAGTGACTACACATTGAGTCACGTTACTCAGGAGACAGATGCATTCTGAACCTGTGCGTGTGATAACATTTCTGGAGAGGGCAGGATGCGGCATGGATACCGTGCAGGAGAAATTGTGAATGTGTGTGGGGGAGCATCAGCGCCATATTGCAACGGCAAAACCACCAATGCACAACATGATGCGAATTTCTTACTGACACAAAGACAAAGATCCCCCGAATAGCCTTAACAGACTGTTGGGGCAAGTTCTGTTAGTGAGTAACAGCGAGTAACAGCACCTATGAAGGCCGGAAGGGCACGCAAGAGGGTGGGTGGCCAGCACCACTCCCAGCTGCCTTTGTCTCCCTCGTGGCAATGTTTTAACGCATCGCACCAGGTACTCATTTGAGGCTGAGTCTACCTAAGGGTGGCCCATCACCGGTTCAGACAATTGTCACTGGCATTGGCAGTGAATCGAACCTGGGTTACCGGGTTCGTAGCGCAACGCTCTAACCGCTCCACCACTGCTAACGTACACAAAAAGCTCTAATACACAACATAAAACAAATACCTTTTTGCTAACGCTGTGTTAACTAAATATGTGGACGTGTGCTCGCTCTATATTAGTAACCTGGGGGAGCATTTATTGGCTTAAACAGAACAAGAAGTAAAGATTAACAAGGAGGTGTGAACGTATTGATAATTTCAGCTTTAGTTGTGACAGGACCTCTCATCAATGTGTTTGATGCAGTTAAAAGACCACAGTAGCAATGTATTGCACGCCCTTTATTTGACCAAACTACATATACTGTTAAAGCAAACGTTAACTTACTATATATAACTAATTATGTTGGTGACACTGTGCTCGCAGTGGTACACAAACAACAACAACTCAATGCGTTCGTCATTAACAACACACTTGTCAATACGATGAAATACAAATAATAGGCCTTACCCTTTATGGTGTAGGCCAATCGGTTTCGAAGACAATGCATACATTATCAGAGCATGTCTGTTTGCATGTTTGTGTGGCTAATGCAGACTTGATGCCTCGCAAAAGGTGTTTCTGCTTGTTGTTTTAGCATCTTAACACCCATTAAATCAAAATATAACCCATTGTGTTGTTGCCAAAAATGGTACAGCCTATAATTCTGATTTCATCATTTTGATACTGGCAAAAAATGTCCCATAGATTCACTCGTCAATGACTACATATCTGGCCTTTGTGCGCACTGTGAAAAGGGTCCATTACCTGAAATGTCACCTATGATATATATGTACTGTTAAGGCAGTGTTAATGATGAATGTGATTTTGTTATTATAAAGAAATGAGACCACGCATCAGGCAAGTTGAAAATGACACATGCCACACCAGTATTCCACAAACGAAATAGACGGGAGACTGTAAATACTGTAATATAAAAAAATTATGCCAAAATTTAGTTTATAATTGTGTAATGTAGCTCTCAGAGACACCGTCGCCGACTCACTGATAAATTAACGAGCAAACGCGAGTGACTATATACACTTTTGCTAACTTAGGTAACTCTATTCGGAGACAACAGAACTCTAAGCCTTCCAAGACGACAAGGTGCCCACTGCAGGATGATGAAGGCGACCCGCTCCCAGGTGACGGCGGCGGCGGCAGTGCCCCCACAACAGCAGCCCAGAGCCCCGGATCGCGCCGGCTTTTATCCCCCTCACGACCCGGCCACTCCCCTATTCCCGAACCCTCTCTCGCCGCACCTGGCCCCGTCTGTCTCTGCCCTTATTACAATTTACGACCGTTGGGTCCCGTGCTTCCCCTCGCATGACCCTGTCAAAGCTTGTCGCGTGAATCATTATTGGCAACCACTTAGGTCCCACATTACCCTAACGTGACCCTGTCTGTTCCCGTTACGTTAACTAGTAACTATGGCCACGGGGAGCCGTACTGTCCCGATATCACCCCGTACTGTCTTTACAATTCTTACACATGGCATGGCAATTTAATCTATGGGCACGTTTATTAAATCACCCTGGCTCTGTACACCCTGCAGTATCAATGAGTACATGACATTTCGGTGAATGGCACATCGTATGTGGTCGGTTAATGTGTAGGTACTCCGATCTCTTGCAAGATGTCTGGCCAGCGTGTAATATTAGGAATCTATTCCACCAGCAGAGGCAAGAACAAGAATTGGGTAACACCATGGATTGAACATTCAGCTCAAAATCGGAAGGCTCCATCTTCTGATCCTGGTCAGTGTTAAACTCAACCCAGTATGACTCTGAGGTTGAAAAAAATATATAGTACCACTTTGTGGAAAAGCCAACAGCAGTTCACCGTTGGAGATACGGCCCTTGCTATGTGGATGTGGAACATGAGCAGGGAAACACTTTAACTTTGAACATAAGAGCATACATTTTTTCAATACAATTTTGTGGATCGTCATTATCAATCAATATATCAGCTATTGTCGAGCCATTCTTCTATTCACTGTTTCGTGAAAAATCTTCACACTGCCACCATCCTGCACGATGCTATAATCCCACAATTCACCTCACACCTGCACATGAACTCACATCTTCATGCCATTTCTAGAGTGATCATTTTTGATGCATTCTCTCCTTTGCCTGCCATCCCGTCACTCGTGTCATCCATCAACCATCATCCTTTTAACCGACGTGTCCTGCTCAAGTCAGCTTCTATTGGCAGATGTTTCAGATGTTTTGGTCCTTAAAATTGTCCTTCTCGCTCGGTCTATCAGTGAAATTTCGAGGTGGCATCATCTCTCCACTGCTGCTTTGTCCACTTTGAAGCTTTTGGCCCATTCTTTTTGTCATTATCCATGTTTCTCATTGTTATTTCAAAGTTCATAGTTTGAAAGAATAGGATGAAAACTGCATTTCGTCAAAATGGGTCTATGATCTCTATTATTGAGGTCAGCTTTCCAAAAAATAAGAATATGCTTTCTCAAGTAACTTTTAGCTTAGCTTTAAACTTGTAGTGATATCCCTAGTTTAATTGCGAATCATAGGCTCAGGCACCCTGGCTACATCACAATGTTGACACATTTTCAACTGCGCAAAAGAGCTGCATGGTTATGTGAAGTAACAATCATCTCCAGATGAAATTGCCTATTAAGCTGCACCTATTACCTGCTTAAATGAATTACCTGTCTTAATGTGAAAATCGTTGCTTAATGAGCTTACAGTTTATCCCTTGTCAATCTAATCTGGATACTGCGCTGTGAACACACAATTATGGATGAAAAATATGACTACACTCTAGTTTGTGACACTTACATTTTAATTTGTGAGATCCCCATGTGATTAATGAACCAATTGCATTCATAAACTCGTCAACATCTAACACTATTAATATGACAACATTCGACAAAAGGAATTGAACTTTAAAAAAATATGTAAATATAAAACTAAACATTTGTGAGACTGTCTTGACAGTGGTAGAGAAGAGTAAATAAACAAAAATAAGGAGACACTTTCGCCACTCACATTGCCCTGCAGAGGGAACAGATGATGTGTTTGGGTCCTTCTTCATAGCAGAGAGATGACAGAGAGAGAGAGATATGCTATGAAGAAGAAGCGTTTCCAAAAAACGTGATCTGCAGAGATCTCTCTGCTATGAAGAAGTGTAATCGCAATGAAGGAGGGTCACTGCTATGAAGGGCAATTTACCAAAACGTCATCTATTATTTAGTTTTGTTTTCCTCCTTGGAACAGCGTTATCGACAAATGTGCTGGATATACAAACCAATAGTACATTTTATGTTAACTTAATTATTGAGGGTTTATTACATTGTTTTTCAAAAGATAATTTTTCTTCCATATCTAACGAGGAGGCACTCGGCTCACAATCAGAAGATTGTAAGTTGGGGAAGGCGTCAACTGAATCCATTGTATCTCCATGGTTGATAAAACAAGTGTCACTTTATTTTATGGAAAAGACACCCCTGTGGTTGTCATATGGAGAATGTGGCATTTCAGTCCACTGGCTTTGGGAAGCAAATTGAATTGAGCGCTGCATAATGCCCCTTGGAGCACAGAGACACTTCGCATTTATATGCATCCGTGCTCGCGCGCTCTCTCTCTCTCTTTAGTTCCCAAAGATCAGTGGGAAAACAAAAGTCGCCTCATTTGATTGGTGCAATAATTTCGACTTTTTCAAGCCCCTCGTATTTACTGTTCACAGGCGCTATGCCGATAACTGTTTGCCTTTCTTGAAATGCAATTAATTGTCACGATCTGGGATCACGATTCAATTAAATAGTATATATATATTTTTCTGTCCTGCATTGTGTTGTGCTGTAGCACCTCTTGTGGCTGCAGTGGTGATGTGAACGCATTACATATGTCATCCGAATAAACAAAAATTTATCCTCACATATATAATTTAAATGCACATCCCACGAGCAGTTGTGCAAAACTGTTGACTGTTTTAATACACGTATTGTAGTAGGGATTGTTAATGTGTGTATGTGTCTGTATGTATGCAAAACGGGGCTGGGTTCTTTGGAAAGTTGATTCCTATTACAAATGCGTATCGTGTTTATACTGTGATTCAAATTCGAAAAAATATATATTTTAAAGTATAACATTTATTTAAAAGCAGGAAAGGAAATAATACTTTTGATCTGAAGCCAAAGATTCAGCTTCGTAGGTTTTCATGCTTCTCGCTATAAATATTCATGATACGCATGTTGGTGTTGTCCCTTCCTGCTTTTGTGGCTCAGGATGATGTCCGACGTTTCGATCCACGCATTGGGAGCTTCCTTGCTTGAACAGCTTGTTGTGGTACAACCCGAAGGGAGATGTGCATCGCAAGGTAGACTACATTACATAATTTTGGTGCAGCTGTGTTCCTTGACATTTCTCAGATGCGTCATAGATTGGGGATTGTACGAAAATTACCCAAAAGGTGCACTTCAAATCCTAATGTCAAGTCATTGCGTCAAGTCTGAAGACAACTGAACCTGACTCATTATTTCCGTAGGTGAATCGTGATGGCAGCGCACAGCACATATGATCTAATTATTGAGTGGGTGAGTATGTTGGTGGACCAGCCACCTCCAATTGTGGCCATTTCAAAATTTGAGCCTACAATCAAACAAAAAAACATTACACGTTGAGTCTATGCTTGAAGCGCGTGTCCGTTCTCATGTTGTAGTATCACATCTGCAGGAACATATATATATACAATTTCTGTGGTTCACGTCGAGTCCATCGTATGTAATACTCCAGCGAGTAAAAAAGGAAAGTCACCATCTTCATTGGTAGCTCCTGCGCCAGTGGTGAATGCATCCGAGAGTACGTGCACTGGGGAGATGGAGCGATGAAATCGGCCCATGTACAGGTGCTGGGTTTATTGTTGCATTGCGGAATCGTGGAGTGTGGCAGTATAGCCTGAGAGAAGCCTTCGTCCAGCAGTAGATCGATCATGGCTGATGATGATAGGCAGAAGTCTTTCCATTTGGCCAATACATGTTTTACTTTCCACAAAGTGTTACTAATTTTAATGACCCCAGAGGAAACACGAACTGAGCCGATCCTCCAACTGGGATTTGAACTCTTAACTTTGCAAGTGTGAGTCAGGCACATTAATCACAGTGCCACCGGCTTTAGCTGCATTTACTAGAAATGCTTCGACCTTGTGCTTATTTGAAAAGACATCACTTCAGGCTTTGCATGAGATGGCATGTGAAAACAAACACTGTTCCTGAAGTCGCTTTCATCTCCCTCCAACTGTTGAAGTGTTGTGATGTCACTTGGCATTAACTGTTTTCACATATTAAGTGTGAATGCAACGCGTGTGTTATTTTAATTATTTTCCACGTATACCGTATGTCAACTGAGTCATGTCCAACCATGGAAATTGTAAAAATGTTGTTGAAAAATCGTAAATCTACATGCAAGTGCTACGGGTATGTGTGAATTGTCTTTATAATTTTACTCATTGCATATTCGCCCCGAATGAAAAAGCGGAGCATAGGCAGTGCGCATTTTGTGTTGATACAAATAGCCAAGGAACTCTTGTATTCTTCAAGGAATATTCTGAAATGTTCTATGACAACGCATACACGAGTGTGACAATTTCACAGCATTGTAGAGAGCATAGGGATGGCAAATTACTAATAACACGATGTAACACAATTTTTGTTCCTGGATAGTAAGTGTTATTTCGTAATTGCCTATGCTTAAAAAGTATAGAAAATGGCTATTATTCCCCACAAACTTTGCTTTTGTGACCAGGACAGTGATATTTGGAAATTTACCTATTTTCAATGACAAACGGGCAAATTTTTGTATTTTCGTAAACATAAAGTCAGAAAAAAAGAAAACAACATATTAATACAAATTGACATGTATTTATACTAAAGTAATACAAAAATGACTACAAAATATTTAGAAGTGAGTAGTTTTTCGAGATTTACGATTATACTGTAAATCATTTTCACGAATCAGCTCCAAATGTAGTCTCCCATCATGTTCCAGTTATACTGTCTTTGGTAGCGGCGTTCAAAGTCCAGTATATCCTGGTGGAAGCGCTCACCTTGCTTACAGAAGAAGTCTTGAAGGTACTTGAAGGCTGCCGACTCCATATCTACAGCTCTGACAAATTGTTTCATGAGGCCCAATTTGATGTTCAGTGGTGGCATCAGCACCTTCCGGGGGTCCACCAGTGGCGTTGTTCCTCCCCACAGAGAACTCTGTCCGCTGTGGCCAGTCCTGCCTGTGGTAGTGCATCTTGGTGTCCCTGCTGTCCCAAAGGCAAAGATAGCAAGGAAACTTGGTAAAACCGCCTTGGAGACCCATCAGGAATGCCACCATTTTGAAGTCTCCAATGACCTCCCAGCCATACTCATCATACTTAAAGGCAAGGTCTTGATGCTGTTAAAATCATTTTTGAGGTGCACCGAGTGAGCTCGGGGAAGAGAAGGGTACTTGTTACCATTATGGAGAAGCACGGCTTTGAGGCTCCTGGATGAGCTGTCAATGAAGAGGCGCCACTCATTCTAGTTACATGCGATTCCGATTGCCTCGAACAGACTGATCACATTGTGGCAGAAGCAGAGCCCATCTTGACGGGTGAAGAAGCTGCAAAAAATGTTGGTGACGCTTCCTCTGATCTGCGACTTGCACACTTTCATCCAACAAGTTTCACTGCTTGAGCCTAGACGTCAAAAGCTCAGCATTCGACTTGGTGAGACCAAAATCTCTGATAAAGTCGTTGAAGTTTTTTTTGGTTGGGGTAGTATGGGTTTCTCTCCTCAGCTCCACCTCTGAAATTGTCATCTGGATCTACAACGTCTTCCTCGCTCTCTGACTTGCTGCTCTCTTCTAAAGACGGCTGCTCTCTCTCCGGAGGAGTGGGTATGGGGAGCTCATGGCAGTGTGGCACCGGGGCAATGGATGAAAGAAGGTCCGGATACGTGATAGCAGGTGCATTCTTTCCAGTCCGACGTTTGGAAGAGTCTACCATGCAGAAATATCAGTTGCTTCAGTGGCCAGTGGATTCCCTCAAAATTCTTGGGATAGCGAACTTCATGGCTCTCTTTTCCCCTCTGTACTATCCTACAAAAATATATGTATTTCACCCATGACTAATGTGTAAGAGATTCTCGCAACATTTTTCATGTATGATATATTTTTTCAATAACATTTTAACTTGTAAAACATGTTAAAATGTAAAACTTTAACAATTATAAGTTTTTAAAACTAATTTTATAACATTAAATTCTGAGCAACAATTGTCCATCTTACCTTCCAGAGGTTTTTTTTTGCATTGCTCGCAGGTGAAATGAGGTCTCCAGGGTTTGTCTTGATCCCCGACAGGCATGCCGAAATATGCTTTGTAGGCCTCACACATCTTAACATATTCTTCCACAGAGTACTTTTTTGCTTTTGTCTTCATAAATTGGCCGCAGACATAGCAAAATGTGTCTGCCGGATGCTTGCAGCCTCTTGATGCCATCTCAGAAAAATGCAGCTGGAACTAAACTGAACTGGTGGGCTTAAGGCCCCTGTATTTATACTACTATTTATATTACTGGAAAGTTCTAAAATGTTCTATAAGTTTATCCAAGTTTACTCAGCACTGAATCTATCTGGAATGTTCTGGAAAATAGGTAAATTTCCAAATATCAATGTCATGGTCACAAAAGCAACGTTTGTGGGGAATAATAACCATTTTCTGTAATTTAAAGACATAAGCAATTAGGAAATAACACTTACTATCCAGGAACAAAAAAAATGTTACACAGTGTAATCAGTGCGGGAGAACAGGTTGCACCAAACAAACTCATTATGTGTTGCTATGGAGCATTGTGGGTTAAAGAGTATACTATATAGTCACAACTGCACTCCTGCGCCTTCACATATGAATTAGATATTGGTCTGGAAAACGAATAGGCCGACCAATAGCCTGCGAATGTATCCACTGTATAAAGGTGTGCGTGCCGTTCAAATGTACTTTACCTCCAGCAAGCTAATTTCTTTTGTTACTCTCGAACATCTAGCTATCGCTACGTCAGTTGTCAGCGTAGCATTGCTCATCGTACCCATTGTAATTGTCACGATGTTGCGAGTGTTTTTTAGTGAGGGGTGGTGCAGTAATATTGAGACAGGCCAATGGAGGTCCATGGGGAGATGGAGGCAATCGGCACTTAGTGGAGACAAAACCAAAAGCGTCTCTGCGTCTGGGGTGATGGGATTTTTGTTGGAGTTTTCACGTAGCATTACGTCTCTGAAACTATACTCAAACCAAACTATTTTTATTTTACCAGGTAAGCCCCACTGAGCTATATATAGCTTTTTTCAGAAACAACCTCGCCACAAATGATAGCTCAGCGAAGCGGCGCATCGCGTGGCAATGTATAGCAGCCAAATACCCTGAACGCTTGTTTCTAAATATGAAGGGGAAAACCAGAGGACCCAGAGAATACAAATCCGCTCGCCCAGATGGAGAAGACGCAAACTCCAAATCACAACACGCGTCAGGTTCGGGACCGAAACCACGGCCTCCTGTGTACCAGGCGAGGGAGTTAACATATCCTAGCCACCGTGGCTCCCCCTTTACAGCCGTGCTTGAGAGATGCTTGCGTAATATCGCCCTTGCGTGCTGCCAACATTTCTCCAAGGGGGGTAAGAAGAAAAAAAATCAGGCATGTAAGAAAAAATGCACTTGTTAAGTAAATTTTTTTTGCATTCCAAGGGAATTCCAAGCCCCTGGCTCTAAAAAAAAAAAAAGAAGCAGCAGCTAAAGACCTTGAAAACATTTGCCTGCAGCGAATCATCTTTTGTGCCGCTAACATCTGCGCAGTGAATACATCGTAATTGCACATCACTTTCGCAAACATTTGCCGGAGGAGTGCTGCTCGGATAGTTCGTGTATTTTGTGAGAGCTTACGCTCGATCCCTTTAAACAAATGCATATTCACTCCAAATATACACGGGTGCACTGTAGAGAAACCTCTGACGTGTGAGTAACAAATGCGGTTATCGTCAAAGGTGACAGAAACACAGTCCTCAAAACGTAACAATTAAAAATGATGACTTGACCGCAATATTTAGGTTAAGCAAAAAATGGAAGTAATTAGTCTTGTTTTCATGATGTGCGTAGCAGGTGTGGATAATTTATGTTAGACGGTTGGTGCTTATATTTGTATTCAGAATCAGAATATTTATTTATACTGGAGGAATCTGATGAGCTATGAAGCTCTTTTTTTCACAGATGACCAGTAGGAGGCGACTGGTTCGCTCTCTCAAATGAAGTGTTCAACAAAGGCCTCGTTATTTATTACTTGATGTTGATATTAATGGAAGTTGCATGTTAGATACTGCCACGGCTGAGTATAAATGTAGGTTTCAATAGAGAAAAGCTCTTTTCCAGATGAGAACTGTTCAATCACCGTACAACTTAGGTCTTAGTTTGTCAAAAATATCGTTATTTAACAAGTGAACAAATAATTGCAAACTTTGTCAGGAAAAAAAAAAGGTGTTTGTCCTTGAAAAGTAACGCGTCACTTAAAAACGTGTTTGTCCGTTTGCAGACGCTTCTGCTGCCGAAAAAGTTTGTGAATATTGGCATCTCTCTGAGATGGAGAAGAACCATCACCCAAAATATACCCAGTTATATATGCTTTCATCTTAGGTGAGTGATAGTAACAAAATGTGTTAAGCTTTAGTTATCTGTGCGAATGCATCACTGCCAATGGAGTATAGCAAATACATTGCATTGTGTGGATGAAGACGTTAGGGGCACCTATTATCATCACACGTTTTGTGTTATATTCAGCGTTGTATTGTGCACTTGAATGATCGTTTGAGGAAGATGATTGTCAGGCGGACATAAACATTGCAAACTTATTTGGTGACTTTGTTCTGTTCCTCTGACGGGCTTCTCGCAAGTACACAGCTGATTTTAAACAAGTGACCGAATGAGTGATGGAACTGCGGCGTTCTTGGGTGGGATAGAATCACGGCATTTCATGCACATGGGATTTTGGGTTCACTTGGTAAAGAAAGAGCAACTACTTTTGAAATTTGACCTCATCTTCAGAGTCAAATGCAGGGTAATCCAAAAGGTCAACTCCTAAGTTTAAACAGACGAGCACAAAACGTTGTACTTGGGGATTTTTTAGGATTGCAGGGTCCAAAAACACAACTTAAACGTTTGACCTCATTTTTTTTTTGGGTGGGGGTGTCAAATACTGGGGTGACCCAAAAGGTCATTTTCTAAATTTCAACACGCGTGCAAGAAACCGTCCGCAAAAGAATGTTCCGATATAAAAGTTGTCGAAGGGCACTAATTGGTCACGAGGGGCTGCATCTAATCAGGACAGAGTTTCGCATGCGCCTATTGTTACGCGCACTGTCATCATAAACGGGCCTCTTCTGTACGCTGCATGTGTAATATTTACGCCCCCCCCCCGCCTCCCCCCTCATTTATATTTTGGGACACACGTTTCATTCGTCTCACAATCACGGTAGCGCAGAACCTGCCGTGAAAATAAAACCATTGTTTCTCGACAGCCATTTACCTGGTTCTCAGTATAGGTGGTGATGATGGATTGATTTTCATTTCAAAGCACCCCCCCCTCTCTCCCACCGTGGGACCTTCGCTGGAGAAGATTAGAGGCTCACTACAGCTGCCAGGGGGCTCTCATCAGACCAGCTCTCACTCTGGGGGCAATCACTTTGTAAATATATAAATAACAATCTGCCTAATGATAACTTTGAGTCGGTGGCTGCCTTTACTTCTTCAAAGTATTTTCCTGTTGCGTCACGCGTGGCACCCCATTGTGATGGGCCTCGTGGTTGTTAATCTCAATTAAAATCACACATATCATGAGGTTTTAATTTAGACAATTGTGAGTTGGGGGTTGGAGAGAAGCACAGGAGAAAATGAATAAAAACGCGAACTTTTTTTTTTTCCCTTCAGCTTTAAACAACACACGATGTTTTCCGCGCTTGTGATGTGATTTGCCCTTGATCCAATTTGAACACGGGGATATATTTAAATGTTTAACGTCACACGTATTAATTCAGCAGATCCCAGCCCACAGGATATCGCCTCTCTGGATTCTAGAATAGTGTCTTATGTAACCCACGTGTCTTCAGATGTTTAGAGTTACTTAAAAAAAAATACGTGGATTGCATTAACATTCTATTCGCGTCGCACTCAGAAGTTTGATTTCGAGTTTGACAAATTGGTATTCAGATAATAAAATTTTCTATTACATTTCGTAGATTTGTTTTATTTAATGTAACAATAAAATAATTAAATATCCTCGCAAAACTTTTCTCTCTCCTTGGCTGCGACAAATGGGACATTTTGTGGCCATGTCGTGAGGTGTGACATTAATTCTGAGATTTTTTCAGACATCAATATCTGACTTTTTGGGCTGATGCCAGGTAACTTTTTTTTCTCTGAATGTAAAAATACATGAGTCTCACTTCATGTAACCACAAACTAGTTTTAACACTTATATTATCATGTATTATTCATATTTAGGAGGTGCAGTGACAAACACCATACATACAAACGACCTATAATACATCGACAGAACACAGTGAATCAATGTATCAGGACATGTAGGGCATGTTTCTCTGTAAAACCTCGTTGTGAGATAAGGGTATGAGCAGGGCCGGATTAAGGCACGGGGGCTTTAGGGGCTACAGCCCAGGGGCCTCCGACAGCTGGAGGGCCTCCAGAGATGAAGTGAAAAGTTATTTCACTTGTGAATGCTCAATTTGATTTGTTATTAGCCTTGTAAAAATAAATGTAAATTTTATTTAACTTTGTTTTCCTTTTGAAAATATTACTGGGGGCTTCGTAGTACCTGTGGCCCAGGGGCCGAAAACATCTTAATCCGGCCCTGGGCATGAGGATGACTGGAGAGCTGAACAAGATTAGCAGAATTTGGCAGGCTACGCAGTGGACTTTAAAGATCCCGTGACGTCAAGCAAAACGAGTAGGCCACTGCGTGCTGGCATCGAGATCCAAATTTTAGCCAAAATTTGGAATAAATTACCTGCAAATTACTCACCGCAGACTGTGTCCGTGAGACATCGCACCCTCGTGATTGCATTGCACCATAAGAAACAGCGTGAATACCAAATGTATAAATGTATTATAATCACTGATTAAGGGGGGAGTGGCGGTGAGAAGGAGGTTAGAGCAACAGAGGAAAAGGAAAGTAGAGTAAAAGAGGTGTGGGTGTTGAGTTAGGCGTGTATAGTGAAGCGGAGGAATAAAGTCATAGGTGAGTTAGCCAACAAATTAGCACGGTTGGCTATGTACGGCACGAAAGAAGTTCAACATGCATACATGCATATAAAGGGGACCACATGCGTACAAGGCAAAAGTGCAGGCACGTGTTGACAATGATGGCGAACAAGTGGAGACTTTGATATTTTTAAGCTATTATCATACATTTGTTATCATGTTACAGTTTATTAACCATTATTTTTCCATTAAAAACAATAGTCCTATATAAGTCAGTTTAACACGTAGGCTTTTGCGACTAGTTTCATCCATAATACAGAAAAACAATCTGTATCCTATTTAAGTGTTAACATTATTTTGAAGCACTCTCTATATACAAAGACAAAGATAATCCACGTAACCTTATAATATACTGTTTTGGAACATGCTGTTAGCGAGCACCCATAAAGGCCGCACAGCATACCGAGGGGGTGAGTTGTCAACATCTTGCCTGGTTCCCTTTGTCGTCCTGATGTTTACACTCTGTACGAGGTCCTCATTTAAGGTTGAGTCGACATAGGCGAGGCCTAGGGCCGTTCAAATATTTTCCACTGTTATCGGTGGTGAGCAAGAATCGAACTTTGGGACGCCGGGTTCATAGGGCAGTGTGTTAACCACTACACTCCCGCTCCCCCATACGTATAAAAACACATGTGCACACGATAATTAGCTAATTATAAGCTTGAGTGGAGGTGTCAACATAATTCATGGCCTTTGGTGCTGAATTGGAGTTGTAATCTTTAACCGTTACTCTGGATTTGCTGAGTGGAACTAGCCAGTCAGATACATTTTGCCATTCTCCATCAATATGTGGAATTGTCCAAATAAAATGCCAAAGGCCAGTAAAAAACACAAAAAAGCTTTAGTAATACTACGTTGGCAGTTGTGCAGGAGGCCAGAATATATAAAAAAAAAACTCAACACATTCATCGATAGCACTGTGATCTTAAAAGGACACGTGTATAACATGCGACGTTTCGGGCAATGGCCCTTCTTTATAGCGCATAAATAGAGTGGCTGGAGAGAAATCCGCTGGCAAGGATATGCACGGGCGTTAAGTGTAGTTGCGCGGTATCTGTGTAGGGCACACAATGGCAGTCAATTTAACATTGTAAATGTTGTGGATTTACTCGCCATCACATCGGTGTGCTGAAGTAATCGCTAAATGTCACCTTAATTGACTGCTGTGGGTGGTGGTTGGGTTAATGACACATTTATATTTACGCGAACTAAACACGCAAAAAAAACCTTTATTTTGAATGCCCAGTGACAGCATTTCAACCTGAATAAAGCAACGGAAACCACTCACTAATGCCACATGTGCTGTACTATCTATCATCAGGGGTAGAAGCACATTTTGAAAATGTGATCACATGGGATGTGATTAATTTAGCATACCCCAATCTGGATGTAATTATTCACGGCACGTGTGGGGATTGCTTGACACACTTTGCACCTGGCTGTTCGATAAGAATGCAGTGGGACATGGGGCAGCCAATTTAAACTCAAAAGAGCCTAACTTGAGAGCTGAACTGAATAATAGCCACCTTGATGTAGATTAATTTGACCCTGACCAAGAACCTTTAAGATTCGTGGCAAATGCTGCTTCTACAAGTTAAAATCTCATTTATTATAACAAGTAAAAGGTAACGATGCGACCCTGCAAATTATTGCTCAAGCCAATGCTGGCGGAATGCCTTGCACGACCAGAAGGAACCCCAAAGAGGCCGTGTGGCCAACTCTTTGATGCTGGCCAGATGTCTCTGAAGACGTGGGATTGACCCGCACTCTACCCAACACACATGTGACCTGCCATGCACCTATGGAGTACTCGTGTATGCGTCTGTGTGGACAGAGGCCAGGTGGGAGGGGAGTTAAGAATCTTGCTCATTGCTTCAACTGCCATGTCGAGAGATCAGATCGAACCATCTAACCTCTGCATTGCAAGTTTATTGTGCTAACTATTACATTGCCGAACGCATCGATACTAATGTAGGGATGTAACACTCGACTTTACCTTCGGCAAAGCTTGGTGAGCTTCAGGAGGGTCCTGTTGACCGCCACTATTTAATGGTGACAATGTTTGCAATTGGAGGAAACTGGGGTGGCAGAAGATGTTCTGAGACTCAACAGTAGGTCAGCCACGTACTTGCTGAAGATGATACTTACTTGAGTCACTCCCCCCCTCTTACCCTTCATATTGCAGGATCACAAGGATATTTAAATACGTTTTTTGATAACGGCCCACATTCTCCCACAATGTAATTCTAAATGACTATGGGACACATTCAGGTTGGCTGTACTTGGCACATTTGCTTTCGTACAGACGCCAGCGAGTGCCAAAGCTGTCTAAATAACGACTGCATTTTGCACCATATTACTACTTTTAATGTCACACATTGCTTATTATAATTACAATTTATTAGGCGTGATGGGAATCGTAATATATAATGCATGCATATTTCATGGGATAATTTATAACGGATGCACTACAATCCGCCATGTGCATCATTTCTACCACATTTGTCTTGCTGCTCTGCGTAATAAATCCTTTAATTAAACGTAACGAGTTGATGTATTGTTCTGCGGCAAAAAAATGTGCTACTTTGCTTTCTACTGCAAAATATAGCAGCCTATATTTGAAGGTTGACTTCATAATTCGCCATTACATATCTTTCGAAGGAATCCAATGCAACAGCACTCTTGCTATTTTAAAATTGCTTTTAGTTCAAGGCCAACGGTAAGTATACTGATGCTCATGAAATGGAAAACAGATTTCGCCCGTTTGAAGCCAAAGGCCCCGCTATCTTGCGAGTTAGTGGCACAATCAATGCTGATAAGGTGGATTGTACTTGACAGAATGCCTCTGATTCCTCCAGGCCAAATTAACTCCCCTATCATTTTTAAACTATTAATATTCGTATATATCCCAGCTTAACATATTGACAAATCGTTTTTCTTTTTTCTGTATGGAAACCAATTTAGCTACTTGGTTTGTAGTCTCATAAATAAGGATAGACTGAAGTATAGGGAATCAGTTTTCATTATTTAAAATTCACAATCTTTAGCAAATCTGGGTATTGTATTTAACTAGCACAGCTCTGACCACCATTTATGGGAACACCGATCAACAGTTCAGAATTTGTTGACCTCTTACCCTTCTTCATGTCCGGCGCTTTAACTGGACTCGATAGCTGTGTTGTAATTTAGCATAGGACCTTGGGGGCTTGGTCCTTTGGGGGTTTGGGGCCTTGGGGTCTTGGAGCATGGGGAACTGGGGCCTTGGACGCCTGGGGACCTAGGGCCTTGGAGCCTTGGGGGGCTTGGTGCCTTGGGGTCTTGGGGCCTTGGGGCCTTGAGAGCTTGGGGCCCTTGGGGCCTTGGGGCCTTGGGACCCTTGGGGCCTTGGGGCCTTGGGGCCTTGGAGACCTTGGGGCCCTTGGGGCCTTGGGGCCTTGGGGTCTTGGGGCCTTGGGGGCCTTGGAGCCTTGGGGCCTTGGGGTCTTGGGGCCTTGGGGGCCTTGGGGCCTTGGGAGCTTGGGGCCCTTGGGGCCTTGGGGCCTTGGGGACCTGGGGCCTTGGGGATTTAGAGGATTGGAGCCTTGGGGGCTTGGAGACCTGTGGCCTTGTGGGCCTTGGTGCCTTGGGGCCTTGGGGGCCTTGTGGGCCTTGGGGCCTTGGGGGCCTTGTGGACCTTGGGGCCTTGGTGCCTTGGGGACTTGGTGCCTTGGGGACTTGGTGCCTTGGGGTCCTTGGGGACTTGGGGCCTTGTGGGGCTTGGTGCCTAAGGGCCTTGTCCCCAAGGCCCCCTTGGGGCCTTGGGGCGTTGGGGGCTTGAGGGTTTGGGGCTTGGTTGATGGGCCGAATCAACCCCCAACCATGATGTGAAGTCGCAGTCTTCCAATAATTACTTCATAATTACTTTAAAATTGCCTACCAGCAAACTCCGTAAGAATGCGTTTAAGCCAAACGTGTTAGGGTCGTGCGCAGAAGAAAGCAAAATGAAAAGTGAGCACAATTATAAAACGACGCCAGAGAGTGCAGTGTAAAAGAGGTCTCACCAGAAAGTGCAGTGTATAATCCCCTGCCTCCTGTGAATTAATCCCAGTTGGGCTTCCAGTCCATATAAGGGCACCACGGGGTGACCAGCCCCTCCCCACCCAGCACCACCCCACCCAGCCCCACCCCTCCCACCCCCCACCCAGCCCCACCCAGCCCCTCCCCACCCTCCCCTCCCCTCCCCACCCAGCCCCTCCCCACCCAGCCCCTCCCTACCCTCCCCTCTCCACCCAGCCCCACCCCTCCGACGTGGACAGACATACACAATTAATCCCCTGCCTCCTGTGAATTAATCCCGGTTGGGCTTCTAGTCCACTACGTTTCCTGCCAGTATCAATTATTGCATTGAATCATGACCATAAACAGTGACAATCCATATAACCACACGGGTCGCAGTGAATTGTTAGATGCCTAATATTAGGTTGCCTTGTTTACCATTGTAAGGTTGTGAGCTCACACCCAGCTGTAGGGTTGAATCAGTCCATCATCCTGCCTGGACGAAAACAATATAAACCACTTTGTTAAAAGTACACATTTACCCTCCTATATATATAACTGTCACCTGCCATAGGAATGTACATTGTATGCATGTATTGAGTAGGGAGTTTGAAGTTAAAAGTGGAGCCTTCCAAATGCTTGCTCATGCCACTGTAGGTGGAAGGACTTCTATGAGATTGAGCTCTAGACAGCACCTTTGGAGGGTTATTTAATTGACTCTCACATTGGCCAGATGTCTTCCTATTTGCACTGCTTGCGTGGACAGAGGTGGGACATGGAATGTCTGTCTTTGTCACATTAAGCTGGGAAAGGGATCTGTGATTTGTGCTTATGGTGAATAAAGTGATTGTGACTACGGTTCAAACTATGTAGAAATATAGAACATGGTGAGCGCATGGGCAGATTTGACCCTCTGCTTACGTTACTTGTATTGGCATGACCTTGATGCCATGGAATTGCCGTATTTGCTAAATAATTGGCGCTTATTTAGTAAAAAAAAAATGTCATCAATTTGAAATGCCAATTAATTAAATGATCACATACGTTTATGAACAGTTTGCTGATAAGGAGTATTTCTTGTGATTGTTCCATACAATGGGTGATTGACTATGACATTAAATAAATACTAACACCCATCATGTTCAGGGCTGACACAGCCAGACTTGATTCATAAGGCACAGAAAAGCCAGCACACATCACCCAGCAGCAATCAAATCACAGAATGAAATTAACGACGAAAAAAATAATGACGAATTGAAAGCAAAAGGCGTGACAACAGTGAAAAATGCAACGTTTGACTGCAATGGTGAGCTCGCGCAACTGAACATTTAATTGATAAACAATTAGACTGCACACACGACAAATCGAAGGGTCATAAGATGTGCGAGACTATGTGACAAGAGTCATGCCGAACTTCCCAAATCAAAAGCACTACCCTGTTTGTTTGGCAGCTGAATGGGTTACAACATATGTGTGCAGGATCGTGGCGGCAACCTTTATTTATTTTTATATAGTGCCACGATGCATTTACTTATTTATTTATCTTTTGCCACGGTACACGAAAATCTACTTTAGGGAAATGAATACTTTATGGGTTTTTTTTCCCAAAAAAAAGATCTTTGCTTTTTCCTTGGGGCTTTTTGAGGAATCCATCACTGTCGGGACTGGGGGCATGACTTTACAGGGTGTTTTGAAATGCATACTTATTTTTTTTGTTTTTTTTACGATGACGGTGATGTCATGCTAAAATGTGTCACCCAAGCGAGCGACCTAGATTCAGTGACTAACGTATAAAAAAATATATTTCCACACGCGCGCACCTGGTCTCCAGCAGGTATACCACACTACATTTTTCAAAAGCCATCGTCATAAACTATGACATTTTTGTTGCGCCATTTGACGACGATCGTGTCAACCTGCTATTCATTTGCGCGATGCCGATGGGGAAAATGCCACTTTAGAGAGGTCAATTTACATTGCACAACTGCGCCGTTCCATTAGGAGCATTGTGTCCTGAGCAGGTGCGGTGTATAAATATATTTTAGGTTCTTTACTTTGCAAAAAAAAGCTGTTACCATAATCCAGTCCCAGGAGTCTGGCAGGTGTGCACATGGAAAACATAAATAGTGAAAAGCAAAAAAATATATATAGGGGAAGAGAATGTTTGCTATTTATTTTTTATGGAATATACACACACACACACGCGTGTGGGTATATACACACTCATTGTAACATATTACATTTTACATTTCGTATGTTTGATTTTCATACTAGTTTAATGACATTCGAAAATCGCTGACTAGCCCTGTCAACATTAAATAGGGACATTGCTTGAGTGCTTGAATAAAGATATTTCCCCGTACCTTTTTTTATATAAATTTTAATTGAATCTATCATTATACGAATTAATTCAATTAGTTAATATAAAGTCTCAGTGTGGGTACAGATAATGGCTTTCCTTTATTATTCAAATACATTTTTCGAAGCTAATGTGCAGATAATTTGTGATTAAACTAAGTGCACCTGACATGCTATGTTTAAAAAAGCACATCATTAAGCTTATTTGAATAGTGCTCTCTATGCCAGCATTTAAAATTAATATCACAATCATGCAGGCAGGAAAACAAACTAACACACTTTGCATCATGCATCATCATTGGCCATGACCTATTCACTGCTGGATGAAGGCCTCCCCAAGACGTCGCGATTTTGCATGGTCTCACGATCATTATTATTATTCGCGTTTGCACTGTGTGCCTCTCTGTCATCCTCACGATGCAAGAGGCCATCAAGTCCCTGCACACAAGCTGATCAAATCATTCCATCTCCGTGATGGACGTTCTCTTGGGTATGTCTACCCCTTTGCCTGCCTCTCCATCGTGAAGGGTTAACCAATATCCATCAGCCACTTTAGCGATGTGTGTTTCTAACTTATGTTGAATGCTCTACGGGTTCCTCGGTTTGTTTTCCAGCGTAATTCCAAAAAGGAAGCCACCTCTCCACGCTTATTTGCACCCTTTTCAGCCTCTGTGCCAGGTCTGCGTTTGTAATCAGTTTCGGTCTATCTCTCAGTGTGTCAGATTTGTTGATGGCATAGTTATGTTACCATAACTACGGAAATGTATTTAAGAAGTATTCAGGAAAGAAGGCAGCAAAAGTTGGTCTCATGATAAATATGACCAAGCACAAGTGCTGTACTACAGGTTTGCTTAAACTGTTGAACATGTTTGTTGGGAAACGCATCATCGTATGTCTACCTAGGGAAGATGTTGTACTTGACAAAAACAGTTTAAAGTGCTTTCGGAAAACTGAATAAAAATGTTTAAAACAACGTACCAATCCTAGATTTGAAGCTTTCGTGACTGGAAGGATCCATACTCTTTGGTTCTATTCGGTAAAGTCACGTAGGTAAAAAACAAAACAACAAAAATCATGACGTTTCGGCCACAACACAAGTGGCCTTCATCAGGTGAAGGGACCAAACTGTCCAGAGGACAGCGTTGGAGTGAAGAAAGTCAAGCGCAGGTCGCCTCTTTCACTTTCTCACTCCAACACTGTCCTCTGGACAGTTTGGTCCCTTCACCTGATGAAGGCCACTTGTGTTGTGGCCGAAACGTCGTGATTTTTTTGTTGTTTTGTTTTTTTACCTACGTGACTTTACCGAATAGAACCAAAGAGAACGTACCAATCAATGCTTCTAACTCACTGCGTTTTTTTTTATCAGTGTACATTATTTCCAATGACATGGATCAGAAGCATACTGTATCTATACCATGGACATGATAAATTAGATATACTTAATACAATTTTTAATTTGTTGTACTCGTTTAATTTAGAGGTGCTATTATAGCGAGGACATAAATCATTGTGATAGAAGTTCAAACTCGGGCCAATGTCTAAATGTATAATGCACACAAGTGCAATAACAATGGAGCGTGCATTTTGTGTTTTTACCTACAATGTTTACTGTTCCCAAACACATCCAAAGGCATGTCCTCAAGACGAGAGCACCAAAGCCCCAGGTAGTGTTTATCCGGTCTCTTGGTGAAGTGTTGATTGAATCGCAAAGCAATGCTCACAAATAGCGTTGAATTCACACGTACCATACATACAGGAAGCAAATGTGCATAGAATGTTATCTCTGATAAAATACAGAGGTGATATAAAAGATGAGTTTATAGTTCATTAGTTACCAGGAACTGTTGGAATAGTACAGGGCTATGGTGAAGTTGATTAAGCACTACACTATAAACCTGGAAACCTCAGTTTGACCCCAGGATATTCGTTTAAACGAGACTCACCTTGTCTCTTGAGTTCTGGTTAAACAAGTTTACTTTATTGGCGATAAAAGCCACCATCAGTGCGTTAACAATTTATCTGAAACATCCCTCCCGCTCAACGTCACCAAATCAATTTTGACCCGGATTGGTGAAGAATAAAAACAAATTTTCCCGTAGCTCAAAAGTGAACAGAGGCCTTCCATCTAGCAGTAGAGTGACAAAGTGGTGTGAATTGCGATTTTTTTAAAATAATAACTATCATTTCTAGTTTACTTAATAATAGTATAGTTACTGTACAGTCTACATAAAAAAAACTAAATAAGCAAAAAATGTAACTGAGTTAAGAAAACATTAACTACTAAATTATGTAATTAGTTATTTCAAGTCACGATTTAAAGCGATATAATGTTGCGGTTAAATTATATATATAGACATTATCGCGTGTTTCCTTTTAATGTGGTGGCTTTATTTGCCGACGTACAACGTTGCTTCTCTAACTTTGAACTTTAAAGGACATCCCTCGCGAGCAGATATGGCGTGGCGGATGAGGGCAGTCGTCTTGGAAACTTTTCAGAAATGCAGAAAACATTAGCGGTGGTGTCTATAGTACAGCCACACGCACGCACTGATGTGCAAATATGACAAACAGTGGTGGCTGCAAAATACTTACAATCTAAAAATGTGCATTTCTTTAGTTCAAAGATACAAAAAAAAGAACTGAAACGGTGATCGTCAGATGACAAATCTTAAGATACCGTGTGTTTAGCAAACGATGCACTCGCTTGTCTACGTGAGTGCTGCAGTGATGCGAATAGATAGAACACTGGACTTGCAATACAGAAGTCTGCAATTCCATTTCATCTCCCGTTATGGAAGTTGTTGGATCAATTGGGAAGTTTTTTTTTCTTTCAAATTTGCCCCTCGACTTCAGTCCACCGGGTAAAATTAATGGTGGGGCAAAGTGTGGGTACACTCACCTCTTTCAATGCATTTGGCCAGTGTAGAAGAGTAGGACAAATTGCCCTCTGTAGGGACTCCTTCCAGTGGAGGCCCTTTCCCACCAGCAGTGGTGCGAGCAAGACATTGCTGGGCTGCAATAGCCTAGGCACTCAATTCTGCTACATATTTATGCCACACATTACTTGTTGCTATATATGTATGCACACACAGACACTGTAAAATAATGATTAACCCTTTGACGTTTGAATGAGCGATGGTGGTTTACAAATGCCTTCTGCGATTCTATTATCCAACTATTGCTTGTTACTTTATATAACAGCTATACATGTGCATCGTTTCTAAAAATATGTCAGTGACCTTTTCCAGGTCCCCTCCATATAACTATGGAATTGCCACCACTTACGTAGCACCATGAGTGCACACAGTCCAGGGACAGTGACTTGTTGGCCGTGTTGTATCACAGCAAATAGTCCAAGGGCATTAGGGCCATGGCACATTTGACATAGCCTTGACCATCAAAAGAGCAAATCTTTGTGTATGCTACTGTTATGCCCAGTTAACATTTCGGAAATTATCAGAGACAAATAAAAGTCACAGTGAAACTCCTCTTATCTGCTACCCTAATATCAGTGGCCCCAATGAACCTGCCAAAAATCGAATTACTGTCTCACTAGATGGATTATCCCTATTGTCTGCACTCTTTTTTCAAAGTGACTCAGAAGTGGTGGCAAATTCATCATACCTATGCATGTGGCGGAATATTGGCGGAATATTGGCACAGCAGTGCAAACTGCATTGTGAACCTGGAAATCTGAAGTGAATTTCTGGCTATCCCTGATCCCTCCATCACCAACCTGCACTAATGAGCATGGTGAAATTTAGACAAGCATGGGGAGGCCTTCATCTAGCAATGGATTGACACGGCTGTACATTCCATCATATGTTATTGTTGGATAAGACTCACCCGAGAGTGGTCTCCCAGAATGACTAAGTTCATCATCTTCCAGATACTGGGATGAAATTAGCAAAGGTATGCATTTTTTCCCAGGCAATACATCGTCTGGAAATGGTATAAATGCCTCTTTATCCACACTTCCCCACAGATGACCGTGCAGTTACTTTGAGTTATGTTTGTGGAAAAGGCAAAGGTGGTAGGCTTTCCAAAACAGGCTTCGCTGCCACAAACAAAGGTCAAATCGAGGCTGGTGATGGCTTTGACTATTTGACCAATACCTTCAAGTTTATTTTTTTTAGTGTAGGAAATTACCAGGTCTCTGGAGACATATCCTCAAGTTAGAGGAGAACGCTTATAGTCAGAGGGTAGGCAATCGCCAAAATGGTGTGATGTAATCTTCCTCTCCTGGTATGCAGGTCGTGGGTTCGATCATGACCCTGACGCCTGTATATTTGGAGTTTACACGTCTCTGTACCCGTGGTCGCGTGGATTTTTATTATCTGGGTCCTCTGGTTTTTCCCTCCACATTTAGAAACGTGAATTTAGGTTATTTAGATGATTAATCTGCTATGCATTTCCACATGATAACCCACTTTGTTCAGCTATCATTTGTGGATAGGTATCAGTGGGCTTTACGTGGTATAATGAAAAAAGTTTAGATTTATTTTTTAAAAGTGATTTGTTTGCCTTTCCTATACTTTGCACTCCTATCGTGTTTTTGTATTGTTGGTTGTTGTAACTTTCTGACCCGCCCCTACTGGACATCTGTGAAAAAGAGCTATATAGCTCATCGGATTCCTGCAGTATGAATAAATATTCTTATTTTGATCTAATTGCCCAATAGGTGGGTGTCTCTTGCACATTGTATTTATTTATTTTGTGAAGTCACGCACTCGTGTAACTGCATGCTTAACAAACATGACCTTTAAGTGGCTGGATTAAAAGTGTGTAATGGCACGCAGAGTTCACAATGCTAGATTTGTTTTCAAAGCGATTTATATCTTTGATGTTCAGCATGCATGCACACAAACGTAGTCAATGTCGAACAAAGACAAACATCCCCTACCCCGCTCGGCCTCTTCAGGCTGTTGGAGAAAGTGCAGTTGGTGAGCACCTATGAAGGCCACCTTTGTCTCCACAGTGCTGATGTTTACACACCGCCCCAGGTACTCGTTTAAGGCTAAGCCAACCTAGGGGAGGCCCACTTATCAATTACGATATTCGCCACTGATGATGGCCATGAGTGGGAATTCAACTTGGGACGCTGGGTTTGTAGCACAGTGCGTTAACCACCGCGCTGCCAAAAAACAAAAAAGAGACGTGGTAAATTATATTTCTACATGACCGGTTCATATGACACCAAAAATATGCAGATGCCACTATAGATCCCCCATCAACAAGTGAAGAATGTGAGCGATTGTCATCTGCATAGAGGCAACATTATATCGAGTACGTGCGCACTATGTTCTGTGTGTTTGTATGGATTGCTCAACATGTTATGATAATAAGAATATCTCGCAAATCACACACACACACAATTCATGAAAATAGGAACTCCTCATTAAATGTGCTTGCTATATGATTTTATTGTGTAATGACTTAAAAAAAATTGTATTAAACAAATTAATTTGGTGATGCTGCATTGGCAGAGGCGCATAAATGGTGTGGTGTACTCACAAACCGCTGTGCTGACGTAGTCACTAAATGGTACGTTTTGTTAACGTAACAAATCTTTTCAAATTGACTTTGTCGGGTGGTAGTGGATTAACGCCACACCCAAAAAAACAACTTTATTGTGGTTAATATTGGTCATAAAAGCCACACAACCACAATTAACGAAGCAATCAACGCATTCATCAATATAACTGATTTAATACATATATTACGTGATGTTTCAAGCAAGTCCTTCTTCGTAGCACATAGAGTGCCCCGACCGATAGAGTTTATAAGAGCTGGAGACGTTTTACAATTAGGTTTTACAAGACGAAACTGCAAAAAAATAAATAAGCAATCTGATGACCGATCGAATATAATGTAGATTCATTATGAATTGTATTCGGTATTTCATATCTGATATATTGTATGGATTATTGATAGATATATTATTGCCTTTACATCTTCACCAACCCTCGCAGGTCATAACTGAGAAATATAATCAACAATTACAGGACCAACATTCTGCAGGCAACCCTTCCCTGCGTGTTGTTGTTGTTATTATTATATAATCTTTTACCTACAACTGCGTTTGTGTTTTTCGTATTCACTGATTTGACGTAGTAAACTCATTTTATGTTTTAGAAAATCAGTTTTTTTAATCATTTTGTTTTTGCATTATTATTGCATTAAAAAGGGTGTTTTATATACATTTTTTTTTTATTGATGTGTGGGCTCCTTGCCCCAAATATCTGAATCTAGATCAGAAATGTGTCCTTTTTATAAGCACGATACAACATATAAACGATTCCCTATATAATTAAACCACCCATGAGGACAAGTTAAGGCCAGCACAACACATGATGCAGTGGTGTGGTCAGAATTTGTTGAGAGCCACACCTATCCACCTTTGTATCAGCAGGTTCCGGTTTCAGGCTAAGTCGACCCAGGACCGGTTTAGATATTTGCCAACTGACGCTGGCAGTCAGCGGAAATCAAACGTAGGTCATCCGGTTCACACTGCAGTGTGCTAACCATTAATGGCACTACTGCTCCCCGCGCACACACATGCACACAAGCGCACGTACATACAAAGTAAAACCGCACAGTTCCTTGCAAAGCCAATGGTGTTTTCTCAAACATGCTTTAATAGACACTTCTCTTATTAAGGCCACAGGGTTCGTGTCCATGTACGTGTACCTGGGCACGGTTGCTTGCATGCGTGCGTTCGAGCATAGCAAGTCTTAAATACCAGTAATGTTAGGGTGGAATCAGACAGACGCCTAAACCAAAGAGCCACAGACGCCTTCACCAAACAGAGTGGTATTTTCTCAGCTAGGGAATATTCAACACGCAGATGATCTCGGGTGATTATATTTCGGGGGTGATTTTTTTGTAGTGCAAGTTTCCAGCTTTGCGATTACTTCACAGTCATTTTGCACAACAAACGTGTAGGTGAACTAAATTTCAGTGGCCAATTTTTTTAAGTGAACCATACATTCAGGCAAAAGCCAATTGTAATGTGTAATGGCCAGCACAATTGCATAACTTGGTTAAGCAATGACATTGAAGAGTAATCGAATTGGCATTTGCTTACTGCATACTCAACCAATGTAGCTACCAACCTTTGAATATACCTATCATCAGACAACAACGCCCTCTGAATATAAACACATCGATTGCTCCGAATAAATAGATTATTTAGAAAGTTTACACATTGCATTGTCATAATTAATGCATAACATGGATTCATAATGGAAAATAAACGTACGTTTTAATATACCAATTATTGAACGGGCCCTAGTCTAGGTATGTTTGATGAAGAGCCTTACCCCATGACATGTCAATAACTTCTTCACGCTGGTCAGTGCGGATTGGTGAATGGGCAGAGGGCAGAAACCATTCAGATATAATTTTAACACATAGTAGGAGGCTTTCGCGACAAATTTCATCCATAATACAGTTTTTTGGGGGGGTTAGATCGCGCAAATATATAAACGTGTCGTTACCCCCGCCACCACCCGACATAGCCATTCACATATCACTCGCGACTGATGTTATCCATGACCAGGATTCGAACTGGGGTCGCAGGGTTTATAGTATAGTGCGCTAAACACTACACCACCGTTCCAGACTTGCGTATGCTATCAGCACAAAACTCTTTCCTTGAGCACAATTGCATACCAGTCAACCTCTTTTCAGGGCCTACTTTATTACAGACCAATTAAAACCTTATTGGTCACAAAAAAACAATTGTTTAACTCGATGTATGTGTACAAGAAGACGGGTAAACCGTATGGGTTGACAGGAATGCAATTGGCAAGTGTTACTGAGCCGCAGAGCAAAAGGAAGATCAGTTACTGGCCATGCTTGCCCAGCGTGTTAATTGTTGTGCAGCCACACATCCATTCTCTTGGACTTGCTCGTGGAGAGGAGAGTTCACCAAACACACTCAGAATCTGAATCTTTGCTCATGCTGCAGGAATCCCATGAGCTATAAAGCTCTTTTTCACAGATGCCCAGTCAGGGTGGGTCAGAAAGTAACAACGACAACACAAAAACATGATAGGAGTGTAAAGTATCGGACGGGTAACCAAATCACAATCTATATATTATATACCTAAACCCAGCCAGTATATATTATCTAATCATATATACATAATTGGATAAAGGCATGCTGATGAAAGAGTACATTGGCAGTGGTTGAAACCCACTCCAAGTGTATGCCTCCCAGGCACAGCTATGGATAAGTCCCCCGTTTGATATATACAAATCATTTCTTTGAAAGCAGAAATAATAGTCTTTCATCATCGCTCAGATCAAAAGAGGGCTTGTATTTTCCAAGCGGTTCCCTTATTCCTGATGGACGCCTTAACAGCCCACTGCCATTGCAACTTACACAGCTCTTTTTCTGGTTGCATTATGGTAATAAAAGTTCCATTTGTTGGAAGGCTCCGCCATCTGTGAGTTCTGTACATATCCCATACCGCAGCCAAATGACTTACCTTGTGTTTGTTCTTTACATCAGTTACGGGCAAAAACAGATATCGACCCAAGACAACACCACTGCAATGGCATTGCATAGGCACAAAGCAATGTGAGGTTTAGTCTAGCCTAAAAACCTAATATTTGGATATGGGCACATTCTTTATGGACGCCAGTTGCCAAAGTATTGTAAAAAAAACAACAAAGAAGAATAAAACATACAAAAATCGCCACCGATTTAAAAACGTTTCGCAAATTGCTAACATAAACAACTTTTCTGGCGTTTAATTTCCATTTGGTTTTCTTTGAAAAATGCATTCGTGAAAAACGGACTGAAATATGCTTTTGTTTGGCTTGTTCATTTTAAGCGGTAATGCTTAGAATCTTGGTGGAATGAACACTCACGAACGTGTTAGAGACCGCGGCAGGATGTGCAGTGTGCACAGCACATTTCGCATGGGACGTGCGTGCGTGTGGAGCATATGACTGCTCCGGTGGCTCGCGTTGTGCTGGAGTGAGCCATGCGTTCGCCCCAAAACCACATCGATAACGCCGAAACTACAGCAGCACTTCGCTATGACTTCTCTCATACTGTGGCAGTCTCTCGCCATGAAGGGACCGACTCCCACTTAGTCCGGTGGAATTTCCAGCACGGGCTCAGCCCAGCACCCAATGAGGGAGATCGTTCCATGCTCGTTTGGTAAAGGTGCAGCTCTGCAGTTGCTTGCTCAAGCCACTGCTTGGCAGAAGGATCTCCACTGGAGTGAGCTTTCTAGAGAGCTCCTCTAGACGGTGTTACGACACTTACTAACAACGTTAGTAAGTGTCGTACCCACACTTTACAATACCATACGCTACTAACTGTGGTGTACCAATTTAAAGTGCTGAATATATAGAGGCATTGTGGTTAAAACCCCAAATAATATTGCACCATTGTTTAACCCGCCATACTAGGATATGAGGTTGAATAGGTATCCTGTGGATTGCAAGTCAAGTGTGCTAATCCATTATAGCGTAGTGGGATCCCAATTATAGCCGTTAATATTGGCCTTGAAAGAGGGCAGAGGCTGCTTTCTGTGGAGATTGCTCTCAGAATGCCACATCTCCAAAGCTGTCAACCCATTATAAGTGCCTACCTTATTACCGACCAATTCAGACCTTATTGGACACCCCGTGCCCTTACACATCTCAACGTTCATCCTACAAAGTCCCATCACAAGGGAGAAACACAAACAGACGAAAACAAAGTTTACCCGTATTGAAACGACTATACGCCATATGGACCCGAACACTCAATTTCGCTATGCAAGAATACGGGTATTGACATGTATGTATCTCACCTTCATCCGTTGGCCCAGTGCGATGAGTGAAATGCGATATAATTTGTTGTCTGTGGGCAGATACCGGACACATTCTTATGGGTATGCTAACCCGTTGTACCCTTTTCTTATTATTGATAAAACTGGCTCAAACGAGGGCAGCACCGTCAGATTGAGACGTACTATTCTAGGCCAATTGTCCTTCAAACCGACCCACCGACGAATACATGTTAGTTACGTAATGTTACGAGGGGTACGACTCGCACAAAAAAAAAGATCAAGGGCATTGTGTGCCAGTACCGTAGCTGGGTGGGGTGGCAAACCTTGGAGTCAAAGGCAACCACACTTCCTCCAGGCCGCCGAGCCGCTCATAAATAATGTCCACATTGGTTACGTCGTAGGAAAGAGGGTGCAATGATGCACATCCTGGGTAAGGGGCAACAGCTGCGACGGAAAATAACAGCTGATTTTGGGTCTGTGACCATCCCGAGAGAGGCACTCTAGGACTTAGATTGGGCACCCAGGCTCAAAAATAAGGCCTTGAAAAAAGTTGCGCTCGACACATTAAAGCATTATGGCAAATGTACGCACTTTTCCCCGTGCTTTTGTATTGAACAACATCAACATAATCTGTCCCGAGTGTACTTTTGTGTAGAGAAATAAAAAAAACGCCCTTAAACATTCAAGGTTTTGTGAGTTGTAAATAAAGTGCACTTATAAGGGTAAATGCCAGGAGTATATCCTCGCTCAAAGTCAATGCCAACTCCTCGGTTAACTTGCTTGCAAATTGTTTAAAGACCGTTGACGCGCAAGTTTCGGTTACAAAAAAATAATTCTGTGAAAGGCAGCGGTGGAGGCCGGGGCAGGTGGTGGTGGTGGTGGTGGACAGCTGCACAATTCATAACCTGCGGGTATACCTTCAATACTTGCAAGTAAACGCACTCTTTTTTCCCCCTAAACAACCCTCTGCTAAAGCTGTGTGTTTTTTTCTCCATTTCTAATTTTACGGTAAAGTATGGGTACCAGACCTAAAAATCAAACACACACCCCTTGCGGCTCGGCATGCATGGGATTTCAAAATCCTGTTGGCTCCCGGCGCCCGCGAACACCTCGGCTTTCAATGCGGGCCTATTAAATGGGTCCCACAAGCACTGCGCGTTGATCACAAGCAACGAGTTTCCTGCGCGCATTGTGACCCGTTACAAAGCGCGCTAAATCAAAGTGAAAAGCTCCTCTGCGCGAAATGGGATAGCGACTGCGCTTTGGCACTGCCGCTCTCGACACGATTCAACAATGGTTTTCTACATCCAGAGGGGACAATGGAGCTTACCGCAGCAGTTTCCCTAATCAAAGCCTTTGTGCCCTCTCGGACCCAGCTCGCCAGTGTTCCGTGTCCACCGCCCGACGGATGCACCCAGCCACACATCGTCCGTGTATTTGCATGACGTTTATGTCGGGGGCAATGACTGGTATTGGATAGTGGACCGTGGGGTGCGCGTACAAGACCTCGTTAACTGGAATGAACTTGTGCTCCCCTAAAAGTGTGACCGATAACACGACTCCCCGCTGAGTGCTTAAAGCAAGGGAAACGTAAGTTGCCCAGACGCCCTTGACCCTGAAATGTTATGATCAGCAAGCGGCAAAGGATTTGACTTCGGTCTGCTTCTAAGGCTAATGGTCACAGCGCAAATTAGATTGACCCGCAGACTTGAACTCATTCCCAGTTGTGCATCAAATAGATAATCTCTCTATCAATAACAATAATAACGATACCACATTTGTATGCTCATGAAAACTTCACTGAATAGAAAGGCTCTTTTTTTCGAGAGTGTCCTGCATTGGGATGTGTGGCCATTTCCACGAATGAGTTTGTGGTGTGTGGGACGAAACGAGAGTACCTCGAGAAACCCCACTTTCGGGAGATGGTCATGACACATCACAAACAAGAATTTGCTGGTTATCAGGGTGATGTATTTATACAGGTATATGACTTTAATATATCGCATTCTGCTAACGGTGGTAAGAAAACTTGCAAAATAAATATGTAATATGAACTTCAAGCACTGAAAACTAAATATTGATCATGTATTTGCAGGGCATTGTAAAACGTATACTTCAACCATTGTATTAGATTGCCATGAATGTATATCCGTGTGTAAATTCTTATTTTAAAGAGGATCGCAGTGAGTGTAATATGGATACAAAAAACCTCTCTATTCCCCACCATAGTAATGTGGAATTTACACCAGTGCATCGGTACAACCTATAGATGCACACCAATCTCATTATTTTCATAATGGGAAACACAGACATAGCCAATGTCTGATGGTGTTTAATGGATAACCCCTTCAGCATTTGAAGACAGCTTTGGAAAACGAGCCACTGAAAATAGCAAAGTTCACAGGCACCACTGCAATATGCAGCTGCCCATTGAGGAAAACATGCAACTAGAATGAATATGAGTCACCGAATCACTGCAAATTTAGTCCAGGTACCTCCAAAAAATGTTCTCTAGGGATTTCTAGGCCAAGCGCTATTTACACGTGTGTCACACAAAGATCATCTGATGACAGCTGCACTGTAGAATAATGCCCGATAAGTTACCCTAAAAACGAAAACAATCATGCAGTCAGCTGCAGTCTCCCTTTGATTCAAAATTTCAAAGAAATGTGTTCATGAGGCCGGTTTTGGTAAAAATGATGGAATGAAAACAAGTGTCCAAAAGTAGGTACAGGTGAGAATCTACATTACTGCATCCTGCCAGCATTCAGAAACCCAGTTTTACGTCGACTGGACGAACGCACATTGTGGGATTATGACAAACATAACCTGCATGTTGGTGCACACCTGTAAACGCAGAACGTTGAGGGAAGGGTTTCGGGCGTGCTTAACCACCTTAGGGGTAAACAGCCAATCCACAGGGCTACGAGGTGGAGATAATGTGGCAGCAAACCAAGGTTTGCCATGGTCAGGAACCAAACTCAGGTTGCCAGGCTCACAGTACACAGCGCTCACCACTACACCACCACCAATGCAGCATTGTTTCTATGATAAGAACAAAAATATATATATTTCCAATTGGACACTGGAATTCATGGCTCTGTCAGTATTTTACCTGAGTGTGCTTTGAATAAAGTGCCCTCGCAAACAGTGAATTCCTGCACACCTCGCTCAGTTTTCTTTACCATTAAAGCATCAGCGTCACGGAAGTATACAAAGTCTGAGTGGCTGAGCACAGTTGTTTGAACAAACAGGCTACCTATTTGCCCTTCTCAGGAAATAAAACGAGGCCCTCATTGTCTGTCAGTCAGGCCAAAGCGTCTCCCGGCACAATCAATGTGAAAGATAAAGGTGCAACCCTGCAACCGCTTGATCATGGCAGTGCTGGCAAAAAGAGCTCCGCTGTGAAGGAGGCTTAAAGAGCATATATGTTGGCTTTCTCTTTCACGGTGGCCAGATGTCTTGTTAGAGGTTAGAGTACCACACTTTATCAATTGTAACCTTCAAATTGACTAACTGTGCTGAACCCATTTATATCGCTGGGTTGGACAGAGACAGAGAAGTAAAAAAACACATCATCTTGTACAATTGTTTAAATTACGACAGCTGGATTACAAGTCCATTGCGCTCACCATGACACCACAGCAAACATCCCTCAAAACAATGCAGTCACGCCAATCTCTGTTGAACACTGTGAGGCATTCGTGTAAACTCCACATTGCCATGGCGGAGAATAAGCCCGATGGCAACCAGACAACGTGGCGCTCGTGTGTGTGTTTCCTTCCTCTTATTCTGAACACCCAGAGAGAGAGAGGGAGGTGATTCAGTCGAGGTAACTCCGCGACCCAGATTTGAACTCTCGAACTTCTGATTGCACACACACACACACCAACCACTGTAACCACAGTGCCACTCAGCCAGGTAGAAAGGTGCGATTTTGTTTGCTTTTTGGGGGGGGAGGGGGGGGGGGCACTGCACATAGGGTTGCCACACAAAGAGACGCGGTAGCTAGCACAGTGTTGGACTGAGACGACGACAGCTTGGAGTGGTCCACTTCACGCCAGTTGCCTTTCCAGTTCTATCCGGCCACAGCAGCTAACTTGGAACGGTGCCAAGCCACACAAAGTTAGCGTTCTCTTTGTTGCCAACCGATCAAAAAAATATCTGAAGTCTTTTTTTTTACAGTAATTAATACTAAATCCATGTCAAGCGTTTCAACATTTATAAACATTGGAATAATGGCCTAATGTCTATCAAAATATAAACATGTGCTTGAAATGTAGGTCTGCCCACAACGTAAGAGGCTCTCAATAAGGAACTGAGAAAAAAAAAGGCAACTTAAACCTGAAAGACTTAAAACACAACAGTGACCTCAAACACAAGTTCACCCTTTTAAAGAGTTTGTAATGGGACCCATCGATCAATTCAACGAATCCGAGATTTCCCCAACCACATTTAAATAAGGGCAGGAAATAACATATTCTTATTTATCTGCTATGCTCAATCTATTCCCATTATAGTTGTAGGTTTTCCACAGCCATTATTCATGATAATTTTGGGGGGTTTATGTCATCTTATGGTCTGACCAAATGTGTGTCTTGAAGGACACAACACCTTGATTTGAAGCTTTCGTGACTGCATGAATCCAAACTCTTTGGTTCTCTCGGTAAAGCCACGTCCGTGGATGGATTTTGTTCCAGCTCAGACCCCGCTTGCTTGCCCATCGCCACGTATATAACCTCCTTGTTGTAACAGCTTTCTCGCTGGTTCAGCAGTTCCACTGCTGGATTATTTTTTTCTGCCTGAGGACGACCGCTTGTGTTGCGATCGAAACCTCGTGATTTTTTTTTACCTACGTGACTTTACCGAAAGAACCAAAGAGTATGGACACAACACGTGTACAAGCGTTTATCACGCACAATTGTTATTGGTCTCAGCTCACCAGTAAGCCAAAGAACAATTTCCGCAATATCATTTTGCAATTTGATATGAGGTTTCGCTTGAAACTTGGTCAAGCATCTTCAGGACAAGATCCAGGAAGTCAGGATAACAATCCAAAGAGTCAGAATTATTCGTCTCATGTGTGTTTATGTAATATTATTGGCTTTACTTTTCATGTCAAACACATAAAAACAACGTCTATAAAAACAGTGCTCATCTGTTTTTATAGACCTGAACCAGCGGTGAAAATTACACATTCCTATGGCAGGGCCCAGTCTATTCATATGATGATCATATCACCAGTTATTACAGTAGTCATCACTTCACCAACCCCGGTGGCAATGATAGGCTGACTGATATTTGATCCCTCAATCTTGTGATTGAGTCACGTGTTCTAATCAGTGATTCTGGCCTCTATTGTAGTTGATATGAATGGTCATTTGCTCAATGGCCTGACCTTTATTGTTTTGCACTTTCTCGAGATAGCCAAATATTTAGACACTGTGATCTGGCTGTGACATGCCCAGGCAGAGTTATGGCTCTGATTGTCTGACTCACAATAGGCAGGTTAATTAAATTGCGGTGTTTGTCTTAGCAAGAGACAAGGCTCCTTCATGGGGATTTCTAATGTCTCCCATAGGTTTCACGGTTTCCGACAGAAATTGGCTCATGCCTGTTATACTATACTATCTGTACTACCCGGCTTCGCTCGGGACTTGGATTCACCACGCCCGCCGCCTTTGTCTCCCCAGTGGCGATGTTTGATGCTGAGTAGACCTAGGGGAGGCCCAGGACCGGTTAAAATAATCGTCACCGGTGGTGGCCGTGAGCGGGAATCGAACTCGGGTCGCCGGGTTCGAAGCACGGCGCGCTAACCACTACACTACAATGCGTTACGCTTCCACATGCGAGGGTCACGTGACAGATTTGACGTCACAGCTCACTTGCCGTGCAAAAAAATATATGCATTATTGAGCTCCCCCCCGTCCCAAAAAAAACTCAAGTGTATTTGTATAATTTTTGCATGATGTACAGTTTGGAAAGTACCCACGTGGCAAATGTTCAGTTTGTTGCATGTCGGGAAGTACGCTAAACATTTTGAGCAGACACACATTCACAACTTTGCCTTTTATATATATAGAGATATATGCATTAGGTTTAGGGCAGTGTTATTGACGAATTCCTTGAGCCGTTGTTATTACGTGTGCTTGTGCACCACTTCCAATCCAATACCACGGTGTTTTTATTTCTCGTGAGTCGGGGAAACACTTTAAATGTGTCCTTAAAACTCAGTTAGTGTAAATATAAACCACCATTTATTTACATTATCTGTTCAGTAATCGCCTTCAATTATCAAACAACTATATATATATTTTTTAACGAGTCTTGAAATATACTACACTGTCCTGTCAATAGATACACTGTACATACGCATTTGTTTCGATTTAAAGCTTTCGTGACTGCAATGATTCATCTTCTTTGGTTCTTTCGGTAAAGTCACGTAGAATGAGAATATTATTGTGTTATTTTATTTTATCAATTTATTATTTTATTCTCATTCTACGTGACTTTACCGAAAGAACCAAAGAAGATACGCATTTGTGTCGAGTCAGTGAGTGAGCGAGCAAGCTCAAGTCTTTTCATTCAGAAATAACCAAATATTGACTAACGTGGCGTCTGGCACGCATCAGAATGACCAATGGAATGTCACGTGACAATGGGGTTAGTTGGTTGCCTTTAGACCTGAGAAGAATGCAAATGTTTTTTTTAAGAATGCGTGGGGGTAATTAACTTAAAAAAATACTAAGCTGGTGAAAAACCCGCAGTGGCTACGATATCAAACAAGTCAACATCCAATATTCACTTTGCACCCCCTCTTCTAAATTACAGAATCAGGATCTTTATCTAACAACAAAAATGCGAAAACGATATGAATGCAAAATAGAGGACAAATAAGCAAATCACTAAACGTACATAAATATTCTGAAAGTAAATTATTTTTATTTTACCAGGTAATAACCACTGTGATATTAGTATTTTTTTTTCAGAAGCGACCTGGCCACAAATTACAGCTTAAGTGGCTTATCACGTAGAGATTTACAGCCAAATTTATACGCATGTTGATGCTAAATGTGGAGAGAAAAACCCTTCCCTTTCAACTCACCTTTCCTACCATTGCAAACGGTTTTAGTGCGGTATATATGTATCTACAACTTTCTATATTTAAGATGTGCAAGATGATAAGATGAATAATGCATATTACCACCACCATCAATGTTTGTTTTAGAAAATTAACGAGCATTATTGAGCACTGTGGGTCGGAAAATGACTGCGAAATGGCGTTACATTTTCTCAGGCTTAAAAACTTTGAGATAGGTGTATTGACAACGTGGATTACTCTGAAAATCCTGGCTTGAGTGTTTTACGTGTTACGTATGCGATTCACATTTTAACGCAAATCCATTTTAATACAACGTCATTGCAAATGCTCAATACTAATCCCTCTTCATTCTCCAAATCTTAAAAGAAAATGTTGTTTTAAGCAACACACACATATAAATGTTCATCATGGTCAAAGCCATAATTGGATGCTCCGAGAAGAACTATCTCCCTGTGGGAACCCACAGCTTATTTGCCAACTGCTCATAGTTAATTTATTATATTAGAGAGAAACGGGTGAATACAAAAATTGCTACAATGCAAACCGCGGCGACATTTTAGTGTACCTTTGCTATTTCCAATGCCCCCATTTACTTGAGAAGCTGTGGTGTAATGGGTTAGTGTTGTCGTTTTTACATTCATACCTTACCGCCCAAGAACTTCATGAGGTGGCGTTTTTTGTCCCCGATTTATCGAAGTCATTGCTATGAGATGAAGAATCCATTCGGCAAATCTCACCTTGTGTTAGGGCCGTGGCAACAAAGCCTTTTTGTTGTTGGTGTGTTTATTTTTTCTGTTCCTTCACCCACACCTCCGATTAGCACGGTTGGCTACGTAGCTGCGGAAGAAGTTCAACAAACACACAGAGAGGCCCACCGCTGTGTCAACCTTCAAAACAATCGTGGGCCACCCTTGTACCAATAACACATTTCTGTAAATTAAAACTATCTCTAAAGCACCGTGAAATGTGAATCAAAAAGCCATGGGAATTATTAACTTACTTTCTATTGACTATATTTAAATAGTTATGCAATGGGCAGTAGAAATATGGCGTTGTGTGAAGAAGAACACAAATGTAGTATCTGCAACCATTTCACGGATGACTTGGCACGGCCTGGCAGACCACACGCGGCCCCCAAACAACACGGAGAAACATTTTAGCACAGGCCTTCTGGAATGATCCTTGAATTGTCCTTTTTGAAAAAAAAAAGAATACTTCTCATGGATGGGGCTGCACATTCCTACAAGCTTTGCTGTGCGATTGTCGCGTGACAGTCGATACGAAATATGTCGAAATTCTCAGACCTGGAATGTAGCCAAGTCAAATGCGAAGCTAAATTTAACGTTATAGGGTTTGTTGGTGCAGTCATCGGTGGCCCGACCGAGACAATCAGCTCGCTACACTTGATAACCCGGTTTTAATCGGAGGCAGCTGTCCAGATTCGAACACAGGGTGTCAGCAGTGCCGCTTAGTGATCTGACCCTCAAACCACCTGGCCAACTCTCCAATTGGTTATTTTTAATCTGTGGCCAGATCGGCAATTGATTACCCGTAACCCTTTATGATGTCTGCAATGATCACTGCACACATGAAAAAAGTATAAAGACATCATGATAAAATAACACGGTATCTGCAATTGGACTGAATATGATTAATTTTGTAACTAGTGCAAGGTCATTATCAAAACACATTCTTCTGATATGTGTGTATAATATGGCACATAATGAACACATTATAGACTATAGGGGGAAATTCTGTTAAGTGAACACTTTAGAGTGACTGGCAAAGCGCATGGCTGGAGGTCTCTTGCTATAATTGTTCTTTAGAGTTTTCGTCTCTCCCATCGATGACGTTCGCATGCTGTTCTTTGTATTTATTTCAGGCTGAGCTGACCTAAAGGGCGCTCAATCCAGATTCAGATACCGGTCACCAGTTGTGTTGCACATTCATAGAAATGTCTCTCGACACGCCGACAACTAATTAACTACTTCCCGCGAATGGCACAAATACACGACACAACAATGGCACAAATACACAACGACACAATTACACAAATACACAACGGCACAACAATGGCACAAATACACAACGACACAACAATGGCACAAATACACAACGACACAACAATGGCACAAATACACAACGACACAACAATGGCACAAATACACAACGGCACAATTACACAAATACACAACGACACAATTACACAAATACACAACGGCACAATTACACAAATACACAACGACACAACAATGGCACAAATACACTGCGCTTGTGCCAGGCTATGTGCACGTTAAGGCCAACTACACACTCACCCGCACACAGGGAAATATCCCCTCTGTGTGACCTTTCATACACTGTTGGGGCAAGTGCTGCGAGCGAGCACCTATGACGGTGATGTGGCCAACGCCGCACCCGTCCGCCTTTGTCTCCCCAGTGCTTATGATTACACGCCTCACCAGTTTGCTCGTTGAAAGCCGAGTCTACCTATGGGAGACCCAAGGCCGGTTGAGATATTCATTACCGATGTCCAATACCACTTGCACGCTCATACACGTGCACGCGCGTGAACAGGAGGCTGGCACCATGCGTACATCCACATATTTCTTTCGTATCTCTCAAGCAATGCGAGGATTACCGCAATATCCACCTTGGGCCAGAGAGAGAGAGACATTGCTGCGGTTGTGCTCGAGAGTGTCATTACGGGGATTGACTTAAGCCGGCCTCGGTTCTAGCGGCGGCTCCGATCTAGGCTGCCCCGAGAAGGGCGCGTTGGCTGTGTCTCGTGCCCTGTCTGTGGGCCAGGAATGAGCCCCGCCCCGCCCCCCTCTCTCTCTGGGGTATTTTTTTTGTGTTTTTGGCGACACGTCTGGCAAGCGGGACCCGAGCACCGGTCCCGTTTGCGCCCTCGTTACACACGTGGCCTATTTGTAGCGTGAGCCCTGAATAATGCCCGCAGCGGTGGGGTGCGCAGCATTGCACAATCTTTTATTATTTTATTTTAAAAATATTTTTATTTGTTTTATTTTCATCATTTTTTATTTTATTTTCTACAATTTGTTTTCTATCGGCGTGACTTCAGCGAAATTGTTTTCTATCTACGTGACTTTACCGAAAGAACCAAGAATATTGCGCAATCTGCCAATGCTCTCCAGCTCACTCGGCCACGGACACCCAATAATTTGGAGTCGGGCTGAGCTCTCTCGCTCATTTGGTGCTTTCTCGTGTTTACACTCTTCAGGATTTATTTAAATTACATGGCTTTTTTGTCAGTTTAGAAGCGTTCACAGGCAGTTAAGGGACACGAATGAAGCCGTCCAAATGTCTGCCTTCATACCTGCATGATTGCATATTGGCGCGGAAATTGTACATTTAATTGTTCACAGTAGGGAATTATTATTTTGTTATCGTGAAGTGTGCTTGCACACGTTTGTGTCATTTTACTCGCACACCTATATACAGATGCCAGAGTGAACTATAATTCTATGGGTATGGACCGTATGGTGGTACAATTATTCAAGAAAAGGTACTGATTATAATTGTCTTCATTCGGTGTCAATTCACTTCTGGATGAAACGAAAGGAACTACGTTTTAAGTAACAAACATTTTACAAGTTTTTCTGTTCCAACTTTTTGAACCATGAGTTTGAAAGGTGCACTTTCCTTAAATGGCAATTCTTACACGAAACATTCCCCTTGCCCTGTTATCTACAATATGTTTGATGTTTGGATATGTTATTGCTCAATGCCACACACTAATGCTTGAATCAGCCAAACGCGTACATGCACTGATATGATCTGTTCAAAAGAACAGGAACACAACAATTATATTGACATTTAACGACTGAATGATGTGCGATGTGTAATTCAAAGTACATATTAAGTAAAACATGAGTAAAAATGAACGATGTACTCAAAGCTCATCATTTTTATCATTATTCCATGCTATGGCATAGGTTTGGGCAGTTGTGCTCTGTAGCTCTCCAGTCTTTTAGGATCATCCGATATATATATCTGGCGGAGAAAGATGAATTCATTTGCCGAAGAAGCTGTTTGCACGTGAAGTGCAATGCTGGGCACAATGCTGAATGACACGCGGACGCAATGCAAACGTTCCATCACATAATAACGGAAGTGTTGTGAAGTTGTACATTTGCATTGCATCTAAAATCGGCTCATTCCCACAAGACGAAACAAGTCCACTGCATTTCGATTTAAAGCTTTCGTGACTGCAATGATTCATCTTCTTTGGTTCTTTCGGTAAAGTCACGTAGAATGAGAATAAAATAATAAATTGATAAAATAAAATAACACAATAATATTCTCACGACGTTTCGGCCACAACACAAGCGGCCTTCATCAGGTGAAGGGGCGAGACTGTCTGGTAGGACAGCGCTGGAGTGATGAAGGCCGCTTGTGTTGTGGCCGAAACGTCGTGAGAATATTATTGTGTTATTTTATTTTATCAATTTATTATTTTATTCTCATTATACGTGACTTTACCGAAAGAACCAAAGAAGAAGTCCACTGCATTGAGGCAGGGTTGATGGCTCACACTTGGAGCACCGTGTGTATGAGACACCCACCTGCGTTGTTGTGTCTTATGGAGTGAACTAAAACTGGAGAAAACGAGACGAATAAAAAAGGTAGAAAATTATACAGATGAGACAGTGAAAAGGGTGATGATAAAGAATTACATTCTTCAATTTGAAATAGTGAGCCTGTATCACAACAATTAATCGTATCACTGAGAGAGGGCAAGAGGAATCACCACAACCAAAAGCAAGATACACTTTCAAAACGAGTTTTGAAACACATCAAGATTTTTACCAGGAAAATACAGAATGTGTTTTTGTTGTAACTACTGCATTTACAAGGATTCCATATTTCCTTTGATAATCGCCAACATGCACATTCGATTCCTCAACTGTAATTCCATTAATCCACGTTTACTTCATGGGTTGTCTTTCAAACTATGGACATGTAATTTCCAAGTCTGCTTGCTTTCTGCAAATTAATTATACTACATTGAGATTTCTATTTATATCTGGATCCGTGAACCATGTCTGATTTCTTTTGTCAACTCAAACTACTAAATAATAATTGCAAATCACACATTATCATCTAAATGCCAAAAAAACACTTGCAGAACTGCTTGCCTTGCTATGGTTTAAACTAGATTCGAAGCTTCCCTGACTGCAGGTTATTTCGGTAAAGTCACGTAGAAAATCAAATCAAATAATAATGGAATACTTTCTATGTGACTTTACCGAAAGAAACCAAAGAGAGTTGCTATAATTTATTTAGCAAAGGACATATCCTTGCTTGGAACAATAACTTTATACATAGTTCTATTTTTTTTTGCTCGTCAAAGGAAAAGCTTGGCTACCTAGGAACAATTTCCAAAATGTTCAACCCACAAGGCATGTAGCTGGTCTTCACGGCCCCTAAGAGAAAGTGCCTTACTTTTCCCACAATCCTCCACTTTTATTCCCACCAAGAGAATACCTTTTGCATCAGCACCTGCGGATGTTTTGAGCAGCAGAGGGGATATTTGCTTTTCTGTTCAGGCAGATGTTTGTGTTCGCCGTGTATTTCTCTCCATGCGTAGAAGTGGCAGGATATACTTTTAACATCACGAGAGCCACTGCAGAGCCAAAAAGGGCATGCCCCACCTTGAAGGGTTACACTAAGCATGCAAACACATTTATTCGTCATATTTTCAAATTGTAACCACATATTTGTTCATATTTGGTTCATTAAGCAAATGACTAGGTAAATATTTGCTCAGCATAGTGGATAATTGACCAGCCTTAAAATAGCTGCATTTAAAATCCAAAGATTCTGGAATAGTAATGGTCGCTTCCAAATCAACTGATACACATCATAACCGGAAGCCAGATGGCACGCCATTCGTTTAAATGGCGCAAATTTAGTCTGGGCAAGCTGGTGTTATGCATTTCAATACAGTTTCAAATTGTAAGCCTCTCTCAGGATATTGAAAGCCTTATTTTGACGAGTATTTGTTCGAAACCAGTTTTCTGAGCGCTCACAGCGATACCTCTGCCGCCTCACATTGTCTAATGAATGTTCTAAGTAATAGTACCTGGTGGGCTGAATGGCCTACAGCCACATAACCTCGTCACATCATCACATTGGAAGCCAGGGAAGAAGCAGGCACATGCCTCGTAAAGAGTTGGCTGGGTATCCATCAAACAACTAACTTCCTACAATCTGAAACATTTCCGAATCGAACATAAAAATGGCAGGGCATTTTTGAAATCTACGAGCATGTTTGACATGTTATCGTCCTTTTTTCCCTCATGCGGCTCTTTAAAGTATTGAGAAATGGTAAATTATAATTCTGGGTAGTAAAACGTGTATTCAAGTATATTGTATAATATCATAGCATATTATAGAATATATTATATTACAGCATATATTACAGCATAGCATTATATTACAGTATATTATGTAATATTCGCAGAGCATATTATTCCTGTAGCACAAATATGTACACCACATTTAGTCGACCACCGGGTCGTGTGGTGGGAATAAACGTGTACGTACTCCAACCTCTTCCATCTGGCCAGCATGGAAGAGTAGGCCAACACACCCTAATGATGTCCCTTCTAGAGCTGCCTTCAGTCGAGGACCTTCCACCACAAATGGCGCGAACAAGCAATTGAAGGGCAGCACCTTTACCCTTTGACCTTTGCACGTGGTTTGCCGTTCATTTTTTTGGAGACCGGCACCTTCATTACAGTTAACACCACAATTGCAGCACGTAAATTTGCTACGCAATATTTTTCCACTTTGCTGACAAACATGCTGGCACAGCTGTTGAATTTGTGGTCCTCGGTGTCATCATAACAGCCGCTCCCCCCCCCCCCCCCACTGCTGTTGCAAGCTGTATTTCTGCACCACATTCAGGCTGAAGGTGTCCTGTTGTGCCTTCTCCTACGGGACCAATGCCACAACTCACTGCTCCGCCGGCCACATGACTGATGGATCCAGCCAAATCAATTTGTATTCCATAAAAAATCCCTTTTGTGCTGAAATCCCATGAATAATATATTTGTGGCGGCTATTAAGGTTGTACAGGCATAGCGGTTGGCTTCCAAAAATAAAATACTTATGTACAAAGACTAATGACAATGTGGTTTATTCACCCAGGGAATAGTCACTGAGACTCAACACATGTTCAGGAGATCTCTACTTTGATGAGTTTGGTTAATTCTCACGTGGAAAGAGTGTGGAAGATTCAGAGAACGATCATACATCAGAGGGGATACCGCTCAAATGAAATTGTACTCAAGCATCATTTGATAGAGGATAATGTTGAAATAAAATTGAAGCAATTAGTTGTCAGTTGATATATCACAACTAATTGAAAGTACAAAGGAGGACATAACTACGTCACCATAAACAAGGGAAACATACAACACACGCTGAGGGCACACCACTTTTCACACTTGCTCTAAATCTGCACATGTGTTTTATTATGAGTGTTTTATCATCTCTGTTTTTCCGTATTGCGCTACAAGTTTCCAGCTTTTTTTCACACTAACAATTTTTACAGCTTACCGCAAATCATGTGACTTTTCTCATACAGTACCCTGCATTGCATAGGAAATGCCAGTCACTTTTATACACTCTGCAGCCTGATTCATTGTTCATTTTTCCCAAAGCAAAAACTACAGCCACCATTGGCTATTTAAACAACATCTTCGGCGAGCTGCATCCAGCACACAATTGAAAGGCACCGACAAGCTGAGTACAGTGAGGGAAAAAAGTATTTGATCCCCTGCTGATTTTGTACGTTTGCCCACTGACAAAGAAATGATCAGTCTATAATTTTAATGGTAGGTTTATTTGAACAGTGAGAGACAGAATAACAACAAAAAAAATCCAGAAAAACGCATGTCAAAAATGTTAGAAATTGATTTGCATTTTAATGAGGGAAATAAGTATTTGACCCCTCTGCAAAACATGACTTAGTACTTGATGGTAAAACCCTTGTTGGCAATCACAGAGGTCAGACGTTTCTTGTAGTTGGCCACCAGGTTTGTACACATCTCAGGAGGGATTTTGTCCCACTCCTCTTTGCAGATCTTCTCCAAGTCATTAAGGTTTCGAGGCTGACATTTGGCAACTCGAACCTTCAGCTCCCTCCACAGATTTTCTGTGGAATTAAGGTCTGGAGACTAGCTAGGCCACTCCAGGACCTTAATGTGCTTCTTCTTGAGCCACTCCTTTGTTGCTTTGGCCATGTGGTTTGGGTCATTGTCATGCTGGAATACCCATCCACGACCCATTTTCAGTGCCCTGGCTGAGGGTAGAAGGTTCTCACCCAAGATTTGACGGTACATGGCCCCGTCCATCGTCCCTTTGATGCAGTAAAGTTGTCCTGTACCCTTAGCAGAAAACACCCCCAAAGCATAATGTTTCCACCTCCATGTTCGACGGTGGGGATGGTGTTCTTGGGGTCATAGGCAGCATTCCTCCTCCTCCAAACACGGGGAGTTGAGTTGATGCCAAAGAGCTCCATTTTGGTCTCATCTGACCACAACACTTTCACCCAGTTTTCCTCTGAATCATTCAGATGTTCATTGACAAACTTCAGACGGGCATGTATATGTGCTTTCTTGAGCAGAGGGACCTTGCGGGCGCTGCAGGATTTCAGTCCTTCACAGCGTAGTGTGTTACCAATTGTTTTCTTGGTCCCAGCTGCCTTGAGATCATTGACAAGATCCTCCCGTGTAGTTCTGGGCTGATTCCTCACCGTTCTCATGATCATTGCAACTCCACAAGGTGAGATCTTGCATGGAGCTTTAGGCCGAGGGAGATTGACAGTTCTTTTGTGTTTCTTCCATTTGCGAATAATCGCACCAACTGTTGTCACCTTCTCACCAAGCTGCTTTGCAATGGTCTTGTAGCCCATTCCAGCCTTGTGTAGGTCTACAATAATGTCCCTGACATCTTTTGAGAGCTCTTTGGTCTTGGCCATGGTGGAGAGTTTGGAATCTTATTGATTGATTGCTTCTGTGGACAGGTGTATTTTATACAGGTGTGGTGGTCACTCTGGAAACACGCACACGCTACACAGTACCTACATGAGCGGGGTCATTGATAACCCTGACCAAGACCTCGCCTGAGGGTAGAGGCTGTGAAGTGTGTGTGTGTGTGGGATCCCCCATAACCCTGGCCCTAGGCAGAAAGCGGGATCAAACAAACACAGATTGGTTGGGCTTCCTGTGGCCAGAACCCCTCCTGAGGGGAGGGGGCTGTGAGGGATCTGTGATCCCTCGGAACCCCGCCCCTCGGTGGGGGAATTGTATAAAAGGCGGGCTCCTGAGAGCAGAGTTCAGTTCGCTTCAAGCCGAAGCCGAGGAGCCGCCTGAAGAAGTTTCAAGTTTCAAGTTTCATTTATTAGGTATAGCCCTGTGAGCCATGCGGCTCTTAAGTCGGGTGCAACCGCAACAAACAAAATTTGAACACAGAACATCTTAAAGCGACAACGCGTAACAGAAACATCCTGGAATAAACCAGCAAATATTCCACACCAAAAAAAACATGTTAAAACGCTGTGTGTTAAAATCAATGTGGTGCAAGCCAACAACAACAACCATAAGACAATTTAGATTAACCATATGTTTTCGAATCACCAAAATAAAGCTGTAAAAAACAATGTAACAACAGTAATCATAGGAACTGTGATTTTAAATTTAACAATAAACGATATACATAACACGTACGACAAAACCTGCAGCCATAGCTGGCAGCACGACACTCCCAGTGTATGATGTGTGAGTGAGTCAGCAGCAGAGTGAGTGAGTGTATGATGTGCGAGTCAGCGTATGATGTGCGAGTCAGCGTATGATGAGTGAGTTAGTGAATGATGTGTGAGCGAGTGTATGATGTGTGAGCGAGTCAGTGGCAGAGTGAGTGAGTGTATGATGTGCGAGTCAGCGTATGATGTGCGAGTCAGCGTATGAAGAGTGAGTCAGTGAATGATGTGTGAGCGAGTGTATGATGTGTGAGCGAGTCAGTGGCAGTGTGAGTGAGTGTATGATGTGTGAGTCAGCGCACGATGTGTTAGTCAGCGCATGATGAGTGAGTCAGTGTATGATGTGCGAGTGAGCCAGCAAACAATGAGTGAACCTGTGTATGATGAGTGAATGGGTCAGTGGTTGTGCGAGTATATGATGTGTGAGTGAGTCAGTGTATGATGTGTGAGTGAGTAAGCGCATGATGAGCGAGTCAGTGCATAATGTGTGAGTGAGTCAGTGTATGATGTGTGAGTGAGTCAGTGCATGATGTGTGAGTGAGTCAGTGTATGATGTGTGAGTGAGTCAGTGTATGATGTGTGAGTGAGTCAGTGTATGATGTGTGAGTGAGTCAGTGTATGATGTGTGAGTGAGTCAGTGTATGATGTGTGAGTGAGTCAGTGTATGATGTGTGAGTGAGTCAGTGTATGATGTGTGAGTGAGTCAGTGTATGATGTGTGAGTGAGTCAGTGCATGATGTGTGAGTGAGTCAGTGTATGATGTGTGAGTGAGTCAGTGTATGATGTGTGAGTGAGTCAGTGTATGATGTGTGAGTGAGTCAGTGTATGATGTGTGAGTGAGTCAGTGTATGATGTGTGAGTGAGTCAGTGTATGATGTGTGAGTGAGTCAGTGTATGATGTGTGAGTGAGTCAGTGTATGGTGTGTGAGTGAGTCAGTGTATGATGTGTGAGTGAGTCAGTGTATGATGTGTGAGTGAGTCAGTGTATGATGTGTGTGAGTGAGTCAGTGTATGATGTGTGAGTGAGTCAGTGTATGATGTGTGAGTGAGTCAGTGTATGATGTGTGAGTGAGTCAGTGTATGATGTGTGAGTGAGTCAGTGCATGATGTGTGAGTGAGTCAGTGTATGATGTGTGAGTGAGTCAGTGCATGATGTGTGAGTGAGTCAGTGTATGATGTGTGAGTGAGTCAGTGCATGGTGTGTGAGTGAGTCAGTGCATGATGTGTGAGTGAGTCAGTGCATGATGTGTGAGTGAGTCAGTGCATGGTGTGTGAGTGAGTCAGTGTATGATGTGTGAGTGAGTCAGTGTATGATGTGTGAGTGAGTCAGTGCATGATGTGTGAGTGAGTCAGTGCATGGTGTGTGAGTGAGTCAGTGCATGATGTGTGAGTGAGTCAGTGCATGATGTGTGAGTGAGTCAGTGCATGGTGTGTGAGTGAGTCAGTGCATGGTGTGTGAGTGAGTCAGTGCATGGTGTGTGAGTGAGTCAGTGCATGATGTGTGAGTGAGTCAGTGTATGATGTGTGAGTGAGTCAGTGCATGGTGTGTGAGTGAGTCAGTGCATGATGTGTGAGTGAGTCAGTGCATGATGTGTGAGTGAGTCAGTGCATGGTGTGTGAGTGAGTCAGTGTATGATGTGTGAGTGAGTCAGTGTATGATGTGTGAGTGAGTCAGTGCATGATGTGTGAGTGAGTCAGTGCATGGTGTGTGAGTGAGTCAGTGCATGATGTGTGAGTGAGTCAGTGCATGATGTGTGAGTGAGTCAGTGCATGGTGTGTGAGTGAGTCAGTGCATGATGTGTGAGTGAGTCAGTGTATGATGTGTGAGTGAGTCAGTGTATGATGTGTGAGTGAGTCAGTGTATGATGTGTGAGTGAGTCAGTGCATGATGTGTGAGTGAGTCAGTGTATGATGTGTGAGTGAGTCAGTGTATGATGTGTGAGTGAGTCAGTGTATGATGTGTGAGTGAGTCAGTGTATGATGTGTGAGTGAGTCAGTGTATGATGTGTGAGTGAGTCAGTGTATGATGTGTGAGTGAGTCAGTGTATGATGTGTGAGTGAGTCAGTGTATGATGTGTGAGTGAGTCAGTGTATGATGTGTGAGTGAGTCAGTGTATGATGTGTGAGTGAGTCAGTGTTGGCTCCCTCTGATTGCGCCGTCGCCCCCCCCCCCAGCACCGTCGCCCCGCCCCCCGACTCCATCGCCCCCCCGCTGGCTCCGTCGGCCCCCCCCGGGCTCCGTCGCCCCCCCCCCCCAGCTCCGTCGGCCCCCCCTCCAGCTCTGTCACCCCCCTCCCAGCTCCGTCGCCCCCCCCAGCTCCGTCGGCCCCCCCTCCAGCTCTGTCACCCCCCCCCCAGCTCCGTCGCCCCCCCCAGCTCCGTCGGCCCCCCCCTGACTTCATCGCCCCCCCCGGCTCTGTCGCCCTCTTCTGGACCCCAAGCCCCGACGTCCTTCTAAGGGCCGGGGCTCAGTGCGGTGCCAGAGGTCGGTAGGCTGGGACCCTGAGGTTCCCTCAGCCCGACGTCCTTCTAAGGGCCGGGGCTCAGTGCGGTGCCAGAGGTCGGTAGGCTGGGACCCTGAGGTTCCCTCAGCCCGACGTCCTTCTCAGGGCCGGGTCTGGACGGGCCAGGGGTCAGAGACCCACCGATGCCGGCGGTGGGTCAGCCTCCCCTAGGTCCAGCTAGCCGGAGGGCTATAGTAGTAGTCAGGACAACGGCTAGGGTACGATAGCCCAGAGGCTGTACCTCCACAGGTTGTGGGTAGAAGGGGCCATTACCCCTTCGTGTTAAGGACCTAGTGAGTCGTTGTTAAAGATATAAATACAAATATTGCTTCCTACTACGACTCCGTCTCCATCTACGACTACTACACAGGTAACAAGCTGAGATTAGGAGCACTCCCTTTAAGAGTGTGCTCCTAATCTCAGCTCGTTACCTGTATAAAAGACACCTGGGAGCCAGAAATCTTTCTAATTGAGAGGGGGTCAAATACTTATTTCCCTCATTAAAATGCAAATCAATTTATAACATTTTTGAAATGCATTTTTCTGGATTGTGTTGTTGTTATTCTGTCTCTCACTATTCAAATAAAACTACCATTAAAATTATAGACCGATCATTTCTTTGTCAGTGGGCAAACGTACAAAATCAGCAGGGGATCAAATACTTTTTTCCCTCACTGTACATTCAGAATTCAATCCACATTCCAAGTGCTCAGATAAACGAATCCGATGGAAACTTCAGTATTCCCTCCTTATTCGCGAGGGATATGTTCTGGAGATGCTCGTGAATAGCACATTTCGCGGATAGTTATATTGCCCGATGAAAACCCATATTTTATGTCATCGCTTTATCCCATCACCTCATCTCATGACTTTATCTCTCATTACTTAATCTCATCACTTTATATCATCACATTTTCTCTCTCTATGCAGTCGTGTAGAGTTCCAGATGCGATTTGCAGATATCCAAAATTGCGAAAATCAAGTTTGACAATAACGAGGGAATACCTGTACAACAATGTCTAGATGCTAGTATGAAACCGACGACAAACAAAATAAGATGGCATAGCGCAACTTTATAAATCACATGCATTGCGACACGTTCCAAGTTCCTGGGAGGTCAAGTGCTTCCGCATTCTTTCACGGAACACTGCGGTTGATGGAGCACCATGCATACGATGTGGCATCGCACAGCTGGTGCACGGGGATGTCTGGAGCCCAACATGCCATTAGTCTACGAGGGCCTAAGCCCGACCAGGACAATTGTTCATGGGTACTCAGTTGTTGGTGTCACCAATTTTGAAAGATGGCCTTATCAGCCACGCTGCCGTGGAAGATTCATTTTCAAGGTCGGTTTAAGAGGTCATTGTGGCCAATTGTGGAAATTCCGCACCTCCGATTAGCATAGTTGGCTGCGTATGGTGCGAAAAGAAGTTCAACATACACAGAGATCTGCAATGGTTTCCTGCCACATTATATTCTGAACTTAAAAGTTGCATACCGTGTCTTCTCATTAAATTAATCCAAGTACATTCTGGATGCACCAGCATAAAACATATATAATGCTACATTTTACCTTCGACAATATTACAAATGTGGACGTTGAGTCTGTCTGGTGCCAAGTAAAATTACCCTTTTGGAAAAAAATACGTTAAACCATTGGCATTTAGTTAAGTCAACACAGTGTGGTTTATAAAGGGTTCTCATAGCTCCAGAAAACGTATAGCTTTCATGCATACGTTCAATTCGTGGATTATGTCGAGATAATTGCTTATAATTGCATGCTATAGACACCCATTTTCAGGCGCACCAAGACACATGTATGGTGTTTGCACAGCAAATACGTTGGCACGCAACTGTAATCCAGCACTTTGGAGACATTGTTTTTTGGACCACACCAATGTGTGAATCTTTGAAACTCACTGGCATGCAATGCAGCCGGGAATGGGCAGGACAGAAAGTGGGTTAGAGTCCCCCTCTATCTGTGTGCTTGTACTGCGAGTCGTTCAGCATGATGTCTCAACCTTTCGCTCTACGTGTTGGGAATTTATTCATGAACTTCAGTTCCTGAATAGACCTCATTGTTTAGATCGACTATGAACCATTCATATGCATGGATTCCATAAGCGCTCTCTCATGTACATCTCCCTGATGTAAAACACTAGAAAAAAGTAATCGGTCTAACAGGATCCTACTCAAAAAAACATATGTCGGGTCTCAGTGGCGTTTTTTTTCGTAAAATAAAAACTTTAAAAAAGAGAGTGGTATAGGTATGCAAACAGCGAACAAAAACGTGGCAAATATTTGGTTACTATACAAAGAAAATGAACAGCTGTTAGTACGACAATTGAAATATTCCACGTTCAAATATCCCGACGAGAGAAATTGTGCAATGAATTTATCAACCCATTTCTGTATGCTGGGGATGGGAGGGGGGTGCTGCAACAGGCGCTGGTGGCTGTGTGTTGCATTGGGAGTATAGTATAGTGCTGATAAATTGCTGCAATTGAGATGGTAGTGATAGCAGTAATACTGAGAATATCTGCCCATATCATGATTGCAACTAATGGCAGGGCACTGCCTTATGGAGATTAAACTTGTAATCTTGACACAATCGTGATTTACGGCACAGTGACACCAGCTGTAAGCTCTGTGTCAGTTTATTGCACAATTAGCGTGGCATTGCAGTGGGGAAGGGAAAAAAATTGAACTGCACGCATCGGGGCCCATCAACATACTCGACATATGAACATATAGAACACGTAGAACGCAAACCCAAACGCGACCAATGTCAAGTCGAAATGTAAATAAAATACTCTAGACAATTCCCACGGAACTATGGACATGCTGTTGTACCCAGCAGAGGCGTAACAATTAATTCCTCCAGAGATTATTTGAACATGTCGCGATTTAGGTTTGCTATTCAATTGCGTACTTTTACCCCCTACATTGTGGTGAATGGTAGTGCCTCTCGACACTGCAGGGGTCACGAAAACCCATAGAAAATATATTAATCGATCAATCAATGCATTATTACACCTCTAGTACCTAGGAAATACAATGAAGGCATTATTGTTTTTCAACAGATTAATTTTGTAAGCGCCTTATTTGCAATGCACTCGGCATGCATTGTATTTGTATCAATGGCAACAGGCCCGTGTTCATTTTATAAATATACTCCAGAGATGCGGCATGCAAACGCACTAACTGGCCATATCATTTTGATTTAAAGCTTTCGTGACTGTAGGGGTTCATATTCTTGGTTCTTTCGGTAAAGTCACGGAGAAGGGAAACAATAAAATAATAAAAATATAAAACAATAAAATTATCACGACGTTTCGACTGCAACACAAGCAATCATCATCAGGTGTGAAAACCACAACAAGAACATTTTCTTTTTTATTGTTTTATATTTTTATTAACTTATTGTTTCCCTTCTATGTGGTGACTTTACAGATGGACTCGTCATTCTAAATAAACTGTCAAATCGCTGCACGTGGCGCTAACGTTTTTATAAATAAATAAATACACCTTTAAAAATAAATACATGCAAACCGACACACCTCTTGACGACCGTTTGTGTTATGGTCGAAACGTCGTGAGAATTTTTATTGTTATATATATTATTATTTTATTGTTTCCCTTAAACGTGACTTTACCGAAAGAACTAAGAGTATGAATTACTGCAGTCACGAAAGCTTTAAATCAAAATTTAACCCCCTCTACAGGGAGGGTTTTCACATAACTTTACGATCCTTCAACAAACTCCGGGATAAGAAGGCTCAGCTGATCGAGTCTCTCACCTTCCTGAAGAGATGCCGCGACTCTGGGGTAATACCAATCGCATTTACACTGACCTCTGCTGCTGTAACTTCTTCTAATGCGAAACGAATTATTTTCAAAACTAGCTTAGCTCTTATCTCAGAAAAAATCAGACTTATACGCACCGAACTAGATCAGTTAGACAAGACACTCTACAAATCACACTTATCATTGACGGCAACAATGTCCACATCGGATTGGGAACATGTAGACAATATGACTGCCTCTTCAGCTGCTACTATGTCGACCAAATGTAAGGACAACCTGATTTCCAAATTTAACCTCCTCTTCAACAAAAGACCGGACCCACACACCAAAAAGTTAGACGTTAACAAAGTCGTAATTAATCGCAGTAACAGTTCTATTTCCGATGGTCTGAAATCCGTTTTAGCTAAAGGTCTAAACTTTGCAGTCACACCTAAACACATGCCAGTCAATGATATAATTGCCCAAGTAGACATTGCTCTCAGGGGCCTGGGTCACATCGCTGCAGACGTAGCAAGATCTGAAATCGCTGCAACCCTCAAAAACGCTAAGATGCCAGCTAGCAACCTCAGCAAAGATGAGCGTTTTGAATTATATAAATTAAAAAAGAGGGATGATATTGTAGTCCTCTCAGCTGACAAGGGCAATGCTACTGTCATCATGGATAAAATAGAATACAACAACAAAATTAAAGAATTACTCGACGATGGTAGTTATACAAAAATTAAAAGAGATCCTACCAACAGCCTCGTCACACAAACCAACAAAATAATTTCTGATTCAACCGCATTAATTGATCAATCTAAACAGTTTTCGTTGAAACCTTCTACTGCCAGGCTACAAAGATTATACGGCTTACCAAAAATACATAAAGTAGATACACTCCTTCGTCCCATCGTCTCTACTATCAACTCCCCCACCTACAAACTGGCTCGTTTTTTGTCTGAAATCCTGCGTCCTTTCACTGGAAAAACCACCTCTGCGGTACAAAATTCTACTCACCTGGTATCGACAATCAAGGGTATTTCCTGTCCCCAGACGACCTGCTTGTCAGTTTTGATGTAGTTTCCTTATTCACCAAGGTTCCTGTACCTGACACCATCACAATCATTGAAGACTTGGTTCATCAAGGACTAAACACTTAAGTACCCCCCCTGGTGAGACACTGTTTAACCAATACATACTTCACTTGGAATGGAACTTTCTACAAACAAACTGAGGGCACCCCAATGGGCTCCCCCCTATCTCCGGTTATAGCTAACATTTTCATGCGCCCAACCTTATGGAAGAGGTACGTGGATGACACTTTTGTCATCTGGCCACATGGCCGGCCTGCTCTAGACCAATTCTTCGACAACATCAATTCCATACACCCAGCCATCAGATTTACCATGGAAGTCGAAAAAGATGGTAAGCTACCTTTTTTGGATGTCCTAATTAAAAAGAGACCTGATGGTTCAATGAGCCACTCTGTCTACAGGAAAGCTTCCCATACGGATGCTATTCTGAAACCGGATTCCCACCACCATCCATCACAGAAGAATTTTCTCATCAAGACTCTGTATCATAGAGCCCAATGCATATCCGACCAGGAACACATAGGCAGTGAACTCAAGCACGTACACCAAGCTCTTAAGGCTAATGGTTACTCCGACTATACAATCCGCAAAGCTATCACTCAAACCATGAAGAAGGACCCTCTTGAGGAGCCTTTCAAAACCATCACTTTACCCTACATTGCGGGGATCACAAAAAAGATCTCCAAAATCTTGAATAAACACAAGATCCAGGTCCGTTTCAACACATTACATAAAATCCGTGATCTGGTTCCGTCTGTAAAAGATGTGATTCCGGACATACAATACCCTGGTGTCTACAAACTAAGTTGCCTCTGTGGTAGTAGTTACATTGGAGAAACCAAACGCCATGTCTCGGACCGCATTCGGGAACATAAAGCAGACCTTAAACACGGTAGGACCAACACCTCGGCCGTTGCAGATCATTGTTCTAATTCAGTAGGGTCACATGCCATTGACTTTTCCAAGACAGAGGTTCTTTGTAAGCCATCTGGCTACCATGAGAGATTCGTTCATGAGGCTATCCACATATGCAAGCACAGAGACAATTTCAACCGAGAAGATGGATTCTGGCTTAGCAATCATTGGAAAGATTTGATAAACCATTTCAGGTCTTAATTGATTATTCACGCTTACAGTGGCTTTCAGACAGCATACATTACATTTTTCGTCTCCCCCCTCCTCTTTTCAGAACATAGATGGACTCGTCCTTCTAAATAAACTGTCAAATCGCTGCACGTGGCACTAACGTCTTTTATAAATAAATAAATACACCGTTTAAAAATAAATACATTTATGCAAACCGACACACCTGATGACGACCGTTTGTGTTATGGTCGAAACGTCGTGAGAATTTTTATTGTTTTATATATATTTTATTATTTTATTGTTTCCCTTCAACGTGACTTTACCGAAAGAACTAAGAATTTGAATCACTGCAGTCACGAAAGCTTTAAATCAAAATTTACAGAAAGAACCAAGAATATGTCAATATCATGTTAGGACAATTAAAGCCATGCTGCTATGACATTATATATTTATATATAAACAGAACTCCGTGCGGTGTCCACACAAGTATACTTTAATCCACCGGCCTATTGACTTTCGAGACCAATATTTTTCCAGCAGCTTTTGCTTTAAGCAAGCGGACTCTGGGCCAGTTTCAATCCTCAGGGTCCCATCAGCAGTCAGGCTTAAACAAATGCTGCTCGGTCACCAAATATTTATTGGCAAAATCACTCTAAAATATGTGCAATTCATACGTAGAGATATGAATGCAGTTTTGTATATATATTTACCTGTAATGATTAACAACAACGCACAATACGTTGGTATAATATGGGTTTTGTTTTAACAACTGTAATCTCTCATTTGAGATGTATATGTTTTTTTGTTGTTGTAATTCTGATGCGATTGTCATCTCTAGGCATTTACTTTGGTTTTTTTTTATCTCATCACAATTTAAACTGGCTCTCAAGACTGAAAATTTCCCAACTAGCCACAAACGCGTACCAGCAAAATGTGCCATTAATGGCTTTTGGATTGTTTGCGTTGCATTGCGCGTGCTGCCTCTGTCTCTTGAAACGATTTCCGGTCGTGAACCCCGGTGCGTTTCTGGGTGTCGATGCTCAACCCGACCACCGAGCACCAAGCCCAGGGTGAATAAATGTTAGTCCTATAGAGAGACTTGCCCGCTATAGGAATGCGAAATTTACACCACTGGCTCAGGGCTTTAAACACAAGATGAGCCCCACTCCAATGGTCATTTGATCAGGACGCCTCTTTGATTTTTTTTTTTTTTAATTATGCATTGTTTCATGCCTGCCGAAAAGCCCCAGCTGTGCCGATGGTATATTGATGGAGTAGAAATCGGAGTGGATGGTTTGAGTGGTCAAGGTTACAAGACGTTGTCCAAATGGGAACATGTGCTTCCCTTTCCCCCTTGTGCTTGTCGTGTCACTGCACCCTGGCGCCACGGTGGGCTGCATTGGCAGCCAGCCACTTATTTTTGGATCAGTACCCACGTTACCCGGTATTAACACTCGGGACACTTAGAGGCAGACGCTCCACACTTGTGCTCTCATGGGGACTCCTCTGCCGCACTAAGAGTGCATTAGTTTAGGTAGCCGAGAGGCTCAGGGGTCAGAACACTGAGCCGCCACCGCTGAGACCTGAGTTCAAATCCAGGTTAGTCACCCGTGATAACACCGAGTTCTTGTGTGTACCGAGGTCTGAGCCCAGTAGCCACTTAGTTTACATAAAAATAAAACACATTAATTCGACTATTTTCTAGCACCTAGGAAGTTAAAATAATATATTGTTTTGATGGCCGTGTGACGAGCATTCATCTGTAGCAGGGCATGTGGGAAAGCATGTCTCCTTGTGCAAGAGTCAAAAGGTTACTAACATAGATGTCATACAACGTGTTCTATTAAATTCCTTTCTGTGGGTTCTTATCTAGCACACTGGCTTAAACTCGACAAACAGTTATTTTCTGCTCAAAAAACAGTCATAAAGTTCTCACCTCTTGGTAACAGTCCTGAGCCAGTGGTGATGGTTCCACATTCATATGGCATGGGCACGGCTATCCATAGTACAATCACGGTTGACATCCTCATGAAGTGGTACTTCATTTATTGACCCCGGAGGAATGATGGGCTAAGTCAACCTCCAACCAGGATTTGAATTCGCGACTCACTGATTGTGAGCCACTCTACCTTTAAGCCACCAGGCCAGTTGCACTGTTCTGTGAAAATTTCAAATGATTGCTTCGTCACATGACATGACACGGATGAAAAAAATAGTAATATATTTTTAATAAAGGCATACGTGTATATATGTTTTAAAAGTGCATCAGCGTGGGATGATTTGCGTAAGCTAATGCCCGTGTGGAGTGTGCAGAGGAAGTTGCAGGCAGCCTCAATACCCACATGGAATGTGCACCATTGGCGCAAGACAGTGTTTGATCGCATTGTTCACAGCCTCAAAAATGATGGGCATGCCACATGGCACACAGTACCCATTGAGCATTAATGCACCTGCATGTGTCCGTGTGTGTGTGTGTTTGGCATCGGCCAGTCATCTCAGTCAGTCAACCCTTGGCACCTGGGACTGTCCCGCAACATCCTGCCACCGGGCATTCGACACTCCCCGTGGCATTCAAGCGCATATAGCCTGGGACAAGCGCCGTGGTGACGTCACCACCACTTAGTGGCGAATGGTGGTTGCTGTTGTTGTTGTGTCCGGATAACTGTGGACAGCGGCAGTGGTGCAGTGCTTAGCTCACTGCGCCGTGAAACTGGTGGCCCAAATTTGACTCCCGGCCACAGCTAACATCAGTGTTGAATAGCTGAATTGGCCCTGGGCCTTCCTTTAGATCGACTCAGCCTTAATTATATACCTAGCCCGGTGTGTAAAGATCAGCACTGTGGAGAGACAATGGTGCGTTGTTGGCCAAACTATCGCCCCATGCGCTGTGCGGGCCTTCATAGGTGTTCACTAACAGCAGTTTATTTAACCAACAGCCTGTGTAGACTCTACACTGGCGGGGGGGGGGGGTCTTTGTCTGTTTTGAATGTTTAACTGTGGAGAGCATTGGGGCACTGACTTCCACGCTGTGCTATGATGCTAGTGACCCGTGTTCGATTCCTGACCATGCATAACATTGGTGACAAGTGACATATCAACCTGTCCTGGGCATTTTTTTTTTCTCTCAAGGTCAGTTCAGACTTAAACGAGAATTGTAGCTGCCATGCTGTGAAATCCTCAGTCCTGGTAAGGAGGCAGTCGGTTGTAGTGCGAACCACAATCCCGGTCATATGGCCTCTCAGTAGCAGTCACACATTCATCGCTTGTTGCGGAACGTCCACGGTTCAATCCAACGACTGCCCTGATTATTACTGAAAGTGTAACCCAGTAATCATGGAACGTTGGGCCACCTTTGGCCCAATGTTGACCTAACTTTCCACGTTTATTTGGAATAACCACAGTAACACATGCTGACTGATTCACAGCGGACATTAAAGATCCCGTGAAGTATTTTTTTTGTTGGCATCATGGTCCAAAATTTCCACATACTAAGAATTATCCACTGATTACTCAATTGGGATTTTAAATGGCAATCATCGCCCCCATACTTCCAGACTAGGGCACTCTATTAAATGAGACTATCCTCGTCTGTTGAGTTCAAGAAAATTCCGCTGAAACTACATGCTTGTGTCCCGTGTCAGCCTTAATAGGTGCCCACTAATGCCCCTTTCTCCACAAATGTATAACACATGTGCAGTGCTCTTTTAAATGTGGTTTATGATTCCTCATTTACATTCTTTTGATGGAATAAAAGGCCGTTGGGAATTAGATAAGAAGTATGACAACCATATTAGTCCTCATTGATAAAACGAAATTACATTTTGCTCCGGGAAAAAAAAAAAACATGACATTCATTCAGTAAGTGTCAAATGTGCATGCTATCTGCGCTTCCTGTGCAGCTCATGATTACTTATCAATCTCGATGGACGGGTTTTTTTTTTGCAGGTGAAGCATTTACGAAACTGTATAAGTCGTGGTCAATCACACACTATCCATCTTTCCACATTCACCAGCCTCTTCAATTCAAATACAAAACAAGGTGTCACACATTGTACTAAAAACGTGTCACAGAATGAGATGTCACACAATGAGATGTCACACAATGAGATGTCACACAATGAGATGTCACACAATGAAGTGTCACACAATGAGATGTCACACAATGAGATGTCACACAATGAGATGTCACACAATGAAGTGTCACACAATGAGATGTCACACAATGAGATGTCACACAATGAGATGTCACACAATGAGGTGTCACACACATCTCATTGTGTGACATCTCATTGTGTGACTCCTCATTGTGTGACATTTCATTGTGTGACACTTCATGATATGTCACATAATGAGATGTCACACAATGAGATATCACATAATGAGATGTCACACAATGAGATATCACATAATGAGATGTCACACAATGAGATATCACACAATGAGATGTCACACAATGAGATGTCACACAATGAGATATCACATAATGAGATGTCACACAACGAAGTGTCACACAATGAGATGTCACACAATGAGATGTCACACAATGAGATGTCACGTAATAAGGTGTCACAATAAGATGTCACACATTGTACCAATCTTGGATGTTGGTTAAAAACAAAAAAATCAATCCTTGCCTGAGACATTATCGTGAGGAATGTTGTTTGGGGAACTACTGTATGTTGGTTCCCAGTGTATATTGATTTCATGTTGTACTCCCCTTTCAAATTTGCTCAAATGTGGACGTGATAGAGCATGCACCATGGTCGTGTTCTAAACACAAGGTTCGCCAAGGTGAATGCCCATTGCAAACAACTGCACCGCTGTACCGGATTGGACCTTCCCTTGGTAACAGTAGAGTTATAGCAAATAATATGAGCGAATAAAGACACCGCACGCATAGAGCTTACTGAGCCAATTGACTGAATTATATCCGTACGATGTATGAATGCAGTCGTAGTAGTATTCGTTTAAGTATGCTTGACAAAGACAATTAGCTTGTCAAAGTATCAGCTGTAGTATATGAATGTGTACTTCATTGGTAGGGATAAATGAGTGTGAATCTGTGGCAGGAATTGTTTACACGGCAAACACTTGATTAACCACCCCTCTTCCCCCCAGAATGTGAGGGAATTACACTTAACAACCGACTTGCTGTACTGCCATCTATGGACCAACCCTTAGCCATGCAGGTCTGTGAGATCGACAAAGCCGACTGCCGGATTTCTGGATTACCAGTGTGTGCGCTACGTTTTAATTACAGAGACTAAGCAAATGAGAATGTCCTCAATCGACGATTGGATAGGTCCCGTTCTCAGCGCCATGGCAACGATTTGTCCACGCATAGCGCCCCGAGAACAATTTGTTTAAGGGTGCTTTATGAATTTAAATTATGGTTTTATAATTGTCTCGAGTAATAACGAATGTGACAAAATGTCATTCATAAAAGGCTATCTGGTTATAAGTACTTAACCAGTACACTTGATCATTGTGGATATTTTCTCCCTGTACGGCATTTTCCGTCAAGCGAAAAAGCACTTTCATAAACATATTTCTCCACCGGTGTTTCTAAGAAATTCCCAAGGAGGGGTTATGATTTAATGAACAATTTCCAAAAGTGGCTCTGCTTGATGCGTGCTCTTTTCTGCTGGGTATATCACGACCCTGAGGGCTACTCCCGTGCCATCAGCTCTACGGAGGTTCAGGAGATCCAGGGCTGCAACGTGAAGAGCAAGTGACATTGCATCGACATGCACAATAATCATAGTCCAAATGATGAAATGTACACCGACAGTTGCAATAAAGCTGATCAGGAATGTAAATTAGACCATGCTGGTTGCTCGAGTTCTCACCTGACTGAACAAATAAACTTAAACAGTGAACGTAACTTGAATAAGTAAAATGTAAAGGTGGAACCCCGCAATGACTTGCTCATGCCACTGCTGGCGGAGGGACCTTCACGAGCGGTAAGATCTAGGAAGCCCTAACTAAAGGGGGATTTGGCCTACTCCTCCGTGCTGGTCGGAGTTATTGGAAGCAGTGCGAGTACGCACTCACACTCTACCCCACCGCTTGGGACGTGCTGATCAACTAGGGGTGGTGTTCAACTTCATAATGCTGGGTGAACAGAGCCAGCGCGATTTAAGAATGCTGCCCGTTGTTTCAACTGCCGGGCAGGGTGATTTAATGAAAGCGGCGACCTCTGGATTGCAAGTCCAGTGTGCTGACCGTTACACCACGACAGTATTTGAGATGTAATAGACGTCCAATATTGTTAATTACGTGAAATGGCATGGTATTACTCTTGTGTGCTGTGGGTATGTTTTAAATATTTTATGTATCTTTTTTATTCCAGTACTTTCCCCCCCCCCCCCACTCATTTCAGGCTGAGCTGACCTAAAGAAGATCCCTTCAAGTTACAGAAAGTGGAATTGACTGGGGGTCACTGAGGCAGAAGCGCAGTTCGCTGTGCATTTGGCATGGGCGATCGGCTCAATAAAATCATTTGATTGCTTCTCAGGCAATCCATTAACCTGTTGGCTAGGGATATAGCACGTGGCCAACACAGTGGGGACACCTCAGACATCGACAATCAGCTCAGCCAACGCTGTTTCTGTGATATCTATGGCATGCACATACTGTGCTATACTTAGACAATGCGTCGATGGCAATGGAATGGATCCAGCACAAGCGATGAACATTTTTTAAACCTCAACGTAAAACATTTAATATTAAGTTTATTCAACAACATTCAAAAGCTATGCTTCAATATATTCAATCGCAATCTTTATAATTAGTTGAAATTCATAGGAATAGGTTTTACCCTTTTAACTGGCACAAAAACTGACACCTTTATTCAAGGCATCATGTTTGCAATGACCACAACACAAGCAGTCAAAATGCAAACAAAAAAGACAACTCTGATAATAATATGCACTGTTCTTGAATTTGATTGGTCCACACCCGAGACAGCTTTTCTTAGAGCCTAGTCTGCATTTTGACTGCTTGTGTTGTGGTCATTGCAAACATGATGCCTTGAATAAAGGTGTCAGTTTTTGTGCCAGTTAAAAGGGTAAAACCTATTCCTATATCTTGTTTCTGGCAAAGGAGGTCTCATAATAGTTGAAATTCCTTACAATGTGTGCCATGGTAATATATATTTTTTTACAAGCTACAATGTATTAACTTGTACAGCTTGCATTCTTATCTGATTAATTTCAGTTAAAATCTATATTTTTTTTAGCAATTGGACTTACTGTGGATCTGAACATCATCACGAGCTATGATTTATCCACTGGTGGATGCAGGGCTACCCACACCATCGCCATCTCCCACGCTCTCACGATTTATCAATCCATTGTATCCCCTGCACACGACCGCACTTACAGTAATCGCTCCATCTCTGCAGTGGATATCCTCTGAGGCATGCTCCCTCTTTTGACTTAAATATTAGCAAATATAACACTTGGACTCGGACTTTCTATGTAAATAATTGATGAGATTAAACCACGAGTTGGAATAATGAATAACGTTTTTTTCAGGTATATCACCATACATTATTAATGCACACGATTTGTATTTATACAGCATATAGATGCAACCGCAACTCAATACACCGTACACATTTTTTGGAGGCGTATCATCGGCGGCAAAGGAGGCGTATATATTCTGTGCATGTGTTTGTTATCATAGATAGGCAGTGGCCTTTGGGGTTAGCCGAATGACCCTGATACACGTGACTGTGGTGATACACAACACCACGAGATGTCTATTGTTCTGAGCCCTGTGTCGTGGAGGATCCTACCAGGGTTAGAGACAGGGTCAAATCATCACGTGCCATGCCGGCCATATCATGTGCTCGATGCTGGAGAAACCAATGTCTGTGGTGGCAGGACACGAGAGGGAGAACTGACCTTTAGGGCTGTATTCATTTATTTATTTATTTTATTTCGGGCATGCACATAGTTGTGAAAGACAGATGTTTTGGATGTGTGGCTCATAGTATGATACTAATATTAACAAATAATTCTGCAATGTGACAACACACATTCATATACTGTAGCTAACCAGGAGTTTATGTTACTCGGTCTACTATCCTTCTCAGTTCGACAATTTGGGTACTACTTTTTGGGTACTGTGTTACAGATAATTCGTATATTCATGCTGCATTGCTCAAGTAATCTGGTTCCGTTATCATTCTGCAGTCCTATTCCATGCTACCCTAATACATGGCCCCACTCATCATACTTTGCTCCTACCTGGGCACTGAAACCCCCAAGTAGTCGGAGAACATCATAGTTGGGGGGGGGTATCGTATCCAAAACTTACCATGTGAAATTTCCACCAACGACACAGGGCCAGAAACATGGATGAGCATCCATGCCATTGCTTGTTTCAGCATGTCAACTATTTGGTGAACACATGGCACCTTTCTGGCACAAATCTGCCACCCAAAGTACATGGAGACAATGACAAACGCTTACGAGCGTCTGCGGTATTGTGAATCAGTGGCATTCGGGACACTGCAGACGGACCGAGACACAGTGGAATCGGGGCAAGAGGCGTACAATTCACAGGTACCTGGTGTCACAATTTTAACATTGCTATCATTACACCAGGTCACAAATGGTGTAAACCGGACCCAGAGAGTGTTATGCCTGGTGCTTTTAAAATTGCGTGTAATAGCCATGGTTGTGCTTGTACCCGTGAAAAAGTTTAGAGATTACAGTGCACCATTTAAGTCACTCCGTGTCTGCACAAACCCTTTTTTCCCACCAACTTTTATTTATGTATTTGAATGTTCAAGCAAAGATCTTGTGGCCTCTTTCCCGAAGAATGCTTTAGTGGGATTACTTTGCAAAATCCACATTTTAGGACCTAATCTCACACAATGTTTTCTTATTGAAGTGAAGTGCCACCGTTAATTCGCGATCAGCCATTCTTTCGAATAAATGTTAAAATTATACCCTCTATTACACTAATTGCTGCGTTGTACTTTACTGACGCAATGCAATTTAGAACAATTTATTGCTATTAATTACCTGATACAAGTTTGCTGAACGTATCATGATGATCATAATAAGCCTGTAAATGTTACTGCTCGTTCCCAGTGATCCCCTGCTGTTGAGCAATTGTGACCAGGGCCATCTGGCCTCACTCACCATCAGCAGTTGATGCTAAAAAAGAGTGAGTTGGCAGCCACACTCCTTAAACGATCAAATGACTTACAATATTTCATGTGGAGGAGATGCCTTGTAGGAGTACTGTGGTCAACGCTGTCACTCGTTTTTTTTTCCTCTCTGCCTGATGAAGACCGCTTGTGTTGCGATCCAAACGTCGTGGGGGATTTTTTTTGCTTTTATTATTTTCAATTTATTATTTTTATTTTATTTTATTCTTTTTTTAATATATATTTTTTATTGTCTTCTATTTAAGTGACTTTACCGAAATAACCAAGAAAATTTAAAAAAAAAATGTACACAGGCACAGCTTTGAGAAAACACTGATCCTGCTACACGAATGACTTGCGATTGTTGTATCAAAGTCTAGTGATACATATAACTTGATGATATAGCAAACGTAGTTTAGTCACTCAGCGTGATGGAGTGAGCACTTTGCAGAAACGTTGTGGTAACTATATATATTTATTTAAAAGCCAAGAGCCTTACAAATAATTTAATGATCATTTATATGGTGTGGTTTCACGAAGAACTGCTCGTTTTAAATCATATGTTTTGATTTAAACAATACTGGTCCTAACATTTCAACATATGTTCTCATTGTTTCCCATTCATCTTTCTCTTGCCCTGTCCCTAAGACCATTGAATTCACATTCAGTCCAGGATATATGTCTTCCCCCCCCCCTCCCCCCATTCTGCATGATGCATGTCTACAGCACCTTAGCCCGACCCCAGGTGCTTAATCCGAGATTGCTCCCACACAGAACACACTCTCGAACCTGTTCTTCTCGGCTACACTTTTCTGCGCTTTGTTTCACTTATCAAGGCAGCACATCAACCACTTGGAGTCTTCTTTCAAACAGCGGAGTGTGTACGGTCAAACCCCGCTCGGCAATAGCTGACGTGCATCAGCGCTGATTATATCACATCCATATGAAAGCCACTTGAGTCGGAGTATGTATAAATTTATTTATTATTGTCTCTAGATGCACACCCACCTGATATTGAGTTTTACGTTTTACACAGGTATTATACAGTACATGGCAATGGGTAAAGGCGTCACGCTTTAAAAATGCATCTCTGCAGCTGTGTAGAAAGAGGCTTCGATTGAAGAGGCCCATTCAACAATGTACGTTTCCTCTGCTAGTCATGCATGGCTTGGGGAATTTTATATTCCCGTGCATATCTCGCAACAAATTTCACTGTGTGGTTATCTGGAGTCCTGGTTTGACTCTGATATTAACAGCTTATCACGGATCATTGCCTAAAGTACTAATGCAGCGCATGTAGACTTTATCAGGTTAATGCACATTGTCAGCACGTGCAGTTTTGAAAAGTGCAGTTATTTACATTTTTTTTAACCATTTATCAGCATATACGGTCCTGTCAGCAGAAGGCTGCTTCAACAGTGGTTAATGCACCAGATAACATTCATGAATAATACACAAGATGATGATGAAATGACTAAAGGCACAACAGAAAAAAAACTACGACACAAATAATTAATGTCAGCGCTTGCCCTTTGAAATATTGATCAGAAAAAAATCAGTGGCCGATGTTTTATTTCTTCGCCGGAGTCTTACTGCAGCGTTCCTTTTTGAAGGCCCATGGGACTTGGTGGGAGAAGGCTAAGGTCAGGGATTGGGGATGCATGGGTAGGGGCGGGGGGCTTAGTGAGGAAACGGGGGGTGGTGCCATGTGGATGCGGGAGAGACTTGGGGGGCACGCGGGTGCAGTAGCAGCGCTGGCTGAAGGCCATTTGGAAGAAGGAGGAGGGCAGGGGAAGGGAGGGGAAAGATCACCGAACCAAAAAAACACAACCCCCCTGCGCTGCCAATTCCAGACCCAGCAAGGGTCTCACCCAACCCCAACACCTGCCGAACACAAGTTACGATCCGACTCGTATCCCACCGTTCACTGCTTGATTTAAAGCCGGCAACGTGGTGGTGGTGGGAGCGTTCTTTCATACTCGCGTCATCTCCAAGATCTCCAACAGATTCCAAACCCAAAATATTACCGACAATTTTGTGTGAATGTGTAATTTGAACGAAGCTTCAACGTGTAATTCTGTCGGGGGGTGGGACAAAAATAAGGGTATGTGGAGCACGATATTAACAATGCCTTTTCATCAGGGATATTAACCGATGCAATTGATGCTTGGAATTGAACTTGGAGACGGACAGACTTAACACACTGCTCACCATTAAGCTTGGTAATAAAAGCAAATCAGTGGGCCTAGCACCTGGGGGAGTCCGCCCAGTAAGTAGCGCTAATTCCTTTGACTAAATTAGTGACGACAAACATTCGTCGTCAATGTGTTTCCGTTGGAGAAAATAATCAATCAAGTTCGGCGATGGCGACGATCAACCAAAGACCTAAGCGCGATTGACTGTGATGGGATGATATCAGCTCGTCTGAATGAAAATGCAGGCTGAGATAATTTACTAACAATATTAGAGGCAGGAGTGCACGTCGGGATGCGATGTATATAAAGAGTTACAAAGTTCACAGATTGGCTGTTCTGATATCTGATTGAGGGCATTGGGTAATGGTTACCCCTCAAATCAACAATTAATAGCAAAGAGTGAATTACAGTTTTAACTGCTTTGTTCGGCTCGACTTAGATAATGACTAAATGCCATTCCCGGTTTAGGCCTTGACGAAAATAACGATCGAATGGACCGATATTACGACTAAAATCAAACTCTCTGACTAAATGAACACTGCCCGTATGCCCTTCAGTGGAACTACAACACAAAAAAATTATTCTAGTTTTTATTAGTTTTTTAACATATATTTTAAATCAATAACGCAACATGTCCATGCTTATTCTTGGTTCTTTCGGTAAAGTCACGTTGGAGGGAAACAATAAAGTAATAAAATATATATAAAACTATACAATTCTCACGACGTTTCGACTGCAACACAAGCAGTCATCATCAGGTGTGAAAACCAACGGCAAGAAAATTTGAAATTTTGGTTTTCACACCTGATGATGACTGCTTGTGTTGCAGTCGAAACGTCGTGATAATTTTATTGTTTTATATATATTATTACTTTATTGTTTCCCTTCAACGTGACTTTACCGAAAGAACCAAGAATATGAATCACTGCAGTCACGAAAGCTTTAAATACGAAATGTCCATGCTTGTTTTTTTTAAGCTTAGTTTAACTTAGAATCGACGTTTCCGAACGATTTTGTTTAGAACATTCAAACGTGTGCTCTTGATAAATACACATAATCCACTGCGTATGAGAAAGGCTTTGCATGTTTATTATTTGTATTCCTAGATGCACTTTTTATGGACTATTGCTTAGTAATACCTTCATCATTAAAAGTATGTGAACTGAATGTGAATTGCAAGTTTAGATTTTATCAATAGGTAAATTAAAAAAAAACCCGCTTCAGTATTTTAAAGAGAGAGTGCTTGTACTCGTGTTCTTGTTGTCTGATGTGGAAAACATATTTTTGGGAAAGATATGGTGACAATATGAACACATCTTGGAAGAGGTGGGAGGACACTTTACCCCACAACGTGTGACCTGCAAATCGACAAGCTGTGGCGGACCCCTTTATTAAGGCTTGGTGGAAAGAGGCAGAAGGATTTAAGAACCATACGCCGCTATCTCCTTGGTTCTTTCGGTAAAGTCACGTAGAATGGAAATAAAATAATAAAAATAAAACATAATAAAATAAAGTAAAAATAAAATAAACGCCGCTATTTCAATTGCGATTCCAGGAGAACAAAGCAACAACCCCTGGTTTGCAATTCTAGTTTGGTAACCATGCCACCATGGCGGCATCCAAATCATAATCATAATTTCATCATTAGACCTCCTTTGCCAGTACCAAAATATAATAATAGGGTTTTTCCCCTTTTTTCTGGCAACAAAACTGAAACCTTTTTACAAGGATTCATATCTGCATTAACCACAATACCTGCAGTCAAAATGCAAACAAAAAAATACTACGATAATATATGCATTGTTCTTGAAACTGATTGGTCCACACCAAGGCACGGCTTTCTTTTGAGCCTCGACCCAATTGGTGCTTGACCAGATGACGTCAAAAGGCGTACAGCTCAAAGACAATGCACTATCAAAGTAATGAGGGCTCGGGGTGAGCATCTACATCATTAGACCTCCTTTGCTGTATGCCTTTTGGCGTCATCTCGTCAAGCACCAATTGGGTCGAGGCTCAAAAGAAAGCCGTCCCTTGGTGTGGACCAATCAGTTTCAAGGACAATGCATATATTATCATAGTATTTTTTTGTTTGCATTTTGACTGCAGGTATTGTGGTTAATTCAGACATGAATCCTTGTAAAACGGTTTCAGTTTTGTTGCCAGAAAAAAGGGGAAAAAAAACTATTATTATAACATAATCATAATTTTTAGTGCGTAGGCTTTTGCGACCAATATCATCCGCAAATATATATTTAGATATTTACACGATCTAACCCAAAAAAATAAATTATGCATAACTATAATGTTGAAATGCATTGCTGTTTTCCTATGCATTCTACAAAGGACATGGAGTGATGTGTAATTATTATGTTTCCCCTTTCAGTCAAACATTAAAAAAAACATTTTCAGAGCCCTGTCGTCGTTTGCAAATCTCCCTGTTTGAGGGTACGTGGCACCCCCACATGGGAATAATGAAATACTTCACTATCGAAGTTGCCGAAAATCAAACTACCTGGCAAGTAACCGGCAAAGAGCGTAGTGAAAACTAAATCCCAAATCATATAATTATTCGGAGATTTTTTTTGCACTCCAGCTACTCGCAAAAAAATGACAGTAATGTAGATGCAAAGGTGTTTTGCAAAAAAAAAAAATCACTTTGACAGCAATTGCTACGAGACGTTTATCGTGACTTTATCTCGAAGCGAATTGACAATCACTTCCGATGCATACATCCATCTCAAAGCAGTTCACCTATCTATGGGACCGTTTTGTCAGTATCCAAAATTAAGAACAATAAGAATAGGTGTTTTTCTTTCAGGCAATGAAATAGGTGTAAAGATGTTCAAACACCAAACAGATAAATAATAAATCACGACGTTTCGATCGCAACAACAAGCGATCGTCCTCAGGTGAAAGAAAGAAACATGCCTCTGTGACGAGGCATTTTATAGAGTTCCAATTTTCTTTGTCGAAAGGTCCATTTTCTCTCCTCCAGCCGCTCTCATTGACATGCTAATTTATCTGCCCCCCCTCTCTATATCACTCCTCGACACAGAGTCGTTGTTTCCCTGTGTGCTTCTGTGTGTCTCTCTCTCTCTCTGTGTCTCTCTATGTGTATCCGTGTCTGTGTTTTGTCTCTCTCTCAATTTTTGCAATCTTTGGAAGAACGTAATCAACCAGGTAGGGTGTTGACTGTTGTGTTAGCAGACTCTCTTTTTTGTATTGCATTATATTTCTAAGTTTACTAGGTTTGTTTTCTCATTTATTCACACCTGATGACGGTTGCTTGTGCTGCCATCGAAGCGTCGTATTATATTGCTCAATTTATTTTCTTTCTACGTGACTTTACCCAAAGAACCAAAGAGTAATTCCTGCAGTCACGAAAGCTTCAAATCAAGTTTACAAACAATATACTTCACCAAAAGCATTTAGAAGCTAATAATGCTGACTGTCGCAGCCTACACTAAATGTACACCACATTAATTATTTATATTTTGGTTGTGGGGAGTGGTGGCGCAGTGGTTAGTGTAGTGCACTAATCTCAGCGACCTGAGTTCGATATCCAGCAATGGCCAATATCAGTGGTGAGTAAAAGCTTATGGCTCACCACAGCCTCCAACCCAAGCGTGAACTGACCATGCTCATAAAGTATAGTCAAATAATTCCTGTAACTGACACCTAAATGGAAGTATTCATCCAGCAGTGGATTGATGGAGGACTCTTCATTTGTATTACATTTAGTAAATCGCTATATATTATGAAAGGTCACTCGTGAAGTTATTCTAAAATACATTTTTGATTTATATATGTAGACATAAAACTGCATTCAGACCTTTGCTGGGTATGTACTGTAATAATTCAGTAATTCTATACTTAGGCATTCTGACTCATTATTAGTTCATATTGGGTTAGAGCGTGGCGTGATATTAATGTGTTAACCGCTACCTACCACCACCTGGCATAGCCAATCAAATCAAGTCAAATAATAGTGTTGTTTAATTATGAATCTTAACAATTCACTGACCAGCCTTGATTCGTGGATTGATTATTTTGTCTCGTTGTAGCCCTCTCATCCAAATTTTAGTTATTTTTGTTATTTCTCCCATCTTTTTTATATTGTTTTATATTTTTATTATTTTATTGTTTCCCTTCTACGTGACTTTACCGAAAGAACCAAGAATATTCTCCCATCTTGTTCACACAGTTTTGTTTCTGCCACTAAGCTAAATGAAACATTAGCGTATGACATGTTTTATTCGTAAAAATCTAGATGTATTATTTCATCATTGAATTGATGCTGTGTTACATGCTAACATTTGCCTACTCGTGTGTGTGTGTATATATACTATATGTATATACATATATAAATAAAACACTGGTTGGTGCACGTTTCTGTTGTCCTCATTTATTTGAAAGAAAGTCTAAATTTGTATCAATTTTACCCTTTGCTTCACCCATGTGTTTGTGGAGAATTGCACAATCAATGCCAGCCGATTGGAGTTTTTTTTAATGAACATTTCAGGCAGGGCCATTGCAGTTCGAGGGATATCAGCGTTTTACAGCAGAGCTTTTGTAAAGAGAAGCAGGGTAAAGGTAGCTGCCATAATGGGACACTGGCCCGTTCTTTTAAGATTCAAGGAAACACGTATTCTTCTACTTGGCGACTGTCTGCTCGCGTCGCCAGTTTTTTTTAACAACCTCGACATGGACGTGGAGTCCCCTTCAGCACTCTGCTGCATTTGCCTCTTGCGGTTGTGTTAAATTCAGAAGACACTTTGCCGTACGCTGGCCCCAGAATGTGGCCTACTGCCTGCGAGAGGCTTTTGGCCACTCTGCAGTGGCATTCAACTTGGACAAACTTCTAATTAATTGCACCTGTATTGAATGGAGGGCATTGCTAGGTACAGGAGCATGCGCATTTTGCCGTAATAGCCAGTGTAAACACGATTGCTTGCACCATGTGCTTTAGCTATGAGCACATGTATGTTTGGACCAGTATATTGATTTAATGTGCCAGGCCCTCCCGTTGATAGCACGCAAACTGTATTCGGGGTTAAATGTTATAAGACGTGAACTGTTGCACAAAATAACAATCATCACCGACATCATCAGGGACGATAGATCCAATTCTGGATGAAGGACTCACCAAGCTGTTACCACATCGCATGATCCTGCGATGTATCACAAGATACTACTGTTACTGTAATGAGCTACTGCAAAACTTTGCAAACAGTCCTTACCTTCTGTGTTGAAATCCCTGTTATATTGTCCTTGCTGCCGCACTGGCATCGATGGGAGGCGTTCACATTTCCAATATTATTCCTTAAGATCCACTAAGTTATCCGATTCCTTTCTGACCTATACAATCTTTGCTCGCCGATAAAATCCTCACCTTCATGCGTTGACATTGATCGTAGTTCCGTTGAAGTGCGCTCCCCCTGGGTCTCAATCACATTTCACATTTGCCCAAGTGTAAGTCTTAAAGAATGGCAGCCAAGGGAGGGAAGGCATTCGAAAGGACATCCACCAAGGAGATGGAACGATGAAATCATCTGAAGTGCAGATGCTAGGAGGATTGTCACGTTATGGGTTCATACATGATGCCGGCGGCTTGGGAAAATGCATTCATTCAGCAGTGGATTGACCACGGTTGATAATGATAATGGTCATGACGAAATGCACCATTTGTATGCACATTGTAGACTTGCGCACAGCGGTATTAAGACCTGTCCCTTCATTGCATTACTGTTGCATAAGGGTCTGCACATTTCAGACATAAGCTTTGACTTGTGCATGCTAATATGCACTGTTCTATTAAAAAAGGCCATCCAGAGTAATCCGTATGTCACTGCAGCCTCCTCACCTTACCGTGTAGCATTATCACCCAAGCTCTTGTGAGCTCTTTATGCTATTGCTGGGATTTGGAACATGATAACTACTCTTTCCCTAATTGCACTAAATATATGCGTGGCACTTGATTTACGCTTGTTGATTTTAATACCTTTTGAATAATCTACTCCGTGTTGCTCTCTTTCTGGAAGTGTGTTCCCTGAACTGTGCATTTGTGAAAGCCGCCATAAAATATAATCTCAGCCACACAAATCCCCGGAATGGAAATATTGCACGTGAAAAGCCACCCTGGGATTTTCCATATTGAACGAGACTAATGTTCGGCAATTGAATCAAAGAACAACCATTCAAAGTATTTCCCTCCCCTCCAAAATCCTATTTCTTTTTTCACAGCATTGTATTTTGTTAGACTACATTTTACAAGTACTGGACCGCCATTTGAAATTATTTTTGCATCAAATTCAATTGGCCATGGCGGAGTTCACGGTTGGGTAACGCACACTTGTGCGGCGCATAATCTACTGCAAGAGAGCAGCAGATTTTATATCGAGGTGCACTGACAATGTATCATTTTAATTGAGCACTTAAACTGTAATTTTGTGTTTGCAATGCATCACAATCAACGTCTTCTATCGGCTGATCCTTTAAATGATAAATCGTATCATTTGATCGCGTTTATAGTTTCCTCGTGCGTTAATTAATCACTCGTGCTGAGTGTAATCGAATTGATTTATTTGGTTATCCATTATTGTCGATTAATCCACCTTTCCCTCCAATAGATAATTGGAATATCTACTCGCGGCTCAAGGCCAGTCAACAATTTGACTATATTAATCGTAAATTAGATCATGCATTGGTTAATAATGTAATTCATACACTGTTTTTTTTTCGTTTAACATGACGGTGTATAGAGTAGTCTCAATTACAGCTGTTGCCAACTATTTTTGTTTGCTGAAGTGTGGGTGATTTCCCGAAATACGACCATATCAGCCACGAATGTGTGAACCGCCCTCAGGCCTCCCCGAGGTCGCCTTAAATGAGTAGCCGGTGAGGTGTGCAAACAGCAACGCTCGGGAAACGAAGGTGGCCGGGCATAGTGTTGGCCATCCACCCACTCGTGTGCACTTCATAGGTGCTCGCGAACAGCACTTGCCAAAACAGGATGTTTAGGCTATGGGAGAGAGGGGGGGGGGGTTATTATTTCCTTTGCTCAATAGGTGAGGTGGACAAACAAGATAGGCAAGGTAGGAGGACGTGTATACGAGGGAATAATTACCAGGGGCACTCCGCGTGGGGGAATGTACGAGCACAGTCGAAGGTGATTCATCGAGGAGTGTGTTAATTTGTGAACGGCGAGCACTGAGATCATCAGGACATCAATGGTGGTGAGTTGGTGAGAGATACAATGAGGTGTGAGGGATCGATGGACGGTGACGTGGCAATGGGGCCCAGTTGGAGAGTGAAGAAAGTGCACACTCGAGAGAAAGAGCGGCCACCTAGAAGCCAGTGGTGGTGAGCTCAGGTGACGGTGCCTCGCCTAGACTCCCGCGCCTCCGATTAGCACGGTTGGCTACGTACGGTGCGACAGAAGTCCAGCGTACGGTCCATGCCTACTTATGTGCGCACGAGTCACACAACCGTTTGAAACAAATAACTGGAAGCTCCGGGGCAAGCTCTGTGGGGGGAGGAGGATGGAGAACGGGGGTTAGAACACGTGAAGGGTTGGTCACTGTGAAGACGCGCTGTGGAGTGATTCGAGAAGAACGTTGGCAAGATTGGCTTGCGCACATCTGGATGGAAGCTGTGAGTCATTCTAACAGTTTCATAACATAACAAAGTTTTTAGAACAATGTAATTTTTTGGGGTCTCTTCTTCCAATTCCATTGTGCTACGGGCATAATGCCATGAGTTATTGTTTTAATGTGTGTGCAGCCATTGGTGAAGGGGATGATACCTTCAAGCTCGCTATACAGCAAAAGCGATATTAAACGGTCACACGTTTTGCTTTGATTAAGTTTAAAGTAAATTTAATCGTGCTTAATACATTTGCATGAGTTGCGTGCATAAATCTTATTTACAGCCCTTGTCAATCCACTGGTGGATGAAAGCATCTGCCATGCTGCGTTGGTCTTGGTGCTTCTTTGACCAGACCTCACCAAACCGGTCGTTCCAGATTGGTGAAGGTGGTACCTAGGACCAGTTCAGATATTACCTATAGATTTTATCCATGGCTGGGATTCAAACTGAAATCAAAGGGTTCATAGCACAATGCACAACAAAAACTGTTCAAATCTTTTTTTTTATTTTACCAGGTAAGGCCAATGAGCTCTATAGCTCTTTTTCAGAAGGGACCTGATCACATATTATAGCTCAACGATGTGGTGTATCACGTGTACATTTATAACAGCCAAATACTCTAAACGCATGGTTCTCTCTGTGGAGGTAAAAATCTAAGGACCCGGAGAAAAATATACTGTCGCCTCTCCACTCCAGTACATGAATAAGTGTCTTAGAAAATTCGAACTGTCTTGCATGTCACTTGGCTTTCCAGGGTAATGTTAACATGCAGCACTGGACAAGCATTATTACACTGATGAGACCCAATCGTTTAAAATGGTCCAGAGTTTTCTCACTTAAATACAAGCAGATTGATAATATTAGTCTGGAAAGCCAGTCGATTTATGAAATTAAACCTTTCATTTCCATTTGGAAACAAAATGGAGTTCTGCTTATAGTTGTGGATACAACACGACCTTGACAGACACTTTGTTGTGAGGCTTCTCGTCACTATTGTTAGAGCAGAGGTTCTTAACCTGGGGATGTGAGATGCCATTTCTGGGGGGTGCGAGACGTGGCCAGATTTTTTTTTAGATGGTAAATCATCGAAACACAAATGAATCACGGGCACATAAGCACAACTACTTGGTTTCATCAATCCTATGTATGTATTAACATTATACTGTTGTTTTTTTTTTACGAATGAGAACCAAAGGGGTGCAAGGTTAAGAACCACTGTGCTTGGGGATTCACCACACGACAGACACAGCGTGTGGACGACTTGATTGCAAAATAAATCAATGCAAAATTCATCTTTGCACACTGCTGCTACAGAGCAACGTCAATAAAGGAGCTGGTAGCTCCAGTAATGGGGCATAAACTACCACACAACGCTCATTCAAAAGAAAACAACATTTCAAGTTTGCCTGCCGAAGCTCGAGGTCCCGATGTGATGCGCCAGAGTGCAGGATTACATGAACGAGTCTGAAAAATACACTTTCACAGTGCAACACCCCCCAAAAAAATATAATTCTGCTCTACTCGTTGGCAATGCAAATAAAAGCTAGAACAAAGAGTAAACAAATGCTTCAACTCCGTGTGTGTTCTGTTGCCCCAGTAGCTTCCGAACTGTCTTTAGAATTCGTTTGGGTGACTCGTACGAGGCGAGTGAACCTGGGGGTAGGCATGCTTGCAGTTAGTAACGGTCATTATTTTTGAAGGCCTGCTACATTGTTTATGTAATTTTTTTTTGTAATCGCATGTTTCGATCATACCAAGTGCTCTGAAATTCGACTCGGTGTAAAGTTGCAACCCTGCAATTACCGGCTCATTCCACTGCTGGTGAAAGCGCCTCCAGGGAGTGCTCGAATATTTATTAGCCTTTTCCACGTGAGGCAAATGTTTTGGAGGGAGGAATACCCACTCAATCCATGGCTAATTGGAATTAATTTAATCCCGTTGGTTATAGTGTTTTAATAGTATTTACGAAGCAAATAATCGATTTTTTTTCTAATATAATGTTACAATGACGAAATACAAATCACAATTGATCAGTGGTATAAAATTTGAAATCGATTATCCAGCTATGTTAGTCATATTTGCCAGGGTATCAAAGTGAAAGGAAACTATCATGCCCTACACATGCCATCTCATGGACAGCAGATAAGGTTCATGGCATGAAATAGATTTACACAATTAAACCATTATTTCCATTGGAAATTAAGAATACGTTGATACATATAACACAACTTTTTTTTATTATGCAACGAGTATACAGATAGTTTCCTCCAAACCTATTATTTGTCATTATTATTGTTTTTCAATTTATAGGCATGTCGTGCTGTTAGATTTTTAATTAAGACATTTCCCAAAGCTCTCCCTGGCATTCTTAGATTTTTTTTACTTATTCCTTTTAATCAGTTTTATTCCAGGAGATAGTTGTCAACATAATTGTTTATATATTAAGAATCCAACATGTAAACGTAATACAATTTCTATACGAACCGATATCTAAATGTAGGTATATGTAAGTGTATGTATATAGGACATGTCTCTGACCGTGTTAATGAGCATAAGGTAGATTTGAAACACGGGAGGACCAACACTTAAGCCGTGGCTGATCATTGTTTTCATGTGGTTGGCTCACACGAAATTGATTTCTCTAAGACCAAGGTACTTTGCAAGCCCACTGACTATCAACAAAGATTCCTTCATGAAGCCATCTATATATACAAACACAGACATAATTTCAACAGAAAGGATTGGTACAAACTCAGCAATCATTGGAAGGACATCATTAACCAGTTTACGTCCTAACTAGCTATGATGTTTCCATCTTGTCATCTTCCGATGTGAGTTTTATTTTACTAAAGATTGGACAATCAATTGCAGTTCCTGTAATTGATTGTCCAATCAATTGATTGTCCAATCAATTTCTGCGGTGTTGCCTCTGCATTGTTAATTTTTCCACAGCTAATGTGTCTACCCTTCTCTGATTCTCATATTCCATATTAACATAACCATCTCTGCTTGTGCTGGTCCCAGGGCACTTGTGCCCCACCCACTTCGTTCTGATACCAGGACGCTTGAGCTACGCCCTTTTTATTACACGCTTTTATTTAACTCACGCTCTCTGTCGTTGTTGTTGTATCCTCAAATCTTGTAACTCAATTTTAACCAACTTACCAATGTGGTATCGACTGCAAACTTGGTATACGCATGTCATACTGATGACAATACTATATTCTATCATAAAAAATAAAAATAAACATATTTTTAAACATTCTTTTTGATATGTTATATTTCGGCTTGGGTCTAATTGTTCACGCTCAACTGACGTTGGCTGTAATTGTCCACGGTCCCTTACGTTGTGGCAAGCTTCGGGGCCACTTCCTGGAGTCGTGGAGTTCTGCCATTACTAGTACATTTCATAAAAGCGTGTTTTAAAAAAAAGATTTTTTAAATATTACGTATTTAACCTTTCAAACAGCTCGCCTTTAGTGGCTCCTCCCCCCCCCCCCCCCTTTGCCACCTGATGACGGTCGCTTGTGTTGCGATCGAAACGTCGTAGTTTTTGTTTCATTTGTTATTTTTTAACCTATCTACTTGACTTTACCAAAAGACCCAAATAAATATAACATCACATTATCTGTCACTAGCAAAGTTAATGTTGATTCTATTTTGTCCGCGAAATGCGCCTCAATGCTGAGGATATGATTTGTTTAATATTTATTTTTCATAATCATCAGAAGCAGCCAAGGTGGACTCATTAATGGTTCTTGACCTTTATTGCATCCTGCACCCATTTGGTTCTCAATCATGAAATTTTTGTTTAAATAAATACATAGGTTTGATGAAACAGAGTTGTTGTACGTATGTCCCCGTGCTTAAATTGTGTTTTCGATTATTTACCTGTCTCGCAAACCCCGTTTAAGAAAGAACCACTGCGTTCATGGATGTGGGTTTCCCCAAGCCGGTCACCATCTCTCTCGATGCTGCGAGTAACAAGCCCCACCTCTCGCCTGCACAAGCACTGATTTAATCGCTCCATTTCTTTGGCAGACATCCTCTCTGGCACGTTCCATTCCTTAAGCTGCAACCATTACTTGTATAAATAGACAACTAATACGTCCACCGTATACGGGAAATATCTATATAGGAATAACATTCACGTTATTGTAATCTGTTCTGGAGGGTGGTGGGGAAGGGATGGGGACTCAGAAGGAGGTTATTATGGGTGTTGAGTGAACATGCATCAGTAACTGATGATGGCCTCTGTACAATGTGGGTTCTTATTTGTCGACTAATTAATCGTGCGAGCGGTGGTACAGCGGTCAGAGAGCTGGGCTATGTAACCGGCGAGCCAAGTTCGATTTCCGCTCATGGCCAACACCAGTGACGATTATTCGAACCATTCCTGGGTCACGCCTAGGTCGACTCGGCCGCAAATGAGCACATGGCCCAGTGTGTAAACATCGCCACTCGGGAGACAAAGGCATCTTGCTGGACTTCAAACGTCCCCGCCAATAGCACTTTCCCAAAAAGTATGTTAATGCTATAGGGGGGATTTTGACTTAAAACGTTCGTGACTGCAGGAATTACTATTCTATTGTTTTTCGGTAAAGTCACGTAGATAGAAAAAAAAGTAACAATAAAATAATAAAAAATAAGAACGCAAATTAAGTGAAGTTTATTGTTATTATTATTTTTCTATCTACGTGACTTTACCGAAAGAACCACCTAATATACGGGGGATCTTTGTTATTTTATTGGACTTAATGAAACGTACGCATCATCTTCATCGAGGTACGGTGCACATTTGTTACATGCTCAACGGTTATACTGAGCCATCTCGAGCCCAATGGGGCTGCAGATTAAGTGAAGTCGTGGAAGAAAAAACACTGGTGACTGAGAGAAAGGAGGAGCAGGTGGTAGGTGATGACCTCATGCAATTTCACAGACAGCGGAATATTCCCAGGAATAATTATGATGTCGGTGATAATAATAATGGATATGTCATACTTGGACGTGTATATGTGTACCGATGCACCAATAGCTCGTGATGGGTCACTGATGCAGCCGTGCAATGGGATTCGTAAGCTTCCCATGTACATGCAGAGATGGAGCAAGTTAATTGGTACATGGTAGAATTGTGTACGTAACGTTGTTCTTAATCACGCTGGCTAACAAAGTCGGTGTGTGCGATCACAAAGCAACTGGAGCTTTACCACCGGTTATCCACCGTCTTTCCACGTGGTGCATGGATGCAAGTAATTTTATAACGTTGCAGTTTTCTCACGTGGGAAATTAGAAAGTCATGTCGGTCCTATGATAGTTTATTTTCTAAAATGGTTAATGTGCGTGTTATATATATACACACACACACACACTGTGTGCCGCCTCACATGGGAAATTAGAAACAGGCAAGTCAGCCGCAATGTAGTCTGCGTGGTAAAATGGTTAATTTAACGATACTGCCCTTGCTTTCACCCTTCCACACTTCAGCATTGATGCATACCATATTTTTAATAGTGAGGTCACATAAAGTGCGGAAGCTAGTACCTCCCCCCCCCCCGCCATATATCACTGCAAAGTGTGGCACACACACTTGTGATGTGTTGAAGCCAAATCTGATATGAAAGGGATATAAATAATGAACACTTCCAGAGCATAAGACGCAATTCACGGTCTCGCCTGTGCATTGTAATGGAAACACGAAGTTGACAAGAGTTTCAAGGGACAAAGGGTCATGGTGTACTGTGACTATTCCTTCAGAAGGAGAAGTGGGATGGGTGTGCCGGTCGCTCAAGTATTACGATTGAAACACCAATCGAGTACTGCTGATGAGTCAATAATTGTTTTTTTTATTTAAAGCTTTCGTGACTGCAGGGATTCATATTCTTGGTTCTTTCGGTAAAGTCACGTAGAAGGGAAACAATAAAATCATATTTTTATTATAAAGTAATATTTTTTTTATTTTATTGTTTCCCTTCTACGTGACTTTACCGAAAGAACCAAGAACATCAATAATTATTATTGAAAAATTCAACAGTTATTGTTTAATAATTCAATAATTATTAATAATTATTATTGCATTACTTTGAGGGGGAAAAAACATTTTAAAGTATTGCTTTTTTTTTACTTTCAAAATTTTCATTTCTATCTCGTCCTATTCATTCCACTCCCTGTTTGATATGTCCAGACTTTCCTTTCCGAGGTCAGGGAGACATCTATTGCACCTATGCCTAACGTATCCTGTTGGATGTTGTGTCCACTCCTCTGATTTTAACGGTTGGCTACGTACGGTGCGAAAGAAGTCCAACATACATGCATGCTCGCGGGCTGTGCTTCCCTGTACATTTTTGTCATGCAAAATGCGTGTGGAATTGAAAATAACACATGTTGTGCAACTCATTAGCCTTCATTCGTTAAGCCCTCGTTACATTTGTATGTATATTAGTTTATTATCTTCAATATATATGTAATATTTTTGGAAGTACAATGGAGGGACAGTGTTGTTGCAACTTTAAGGGTCGTTATGTTTAAAGCAAGCTTCCTTTTATATGCTTGCGACAGCATATGTTCAGTTCATATTTAAGTACACATTTAAACTGTGGGGATTTTTTTTTTGTTTTACGTTAATGAAGCCTCTAATCAAAATGTACAAAGACGTGGCGAGACTCTTAATGAATCACAGCTGTGCCCTTTTATTGGCTGGCGCTTCTTTAGTGTGTGCGATTACTTCGTACAAGTTGTGCTATTTCAAGTCGCCTCTCTTCTCATTTACAGCAGCTTAAAGAGAAGAGAAAGGAAGGCGGGCAGGGGTGTGACCATCTTCGGATCCGTGCGTGCGCTCGGGCAACAAACAAAAAAATGTTGGCGCCGGTGTGGTAAGAACGCATCGGCCGGGGTGAGTGGCCAGCCTGTGACTGTGTCAGTGTTGTGCGTAGCCTTCTTTTTTTTCTGTGGCTTTCTCGAAATTTCATTGTTCAAAGGCGTACATGGGTGCGGTGTGAACGGGCTCCTTTTACACTTCCTTGACGCCGCTGCTAATGATAAAAGGCAGCACTGTCAGTTCGCGTATGTGTGTGTTTTTTTTTTTGTCAATGCAAACCACACCGCACTAATTTACGGGTGTACAGCTGCACCGTGGGGATACGGACAGCATCACACAAATGGTTCGTGTTTTAAGCTTCCAAGATAACTTTGGAAGCCATTGATGTGTTCCCAGTTCACGTGCCCCAGAAACACATTTGACAACAATGGCGAGTATAAAGAGGTCAAAAAAATATAGATTGTTTTTTTTTTGTAATTTATCAGTTCGTTAGAAACGGATTAATGTGGTTTGAAAATACTGCCGTTTTACCCGCTGTCATATGGAGAGCCAAATCATATTCTTAATGGTATTTTTGCAAGCAGATAATAGAATGCTCCGTCTTATTGTTTGGTTTAATCTGCCATCACAGCAGCAATTTCTTTCACCGAGTAGATCTTGGCGGTTGTGCTGCTTAGCTCTCTGATTGGCGCGTTTGTGGTTGGTGCCGTGTGTTGTTCGCTACCGACGTTGAAACTCCCCAGCACGTGGAGCGAAACGTCGGACATCGTGCCATCTTGCTGTGGAAAAGATGGATCTTACAAGTATGGTAAAACTTTGTACATCTAAATATAGTATTTAATTGTCGGAACGGAGGATGGTGTTGAGAAAAAAATATATACGTACGTTAACACGACAAATAATTATATTCTGAGATTGTATTCTATTTATATAACTCCCTGCCTTAGCAGCGCTCCCACCATATTTTTTTTTCCTGCCCCAGCAGCTCTCCGGCTATATTTTTCACCTGATGACGATTGTTTGTGTTGCGATCGAAACGTGGTGATATTGTTATTATTTATATTATTTATATTATTTTTATTATTTGGTCTATCTACGTGGCTTTACCGAAGGACCCACAGAATACAAAGAATATAATTGTATTCTAGTTTTGTAAAAAAAAAACATTGGATGCGTTTCAATTGGCATTGTCTGGTGAAAAGTAGTATTCCAATACTTTTCCGTATTCACAAATCAGATGGAATAATTCCGAGTTTTCACACCGCCGTGGCAGAGAGATATTTCTCTCCTGAGAAGGAAGGTCCACTGCCTCATCATGTGTGCACTTTGTCGTTTGTTTGTGACAAATGCGTTGGGAGCTTCGCTATTTGTGTTTGTGTACCACCGCAAAAGCAGCATTGCGAGCGTGGTTTTATTTCATTGCATTCCCTGCCTAGATCTCTTGCCTGGATTTAAGCGAGGTGTGGTGGGTTCAGTATCTCTCAGGCGCAGTTTTTTTTTTGCTGCCGGAAAATGGTCTCGAAATAGTTTGCTATTGTGTGAAATGTCATGGGTAATACGTGCATTAATTTATTACGAGGCTAAGAGTTTAATTAACTCGGATGGATAACATATTTGCTGCATCGAATGTGTTTTTTTCCCATGCGTTCATGAAACCAAGCCAGATTTTTGGGGTGTAAAGAGATACCGATGCATCATCAAGTAAACAGTGCGGTCATTCTCAAACAAGTTTGTGCACTGGCGATAGCGCTTTGAATGGAAGGCTTACAGGTTAGTTTTTGTGATTAATAAAATATAAATCACCGTCATTTGTGTAACTAAATAACTCCAGTAATGTATATGAAAAATGATATTGTCTGTGGGAAATTGGGTGTACCAGGTTCGTAGATGAGAATATTTTTAAATTGTAAGGATTCCTTTCTTAGCCACTCTACTTGGTATGTCTGCTCTGATTCACTTGTGCAATGCACCTAACAAAGTGCTGGGTATTCCTGTTAAAATTGTTGACAGTTTTAAAAGATTACACCGGGAATATAACACGGAGTAAGGCAGACCAGATGACGTTGCCATGCTAAAAGGCTACATCCAGGCTTTGACTCTACAATGTGTTTAAGATGTAGAGGCTGTCAAGCAATGCACAAAGTGTTTTGCGTCTCATACAGGCAATTATGGCTAAGTGACTGATGTAAATTATAATGATTTCATGTAAAGAGGAGAACGTTGTAATTTGGTACAGAGAGAGCCGAGTTGATGCTGAAAACAAGAAAAAAAAATCTGCATTGAAATATGGGTCCGAGATTGAATGGTTTCACAAATTGGGTAGAGTCAGCCTTAGAAGGCATTATTAGATTTACGAGTCATGCTGGACACTTAAAAACGTGCGATTTCTTATTTGCCTCGCAGTAAAACGTGATGCTACAGCAATGTGCTATTTTTTAGTGTAAGATACATCACTTGTGGAATAATGCACAAATGTCAAACTAGGAAGCATTAACTTTTCCTGCAGTTTAGAAACTTTACCATGACTGCAATATCATACATTTATTTGTCTGCTATTGACATTATCTGCGAATGCCCATGGGTAACAGAAAGCAGAGGGAATCCTCTGGCCTCAATGGGCAAACATGATTCACAGATAAGAGGGCAATGGATAGGGATAGCTCCACTGCCCCTGCAGTGTGTTTATAGAGCGTGGGTTTGTATGAAGTTCATAACAATAACACTCGTAGGCGTTTTTTTAAATAAAATGGTGTGGCATTCATCTCAGTGGTGGAATTTCCAAATGTATTTGGTGGCATCCCCAGCCTTCCCAAAGCCCCAGCCACTGCCATTGGTACCCATGTTAACAGCCCAGAGGGAGAACGGAGTGAAACTATTCAGTTATTTTTTTTTTTTTACCCCATTACTAGTTTCACTCTAACCACTGTTTACTTGTTACACTCCAATTAACCGAAGGTTCTTTTTTTCACCATCTGCACATATATTTAAGAGATTATTCAACAGTACTCCGCCAATCCGGATGAACATCAAACTTGCACGACTTCAGTAAAAAAATAGTCATGTTGTACACAGCCTTTCAACTTTAAAGGCTTGACAGATTGAAAGAGGCACATTAATAATGGAATTTTTTTCTCTCCCTCGGATTGCTTTCTGACATTATAACGACCCCTGCTGATATTTTCTGAATGTTATATTTTTTTCATGGAACAAAAGTTCCATTTTGACCAATGTATTCTACCCATAGTAATTGCTATATGCAAGTGTCCTCAATGTTGGACTTCATATGCAATGCTTAACTTGTGCAAATGTATCCATTCCAAAATGAAAAACAAGATCTTCAAACCCAATGAGAAATGTGTTTATATGTTACTTTCCAAGAGCATTCTTACATGACATGCTTTCATAGGGTATTCTCATGCGGCATATCTTTTTTTATAATAGATTATAAAAGTTTGTTTGCGATGTGGTGCATTCTTTAGAATGGAAAAAAGTTTAAAAATTGCCATTTAATTTGTTCACAAACATAATGTGTTTCTAAGGTGAAGAAACACCTCTCCTCAATTGTATTTCACATTCTCTAAGAGTTACAACACCTCAGCATGTTTATCATGATGATAGTTCTTCTCTATGGCACATTTCCCCAAAACGTCACCTAATTATATAAGGTTTATAAAATATAAGGTCTTTTCGGGCAGTGTTATTGATGAACGTGTGTAGTTTTGTTATTAGTTTTGATTCTGCACTACTGTAGTGACATGGAATGGGTCACTATGGCGCGTAGCGCTGGTTACTGGTAGAGAGCGGGATCGTGGGTGTAATAGCCCGGTCTACCAGCAGGGCAGGTGAAGTGTGCCCAGGAGTGCGTAGGGCCGTTGCTTGCAGTGAAGGGTATTTGAGGATACAGCAGCCGTCTGCCAGTAGGGCACGTGATCGGCACGGATGTAGGGTAAAGGTGACAGAGGCGACACGTGGGGCAGAGCCCAGAACCTTCTAGTAAGTTCCAGGCCGAGGGTGGAGCCAGGTCACGCTGGGGAGGATAAAAGGGAGGCCCTGACGCTGGGTCGAGGCTGCCGTTTGTAATGGAACCCGTCGTCTATCCAAGTCGTTGATAGTTTTGTACAATTAACCTCAAGCACATTAGCTAAAAATAGTCCCACAATACCATTATGCCACTATGGAAAAACGGTGCTGAACAATTATCACCACTGTCATTATTAACGTGGTTTAATTTATATATAAACAAGCAATACCTATATCAAGTTTAGCACTCTTTGACGCAAATGGAATCGCACCAAAAGTGTCACTCATAGTTTTACTGGGATATTTGTTTCAGTGTTTTTTTGTATAAAGATATGAGAACAAACTATTTGCTGAGACAGTTCATTGATTCTATGTAGTACGTTTAACATGTGGAAGTAGAGTATACGAATATATACAATAGAAGATGATAAAGGAGTTTCGATGTTTAATGCATATTCCATTAGACAAGCATGTGTAACTGGCTTCCTGGTATATATAGACTGGTATGTACATCTGTGCTAAGAATAACTGGACTTTGTAATGGCTTAACAATCAACCAATCAACTTAAATATAACAGTACTGTTGAGCAGGATATGTCATAAACTGTAAAGTCTTGTAACATGGTTAGGTAATGGTTTTCTCATGAAATTGTATACAACCGCATGGTAGCATTCCTTATAAACCCACACGCATTCATGCCGAGTGACACAGGGAATGGGTATCATTTGTCTGTAGCTTTGTTTCGTATTCAATTTCCTTCATGCCGCCAAATGATTCGGCCATACTTGCAGTGAATGCATTATTCATCGCCATACTGATTTCGGTGTTATTAATGCAATGTTTTGGTATGTGCCCAAAGAGTGTTTGTAAGCTTTACTAAATTTCCATCAGCGGAAAAACTACAAAAAAGAAACGTGGTTCAACATAGTAGACGTGTTTTACGTGTGTTAACTTTTCATCAGTACCACAGCATTAAGTGTAAATTGGAGTGACCTTGGAAAGGAATATTAAAATCTTCCTCACTTGTAGAATTGATTAAGACTCCAACTTGGAATGATGGATGATTGCACCTGATGTAAAAATGTTTGATGTAAGTGAAGTTTATTCAGGAGACAAAACGATCTCCATGTATTAAAGATATGTATGGGAAATACTCATTTTCGTTTTAATATATATGAGCAAAATGTGTTATTCTCTTTACATGCTTTTCAGAATGGTCTGAGGAAATGAAAAACACCGTTTTACATGATAAAAAGCGATAATGTAAAGTGTAATGGGAATACATTCTCCATATTTGGATGTATATGTACACTATATAATAATGTGACCAATCATATGAGTATTTCAAATACGTTTGTTGTCAAGTCATAAACGAATCAGAGTATACGGTATTTGATAGTAAATGCATTGATAATGATCTGTGTTATTTATATTGTCTGGAAAGACATGTCTTAAGGGGACACCCAATGACCACGACTACTGTATTACACGATAGTAGTATACTAACATGACCTTTTTTTGTAATTCTCCGTATGGAATCACGTGCGATGATGAAGTTTTCGAATATCATTGTGGCCGGTTGGATTAGAGGCCAAATAAATTAGGCCGTACCACTGAGATCCCGAGTTTGATTTCAGGTTTCAGCTATCCATTATTATTAATCTTGGTTCTCAAATATCGCGAGTTTGATGCTCTCAACCTTGCCGTCACCGACTAAGCAATTTATGTATTCAATTTTACACGTAATGTGTCTAGATAAAAATTCTGAGAATGAAAAATATCAGGTTGAGTATCGCGCAACAAACCTTGTTGTTGCAGAGTGTATATAAGAGGGCACCACGCAGTATAAATGATGAGATAGGAGAAGTCCTGTAAAACAAAATCGCTTCTCTCGACTGTCTACTCATACGTGGGGGACTTGCTGCTCTTTGAGATTTCCCAATGGATTCTTCATCCCGTAACGTGACGCTGAAAGCACGATAATAATGCATGTGGCGAAAAAATAAACCGTATGTCATTGAAAAATGTATGTCAATACATTGCAGTATTTCCAATAAATTACTACAGTTACACACTTTGTTATGCTCACTATGAATATCATCCGGCCTAAAATTAGCTGCTAAACACATATATGTATATTTGTCTCTACATATATTTTAATCTGGATTATACCTACTATAATCATCCAGCAATGTCTGTCCTGAACGCTCATGACGTCACTCCACATCGACCAGCCCCCCTTATTAATATTCATAACCAGGTGACGTCCTCCAAATGGACACCGCCCTCCTCCCACCCCTCCTCATTAATAATCATGAGCGCGTGACGTCACTCAGTATGGAGTACTCCTCCCCTCACTAATAATCATGCGCAACTGACGTCACTCCACATCGAACAGCCCCCCTCATTAGCAATCATTATAAGGTGACGTCCTCCAAATGTACCCCCCCCCCCTCCATTCATAATAATTAGCGGCTGACGTCACTCCACATGGGGGGTCGAGGCGCCTCCTCCTCCCTCCTCGGCGTCAACTCACAACCCTCACTACAAAGGCAGACCCCTCATCACGTCACGTGATCTCCATAACGCTGTTGAGACATCAAAGTAAAAAGGACGTCGTGATGAACAAGGGATTATAACCTTAAAATGAAATAGGTCTGTGTCACCGCGCCCTTACAAATTGCACGCGCATTGATGTCGTGAATATCACGTCGCGCTCTGCTTTTCGGTAGCAAGTTTCAGATTTACTGCAATACGCCCGTCCTTGGATGGGCAAACAGGCTCGTGTTCATCATGTTCATCTCAGTCTACATTGTCTATTGACATTTCTGTTTGTGCACTCATTTTTCAATTGCCAAAGTCTAATTTTTCAATTGCCAAAGTCTCATTTTTCAATTGCCAAAGTCTCATTTGTAATTAAAAAAAAACTAATTGTAGTCACCGGGATTTGGCCAAGGACTTTGCTTGGTTTACTCAGCAAAAAATGAAGACCTGTTCCAGTACGTAAACTTCAGGACTAGACAGCCAATGAGATGCATGCAATGTGCTGCCTATCTCACCTTCTGATATGCCGTTCTGGCAATGCAAATACGATGTTTGCTAACAATTTAAGTTAGAAAAAAATAACAAATCGGTTACAAAGTTGTACTTTACACGTGCTTGATAATGTGTATATTTAAAAAAAAAATCACATTGATTAAAAAAGCAAATGACTACCTTAGAACTATTTCACAAACTTTGCATAATGTAGTTTAAAATTCAAAATTAACTGTCTTCTCGAATATATTTAAACTTAATCAAAGCAAGATAGGGTTGGTGTGGAACGTCTTCAAAGTATTGTAGTTTGTTTAATAATAGCCTAATGTATTGCATATGGTCATAGCGTCTCTTCAAATGGCAGGCAGTTAATGCTACCGGTAATTGGAACGGGATCTTTAACAAGTAAGCAAGCAAGCAAAGCGTGGTATTTTTTTACATGGTGCCAAGCGCTAATTATGAATAGTGCTCAAACAAGGGCAATCTGGCCTCAACAGCTTACATCTCAAGACAAGCAAATAATAACTCTGGATCAACAACAGAACCATATTTTCACTTGTTCATTAGATATGCATTAACGACTGACTGCAGTGAGTTTGCAAGTAATTATGAATAAAGTATGGGTAACAAAACGACATTTAACGATATATTTGCTGACATGCTGTCCCTCTTCGTGGAATTAAACTTAATATGTTGGGCAAGGTTGCATAAATTACGTGTTCTCGTCGGCGAAATGCCACATTTATGTTGGAGGCAAGTGATATTAAATCCACTGACCGGCATAGTAAAGTATGGTTTCAGACTGACGCAAAAAAATCGTGTCTTTTTCATATGATAACAGTGCAATCCGGCATGTACCTGGTTGGCATTGCAATTGGGCAGCTTAATTCACGTGAAGGATGTCATTTGAAAGCATAGGATGATAATACAGATTCCACTGTTATGGGAAGCAAAAACATTGGTGGTCTTTGAAGTATACTGATACTTTCCATGAAAATGTAATTTCCACGTCTGTCTTAAAGGCATGTTGGGCTTTTTGGTTACGAAGGAGATACATAAAAATAAATGGAAATAAAAAAATCGTTAAGTCCTCAATCATGCATTGTCGGATGGTGTTGTAACGTTATTTTTGGGTAAGCCAGAGCATCGCTGTAATGCTAAAAGGCATGTATCCGTTCCTGGCGTTTGGGACGTGGATACGTTGTCGTCATCATAAGAAAACATTCATTATAATGACCGCATTGTGATTTTCATGTCGAAAACCTGCTTGCCATAGTAATGTGGAATTACAAATCACTGGCTCAACATCTCAGATACAGATCAGTTCTGCTCCACCATCGTTTGAGCATGGGGGCACTTGGAATTGTTTCTCACCGTTTGCTGTATCTTTTATATATACGCGTATATATGCATGCGTTTTGTAATGATTGAGTATGTAAATATTATTGTGTTATTTTATTTTATCAATGTATTATTTTATTCTCATTCTACGTGACTTTACCGAAAGAACCAAAGAAGATGAATCCTTGCAGTCACGAAAGCTTTAAATCGAAATTTATGTTAAATAAGTTTTGCATTGCCGTTTACAATCTATATATTCGTTAATACAAGGATTGTTTGGAGACCACCAGGAACATCAATGCACAACAATTCCAGCTGCAAGCAGAGCTTATTTTAAATCACAGTCAAGAGACGGTGGGCTTCATGTGCCTGGATAAGCCACCTCCCACACTCTCTCACCTCCCCTCTTCCCTAAATCCGCATTAATCAAACTCAACAGCCCAATCACTCTTCCACATTAGCAGCAACGTGGAGGGTTGAACTGGACATTAACAAATGCTGAGATTGTTTCTAAAGATTTTCAATGCATCATTAGAATAAGACGGGAGAGGGAAAATAAATTAACTGGGCTAAGTCTTGCAATGCATGAGCGATTCCCTGGACAGCTGTGCAAGTCTCGCTACAATAAACACAGAAGCTTCATTGATGCTTTAGAAAGCTGTTGAACCAGAAAATATCAAACAAGTTGCACCTCCGATTGCCATGGTTGGCTACGAAAGAAGTTCAACATACAAACATACTGATGGTACGAGAAGCGGCAATTGTTTATAATTGTCCCTTTGTAAAACTTTTCGCATGCAATTCCATCACCCATTACATTTGCTGGCAGGGAATAAAAACCATTAGGTCTCCATTTCATGCATTAAAAAAACATTTAATTACATAAAGCAATAAAAAATCGAGTGTTCTTTGAGAACGCACAATCCGTTCATAACTGCTTGAGACAGAATCATGCTACTGTCTCTCGCAGACCTTGGAAAGAAAACCAAAGTAATGATTAGTCATAGTGTGTTCTGCCCGCGATGCAAAATATGTTAATTTGCACTCTGTGAAGCTCATTATGCTATTAAAATCAGTTTAACAAGTTTTCGAAACGACAACTCGGTCTTGCCTCACGCTTAATAGCGCCTGATTGTAGGCAGACTTCCATGGGAAAGAAGCCAAATTGGCATGGGTACTCGGAGGGGTGGGGCTAATTTATCAGCATGCATTTTATTTGTAAGCAAAATTTCCAAGAGGGTGGTGATAATTTAAATAGCCCAGCCAAATAGCGCACAAAGCGTGCTTTGAATAGAAATACGCTGAAATATTTGAGCACTTTAATCCGTTATATATATTTACAATGTAATTTGTAATACAAAATTATGAAAAAATAAATATATTGGAAACAAACTTTGTTTTTTTAAAACATTGTCATGTTCAAAACGTATTCTCTCTATATATATTCTCTAGAACAGCATTAATTGATTATTTTGTGTTACGTGCCGTATCGTTTTGTGTATGAATTCGATACATTTCTGACAAAAATGTCCCTTTGCCTATAAACATCGGACATTTGACCAATGAAGTAAGTCTTCCGTTCCTGTAGAAGCTGCCAGCACGTGTTGCGAAACGTCTGACATCATGAAAAACAACACGGGGTTACGACCTACTAACACATCCCAGAGTTGTAGCAACTTGTGCTCTGCTGACCTTCCCCCACACCTCCCGATTATCACGGTTGGATACGTACGGTGCGAAAGAAGTTCAACATACGTGGCCGCACGTAATCAACAATTATTAGTATAATGTTGTTTCATGAAAGCAATGCAGTTTTAATTCCCAGTTCTATTTTACGTGAATTGCAAATGCAACTAGATTTAAAATTGGACAACATGCCGAATGCATCTTTACTATGTGGGTCAACAGCTTTTAGTTGCACATATTTTATTCATTTTAATGCACGCAACCTCTGCTAATGAGATACAAAAAAAACCCTATATATTTATACTGGATGACACACAAACATTTTAAATCTGCATTATTGATAAAATGTGTTTTTTGCATCGTTGTGTTTACTAAATCACGCGTGGACACATTTACGTCCTTTTATGCAAATATTATTTTTTTCCCCCCGATCTTCAGTGCTTCCAAGCATTTGCCGTTCATTATTCCATGCTTACCGTGCATCTGAACAGCGCAGGTTGACAAGGCAGTTGAAACATCGCAGTCGACGCACCGTCAAACATCCGCTCCCCCTCATTCCACCACTTTTAAGCTGTAACACACCAAGCCAACTAACGCCATGTTAATTATGTGGTTTTTTTTAGGTAGGTAGGGGGAATGCCTGCAATACTTGCTACGTACTTTGGCACTTTAAAAAAAAAACAACTCTAGGTTTTAATGTATGATTTGCAGATGTGTTCTTTCTTTCACGGCGTGTGCAGAGAAGGGTAGAATACCGCACCTCGTATTTGGCACAGTTGGCTGCTCCCTGACGGGTTTTTGGGTTGTACAGTAGCACAGCGCTTCGGCGCAATGTTCAGATGTTTCGAATCCACGTCATTGGGGGCTACTTCAGGAACAGAAATAAACTTAACAAGGAAACGCCACACAATTGAGTGAAACGTCAGTGACCATTGCAAACATTGCGCGGTTTCACCTGAAGACAGATCCCTTCATAGAACGTTGGCGATGTCTTTTTTTTTCCTACACCAAATTCGCCGATCACTTTTTTCGTAAGCTGTACCAATTACTTTTAGTCCGGTAATATGTGAAGGGGTGATTGCAGACGTGAATGTACAATTTGGCCACGTTGCTCACAAACGCAGAGCGCTAAAGGTCCCTGGAATGTATGCTTCCCCAAAGAAAACATAAAAACTGTTTGTAGGACGATTTTAAATCTGAGTCGTGCTTGTGAGTTTCCTCATAAGTGTAGTGACATGGAATGGGTCACTACGTAGCATAGCGTGGGTTTCTGGCAGAGAAGGGGATCTGCGGTTGCAGTCGCCCTGTCTGTCAGCAGGTCACGTGATAAAGTCAGAGAGAGGGATGTAGGACAAAGGTGATAGAGGGGGCACGTGACGTTAGCCCGGGAACCAACTCGTGGGTTCTAGAAGGGGGGCGTGGCCGGGGGCGAAGCGAGGCCATGCTGGGATGATAAAATGGGACCTCCGAGCGAAGGCTCAGGGCTGTCACTTGGAGTGGGATCCCGTCGTGCTGCTTGAGTCTTCGTCTCTGTCTTCACCTTCTCGGCGTTGTCAGTCAGGCAGTCTGTTAGCTGTCCTGGCTGAGAGTCTACTTACCCTCTGTACCCTGCGAAGGCTATAATAAATAGTGCCTCCTACTCCTAGTGTCTCTGAGTGCATCACTACATAAGTATGCCCAAAATAGGTTATTTGATTCGGCAGAGTTTGTTCCAGTTCAAGAACAAAGAATAACCCACTTTTATTTTCCGGCATCTGAAAAAGTGTTGTGACCGCGTAGATTTTGTTTGCGGTAGTGAAGTAGAGCTCTCGCAGAATAAGAATCAGAATATTTATTAATTCTGGAGGAGTCCAATAAGCAATAAAGCAATTGTTTTGCTTCCACATATGTATGTCCAATAGGTGCGGGTCACAATGGTACAACACCACGTTGTTTAACTCCACGTGCTGGGAGCGTCAATCATCAAAACAATGCTACGAATGAATACTATTTTACATGATGACGAGACATCTCAGACAGGTATAATACTTTAGGTAAAATTTATATTACGTGAATGCAAAATGTAAAAAAGTTGTGGGTTTTTTGTCGTTAAATTCTGTGTTCTCGTCAATATAGCGCCGTATGAAAATCAATTATTGCTGTCATTGTCCCCTGGACTTTACTGGATGTGGGGAGCTTTGAGCGTTGGTGTACGGTGTTTTTTTTGGAATTTGTGCTGGTTTTTTTCCTGGATTTTCAGTTTGCACATAGTCACTTTAAGATGTTTTTTTGTTCATGTTTTTTTGTTTGTTGCAGTTGCACCCGATTCAAGAGCCGAATGGCTCACAGGGCTACATCTAATAAATGAACTTGAACTTGAAATGAAAATGCTCTGTTCTCCACGTTCTGGGTCGGGTTTTTGTTTTATCTATCCGTTGTGTTCTCGTACCCTTTTAACGATGTAATTTTTTGGGGGGGATTTTAAGGTATTCGTGTGTGTCAAAAAATAAGCGTTTTGAGATGCAATGTGCATGAAAGACTCGATTATATATAAAAAGCATTATTATATAAACCCATCTGACTAAATACAACTTTAGCAACGTATAATATTGTTTCCCACATATGCAGCATACGATATTTAGCTCATTACCTTGTGGATATTTTTTTGTGTTTAAACAATCAGGATTTTCCATTCATCTACAATAAATATTAACGTCATCGTTGCATGTCCAATGAATTTAATTGTTGAACAGAATTTAGTTTTAATATCTGCAATAGAAGAACAGAGTGACAGTAAATTGTATCTTATGTAATTTGGATTTAACATTTTAACGATGCTATACACATTTAATACGTACAATATATTTTAATAGTTTTTTATGCATGTTCTTTACAATATATGTTAATTCTAAGCGTACGCTATTTTCACATGTGCTTTGACATGGTACTAATCATAAATCATGATACTACTGAGAAGGCGTTGGTGGCTGTGTCATATATCTCTCTCCGAAGTGTGTTTGGCTTGTACCGCGCATTGTTCTGCACGGTGTCCGACGTTTCGCACCATGTTCTGGGAGCTTCTAGACACGCAATTGAACGAAAGAAGTCCCCAGCACGGGAAAGAGGATCGTCAGACAACAACACATCAGAGAGCTATCGTCCAGTATAGTATCGATCGCATACAATTTGCTATTTAATGTGATACAAATGATAACAAAATGTAGTGGCTTCTAGTTGGGTTTGTTATACCTTGAGGTTATATAATGTGAACTATATTAATATCAGAATCAATGCCTTTGAAATGTAATAATTTAATGACAAAAATATATTAAAATAATATAGCATCATCAACATCGGACATGATAAACCCACTGTTGGACAAAGGCCTTCACCCAAGCCATGGTTTGTCTCTCATGATCCTGCGATCGAATAATTATAATCCGCCTAGCGCCTGCACACAAGCTGATTTCAAGGCTTCATTTCTAGGTTGGACGTAGTCTAGGGTTCATGCCATTTACTGGCTATTAATATTCTCGACCACTGACAATGCATCCCTTTATTTCGAGGCATGTCCTTCCGAAGCCGACTTAGTTTTTTTTTATATCATCCAGGTGATATACAATAAACACATTTTAACATAGCATATATATTAATGTGGAGAACCTTGAGATCCTGTAATACATTGCAATATACTTTATAAACGAGAGTGGTTGGTTCACATCCTTCAAGCCGGCAACATTTAAAGACAAACGAGTGCAGATTCACGTCACGACTCTGGTCTTGCCTGGCACTCAAGCGCAGCATGAAATGAGGATTTTAAAAGCGGGTGCAAAGGAAAGAAAAGGCGACGCTATGGGGAACATGGAGAGGGAGGAGGGGGTGGGGCGAGGCGATGGGGTTGAGTGGGAGAGACGCGGAGAGAGAGAGAGAGAAGGAAACAAAGAGACGAAGCGTCAGTAAAATGTGCCCAAGCAAACGGAACAGAGTGCAGGGACTGTCAAGAAGATGAGCGTGAGATGCTTGATTTGCCGGCACGGCGAGGGTTCAGCCCGGGGTGAGCCGTGCCCTCTCTCCCCACAGTTCAAAATGCTTCACACGCGAAGTGTGAAGTCGAGACTCTCCTCGCCCTGCGGCCAAGAGAGACCCCGCAATGGCCTTTCAGTTTATCAGGATTGAGAGAGGCGGAGTGGCGGGGGGCGAGCGAGAGGGGTGGGGTGGTTTAGGGGGGGAGGAGGAGGAGGAGGAGGCAGTCCGTCAATAGTGCGATGGCTGTGGGAGTGCATTGATGTGAACTGGGAGATGGCGTGGAGAGAAGTGGGTGAATGGGATGGTGAGTTATGGGGGTTGGGGGAGACTTTTGGGAGCTGCTCAGAAGGGATCGGCCCCGCAGAAGTGGGAATGGGGAAATGTGTTACCATTGTCTTTTCATCTGGGCTGCTTCTATGACGTGTGTGAAAATGCATTGGCTGCGTTTGGATTTTACACATCACGGCTTCGATGGTTTTTTTTTGAGTGCAGGCGCACATAGGCAGCAGGATTCTCAGCTTGTAGGCTGTTCTATCAATTGTCTGTAAATAAGCACCTGTGTAGGCTGACAAAGCACAGGACGCCATGACTGTGGTAAGATTCCCACATTATGTTTGCCTCTCCAAGTGTTGATTGTGATGCATCGTACACGGAGTTATTTTAGACTTGAACCCCAGGAATGCTGGGTTCAGGTTCACACATCGTCTGCTTGCCGTGATGTTGTGCATGACCAAGATTTAACCCAGGTCACAAGTCGTCTGCTAACCACCCAGCAGTGTGAATAAATGACATTGCAGCAGGTAGCATGAGATAAAGTGTAGGTAACTCCCACCTTTTTTTAAATGTCTATCTGGCGTGGAAGAGTAGACCAAAACACCCCCAAGAGCGGCTGTCTCCAGCTACCAGTCATACAGTCCCTTCTGCCAGTTGTGTTGTGAGCAAGCATTTGCAGGGCTCTGCCTTTCATGATATATATACGCACTGCCTTTATTTTGTTTTATTTACTAAAGGTTTTTTGTTTATTGCAAAATCACCAATGTTTTGCTCTGTGACGTGCATAGAAACTCCCCACAATCAAGCTATCGATTTGGCTGCAATTTACACAAATAAGTGAATTCTACATTCCATTGCCTTTCATTCTTTCGTGAATGTTGTCTTTACATATACGTGTAATGTAGGACCGCTGGATTAGGTTAATAAAAAGTCAGCGTGATGGGCTCTCTCCAAAAGGATATGACTGACAAGCAATTGATTAACTTAGAACGGTCCTCCTTAGTTATCAGATGCTGTTCTGCATTCCTTTTGTATCAATTGTTCCCATGCATAGTTAAATAATTAACTCAAATCCGTAATGCTGAACAAAATACTGTTTATTGAATCATCACAGTACGCCTGCTAATTTGCAATCTTCACCCGATTACTTTATCTCTTCAACGTCAACGTAATTTTAATAGCGTGTTGTCGCAACCAGTCGAATAGGCGGTATGAACTATACGTGCATTCCAAACCCAGTCCGTGCAATGTTTGACACAGATAATGAACGTATGGCCGGTCATAATGTAAAGCGTTTATTCAACTCGACAAAAAATCCTTGCAGTGATGTTTTAAGCCCCCTTGCATCTAAGCTGCCAATATCTTCCGCGTCGTAAGAAAACACTTAAGCACCTGCACAAAGACACCACAGAGGCTTACAGCGTAATGTGAAGAACTGCGCTTTAACAACAAGAGACCTTTGGTTTAGCCGCAGCGCTATCAACGCGATGGCTGCTACAAACATCACATGTTATCCTATGATGTTTGTAACGGTGGTTCTTAACCTATACTGCAGCCTGCACCACGTTGGCACCCAAACGTCGCAAAATACATAACCTTGATTAATTAATAGATACAAAGTATTATTGGTTCTTTCGGTAAAGTCACATAGAAGGGATTCAATAAAATAATAAAAATACTAAACATTAAAATTCTCACGTGACTTTACCGAAAGAACCAAGAATATGAATCCCTGCAGTCACGAAAGATTTAAATCAAACAGATACAGAGTAATTGTACTCACGTGGCTGTGCTTAATGCGTGTTTTCCGATGATTTACCTTCTAAAAAACATCTGACCATGTCTCGCACCTCCAGAAAGGGCATCTCGCACCTCCAGAAAGGGCATCTCGCACCACCAGGTTAAAACCACTGACTGTTATGCATCATTCTAAAATCGTATCAACCCTCCCCGCACCCTCAGCCATTGCTTAGGTTACGTAACACAAAAATACAAACAACAAAAAGCGAACTCGCAGTGCAACCGTCGATTTGACAAATACAACAGGTGTGGCGGACGTATTTTTTTAACATTTGTACGAACACTGTTGATGTCAACGCGGACAATTTGGTGGTGTTGGTCACAGCAAGAGGAACACGTAAAGCAAAGATGACAGACATCACTGGACGCATATTGGCTGGTCAGCAAGTAAGTGGGCTAGGACAAGGATACGTTGCCAGAAGGAGCATGATGGTCAATGGACGAGACTGGTCACAGAATGGCAGCCAAAGGAGAGGCCACAAACGCCGGATTGACAACTGCGGAGATCGGAGGGTGATGAGATTAGTCCATGTGGCATTGTATTGTACAGGTTGGTCAAGATGTATTGTGACCCCCTCCCCCCACCCCCCCCCCAAAAATAATAATTGACCTCGACCTTTTTTTTTCCATTTCCATATTAATTTCTATTTGCATTTTTTGACAAATATTAAAGTTTCAGAGGATAAAATGGGAGTCACAAGACATCTGGAGCACCCGGTAGAACCGTGAGGGATGGTGGTGGCATGGGGTAGGCCTGTACTAAGTTAGTTAATAGATAATAGCAGAAGATGATGCTAATGATGGCGCTTTTTTAATTTAATTTTCTGTTTGAGCGAAGCGAAGGGAATTTTAAGATGCTCATGACATTGTTTTAACTGAAGCATGTCATGCAGCGTATATGGTGTTAATGTCAAGTGCAATTTATACACTGTGTATGTAAATCTGTAAATCAATAACATTCCACATCTCAAACTAGGATTTGCCAGTTTCATTAAAGTTTAGGTGAGAGGGGGGAACACATTAAAGGTAGGAATTTGCATTACAACATCCAAAGTGAATGAACATTGTTTGTGTAATATCCTAATCGCAGCCTGCATCTTGTGCTATCGCCCACGTGCATTCCACGCATTACCCGTCTTTCTCAAACTTGCTGTGCACAGCTGAGCAGATCTGGGTTAAAGGTGTGTCTTCATGAAATTAGCACAACCCCCAGGGGATGAAAAATATCTATATAGCTCAGTGGGCCTTACCTGCTAAAATACCAAAATATATAGTTCAGTTTTTATTTATAAACCCAATAATTTATGGAGAAAGATCCGGCTTACATGTGATTATGCAAGAGTTTAATATCTTTGCAAGATTGAATGGCTATGTTGCACGCTATGTTAACACCGGCCTGAATTTCTCCCTTGAATATTTAAAGCTCATCAATAGTAATATTTAATATAACTCTAAGAAACTACACAAAACTTTAAGATTCAGATAAGAACAACTTAATTTGCTTTTCCAAAAAATCATGGCGGAGCATTCAATGACCTCAGTAATTTATGTATGTGCTGTACACTAATATCGTGAAGTAAATTTCCATAGCAATGGGCTCTAGGAATTATTGATGCATGAACAGAGAAACATTTCCTATTTTAAAGGACACATTTATTTTAAAAAAAAACCTGTCCATTTTGGTTTGATGTAGGGCATCATGATAACGATGGGTATTGTAAAACATTTCCAGCTCATAAGATTTGTAATGTTATTAAAAATAAATGAAACTACTCTTTAAAATCTGCGAATTATTCACGACAACAGGAGAAAACGAAAATGCGTATTGATTGTTTGCATTTTTTATTTAGATGTAGAATACGATTTTGGAAAATGTTTAAAATGTCACACTCAACGATGTTGGGGTTAATTCTCATTTCCAGTAGCATTTTTCTAGTTTGCAAAGGAAAAAAATGTTAAAGTGAGGGGAAATTTGGACACAAGGTTACATGCTCACGATCACAAATTCTGCATTCTTTGAATTCAAAATTGTCAAATAGACAGAGGTGCTTCCAATGTATTTTTTTGTATAATAATAAAACAAGTTATTGTAGTGGACTCCACGAGTCTTGCAAAGAGACAGAGAGATGAAACCTGACGACAACTGGTTGGATGCTTTCAGGGTCGATCTCGGAGTGTGTGTCTCCTGTGCAGCAGCTGTGGAATATAACACTTATTATAAAAAGTATTGTTTTATTTTACCAGGTAAGGCCGACTGATCTATCTATCTCTTTTTCAGAAGCGACCTGGCCACAAATGATAGCTCAACGAAGTGGCTTATCAGGTGGACATTTATAGCAGCCAGATACTCTAAACGCGTGATGTTGATTATAAATGTGGAGGGAAAAACCGGAGGACCCAGATAAAAATCCATACGACCACGGGGAGAACATGCAAACTCCAAATATTGTCAAGGTTGGGATCAAGCCCACGACCTCCTGTATACCAGGCGAGGTATTTAACATCTCGCCACCGTATGGCGGAGGGCAGAATGCGTTGGCGAGGTTCGATGGTGGCATCAATGGCTGTATCCATTATGACATGTCAGTCTTGAAAGTGAAATATGCTAGTAATAATAATAACAATGCAATTCATAACGCGCGCAAATTTGCGGACCTAACGGCCGCAACTCAGAGGCATGGAGCCAAACTCAGAGTCGCTCGAAAGCGTGGTTGTAGAGGTGATTTTTTAAGTATCTCTTGAAGGAGACGATTTGAGGTGATGCTGCGAATGTGCACAGGGATTGCGTTACAGACTGTTGGGGCAGCCTCCGAGAAGCGGCGCATAGACGTGACCAACCTCGATCTCGGTATCAAGAATAGTTCGTAAGTCACACTGCGAAGGCATCTGCCGTGTGCTGTGCTGCAAGTCGTCAATGATGAAGAGAGAAACGGGGGGCAGGCAGATGTGAAGGCATGGTGGCAGAGGCAGGCGATAATGTATGTGACCCTGCTGGATATTGTTTTGTGATTACTATTTTTTTTTATACACAAGTCTTGCCACGTGCAGTTAGGGACAAGTGAAATATCTGGTCTAGAACGATGGACTAAAATGACCAGAGCGAATGTTAAGTATTTTATGTTTGATGAAGTAAACTTCCGTTATTGGATTACGGGATTCCGTAATCCAATAACGGATTGAGAGTGATTAGTCACGTATTATTCATAAATGAGGTCTAGCAGTCACTAAGTGTGTTAATATTTTAGTGCAGTATAAAGCAATGCTATTTAAATCTTCATGCTTTCCAGCACCCTCATACGCATTACGTCGCCAGACTTTGAAATTCCCTCCGAATTTTCTCCTTTTCTCAAGCTCTTATAACGTAGCTCCATGCAAGAAACGCGTTTAAATCGTATCTATTACAACGTTGATCGTGGTTGTTTCCCATTGCCCAAAGTAAAGTTTTAGGCCTGTTGCTCAATAACTGTGTTTACATTTTTTTTTAAGATAAATTAAAACCATCGCACATTTCTCTGAATAATAACGCGGCAATTGATATGGATAAAATAAAAAAAATTGCACTGGCTGTGGCTGAACATGATATGAACAATAACTGAATAAAGAGACAGTTGCTACCCTTGTGAAAAAAAAACTCACAGAATAAAAGACTGCCTCTTATAAACTTTCACGGACAACAGAGAAGCTCAATTATAGTGGTTTTAATAGAACGCTGACAGACATAATAACTGTATCAATTAATTTGTGGTCAATAGTAATGATAGTCTGCATGACTCATGGAAAACTGGGAATGAAAGGAAAGAGAACACAGAATTGAGCAATCATTAAAGATGCAGGGTGCGAATAGGCTTGGTTGGGTAATGCCTATGTCTGGGCACAAGGACAAGAATCAGATTACATTTTTCTCATCTAAACATATTCTTCGAACGTTTTGAACGTTCACAGATATTGAAAGGATTTGATGTATTGGTTCATTCTCGTGTAATGTGCTCAAAGGAAGCGCAAGGTGTATGTGCAATCATCATATTCCTTCTAGATTTGCAGTTTTCGTGACTGCAATGATCCATACTCTGTGGTTTTTTCGGTAAAGTCACGTACAGCAAGCACAGCAAAATTACTGTGCTAGTTACACCTGATGACGGAAGCTTGTGTTGCCTCCGAAACGTCGTGATTTGATTAACTTGATTTTTTTTTATTTTTCCTACGTGACTTTACCGAAAGAACCAAAGAGTATGCATCATATTCATGTTTTGCGCAAGTTTGCAAAGAAGCAGTGTCACAATACATGCACTGTGGTTTTGTGTAGTGACACGTGTTAAACTTGTGCACTGTAGACACAGCTGTTGCTTTGTGGCAGATTAGCACGTGCAGACAAGAAACACATTGTCCAATTAAGCATTGGAAATGCCATTAACAATACGATGAGCACAATAAGGAATGGGTCTTAATTAAAGTTTTATTAAAAAAAACACATTCCTGCGGAGGGGGCTGGTAGGAACGTTGGTTGCTCGGTCAGTGGCCACGGTCAACAGCGGCGTGGTGTATTCCGCAAATATGCCCGACTGTGAGGGTGGGCACGAGCCGGTGTGAGTAGGTTGAACGTTGAGTTTTATAAGGGCACCACGGGGTGATCAGCCCCTCTCCACCCAGCCCCACTCCTCCAATTTTTTTCATATCCGAATGTCCGGATACACGTGGACAGACATCCACAGACATACACAATTAATCCCTGCCTCCTGTGAGAATTAATCCCGGTTGGGCTTCCAGTCCACTACGTTTCCGACCAGTAAAATGCTAGCTTTACTACCCGGCTTCGCCCAGGACTTGGATTCACCACGCCCGGCCGCCTTTGTCTCCCCAGTGGCGATGTTCACACACCACACCAGTTACTCGTTTGAGACTGAGTCGACCTAGGGGAGGCCCAGGACCGGTTCAAATAATCGTCACCGGTGGTGGCCGTGAGCAGTTATCAAACTCGGGTCGCCGGGTTCGTAGCGCAGCGCGCTAAGCACTACACTACCGCTCCCCCCACACACGTGCCCGCGTCCAAAGGTACACATACACGCGCTTGCTGCAGGCACAACTTTCAGGGTGCGTACGGCAGTGGACGATTGAAATAATAAAGCAATGCTGCGCGAAGAACACCTTAGACCTGCAACACATTTGTATTTCGCTTCCACACACGGGTCACATGACAGATGTGACGTCACAGATCACTTGCCGTGCAAAATATATGCATTATTGCAGCCCCTTCCCCCCAAAAAAAATAAATACAGAAGTCTATTTAAAAAAAAATACATGGTGTACAGTCTGGAAAGTACCCACATGGCAAATTTCAAGTTTGTTGCATGTCGGGAAGTACGCTAAACAATTTTAACAGACACACATATTCACAACTTTCCCTTTTATATATATATAGATTAACACTGTCTTCAAAATACGTGGCTACATTATCACTCAAAGCAACGTGTAGGTTTTTTTGCAGAGTGACTCTTTCATTATATTTGTGCAAAAGCGTTTTATGTGTTTGGTGGTTGGCCTGGAAGTGACAGGACTAACAATTTTTATAAAATATTTCAAACAAATCGTTGTCATAATTGGTAGGTTTTTTTTTAGGATTATTGTAAATGAATGCACGATTCACATATATAATAGCCCAGATCTGTCCTTCTGTCATTCGGTGACTGTGATTAACGCGGCACGGATTGGTTGAAGTGCGTCACGTGCCCGTGAGCAAGCAGCCAACCAGAGGTGCGCCCCTCCCAAACATGCACGCCCCCGGATTGGTTGAAGTGCGTCACGTGACCGCGAGTAAGAGACGGGTGAGTGAGAGTGAGGCAGAGCCGTGCTCTCTCCACTGCTGCCCTGAGGCAGAGCCGTGCTCTCCACTGATGGCCGCCTGAGGCTCGCGCTCCCGGGGTGCGCTCCCAGCAGCGGCTGGCGGGGCCGTTTGTGAGGGGGCCGGTTGGGAGGACGGAGCCGGGGTGGGGCGACGGAGGCTGTGATTGTTAGGGGGCGCCATAGGCGTCCCCGCACAACCACAATCAAGGTAATAGTAGTAATACTATAGTAGTAATACTATAGCTTGGGAACATAGGCCAAAATATTCTCTCGAGTGGCTCTCCAGAGTTCCCTCCGGAGAAGACTCTTGTTGCCTGCGGTGGCATTCGCAAGAAGTTTCAGAGTCGCACCTCTACCACTTTTTTTGTATTAATAGTATTTACTTGAAAAAGGGTTTAAGATGCCCCCGAATGTGATGTCATGTGAACATAAGCATTCAGGTGGTGCTCATCTCCTGTTTAAAACTTTTGAGCCAGCGGTGGAATTATTTCTTCCTAAGGCAGGGAATTAGTCTGTCCAGAAGACAATCACCGCTGACTTCTCCCAGAAAGTAGAACTTACGTTGTCGAACCTGGACGAATGTAACCTCTTTCTCAGCACTCGGTGTGAGCAAATTATGAATCCTCATGAATTAAATAAACTACTTGGTAAATAAGATTAAAACCATTATGTTGAGAGTACTGACATGTAAATTTAATTTGTTATCTTCCTTGCAGGCTGGTATCTTGGTTTACAAATAATTTAACTATCTGTTCCATAATCATGTTGTATGTCCCATGGACTCATTCTTTTCGAATTTAAATTGCTCCTCTATGAATACACTTATTGGCATTCAAGTTAGCCTCTGCGGATTTTAATTGGTCCCACTTAATTGAGCGTCTCTTCTTTTCGCCCAGGCACAATGACTTTTCTATTGTGCACGTGTTCATCCTCAGTACTGTTTGAGAACAAACAGCTACTGTCAGTCCTGATTTCTAACATATCCTCCTGAGACCACAATAATGAATAATGATTTTGGTCTGCATAATGGCACATTGACAGATACTTGATAATGATATACGTATGATTTCATCCACATGATTTTTTTATTATAAACGTGGTACATATATGGAAGAATTACAATTGAATTTTAACGAGTCGTTTTGTAGAACAGTAGGGATTTGCACATTGTAATTGCATGCAAAATAGTTAAAAGCGCAACGGTGACAGATTGACAATACAACACAGTAGGTGCTCGCGGTGTTGCCGTACGGCTTTGTGTCGTGTTTCCAAGAGGGGTGCCGCGCGCGGATTGGTCGACATCATTCCAACGTGTCATGCCACGTGCTCGGAGTTTCTTCGGTAACCTGAAGTTACCAGCAAGCGGAGAGAAACATCGGGACATCGTGTCGAACAGCACGTTGTACAGCCAGAAAACACGTTCCCAGAGCTGTCATCGCAATGTTTGCTCGCTTTCAAACAACCGGTCGAGTGGTGTTCACCTTCATTGGTTTGCCTCGATTCGTCGGTCTATTTTTCACCATCGAATGCTGCCGACCATTCTCTCTAAAGGACAAACCCATGCTGAAACCTCACTCGGCGCGACTAATTTCATCAAACCTCATAAGGGACGATGCTTCAAGTCGACCAACACGCATAAAGATTTGACATTTTTTGCAACATTCCGAAAGTGCTTCTGCAAGCTTTTGCCACAGCAACCTTTTGGCTAATTTGAGTGCACGTGATAGCACTGCACAGGTTGACGTTTTGTCGAATAAGACTCTGCTTATGACTTACAGTCTTGGGAAGCAGAGCTGGCTTAAGAGTAAGGAAGCCCTTGCCCAGGTGTCGGTGCATTTAAAACTCCACCCAAACCAAACCCCATGCAAACGTGATTTTTTTTTTTTGGGGGGGGGGGGGTCATTGTCGATCACCCCTCCTGTGCGCCCATCTGTTTTCAGCTATTGAAAGACAACATGTGATATTCTCAGCAATAGCAGGCGGTTGCGTCATTGGAATGGCAAAGATAAAGCACCGATACATGCATAGGCGGCCTGGCGAATTTGTCCTCGTCGACGCACTTGCACGGAGACGGACATTGATTGCAAGCGTTAACATTTCCGCGCCACTATTTCTGTTGGTGGTTGTTAGTTTTCTTGCCAAGTATGGCAGGTAGTTGGTCATGTGCAGGTGGTGCAGCGCTGAATCGCTGGCTCGTGCAACTGCCGGAAGGGCCCAGGTTGACGAGAGCGAGCTCTACAAAGTATATGTGTCTACTTTTCCACCTTTTTTGGTTTGTGAAATTTTAACCTCGAACGTAATTGCAATGAAATAAATTGCTTGTGTTAACGACTTGCTCGCACGAATGCCGCGCGCACTGCAAACAGACGTTTTTTTTTGTATTGACAGCTTGGAGAGGTCTCCATCTAACAGTGGATTGGTCATGGCTGATGATGATGATGACGACGCGGATGACGGTACATGGATGGTGTGTACGCTCACGAGTCTGTGGATTCGCACATTGACCAACCTGCCACGTGTTAATGACTGGTATGAATATGATCGGGTCGGTTGCATAATTGTGCGTACTCTGTGATCGAGGCTTCTTTACGCGTCAGTAAACAAGAATTAATGAAGGCCTGATTTACATATCTGTCATGGAAATCGCTGTGTTGCTATGCAACATTTGAGCCGTTTTATGTGCACTCAGTTTCTTTCCAAGCTCCATTAACTGCAAAATATGAGGACATTCGTGTCGAGCAAGTGCGATGCTCTTCTTTATAGAAATAATTTCAGGGATTGTGTGAGGTATAAAGCGTTGATTTGTTGACGTACGTGTTCATGTTTGTTCAACAGACTCGTCATTCTCGTTCAAGCAGAGTAGTGCCTTGAACTATACGCTGTAGTCACTTTAACAATTAAAGTGTCACGTCACAATCTGCGCCACGCAGTTGTAAAAAAAACCCAGCAAACGCTGAACGGCACACCCCGAGTGCACGCACTATATTTCGTAGCTATCGTCAAGTAAGTGCTCCCATGGAAATACTTGCACCTCATCATGTGCAATGTGTCGTTTCCAATGCCAGTGGGGATGAGTGCTGCCCCGTTGTCGTTTAAGCAGGGGAACGCGCGTTGCGTGTTGTGCTTGTATTCAACGCGTTTTTGGGGTTCCTCTAAGAGTGATAAAAATATACACACCCCCTCGGTGTCTGTGATGTGTGCGGCGTGCTGTCCGAGAATCATGTCCAGCATTTTGCTCCACGTGCTGCCGGAAGGAAGCATCCTTAGGATGAATAACTACAGAAACGTGTAGCCGCTCCACTCAGTTCCTGGAGAAGCTCCCAGCAGCAGCACGTGGTGCGAAACGTCGGACATCATGTGGTGTAACATGCGGTGCAACAAAGAAATCAGCTGCGCGGCACAACCTTACGTGCCAGTGGTAAGCCCTCCGTACGTCTAAACACCATTTTAGACGTACGGAGGGCTTTAAATGTGGTATTCAGAGCCCGGCCCTGGCCTGTCTCCCAAATGGATCCCGTGACGTGAACTCACAGAATGTTTGTAGCCTGGCCCCGGGGTCCAAAGGAAAGGCCACATGCCGATGGAGTGACCTTGTGATGAGGTACCTCCTAAGGCGGCTGCACAATCCCTTGGTGTTAATAGAAATACGAATACGGAACCCGTGACAGTGTTTTCTTGGGGTAAAGGATGCCCTTGTGGCCGTCCCGGGAGTGATTGATTGAAGTGATTGATTGCTCTAAGCCGAAAAATCCACTGGATACATTTCATATTTAACATTTATATTAACCTTGTAAATACAGAGCTTGAACTCCTTCACGTATATTGCAACTTCGGGTAATATACATATGGGGATGATTTAAAACAGTGTGTTGGTATGCAATGTTAATAAAACAAAAATACATTAGTTTACAGCACTGGAGCATCTGAAGGTGACAGGCATATGAATACGGCACTAACAATAACTGAATACAATAATACATGAACCTAAAACACGTGAATTTGGTCAATTAAAAATACCCATTAAAGCCACACTGAGCTACGTAGACTCGTTAAAAAGGGTTTTGCATTTGAATGTTTGGCCGGCAGCAATTACACTGTGCATGTCTAACTATGGGAAGAAACCAGAGCACCCGGAGGAGATCCACACGTACTGAGGGGACAATGCTCGATCCCATAAAGATGGGGGCAGATGGAGATTCGTCCACACTTGCTCGACTGCCTTCTCTTGACAAGCCAGGGCACGGCATACCGATGCCAATGGGATGGGGGTTTTGCACCATTGGTGTAATCCACCAACCCTCGCCTCCACAGTATTGAATTTCTGATATGCAAGTGGTAGTGTAGCGATAGGCGTTGGCTAAAATTTAGTGCCAAATATATCAACTTACTGTGTCTTCCCTATTTCAACTCAGCCTTGAGTGACTACCTAGTGCACGGTGTGAACATCAATACTGACTAGACCATCTTCTCATTTGATGTGTTACCTGTGTCGGTAAGGATGTGTGTGTGTTTATCTTGATTATCGCAAATGGTAATTCCCATTGCACCTTCCACATTGAATCTGCCTTAAGGTACATTGCAATCGTAGGTGCACACATTGATGCACACATGCCAATACTGACCTGTTTACGACAATGCTTAAAATCTTAACCACTTCGCTTTTCATTTGTTTGCTCAATCACGCACATGTTTTGTTTCACTTGCAAACGCAAAGTGCACACTCCATGTAATGCTTTCACACAAGCACTGCCGTTAGTATGTAAATACCAATAAAAGGGTACTCGAATTGTGTATGCCAATGGGGTCACAGTAAGTAAGTGTCAGAGCTCAGGGGAGCTTCAGACTGACTGGGCAAATGGTGACATGAATTACCATGTTCACATGCCCGCTAGCAATAATGAATATTCACTGCAGCAACAACAACAACAACCTGCTACGTTTCCATGTACACTTGCGAAAAAAAGTTAAACTAATTATGACATTTTGATTTAAAGCTTTCGTGACTGCAATGATTCATATTCTTGGTTCTTTCGGTAAAGTCACGTTGAAGGGAAACAATAAAATAATAATATATAAAACAATAATATATATTTTGATTTAAAGCTTTCGTGACTGCAGTAATTCATATTCTTAGTTTTTTCGGTAAAGTCACGTTGAAGAGAAACAACAAAATAACAAAATATATATAAAAAATATATAAAACAATAAAAAATTCTCACGACGTTTCGACCATAACTCAAACGGTCATCATCAGGTGTGTCGGTTTGCATAAATTTATTTAGAAAACGGCATATTTATTTATTTATATACCTTATGGAAGAGGTACGTGGATGACACTTTTGTCATCTGGCCACATGGCCGGCCTGCTCTAGACCAATTCTTCGACCACATCAATTCCATACACCCAGCCATCAGATTTACCATGGAAGTCGAAATAGATGGCAAGATACCTTTTTTGGATGTCCTAATTAAAAAGAGACCTGATGGTTCAATGAGCCACTCTGTCTACAGGAAAGCTACCCATACGGATGCTTATCTGAAACCGGATTCCCACCACCATCCATCACAGAAGAATTCTCTCATCAAGACTCTGTATCATAGAGCCCAATGCATATCCGACCAGGAACACATAAGCAGTGAACTCAAGCACGTACACCAAGCTCTTAGGGCTAATGGTTACTCCGACTATACAATCCGCAAAGCTATCACTCAAACCATGAAGAAGAACCCTCTTGAGGAGCCTTTCAAAACCATCACTTTACCCTACATTGCTGGGATCACAAAAAAGATCTCCAAAATCTTGAATAAACACAAGATCCAGGTCCGTTTCAACACATTACATAAAATCCGTGATCTGGTTCCGTCTGTAAAAGATGTGATTCCGGACATACAATACCCTGGTGTCTACAAACTAAGTTGCCTCTGTGGTAGTAGTTACATTGGAGAAACCAAACGCCATATCTCGGACCGCATTCGTGAACATAAAGCAGACCTTAAACACGGTAGGACCAACACCTCGGCCGTAGCAGATCATTGTTCTAATTCAGTAGGCTCACATGCCATTGACTTTTCCAAGACGGAGGTTCTTTGTAAGCCATCTGGCTTCCATGAGAGATTCGTTCATGAGGCTATCCACATATACAAACACAGAGACAATTTCAACCGAGAAGATGGATTCTATCTTAGCAATCATTGGAAAGATTTGATAAATCATTTCAGTTCTTGATTGATTGTTCACGCTTACAGTGGCTTTCAGACAGCATACATAAAAACAAATTTCGTCTCCCCCCTCCTCTTTTCAAAAAATAGATGGACTAGTCCTGGCAAACAGCCAATCGTTGCGCTTGACGCAAACGTTATTTTTATATAAATAAATAAATAAATATGCCGTTTTCTAAATTAATTTATGCAAACCGACACACCTGATGATGACCGTTTGAGTTATGGTCGAAACGTCGTGAGAATTTTTTATTGTTTTATATATATTTTGTTATTTTGTTGTTTCTCTTCAACGTGACTTTACCGAAAAAACTAAGAATAATAATATATATGATAATATATGTATTATTATTTTATTGTTTCCCTTCAACGTGACTTTACCGAAAGAACCAAGAATAATTATGACATTTTAAATCGTGGGCAAGTAAGTGGACTCACAATTGTATATATTTTAGTTTTCCCTCCCACTTAATGTTGCCTGTTTTCCAGCTGCATGCATAATAGCGTTTCATAGTCTGTGTGTTCGTAAGTTGTACATTGACCGACAGTGGCTATTGCATATCATATGGCCCGTTTATAATAGAAGTCATGCTACTTTCATAATGCTGTCATAGAAATTCAAACGCGTTCAATCATCTTTGCTAATTATTTAATTATAATGAAGCCTTCTTTGGTTCTTTCGGTAAAGTCACGTAGAATGAGAATAAAATAATAAAATAACACAATAAAATTCTCACGACGTTTCGGACATTCTCATTCTACGTGACTTTACCGAAAGAACCAAAGAAGATGAATCCTTGCAGTCACGAAAGCTTTAAATCTAAAAATATAATGAAGCCATTCATAAATAACACGTTTAGATTTTTACTTGAACATTATATCCATGCCATGTGTATACATTCCCTTATTAGCTTCGCATTGAGCTGTACTGGCCACACCTCGAGTTGACATTTTTCGTGGTTTTCCCGGGACATTCTCTGCTTGAGGCAGCTTGTCCTGGGGAATCTGTAAGTCCTCTCGGGACGTTTAAACATCTTCGTTGTTTCAGAAAACAGACAATGCATTTGCGTGTAGTTCTCCCCTCCTCTGACACAACGACATTATTTTTCCACACTGCATGTCCCAGATTGTACCTCGTAGGTGGCAACCCTCGCCGCATCTTGATACACGATACTGTGAGAACGCCGTTGTGCGACAACTCCAACACTCGCAGTACCCAATCGTTAGTCTATAACCAAGTAGCCTCTTGCTAATGGCGACCTGGGTGCCTAACCTCATGCTATTGACCACCTGTCCCACCACCATTCTGGCACTACAAATAATTATGTTGCCATAGCTCTTCAGAGTATGAGAAGCTCGCTTTCCCAAGACCTGCACGAGCTGTTTCAACCCAATATTCTTTGACATCTCATCCATATTGTGGAGCAAATTGGGCATTATTTATGCATTACAATACTTATGTATGCGTGTACAATCTATTAATCCGGTGGTGCTGTCAGGGTGTGTATAGAAGGTAAACCGTGCCTTCAGATGATGTTACAGGGACATCGTCTGCGTGACACATGCATGCAATGCGGTGTCTCTTTGAGCCACCAACCATACCTCAGGAGTACTCGCTTCCAGCCACGTTCTGCCACACCTGGCTATGCTTTGGGACCTGCAGGTGCACTCTTCATTGCGCAATGTAATGGTGTGCAATGATACAGCACAATGCGATTCCGCAATGTTGTATAACGATGCTCAGAGGTATATGATACGGTGCTCGGTGTGAAACCGTTACCATGGTGTGAGATATATTAATGTTGAGGCAGGTTAAGGACAGGCTTTAGTCTCGTAAATTAGCGCTACAATGCAAAATACTTACAGTTATTTCGTTATTCATTTACTGGCTACAGCTCGATAATGTTCCCCATTCTACCTTGGTGCCATTCTTATGACTGATTGCTTCAATTTGAAAATAAGTGCATTGCTGCTACAATTGCAATCGCAATGCACCCTGTAGTGTTGTTTAATGGGACGGCTTTGTATTTCTACATACGTGACTTTACCGAAAAAACCAATGAGTAATTTTATGCAATCACGAAAGCTTTAATAATTTATTGATGTACAGGGTGTTTAAAAAAATGTTAACACTTACATGGGACTATCATTTTTAATGGAAAATGAACGGATAATACACTAACATGATAACAAATGTCACGTTAATAGCTTAAACAAGTCAAAGAGTCTCCCACCTGTTCGCCATCGTTGTCAACGCGTGGCCTGGAATCTTCTCCAGGTGGTCCCCAGAGCCCGGAGGCAGCAGCACATGTCACGTGGTGTGGTTGCAAATTCTCAGAAGTGTTAAAACATTTTTTTATAGTACCCTGTGTTTAGCAAAAAAAATATAATGAATTCGTGAAGGTAATTTGGGCCTTGCCAGGGTGTAATGGAGGTGTAATCTAGAGGTCATTAGTTCAATCCTCCAGGTGTGGCGTGGCAGCTGAAACAATGGAAAAGTGAATTAACGCCCTCCCCCCTCCCTCACCCCGCATCTGTCCACCCAGCGTGGTGGGGTGAAGTGTGGGCACTCAAACCTCTTCTCACGCGCCCGCTCAGCAAAATACCCTCCCGAGGGGGTGTGTCTAGCGCGCCGTCTAGTTGGGGGCAATTCCACCAGCAGTGGCATGAGCAAGTATATTTGAATTCAACCTTTCTGTGAATACTGTTGTAAAGTGGTTGTAGCTGTGTGATGGCCCTCATTGGCTCTTGATGGCCGTGTTTAGTTTCACTAATGATAGAGCCAGAGCCATTACGGGCTTCCATTTGGACTCTCAGAACTGAGCCATGCCAGCTGCCCATGTTGTGTAATCTTCCCGTCAGCTGGCAGGTCAGTCACTGCCAGCGTATTTCATCCAGCATCTGTATCTGTTTTTGTTGATATAGTGTAACATTGCTGTTGTGGTATTTCATCAGCTCCTTGCAGCAAAAGTGAACCTAGCACAACGTACCCTCTCTTCCGTTGCAAAACTGAAATCACCTTTTTTGCTTGAGCGTACATGAGCGTGCAACTTCTGCTTGGTCAATTTATTGAGAAAAATGTGCTCGCAAAATATTTTCAAATTGATGTTTGTGTGGTGGGAATTTAGTTTTTAAATTAAGGATTTAGAGACCGTGACTCTTTGGACAGTATATATGTGTGTGTGTGTGAAAAGTCAGGAGAAAATCACCTTTTGCCCATTGAAAAGGTGAACGTGTCTCCACGTTCAAAAACAATCTTTGGGAGGGCTGATCGTTATCGGTGGTCCCGATTAATCGAATTGCTGCGTTTCTATGTTGAATTCTAGTGTCTCCATAGGACAGCCCCTATTGACTTTGCACAGGGTAATACAAATGTTGGTTACCCCGGACAGATAATGGACTAGAAACTGGCCCTGTGTGGAATAAAAACTCCCATTCTCGTGATTGAGGAGTTCCAACTCAGCAAATTGAATCCACTTCTGGGTGAAGGCCTCCCCATGCCATGTCATTCACGGGACCAGTTTGTCCATACAACACCATGTTGGTCAGTGTAAGTTGGTGAAGGGGAATGTCAACCATGACTTGGGATTGAACACTGTGCCACCCCCTCCACTTCCACGGTACATTCTGGCCTTTTAACACAACCTGGTAGCACTCGGAAACCGATGGAATTATGCAATGGTTAGTGCTTGCTAAAAGTAACAGTCATAACCATATCTATGGTTATAGTTCCTTAAGAAGAATCGTGCTTGGCATGGACGGAATAGAAATATAGTACATACAGTAATTTGCACTCATTGTAAGCTGCAAAACAATACCACACATATGAAGGCAAACGCCAGTGTGAGTGTCAGGTCCATGTCAAAATCGATCGTGCCAACGGGTAAACACGTGACAACAGTGGAGGTAGTGTTAATGTGCATCACAGTCGCAAAAGAACTGGAAATAATTTTAAACCCATAAATAGTCTCAGTCAACTGAGCATTGGGCAATGCTCATCACCTGTTTACAACCTTAAGCCAGTGATTGAAGCGCCATACTCCGCAGGTTGATGAGATATAAATTGCCTCGCCTGGTTTTCACGAGGTTGCGGGTTTCATGCCGACCCTGACGCCTGTCTAGGGCCCATCCATTTAGTACGTACCCATAGGAAATGGGGGGGAGGGGGGGGGGTTGAAGCCTCAATAATAATAATGCAGCCGGCGGTGGACTATCTGTTTGCTTAAACACGTTAATATTATGAATCCTTGATCGTTTCTGCGTGGATTAAATATATCGGCCGTTCTATAGGATTCGGGGGAGGGGGTCAATCGTACGTCCGCGCGCAGGTGGGAGGGGGGGGGGTGGAAAAAGTGCGTCCAAGGAGGGGGGAGGGGTCAAGTCTTGACATATTTTTGCGTACGTACTAAATGGATGTGCCCATATTTGGAATTGCATTCTCACTGTGGTTGCATAGATTTTTCTCCGGGTCCTCCGGTTTTTCCCTCCACATTTAGAAACATACATTCAGAGTTTTTGGCTGCTATACATTTCCACATGATGAACCACTTCGTTGAGCTATCAATTAAAAGCCACACATTTTATCATTTAGCCACCCAGCTGGATATGAAAGAAAAAAAGAATATAGCCAATACATTATTTGAAACCATATGAAGACTGAGAAAAGGATGTTACATTAATGTTACTGTACTTGAAACAAGGCTTTCATGTTAATTCGTTGGAAAAGGTGGCTTGTACGGATGAACAAATAATACAATTAATATTATTTGGATCTTTAGTCGAAAGATCCAAAGAATATTAATTCTTGCAGTCACGAAAGCTTTAAGTCAAGAATGAAATTAATGTTGTACTCCAGGCAAAAATGTTCAAGGAAAGGACATTTGAAACGAATACATTAATTGCAAAACACCACAATGGGAAATGGTTGATAAACAATTATTTTAAGTACCTTGCCGAAATAATGAAAGTTTTGACCTTATAACCCAAAGGTCATTGGATTAGCATTGGAAATAAGCAAGAGAATGGAAATACATTTAATTCTCTACATGTTTTGCATCACAAACTGTAATATCCTGAGTGTGCTGGCCATTCAAATGAATCCACTTGTAATGAGAGTGAGCTTTTCCCTTGTGACGAGATACATTGACGCTTCCAATGCCATTTCGGAAATTACTGTGGACTATGAAACCTGGGGGTCTTTAAAGAGCTTAATAATGCCCCTTAAAGGTCATAAAGTAGGCAATGCTGAAATTAAAGCATATTTTAAATGTCTTTAACACATTAAAAGAAAGCAAATTCTGAATGGGTGCGACACTTTTTTATATAGCTACGTAAAAAATACATAATATTTGGAAGAATACCTGCATGTGTTTACAGATGCCCAAAATAATTGCATGTATATGTTATTGGTGTATAGTTGTGGATCGTGTAAGCGGTGCATAGTCCTCACACACGCAAACATACCCCTGCACAAAAGATCCCCCATATAGCCTTAACAGACTGTAGGGGCAAGTGCTGTTAGCGAGCACCTATGAAGGCCGGTAACGGTGCACGAGGGGGTGGGTGGCCAGCACCACGCCCGACCTTGTCTCCCTAGTGGCAACGTTTACACACTGCATCGGGTACTCATTTGAGGCTGAGTCGACCTAGGGGAGGCCCGGGACCGGTTAAGATAATCGTCACTGGTGTTGGCCGTGAGCAGGAATCGAACCCGTGTCGTCGGGTTCATAGCGCAGCATGCTAACCGCTACACTATCGCTCCCACTGCACATGTACATACACACTCTACATCATGGGGTATCTAACAGGACAGGGAATTAATTATATAATTTCACTTTGAATAGCATTTTGCAACAACAAAAATTAACACATTCTCAGTGGCATAGAAAAGCACGTGCTTTAATGTTTTAAAATAAAACGTGACATTCATTTCAAGGTCATGCTGGCTGTATAGAAAATAATATTGCGAAAAAAATACAGCAGAGTCTGTGTAATTGTGGATATAAATACACAGACTGAGCAAAAGTTATTTAAAGTTACAACTGCATCTTGGATACATTTCAGGTGTTCCACCTATATGAATCTTAAACAATGATCACTATTTTAAAGGTAACATGTAAGGCATTTTTACGTGATTGAAAGAAGTAAAAAAAACATTGAACAATAAGATGACAATCAAATAATTTTGAGGAGTTGGTGAGATGGAATTAGCTTACATATATAAATGCCTCTTAAGTTACGAAAGATATGTCCTTATTAAGCCCAAGAGGTTTTCCAATGTGATTTATGTTCCATCGTCATTGCCCTTGACATTGTCCTTGGTATTTTCTTTGATGTGTTGCTCTCACACCAGTAAGCCACATGACATTTCAATCAGGGTCTCGCCAGTGTTGAGAACTCTATTTCAAATATTCCACTGTGGATCACAAATGTTGTGACATTTTCACAAAGTAAAACTATTGCAAACCAATCCCTGCCGGGTTTTTTTTTTAGAAAACTAAAACAAGACTTGGATAATGTTTCAATGCCTCAATAACATCCTGCCAGGACTCGCTAATAAAGTGGCATTTTCACAGAGACAATTTTTTGTATCTTGTTTCATCAACTTAAATCAGAACTCAACGGTGGTGTCATCTTTGTATTATTATGGTATGGGCTATTATTCACGATTGACTTTTGTAATGATTTAATGGAAATCTTAACGCACTTTCATTTTATCTTACCAAAATGCTTCCAGTATATTCTATTGTCAATGTCAGTAGCTAAAGCATAGGTCGAGTGGTCTTTGTTTTAGCCTTCCTGAAAGTATTATTGAGGTCGATCAATATTGGCTTTCCGGACCAATATTACCAAGCAGCAATTGTTTAAGCAATCAAAGTCTGGGTCGGTTTCAACCTTCTGGGTCTCATCAGTCAAGCTTGTCAAGTGCTGCGAGACAATATTTTTCTGGAAAGCCATTCGGCTGAAGGAACAGAGAAATCTTACTTTACCCTTTACATGCGGAAACAGAATGGAGTTGTTCTGCTGAGGATTTCTCTCTCGCATCACATTCTTGGTTATTATTTTTTTACCACAAGGTATTATTTAGTTTAAATTAGGAAAGAATAAAATTGATTGTTGAAGGCCATTTTATAAGCAAGCTGTGGGTCGTTGAGGAATGGCCTTACGGCCACTGAATCGGTCTCAGAAACTATCGGACGATTTTAAAACGCATGTCTGCGTGTAATTAGAATGAGGTCTTCAGGGGATAGCGGAGAAGATAGCATTACAGACAGCAGCACTGCCCATGTCAATTGTGATATCAGGAGGTGCCGAGTGATTTAAGAGTAGAGAAGCGGACATAAATTGATACATTGATGATTAAAATGTGATATTATATTTTGTGTGTGTGTGTGTTGACTATACATACAGTTTTTCAGCAGTGGCAATGTCTTTAGGGGCCATCGATTTAGTAACGCAAAAATCTGTCAACTTGACCCCTCCCCCCCCTCTCTGTACGCACGCGAACTTTTACCCCCCCCCCCCACTTGCGTACGTTCGCCTGACGCACCCCCCCCCCCCACCGAATCCTGCAGAACGGCCGATATTTAATCCACGCAGAAACGGCTAAGGATTAATAATATGAACGTGTTCTTATTTCCTAGCTTGCGGCCGAGTTTTACACACTGCTTTGTACAGTTATACTTGACCGTGTTATCCATCCTGACTGGTTATTCACGAAAACGTCTATGATGATCTTAAAACACAATTAAAACTCGGTGAACCGGTCTCTATCTGAAGTGCGTCGACTGGCCATCTGCCGTAACAGTAGCCCGATGTACAGAGCAGTGTTAGTACTGAAGTCCGGGGGACAGCAGCAGCAACAGCAGCAGCACGAACAGAGAGCACCGCGGCAGATGAAACCTTGATCCAGCGGCAGTCTTGCAGTGAGGCCTCAGATTGAAGGATGTGTGGTAATCCATGGTGGGGCAGGCGGCCAGACGATGTCAGACTCACTGCTGAGCTGTGTGATGATTGTCAGTAGACCCCCTATACGCAAGCGTACGCATTTGGGTTAACACCCCCCTCCCCCCTCCATGCGTACGTACTAAATGGATGGCCCCTTATGCCTATATTGGAAGTATTGGAAATGCTTTTTGAACAACGTATTGTCTGTGTGTGTGATAATTTAATTATTTTCATATTATTAAAATATTATTTTGTTTAATGTATGCCAATAGATGGGGCTTTAAGTATGCTCGTTGAAATCTTGGTTCAACGTCATATACGTTCACATAATCAATGTATCAATAAATGAAAATACAGACCATTGGCAATATGTCACTGGCAGAAATCATCCCCTTTGCCATGTTATTCATGGGTTTGTTTTGCCATACTTCACCCCGTTGGTCTGTGCAGACCAATGATCGTTTGAAATATAATTCCCAACTGATGCTAGCCAACACTGGGAATCAGCCCTGTCGCGCAGCTCTCAGCCTCTTGACTGATGTGTATATATGTGCATATGTTGCACATGTACATAAAACCCTGACATTTTTATATTTTTTTTAATGAAACGTACATTGCAGAGTTCATCGAGTCAGAAAGTGTTTCGCTTTAGACTCACATCACCTCTGCAACATCTTCTTAATCTCTTTCCACACCGTCCCCGTCAAGACCACCGTTTCATTTCGAATAACGCGTTTAGAGTATTTGGCTGCTGTAAATGTCAACATGATAAGCCACTTCGTTGAGCTATCACTTGTGGCCAGGTCGCATCTGAAAAGGAGCTATACAGCTCAGTGATGCCTTGTGTTCTATAATTTAATTACCTAAAATCTGGACACTTTTTTCACATCCAACATTTGAGCTTCCCTTAATAATAGACACTTGCTTGTAAAACCATCATTACGAAGAGCAACTGATTTACAAATGTCCGTCACGTGTGTATAAAGTGCATTGCCTTTTGTCGCATTGATTAGGCAGCGCATCCACACAATACAGCAATCGTTTATAGGTCCCCCTAAACCAGTGGTTCTTAACTTGGGGTGCACGTACCCCCTGGACTTGCGAGATGCCCTTTCTGGGAGTGCGAGACATGGCCAGATTTTTTTTTTAAAGTTACATAATTGAAAACACAAATTAAGTACGGACATGTGAGTACAACTACTTAAATTTAGATGTAAAGCTTTCGTGACTGCAGGGATTCATATTCTTGGTTCTTTCGGTAAAGTAACGTAGAAGGGAAGTAATACAAATACATTTTTTTTTCCTTCTACGTGACTTTACCGAAAGAACCAAGAATATGCAACTACTTAGTTTAATCAAACCCTATGCATTTGCTAACATTGTATATTTTATTTACGATTGAGAACCAAATGACTGCAAGGCTTCAGAGAAGGATAAGAACCACTGCCCTCAAGGTACCGCTCACTAATGTTTTAGATGGCATCACTAAACCACTAAATTAATTTGCGTAAATGCTGGCGCAGTAGCATATTTTGTAAGCTTGTGAGCAAAATGACTCTCCATGCTGCGCAGTGGCCATATGCTGCTTCAATGCTACATAATCAACTTTGAAAGCACGAAGCTTGCAAACTGTGAATCTGAATTGCGAGGGTAGAATTAAATTGCGTTTTCAAACATGGGTCTCAAGGCCAGACCTGTAAGGATTGCCAAAACGGCTTTGATCCATCAATTTCGCACTTAACCTAGGCATTGTGGGGTGTGGAAAATGTAGATACTGATGATGTTGTTGGTTGACTTCACATTAACTTTGATCAGGTATGTATGCATGTTGAACTTTCATAACTTTGTTCTGACTGTACATAGCCAACCACGCTAATCGAGGCCAGAACATGGCACCCCAGGTGCCACATTAATCTAATAATACTCCTAAGCCAGGTGACGGTGGTGCAAGCCTGAAATCCAACACTGTAAGTGAAAGTCGGTGGATGACACAAATTATGTTAAACACCCTTCCCGTGAACATTGAGGTGCAATACCCTGGCTCACCAGGATAAAGCAGTATGGCAAAGGTATGAACTAATCGACATCTGTTCCATCAGAATGGGATAGAGTGTTGCACCCTCACAGGTGTGGGTTTTCACCAGGTGCTCCGGTTTCCTCCAGCGTGTATTAAAAAAAAAACATTCATTAAAATATCTTAATGTTTGCGCATCGCGCGGCGTTGTGTGATGCAATTTTATAAATTACACGTCACATAAAAAGAGTGTACACAAAAAGAGAATGTCAACTACTTTGAATAATCAGTACGAGTTTTTGTTTATTTTTTATGATACCATTAACAGTATCGACCAGGTGGCATAAGATTAGCAATGTAATGTGGCAAGTTAACGACGGTTGACATATCAGTGAGAGTCAAATATGTGCCTGTACACAACCTTATACTTTTCTCAGCAGAGAGATACTTTGACTAATGGGAACCCATTTGTATACCATTGTTTAAAGTAGGCAAACCACACAGAAAGGTCATGCATGCAGGGAAATGAATCGACTCGAGTTAGTCGAATGAAGAATTACGTTTGGTGGGCAAGTGCGGGTACTCCCACCCCTCTCTAACCCATTAAGTCAATGAGAAATGGAGTGGTGAATGCCCCTTGTTAGAGGGCCACTCTGTCTGCAGTGGCATGTGCACTCCGCGCAGAGCACTCTTTACTTTATATTAAGGCACACATTACTGTAAAAAAGGACTGCACTATAGACCCGGCACGGCATCATTCGGGCTCTGCATACTTACTGGAAAAATTATGGCTATTTGTCATGCGGCGCCCTTCAGAACAATGGCCCACTGTGTAAACCTATTGGTGTCCAATTAGTAACCTCAACGGGCCCTCCGTTGTGTTTAATAAAGGAACAGATAACAGGGGTTGTGACCTCATCTGGAATGGTCAGGACAGGGCCTATCGACTCCCCGTGATTATCAAGTCCCATCTGGGAAAAGGTCTCATCAGCGGTCCCATTGTTCCCGTGTCCATCAAAAGCTTTGCTCTTTTAGTACAATGTCACTCTTATTGACGTAACCGGTATCTTGTTTGCCAGCGTGCCACAAATCGGATTTTTTTCATTCCTTATCCTAAAAGACGTTATCTTTGTTTCTCAATCTCTTATTTTGACTGAATTATTGGTACAAAAAAAATCAGATGATCTGTATAAATATTCATGAAGAAACCGGTATGGTAATCTATTCAGTAGTTTCAACAGGCACTTTTATTTAGTTCTGCTAACAGTTTGCCAACAGTTGACACAAGTGAAATACGAAGTATTTCAGAAGTGTGAAATGTCTTGAAACTTTTGACGTGTTTTGTTATTTGAAAATAAACGGTTAATTTTCGGTAAAATGTGCATTTAATATCCACAGCATGACAAAACGTTTCAGATGAGATTGTTTTAGATTATAGCATTCAGTTGTGTACGTATATTTCATTTCAAACGACCCACATCCACAAAGTTTCCTGAACTTAGCAAATACTTTTGCTTTTTCGGTGCTTCTTAAGCAGAGTTTAGTTTGAAATATTTGATGTACAATCCTTACATTACATCCGACAATGATATAATAGATCTTAATTCAGTTAAATGTTGAACAAGCCTTCACGTCAAATGGATTTATGTGTCATTACTCTAAAGCAAATACATAAATAAACACATACACAACAAACAACACTTGCTATTTGCTACCAAGCAATACTAAAATCGTCATGGTACTTTTCCAGGCTAGATCCACTCATAGTCCACTTGCAAGTTCTCTGTCCCCACAGCCATTGCGAAGCAGGCTTGGCTTTGCCAATAACAATCCTAGGGTGTTATAGTAAGGCTCCGATCGAGGAGTCCCAACACTCAAGTACCACATGCCCCCACCTCACCTGGTTCCTCTCCCCCTTCCTACTTCAAATTGCAAGAGGGTAGCAATCATTAAAAAAGCATAAATATATACATACATGGTTAATGCAGGCTTGGTTTAGGTTAGGCGACAGTAAGCTCGTGGATATATATATAAATCGTTTGTAAAAAGTATATATTTTAAACGGCCTTGAAACAGACCCAAGTGAGGTACACCATTAACTCCATCGATATATGACTTGCTTGGGAAGTTGAGATTGTGGTCTGGGATGTGGAGACCGAATAGACTATTACATTTTTTGTGATAAGCTTTTTGTTGTTTGCCCTTTGTTTTGGTACCATTTCTTGATCTGTTTATTCATTTTAGATTGTACTTGGTAGTAGGGTTATCATTTGCTTGGTAGTGGCTGTCTATGGGATTTGGTATTTTTTGTTATTGTTACTCTTTCTGATGGTGGCCCTTGAAGTGACAGTGAGCTACACGTTTTATACAAAGACAAGCGAATCGTGCTTGGCACCCGATTCGGGTGAGACCAAATTAGGCCGGCTTGCTCTCACGGTGTCTGTGCAAACGGTACCAATAAATACCACACAAACACCACGCACAAGGTCTGAAAACAATTGCCAGGGCTGTGTGTCTATCTGCGATCCAGCCAGCACAACTATTCTGAGCTAAATAACTGAATAATGTGTGAACAATGGGAAGTTTTGGAGACGTCATGCAGAAAAAGGGCAGTCTATTCGACGAACTTATAACATCACTTTATATTATTTTTATGGATGTGTCCACTAAATATGCATGCATTAATTATTCGGTTTTTAAGTAGATTGCATGAGCTTGCAACACGTACACTAACAGTAACAAGTTGTAGATCAACAATTTGTAAGCGGAGGTCATTTTGTACGTGAAGATTGCCACTGATTAGGCTCCACGCACAACATAGGCAAAACCGCCTCTGGTTATTTGGCGAGGATGAGCGCAATTACTGCGCCGTTACTGCATGTTTTGCAGGTGTTCCCACTGTTAAATGGCATAACATTTATCTTACGGGCGTCAATTTGCATTGCAACGTTGCCAGCCTGCCTGATTAGTGCCAGGGTTGAAATGTGAAGCAAGTCGAAAGAAAATTGGTCGGAACGCATTAGGTTTGATGGCGAGGGCGGTCCTATTTGCGTTGTTGCAGTCATTGCTTGCATAACATGGGTTTATGTGACTTACTGTAACGGTGTGTTTGCTTGTTTTCATAATTATTTCACCGGATGAAATTCAAAATCGTGAGCTTTTGGTCATACAATACCACGGTGGTGTTGGTCATTTATTGGGTTAACCTGTTTCATTCCATCCCTGTACGCAATGTTAATGCTTTTACAGATGTTAAGAGTTTGCAAAATATTGCGTACAAAATTGGTGACGGTTCAGGCAATGGCCCTTCCTCAGCAATGCGATTATTATATATTTGGTTTCCTTTCACGGAAGCGTGATTTGGCGGCACGTGTTGAGTTTTTTTCTGTTATTTGCGCTAATGCATCACTGCTAAGGCAGCATCGCAGCAACAAAAAGAGTGCAAAATAGCACAGGGCGTTAGAGATTAGGGCACTCACGTTTGCAAAAAAAGGTGAAGCTTTTTGTTTAAATGTTAAATATGATGCTATCACGAGTGATGTCACCACAGCGCTAGATATGTTCATCAGTATCAGTTTGTGTTCCACCCAAGTCTATTTGTTTATCGTAATCATTGTGATGTTTTTTGTTTTGTTATTTATCCCATTGGTTTTCTTGTCTATGCACGTTCAAAGAAAGTATTTTTTTTCATGGCTCCCTTGACCTGTGTGTGTGTGTGTATTTTGTCGTATTTACGGAACATGTGACCGTTTTTCTTATTCCTACGTCAAGGCTTACATTGTTTAAAGCCGCCTTTGATAACGTCCGATGTTTACGGCTCATATTTAACCCCCGGTGTCCAGCCCCAGCTAGGGGTCGGAGTGACGATAAAAAAACAAGAGTTTAAAAAACAATGTGCGCGTCATCATTCGAAATCGCACAGCCATCAATTATTGCCACAACCTCCACCGCTATTCCTGCCGCTCGGTCTTACCAGCATGTCTGCAGAAGACCGTAAATCTTGCACAAATCTTTGACCCGATATTCTATCTGTGTTGAGTTATCTTCCGAGCGTTCTACCTATTCTCAGTAATTTTTTTTGTTAAAGCCTTATCTTAAGGCATTCATTCATAGTTCCCCAATGCCCATGCTGGGCCCTTATATCACACACACACGCATATATTTCATATATATTTATATATTTTTAAAAATCCATAATGTGCCACTGCAGTCACTCGTATGCCTCTAACCAGACATTATTAATACTATTAATATGATGGTGACAGTATATAGACAAGGCAGTGGTCTTTGGGAGCTGTTGGGCGATATTTAATGCCTGTCATGCATTCGTATGTGCCAAGTCGGAGCCGGCTGTCTGTCTGTGTGATCTTGAATGTGACTCAGCAAATGTTTATTGGTTGCGCCATTAAACTTCAGTGTCGTGGGGGTCGCCTAGCATCAGTGTCCTGGAGAGCTGACATTAAATACCCCCCCACCACCACCGTGTACCCCTCTGCAATGCGTACATTAGCCTAAAGGACGTTCTGTAACCCATAACTAATGCAGACAGATTGTCATGATTAAAGTCATTGCAGCGGTGTTGGGAAATCAAGTGCCCCATTGCAGAAGTCAAATGGTGTTTGCTGGCGTTTGTTTTTTTCTTCCCACCACTGTGATAGCACACGGACAGTGTTCGCCTCTTCTATATGTACCCCCTCCCTCACTACTTCGGGGAGAAGAGCAACATCAACAATTGGGTATCTAACCGTCGTATGCACAGCAGAATATATGAAGGACGGTTACAAAATAGCCTGCAAGAGTGGGTCAAGTCCCCTGCTGAGTGGAGTGGCTGTCGAGAGTACCCTCCAGCAGAGGCACTTCCACACGTAGTAGCATGCGCAACCAATTTCAGGGCTTGCCACCCACCCCCCCCCCCCCCCCCCCCATAAATTCAAATTCATATATTTACCCCGCACAATCACGCATGAGAAGATCTCAAAGTCAACTCAAATTGTCCGTCTGATCAAGCGTGTGCGGGGTTGCACGAGTCTCCATTTGCAGCACCGAGTCGGAGTTTGAAATACCACACTCATTTGACGAGAGGCATTCTGTCTGCAGCGCAAGCACCATTGCCTTCTCACAAATCTGCACATCTGCGAAAGAGCTTCATAGCCATGGTTCTTTCGGTAAATTCACGTAGATGAAAAAATAAAAATAATAATAATGAAAATAATAATGAAAATAACTATATTAAATCACGACGTTTCGGGCGCAGCACAAGCGTCCGTCATCAGGTGGGAAAGCATGGTCTGCTGCTGATGCAGACTGTTTTAAAGGGTTTGAAATGGGTGTAGCCCAAGGGTCGTAAATAAGTGGCTGGGTCTAGTGATGTTAATGTGAGAAATCAGCATGTAACTGGGTACGGAAGTGGCTATGTTATCTCATCGGATTCCGTTTCTGACAGAATTCGTTTGCCAGTAATAGTTAAACAAAAGCTCTGTAACTTGTTTTGACTTAAAACTTTCGTGACTGCAGGAATTCACGTTCTTTGGTTATTTCGGTAAAGTCACGTAGATAGAAAAATAATAATAAAAGTGAATAAAAAATAAGAAAAAACATGAATGTAGATTAGCCTGGTTCTCAATAGGAGTGAGTGTACCTGCAGTCTATAATAATTGACTGTAGCCTGGTTATTTAGTTACACTATAGACTGCCAGTACACTCACCAAACGTAATTGCCAGGCTACAGTCTACATTATAGACTGCCAGTACACTCACTCCGATTAAGAACCAGGCTAAGTCTACATTAATGTTTTTTATCATTTTTATTTGTATTCACTTTATCTCTGTAATTTGTGTTTGTCCTATTACTACAAGCACAAACTCATTATTTTCGCTGCTGTGGGGCATTATGGGTAAAGGAAATCATAAGCAAAACATTGTTCTGTCTATAAATATAAATGTGAATATATGTGTTAGTCCCCATCAGCCTCTTGACTTTCTAGATAAATTACGGCAAAAAGCATTTGTTTATGCAAGTACAGTCTGGACCAGTTTCATTCTTCAGGATCTCATCAACAGAACGAGGCCTGTTAAACAAATGCTTCTGGGTTACCGAATAACATTGGCAAGAGCACACCATTGAAATGGTGTGAGGACCCATTTACCATTAAAGTAACACAATATATACACTCATTATGCAGTTCACACAATAAGTAGATGTTTTACATTGTGCGAGGCTTTGTTAGTTGTGAGAAACTGTCCATAAGTGATAGTGAGATCAACGCTTATTTTATTATTATTATCCATATTTTATTATTATTATATGATCTAATGTTTTTCTATGTGGAACAAAGCTAGGTTGAACACACTGCATGCCAAGATTAATGTGCTGTGCATGCTTAAATGGCCACTAAATGTGTATATGATTATGCAGACATAAAACGCATACTGTAAACATTTAGTGAATGAATGAGGTATATCAAATTAATGTGCTTGTTCTTTATGGAACCTTTTACATACTAAAAGTGTACTTTAAAATGCCACAAACTCATGAATCATTTTTTCATGCAATAAATAAGGAAACGTGAAAAGTCTTGCACTGCACTGTTAAATGATTTAAATGGCAGTTAAAATGTAATGCAACCATTAAACATTTAAATGTTGCATTAGATATTATCTGGGATAAAAGTGTTCACTGTGATAAAACCGATAACTGACGCGATAATTAAAGTCACGGGGAAATGACTTAATGAACTTGTTCAAAATCGCTGGCATCAGTGGCCTGTGAAGCATGGCTAGGAAATGTCAAGTAATTTAAAATTATTGCGGATTCCAGCTGGAGTGTGGGGTATGCATTGTGACCACACTGGCAATAGCTTGTTCACAAATTGAGCAAATACGAAGGCGTCTCAGTAGGAAACAGGCCAAAAGTAATTGTTCAATGAACTTTTGTGTGTTTAACACGTGGTCTTTCGCGACCAATATCATCCACAATGCTGGTAAGACCGTGAATATATAAATGTGGCCTTAAACCCTCCACCACCCGACACGCCCATTTAGTAAGGTTTGTCACGAAAACGGAACGTGCTAATTCGTTACCAGTACAGCACAACGGTGTGCGGAAGAGCAAATCCACAATATTTACAATCAGACAAATCTGGCTGTCGCCTGATGAAGCTAGTTGCAATTACTGGCGAAACGTCACACTCAGATTGTAAATGTTGTGGATTTGCTCCCCAACACACCGCTGTGCTCTACTAGTAACGAATTGGCATGCACTGTTTGCGTTACAAACCTTACTAATTGGCTGTGTCAGGTGATGGCGGGTTTAGTGACACCACATTAATATATATACGTGATCTAACTCCCCCCCAAAAAACCCTGTTATGAACGTTTATATGTTTGTTGAACTTATTTCGCACCGTACGCAGCAAACCGCGCTTAATCGGAGGTGATAACTTACACAGCGCGGGTCTAACGGGGACTGTCTCTGCACTTGGTGATCATCTCACGAAATACATTCGCTCCAAGCAGCCCACTAGTTCTGAATGTCACGGAGAGAAGGAGACCCCTTTGGCCGTTCCTCAAGCCATGATGGGGAAACGCTTCTGTCACAACCGCGTCGCCATCAAACTGCGTCGCCATCAAACCACCTCCCATCGACGTGGAGCTTATTTCAAGAAGTCTCAACAAATGGAAATACGAAGGGGGCTATGTCCTCGATGGATTTCTGAATGTGTGCATGTTAGACTTATTTCGCAACGTACATAGCTAAAGGTGGGTGGAAAGGAAATCGGAGGAGCGGGGGAAGGAGTGAGCAATGCGTTTCATTAGCACCTATTTTCAATACCGTATTCATACGTTGCATATTGTAGAACACTTTTAAAAGTACTGTACGCAATGATGAAGCCACCTAGGTTCATGCAGCTAAGGCAAGTTAATGTGACTAACTTGACAGTAAGACAGGCTTCGGGAACGGGGACTCTCTTGCTTATTCCAGCGATGTTATCAAAGACACCATTGTGAGCCTGATGAAAGAGGCCTTTATGAAAGAGTGATTATTTCCTTGAACTTAAATCTGAACTCCGTGCGTAAATAGATTTCCATTCATCCTGGTTATCAGCAAAGAGCAGTTGACCCATTTCTATGTGTTCCTCGTAGAAAACATATCTGAAATTAATTGGCATTCCTCATGTCATGCTAGATTAAATTAAACGGAAGGGCTTTATATAGCCGAGGCACAATGAAAGGGTTCATTTTCACACAGCACTGCAGTGTCCACTTGCTTTGCTAGTGCATATGAAGAAACAATGCACAGGTATGATATTGGAAGCTTCTGTGGTGTAATGGTTATCACAAAGGACTTGCAACCAAAAGGTCGTCGGGTCGATCTCTTCTCCCCCCCTCCACAGTCCACCCAGCAGTAATAACGGGCAGTCGATCATCGGGACACGTGTGTGGTGGGGGTAAAGGGTGGGTAACCTCGCCTATTGCAACAAGTAATGGACAGCTTGGCATAGTAGGGCCCAGAAATCCCTCGAGAGGAGCTCTCCACAGCTTCTTCTAATGGATGCCCTTCCAAGCAGCCGTGGCACAAGCAATACATTTCAGAGCTGCGCCTTTACATTTGCCTTATGATGCGTGGCAGAGGAGTGGTGGCACAGTGGCTATCACACTCAACTGTTGCACCCTGTGACCCGAGTTATATTGTCAGTCATGGCCAAACGTCAGTGCCAAGCGAGTTTGAAGTGATTCGCAAGCATGAGGATTTAGAGATGAAGACGTAAAAAAAAAGTTAAGTGACAACTTTCGAGATGGAAGCGAGTTTGGGGCCAAAAAAAAAAGTGTTCGTGCCAAAAGTGAATACATGAGCACGGAGGTCTCAATAATTCACACAACCTGCTGAATAGCCATCTGAAACATCCGAATGAAATGGTGTATGCACTCGTGTGGCCATACAATCCCTCCACCGTGTCAGCAGGTGCTCGTACTACTCGCAGGCTTAGTGCTTATAGGGGAGGAAGGGAGAACGGGGGAATTGGGAGAGAGAGAGAAAAACCGAATCGTCTGGCAGTCTAGAGCGTGAAGACATTCGCAGGGACAATTAAAATGGGACGTGGAGCTCTGACGTCAGCTCTCGTGCGCAAATCGCCCTCAATCGTAATACGACACTGGTGGCACCCACCGGAGACATGGTCCTGTGATATTGCATTCGCCGCTTGTTGCCGAGGTTCGTGGTTTGAATCCTGTGGCCGCACTGGTTAACTTTGTATGTGTATTAACCATGAATAACAATGGACGTTAAAGATCACATTAGATTACTAAAAAATACTTGTGTCATTGGTGCAGGAGTCACAGTTTAACTATGGCAAATTTGAAAAAAAAACCCTGTAAATGACCCAATTGGGAAACCGAGCAACATCGGGCCATACCACAGGCTTTCCCTGAAACATAACACCTGCGTGATAAGAATGCCAAACGTACTCATCATTTTTTTATTTAAAGCTTTCGTGACTGCAGGGATTCATATTCTTGGTTCTTTCGGTAAAGTCACGTAGAAGGGAAACAATATATGTTTTATATTTTTATTATTTTATTGTTTCCCTTCTACGTGACTTTACCGAAAGAACCAAGAATATGTACTCATCATTAAGAAAGAAGGGGTATTGCATCTAATGTTGGGCAGAGATTGTCTTCAGCTAGTGATGTTGATGATGTATTATATGGTGCATTGAATACAAGTTGAACTGAAAGAGGCTGCCGAAAGACATTCACCGGTAATTAATTTTTGAGGCAGGGATTTACATGAATAAGATTTGTTTTGTTCTAAAGAAAGTGTCGACTGAAGCATGAATACTAATAATACATCATATTTTTTTGGTTCTATTGAAAATATAATGCAATGCTTCCAATGGGTACGTGGCACTAATAATAATTTAAATGTTGTTTAATTGCTAAACGGCCATCAAATAGACTCAATTAAAGATGACAAAGCCTGGAGAAGCTAAGTGGGAACAAATATTATAGATTTAAAGCTTTCGTGACTGCAAGGATCCATACTCTTTGGTTCTATTCGGTAAAGTCACGTAGGTAAATTTATTTACTTCTCGCACATGTCAGCATACTTTTGGTATCAATAATATTTGTTCCCATACTCTTTGGTTCTATTCGAATAGAACATGTCAGCATACTTTTGGTATCAATAATATTTGTTTCCATACTCTTTGGTTCTATTCGAATACCAAAAGTATGCTGACATGTGCGAGAAGTCCGCATGTATAAAAACATTTACAAACTTTTACTAAACACTAAATTACCGAAGAATATAAATGAGGAAAACGTGGTTCAATTGTCAAATTCAAACAAAGAAATTCCGATTTGTGATTCAGGAATGTGTCTGTCACTTTTAATCACACACGGTGTTCGAAGTATGAATTATATGAAGTAATTGTTAGACTACATCTCGCAACAATATGAACATTCTATAATTCGTGTTTAGGTTTCCTTAGAATGAATGATAATCACTGTGCATAATACATTTTTAAAGCATTTGCACACAATCAGCTCTCTATCCAGAAAAAAAGTCTAAAATGGTTTTTCAGAGGGTCATCAATAAATGATTATATTAAAAAATGTAATTGGTAAGGGATGCTTGCCATGGTGTATTGGCTGTAATGGTCGCTGCCCACGACTGGACTTCAAGACAAATGGGGAACTTCCACCACTGGCACAGGACCACAAGAGGATTTGGGTGCAGCTCCATTCCTCGTGTTACACTTCATGCCAAGGCAATGATCCACTCATTTCAACGCATGCTGTTTATGCACCTATTTTAAATAATAACAATAATTTTACCTGGCACACTTCTTCAAATGTAACAATTTCCATTGGTAAATCATGCAGAGAGCGATTGTTGTTAACTCTTATCTTCTTCATCTTTATCGTCATCATCATCTTCATCATATTCTTCTTCACCATCATCATCTTCACCATCATCATCTTCTTCTTCATGTTATTATTCTACTTTTTATTTTCTTCTACTTTTTATTCTTCCTTTTTCTTCACGGACGTGTTTCCGTTTTTCATGTAAATGTGCACTTGCATGAAGCAAATTTACGGGTAAATGGCAAAAAAAGTGCATTGCAATGTAACGCCACACCCACCGAATTGTAAGCAATGATGATATACAAGCGTTGCAGAGACAGGCCGAGACATTGACAAAGCGGGGCGTGAGTGGGGAGTTGTAAGCCCCGCATGAGTCGGGCGAGTGAGTCAGGCGAGTGAGTGTGTGAGTCTGGCCCGTGTAATAATGATGGGGCAATGAAATGCGAATGGAGAAAATATTTTGCCTGTGTCATTTCGGCGACGCCATCGTTTTGTTGCCTGTAATAAAAATCATAAACGTGAACAACTGCAGACAGGGAGTGTCTCCTCCTTAACCACTTCCCAGACAGGTTGAGCCAAAGTGAGCATTAGCACGAGTCTTTTTTTTGCTTCTGTGTATACACATTTATTTTGTCCAAAAGGTCAATATTGACGTTTGCAGACCGATATTATCAAGCACAATTTGTTTAATCAGGGAAATTCTGGACCGGTTTTGACATTCTGGGTCTCATCAGCATGTCGGGAAAGGTGGATGTTAAATGTATGCTTTGGCTGATGTTGACAAATACGTGCATATTGACCACTGGGATTATTTTTTTTATAATGGTTGAGCCAAAAAAATGGCCGATTATAGCATGATGTTTTTTTCTGCACAGATACTTGGTTTAATAATGGATTCTTATTCTTCTGAATTCACTGGCCAAGAGCAGGTCCAATACTGCAGCTCCATCCATACCATATCATTGCACTCGCCCCTCTGTATCTGGAAATACCACATTCTGTTCAATGTTCTTTGAGTCCTATCTCTACAAAGATAGTTGAGGTGGTTTTCCCTCGCCTTCCTCCATGCTGCTTTTTTATTTATGTGATGTCATTAACAGATGCAGTTTACCATCTTACCCAGGTCATTACAAAAATAGTGAATCACAATGCACAAATTTGTATCATATTCTAACAGGTACCAGTGTGCCGGAGTGCTTCTACGTACGTGCAAAAGAATTAAGAGTTCAAATTCTGGTCAGGTGTTGGCTTAAGCCCATCATCCCTCTGGGGTCAATATAATAAGTACCACTTGATGTGAAGTAAACAGTGGTTGTCCGTTGGAGTGAATGGGCTAACGTGAGAGGAATGTGGACATTCCACAAATGGGCCATCGAGAGAAATGAGCGCTGTTCCCTTGAGCATGGAGACATGCACTTTTGTTATTTTATTTGGTATTTGGCGCCACTTTTTGGAAAGGAGATGCTGCCACGGTGTGGTCATTCGCACACTAACCATACGACCCGGGCGTCGCCGGTTTTGACGGCGGAGCAGTCAAAACCGTGGGCGTGATACTTAAATCCCCTCGCTTTTGTCCAATCGGCAGCATAAATGGGAACCCCGTAATTTTTCGATCGACATGTCACACCTGGTGGGGTTAAGTGTGGGCACTCCCTATGTCTGGCCAGCGTAGAACGATAGGCCACAGATTATCAAGAGGGACTCCTCTAGAGCTGCCTCAAGTAGAGGGCCCTCCTCCAGCAGCGGAGTGAGCCAGCAATTATGAGGTATTTCTCTTTAGCTTGCATTCAACGTTTATCTGAACACGTGACGCTTGTGACGTCGACTCGTGTGCAGACCGTGACTCAGTTATGGACAACATACACGGGACATCATATAGTGGTGAGTGGGTGACTTGGACTGCATTTCATTTTTACGGTTCTTAAAGTGCAGATCGGGTTGTAAAGAGGTTAGTATTTTACTCTACGCTTTTAAGCCCCATTGTTAAAAAGAGACTGCCACACAATCAACATGTGTGGTTTTGTTAGAAAATTTGGAAGTTATCTTCTCAAGTGAATCATCTGCCCAGTAAATCACCACCGTTTTACGGCAGTGACTGATGTAATTCAGTGCCTTTGCAAAAAACAGTTTGTGTGCCTTTGATGTGTTTTAAAAGAATACCTTTGTAAATTTAAAAAAAGGTATAAAGATGCGGTTGAATGTAAAGATTGAACTGTTAAGTGCACATTCTCAAGGGTCAAAAAGGTCAAACATAACAGGGTCGTATGCAGCCGGAAGGCAACGTGGTTTAAATGCCTGAAGGGTACACTTAATGCCTTCATTGATCAGCTTGTTTGACTGTGTGTCTGTGTTTATCTCTCTGAGTCAATACTCACGGGAAAAGAAATCTATTTGATGGGCAACCTTAGGGAACTTTTTGTTGTTACCTATTTGTGTTTTTCTTTTCCCCATTCAACGTTCAATTGAAACGTCAGAAGTCTTAAGCCACTGACTAATACATGCCTCCCCAATTGAGTAATACGTAGGAAAACTTGGAAAAATAAACTTTATATACTTATACCCGTCTTTGTACACACGCGTGTGGGTTTTGTTGAACGTGCGGCTTAAAAAGGCAACGGTGGGCTTGTGCCAAGAGGAAGCTTGTCTTCCCTTGTTGCTGGCTTTCATCGTCTGAAACTCTTTCATCGTCTGAAACTCTTCCACAGGGCTGCTTATGTCAGGAGTGATCCAATGCAAATCTCACCTGCGGTGTGGTGACGCGTCAGCCTGGAATGTGGCGTTATGCACCGCCACCCATGCACCGGACGCACACACAGATGACGGTGACATAGTGGGACTAGAAGGTTTTATTTTCTTGCATCGTCATTTGGCCAGGTGGCACTGTTGTTAGACTCCGTATACAACTTGATTTTTTGGTTGTGACTGTGGTCTCCATAGTTTAAAATTGAGGTTCCTTTGCCAATAACTTCTGGTAACCCCAGCTGGCATATGTTTAACAAGCCTAACTCTGCTTATGGGACCCAGAAGGTCGAAACCCATCCAGAGTTTCCTTGCTTAAACACATGGTGCTGGATAATATCAGTCTGTCAAATGCCCAGCCAAATTGCACTTGTTTTAAGTTACGGCGATGTCTTGTTTTATCATCTTCACAGAAAAAAAATTACACATGGGAACTCAAATATGTTTTTGTTTTTGGAGACGCAGAACGGATTTCTACTTAGGCTGTACACGGCAATGTGGAATTTCCACCGTTGGCTCAAGACCACCAACAAAAAGTGTCACTCCTTTGCTTGTTTGCACAGTGATACCCTTCGACCTATATGTAAACACACCTGTGAGATTGTTAAAAACCTGACTCATGACAGGCGGCTTTTACATCAATGCGGGCAAGCGCCTAGAAATGCAAGCTGAAGCGTATAGCATTTGAAAAATGACTCATTAATATGGGGTGTCACTGCACAAATACAGACAATAAAGGGAGCACTGGAAATGTTCTAGACATGCGGTACGGCTAGTGAAAACCACTGGATTTGGATGGATTATGTTGGAGTAGGCCAACGTGTGCTCTATTTTGCCATTTTGCCATGAATAGTGCCTTGTGTTCAAAGGTAGATCTCGAAACGTAACAAGTGGGGAGCAGTCTCCTGATATTTGTAGGCGTTTTAACATGGACCAAACAAAACCCTCCCTCTGCGATCTAACAAGGCCCACTTTCAACAATGCTATTTGTTACAATGCCTTTTGTATTAAACGTATTTTACTACCGTTTAATTTCTGTTTCATTTAAGTGCTATGCCATACATGTGTAGAAATATCGAAGACTAATGCGGGGCTGCTCTTGCTATTGTTTGGGTAAGCGACATTTCATTTAGTTTGATGATATACATTTGGATTGATTAGATTTGCTCATAATTCTGGAAGGCATCCCAAACAGTGAAATACGGCGTCGTATATAATAGATACGCTTTCATCCCCATCTGCAGTAATTCCAGCTTGTGCCAGGTGTGGTGTACGTTGGAAGTGTGGCCAATAACAACGAACACCTCATGATTTCTCAAATACATGAACATTGCAAGCCTTGGTGTAATTATGAGAGATAAACTAAACTGAATTTGTTTTACCAGGTAAGACCCACTGCAAAGAGTTATTTTTCAGAAGCAACCTGGGCACAAATGATAGCTCAACGAAGTGGATCTAACGTCGACATATATAGCAGCCAAATACTCTAAACGCACGTTGATTTTAAATGTGGATGTAAAAACCGTAGGATCTGGAGAAAAATCCAAACCACCACGGGGAGAACATGCAAACTCGAAATGTACAGCCATCAGGGTCGGGATTGAACCCACGACCTGTACACTAGGCGAGGTAGTTAACATCTCGCTACCATGAGATGTTAAGAGGTAAAAGTATTTTTTTTCGGTGAAGATGATCAAACGAGACATCACAATAACTTAAAACAAGTGCAGTTTAGCTGGGCACATCGCTCAAAGGGACAACGAATAATGGGCAAATCTTGTGATGGAACAGCAGCCATGAGAGACAACACAATGCATCACGTGACACCAGGAGTGGAGGGAGAGTGATCAAATTAGGTCACGTGTGGATGCCCGTTGCACAAGACCTTAGGCATTGGAGACTGGCGAAATAGGAATGAGAATGACTCATCCAGCAGTGGATGATGGTTTTACACGTATATTCTCAGAGGCTATGACAATGGTTTGCTGTTTTCACGTTGAGGTATACATAATGTGGGTTTGTTGCTTCATATTCTCCCCCCTACCACCTATTTACGGCGTCTAGCCATATCGATGTAAACATAATCTGAGAACCACTAGAGCTCCACATTCTGAGAATTTGCCAGTGTGTGTGCTTTTTACCCATGGAGAGAATGGCCCCTGCCATAAGAAAATTGAATTTCCACTCCTGAGGACTGCCAGTGGAAAGAAGGCACAACTCTGCAAATAAAATGTTATATATTTGTTTGTAAACATTGCTATATACTGTACATATATTTAATAATGTTGGGACGATGTAAATACAGCATCCACTGAATCAGCTGCTCACTTGTAAAGGTTAAAGGGTAAAGGCGCAGCCCTGAAATCGCTTGGTCACGTCACTGCCGGCAGAAACGCCTCCACTAGCGGGAGCCCTAGAAAGCTCCATCTAGAGATGATTTTGGCGTACTCTTCCAAAGTCACCAGATTTCTTGGAAGAAGCTGGAAAACCCACGCTCTACCCCACCACGCACGACCTGCTGGTAAACGACATTGATTGTGGCGTGCACATTTATTCTGCTATAGAGGCGGTGCTTTTAAGAATCTTGGCCCGCTAGTTAACTACCACGCCCGCAGTATAGTGTACTAACAATTACGCCGTAGCAACCTTCCCTCTTTTAAATGCCTTACGGCACAGTGTCAATAAATTACGGCGAAATACATTTGCCGCACCTGAGATTTTTGCTTCAATGAGGAATTTCGAGACAGCCAGACACAACAGCAATTTCGCCACAAGTTCGCCCAAAGCCGGGCGGGTCGGGGGCAGACTGCTACGCAGCATCGCGTAGCAGTCTGCCCATTGGAGAAAGTGCTCACCGCAGGCGAGACTGGTTTACTTGAGCAGGGGCCCCCCTGCCTGCCAAGATTACTGCGCGTTTGAACAAATCAGGCAAGTGTGGACAACAGGGCATGGGTGGGTGGGGAGGGCATGTGCAGCACCCCCAAGGCATGATCACAGCACATCAGGAGGGCGGGGAGTGGGGCGTGTACATCTGTGCACACACACACATACACACTTTCGGGGGCGCACACACACGCAGCTTGCCAGTGGGAGGGCTTAGTGATGCTCTGGCCTGCCACCAATATTGACCCACAGCTGTCACCTGACCGTGACAGTTGACATCTGACCCACCGGGTGGCTGAGCCTGCAGTCTCGCCAAAGCTCCTAACTAATCTAGGAGTTTTAAGCCTCTTGTGGATTACCGCGTTGCACAGCGCTGCACAAGTGGCGTTAGCCCTGACGCCAGACATCGCTTGGTTACCTTTTTCATTACGCTTTATGGAACATGGCTAGTGTGGGTGCGGGGTGAGAGGAGGGAGGGGGGGGGGCAGATTATGACAGTGGGTATTGGCTGCGAGCAGGGAACAGTCGGGAATTGATGGGCTCGTCATAATCATTTCTATTAAAGAGGGGTCATGCATTTGTAATCCATTCGGGGAACAAGCTGTTTGGCCTAGTTCACTTCTTGGCGAAGTTGATTTTTTTTGTTAAATTACAGGGGTGCACTGTGTTGACTATAGGACTGCTGCCAGCTTTTTTTGCACTTATTGGCAAAAAATGGGGAAAGAAATTGTCAGGAGGTGATGATTTCACCGCTGGAAATGTCTCTGTGGCTGTATGCCTGACCACTCACTGTTACAGCACTCTAATGACTGGTTCCCTAGGTAGCTTGTGTACCTAGCAACTTGAAGTTTATTGGCTTTTTTGTTGTTGCGAAAACAGCATTGGAGATGTATCCACGCCACCGTGGGCGATCCTGCTGAACTAAAGTCCAGATGGGTTAAGAATGTGCGTATAAAGTAATCATTTCACAATTCTGACAAACCGGAATGAAGTTCAATAGTAAATTTACATTTGAGCTAGGTTCTCAGATGGCTGCAAGAAAATAGCCAAATTCAGCATGAAGTGCAAACTCCCTTAATCTTCTGAGAAGCACTCGGAATATTCGCATTGCGCATTGCGTAGCCGCATGTCGTAATGCCGAGGGTCCCTTTGGCTGTGTGCCCGTTACAAATCTTCCAAGCCAGAGAGAAGTTCCATCACTGCTTTGGGTCGGCTACTCGGATTTTCTTTCTCGCTGCGCTTCTGTTCTCGTGCCTCCTTCTCGAGTCGCGTCCACTCTCCTCACATCTCCTTCCGGGGCATCCTTTCCCTCTCGCCCCCAGTCTCCCTCTCCCCCTGCCGTGGCGCGCTCTCTGGCCGCCCTTGTTTGGGGAGGAGGAAAGATATACGAAATTCACGGAGCGATTGCGCTATCAGCTCATTCCGCCAAGAGTTGGCCTTGCGTTCTCCAATAAATAATTCTCAGACATTCTCCTCCACCGTGTTAGTCACTAATGCCACTGCTACGTGTTATAATGCCACTGCTCAAATGTGTATTGCGTTCTTCGGATGTCAAAGGAACTATTCCTCTCTCGCAGATGCCTTCACATTCAGCACATACTAGAATACCCCAACACTGTCGTCACCAGAGAAGAGTACGTTTAAATAAAAGTGGCTATGCAAGTCCGTTTACATAATATAAAGGATATTTCCTAAAATGTTTGTGTGATGCTTTTCTTCTTTCTGTTCAGCAAGTGTAAATGACGATGGCAGTAACACTTTCTCTCGGTACCAACTCATTCCTAATATCGTACATGTTTTGCGTCATGTCAAACAATATTCTTAGCTATGCACACTTGTATTTAATGCAAGGTTAAAACAAATTTGGATGAACTGACCCGTGTCATAGGAATGTTGAATTTTCACCCTTGGCCCTGGATTATGGTTCACAGTGAAACTGAGTGACATTTTTAACTGTTGAATTTACACAGACATTGCTAGAAAAATCCAAAATCCACGACTTTTTGGTTGTTTGAGGATTGTGGTTTTTCTGTTGTTATCAATCTCACTCACAAGAGATCCCTTTCACGCCCCAGCGCTGCCCAGCCACTGCTTTGCTACCTTCGAAAGTACATGGGATATTGATTGTGATTGAGATTGCTGACTTGATGGCTGTGTGGTCTAGTGGTGACAATGCTGCACCTCTGAGTTTGAGGGCTCAACAAGTGATGTCCAAGAGATTACATGATGGTGACGTCAGGCAGCATTGTGATTGAGCGTGCGCAAGGACCCATGTCCCTTTATATCCCCCAGTATATATTGGGCGCCACGGTGGTGAGATGTTAACTACCTCGCCTGGTGTGTGGGAAGTTGTGGCTTCGACCCTAACCCTGACGCCTGTATATTTGGAGTTTGCGTGTCTCGTTCCTCGTGGTAGCGTGGATTTGTTTCCGGGTCACCCGGTTTTTCTCTCCACATTAATAATCAACACGCGTTTAGAGTGGTTTGGCTGCTATTCATTTCCACATGATGATAAGCCACTCCGTTGAGCTGTGATCTGTGGCCAGGTCGCTTCTGTTAAAGAAAGAGCTATATATATAGCTCAGTGGGCTTTACCTGGTAAATTTCCTTTTTTTAGTAAATGTTAGTTATCTTATTCCCCCCCCCCTTACTTCCCACTCCCCGTATAAACGTTCACGTCCCCCCACTTGTGGTCCCCACGTGGTTGGGGCAGTGAGCCCCCCCTCCCCCCCCCCAGTTCTCACCCCTTCACCAGATACCTGTCTCGTTGAACCCGGAACCAAGCGCCCTCTGTCGGCGCTTGGTACCGGGGGGGGGGCTCGCGTTGAGTTGTAACACCGACGACAACAACAACAGAAAACAAATAATAATAATAAGGGACGTTGAAATACATGGGAGCATTACGTCATCTGTAACATAACGGGGCCGCGGACAATGACGTGTGAGATTTCAGAGGAGTTACGTTTTCGGTTGTACATTTTGTTACGGCCTAATTGTGACGCGTGGCATTTTGTTGTATTATTTATAGATATTTTGTAAAATAGACGCATGCATTCACAAAGCTGTATCTGTTCATTTTATACTGTTGGAGAATCTGAATACATTCCAACACTTGGCATCGCTGCACTTTTGAAATTGCAGTATTTTATAAAATGCACATTAAGTAATGTTGTTCACCATATTGAGGAGCCTCAAATAAATACTAAACGAGATAACGTGTACATGTTTTATTCCGTCGAGTTATGTAATACATTAATTATAGGCACAATATATTCAGAATCTGAAAACAAAATGAAAGTAGCTGACCGTGTATTCACCGGGTAGGCTTCAAAATCTATCTGAATAGTTGATCATATAGTACCGGACCTTCATATATGGTCTTATGGGAAGTTATAACTTATGCATTAAAGCATATGCAGCATATATCTCCTGCACAAGAGGCCAGCCATATACACTATACTGCAAGTGTGCAGGAATGCACATATTTACATAAAAATGTAATTGCCATTGTATATATACTATATATTAGTGCTTTTGGCAAATTAAAAATGGGGAAATACAGACTTATCTATATCTGGAGTTACGTAACATATGCAAGAACATACATTACATCTGTTAATACATTGCACTCTCGCCAGATGTACGCTGTAGTCTGATACTCCTAATAATTAAAACTACAGCCCTTTATGAATCCCCTGATAGATGAAGACACCTACCTATGCTGTGCTGGTAAAAAAAAAAGGTTGTTTGACCATACTTCACCATACTGGTCTGTGCAAAACTTGGGACTGGTTCAAATATCACTCACCACTGTTCGTAGCCACAGGCAGGAATCAAACTCGCGTCGCCGGGTTTATTGCGCGATGTACGAACCGCTGCACCACCGCTGCACCCATCTGAAGCGTAATATAATGGGGGGAGGAAACGTCCTCGGATAAAAAAAAAAAACCTGCTAATGACTCTCCAACCTTTGCTTTATCACGTGTGTGTCTGTGTGTGATAGCATTCCTTTTAATGTGGTATGTGAACCTCATGGAAATGGATATGGCAACAGCAAATGTAATATTGTGATGTCACCACTTCACATTTCAAATGTGTATATTGCTTTTAACAAAAACTTGAAAAAGTTGTACGTTTTAACGCAGTGGTTAGCACGCTGTGCTATAAAGCCAGCGACCCAAGCTCGATGCCCAGTCACGGCTAGCATCAGTGACAAGTGATACCTTCCATTCAACAACCTGCACTGACCAAAATAGGGAAGTATGGTCAACCCCCCCCCCCTTACCACCATACCCACGATGAAAATGAAGTGGTGAGGCCTTCATCCATTGCTGGATTAAGAATGGCTGTAATTTAAATTAATTACACATTCTTGGTTGTTTCGGTAAGGTCACGTAGATAGAAAACAAAAAATAAAAATAATAAATTGAAAATAATAAAAGCAAAAAACCAGAATAAAAATAAAAACTAGTAAAATAAAATGTAAAATAAAAATTAATTGAAAATAATAAAGAACAAAAAGTCACAATTACACATTATTTAAAAGTGCTTGTTCATATTTAAAGCAAGTAATTTGTAATACATTCCATTGGTAAAAAAAAACTTAAAACTGTAAGGAATCTAGTTGCCCTGTAGAGGCACCTCATTTGCAAAGCAGGTTTCTGAATAAGCAAGTTGGTATCATAATTTGTGTAGATATTATTCTCAATGAGTATTGATATTATTATGCTTACCCAGAAAAAGCCTCACTGAGTTATACTGTTCTTTTTTTCATGCGGGTGCTGGCACGTTTTAAATGCAGTGCCACATTTGTATTGTCCGAATGAATTCAACAATATGAGCAAGCCACCAAATCGTACTCAAACTGTGATTGGTATTAGAGGAAGTAGCAGCTGGATAGCAATCAATCCAGCAGTGCATTGGGCTTGGCTGAATATGATGATTACGGCGAGTGCGATGAGATACAAACTATTTGCATCTCCTCCACTGGCTGATAATGGTACTCAGACACAATAACATATTGCCTCTCTGTCTCTCAGAGAACAAATGCAGTCTTTTTACTTGCTCGCCCGTGAGATCAAATGATACTCTGTATAGTGGGGCTATTGTTTGTTGGTATTGGGGCAGAATTTGTCTTAGAAATGACCCTCAATTATCAAGATTGCTGAATTGAGAAGACACAGAGCCTCTTTCTAATAATGAGCAAAATACAGGCTTAATAGAACTACTCAATCAATAAAGTATTAACTTCGACGCAGATGAGAATCCGTTGAAACCAACATTTTATTTTTGCAAGGGAGACCTGCGTTTTGAAAAGTACTACATATGAAACACAAGATCAAGTGAATAATACATTTTTTGTAACAAATTTGAATGACTATAAGGCAATATATATAACATTTTAGATGTAATTGAAACTACGTTGCAGATTAAATAACTCCTCTGTGGTGTAACAGTAAAATAAAAAAAATGGTTTTGCAATCCAGAGGTCGTCAGTTCGATTTGATCTCCTGACGCGTAAGTTGAAACAATGATGGAGTTTTGTTTTTATTCCCCCATCTGTTTCTACCCAGCAGTATAAATGGGTTGCACCACCACAGTTAGTAGATTGTCAGGTCACGTGTGGTGGGGCTTTACATATCTGGCCAATGTGGAAGAGTAGGCAAAATACCCTATCAAGGGACTCTGTAAAGGGCCTAATATTGGTGGCGTGAGAAAGCGAGTGTAGGGCTACACCTTGCCCTTTTAAACACACACGCGCAAAAATCAGGAGTGAAATTTAAACTCTCTGGGATGGAAATAATTAATTATTAATGTACAGGTCAGGTGGCACTGGATACAATATGTGACTCCCACTTGCATGGTTACAAGTTCACATCTCAGCTAATATCAGTCCATTCAGCCCATCACCTGTCCGAGGTTCATACAATAACAACTACCATTTGGGCAATCAACACTGGTGGTCCTATGGCTAGAACGGTCCTTGTCAAAGGAACGTGTAATTTCCACCAATGTCCACAAATGGAGATGAGCACCGCTGAGTTTGTATATCTCTGCTCGTTGTGTATGAGTCGGCATTCAAGGGAAATTGTAAAAGGTCTTCCAAGTAACTCCGGGATGCCATGCAGACCTGTATCAATAGCCATCAATATTCCCCCTGTGGGCAGACGAGCGGGAGCACATGCTCTCTCTTAACAGCATGGGTACACACGAGATGGCCGGCATGCTCCCAAGTACTAAAGCTTAACAATAGATTATCGACAAATGTCTTTATTTGCCAGCAGGAACCGTCAGCGCTGACAGATATCGACTTTTGTGGACAGTGTTTGACGATCACTAGCCATCGGGATTGGCCGTGTTCCGAACGGTCTTAGTTTATATTCGAGAGGCAGAGGAAAAGCACACTGTTTTGCACATTCGCAGGCAGGGTGCAATAAATAGGCTGCGACGGAACGGAACATTTATCGCGCCTGGGATTTGATTCATTGCAAATGCGTCGGGCATTAGTGTTGGATTTCGAGACGAACTTGACCATGAGCGGCGTGCAACGTTTGACGAAACAAAACAAAAAATCACACGCAGGGAGGACATCCTCCCCCCTGCCTCAACGCGAACAGTGCGCTCGCCAGAAATGCGTCTGGGCCAGCTCTGACGCTGCCCCGAGTGCGTTGCTGACACGATAACGAAAAACGATGACTATCTGTCAAGAAATGTGACCGGTGGAGACGCACCGGTTCATTGCACTCGAGAAACAAAAAAAAAAGAATCCAGTCCACGGTGGAATCCGCGTCAAAAGCCCCCACGTCCACCCCGTAGAAGAAAGAAGGAAAAAAACTTTGGCACCGGACCAGGCCCCGACGCTGATTGGCATCAGCTCTGCCCGCTTTCTCATGCACTGATGCGTGGACCTGACATCAAACGAGAAAACTGACGTTGCTTCTCCTCCGGGGATATTAGATTTGTATTTTAAGTCTAATGTGTGGTCAGGTTTTACATTCGACTGTCATGGGTTTTATGAAATGGACATCAGGCAAAACGAGAAAATAATTCAATGAATGACCTCAGATTTGAAGTTCCTTATTAAAACTCCAAATAAGTACTGCTTGTTTTCATCGGCAGCTGTTTGGGAAATGCACACGTGTTATGAAGAAGAGCCATTTCCAAACAATGGCATATTATTCACACATTACTTTTAGAGCAGAGTTATTGGCAAGGCAATTGTCTTCAATTTTTCTTGTTGCATATGCTTATGCGTCACTACCATCGCAGTGTCACAAAAAAATGCTTTGTTTTACATTGGTGACTGGTCGTTCTATGTATAAACTCGTCCTTGCCATACGAATGTGGAAATGCCACCATTGACACACAACTAACAACAGAAAGATGGGGGGGGGGGCATTTTGTTCTGAGGTAAGTGAAGACAGCATCATGAGCATACGTTTAAAAATGTTTTTATATATATCAAAGATTGTCCTTAAATGCTGTGGTTGATTTAGAATTGTTTATGTTCAGAGTGAAATCGTGTTGGTGAAAGGGTGAAGAGGAATTCATTGGTTCTTAACATCACACGTATTCTGTTTTCAAATGCCTCGCTAATGCAGCTTCCAAAGGCCTTCACGGCTTGCACACATGTAAAGATTTTGTCATCACTGCGCTCTAGTTTTGGTTTAAACGTAAGAAAGCATTTGTGGTTCGAGAAACCACATTGAATTCAAGCCCTTATTTTGCATAGTGGGGCAAATGATTATTTAAAGCTAAGAAGATCTTTAGGGTAATGTCCCATTCCAAATTAAATTGAAACGGCTGGTTTTAAATGCTCAATATGCTGTGCTTGAGGTGGCCAGGGTGGCTCAGAGGTCGGAGCGCTGAGCTGGCATCGGTGAGGGCGTTTGTTTGAATGCAGGCAGCCACCTGTGATTAAAGCAGGCCCCCAAGTGTAGTGAGTTGATGGACTCAGCTGAGTTACGAAGGACCGCGCACAAAAACCTACCCAAAACATCACGTTAAATTCGGTACCGCACTTAAACTATTTTATTCTCCAGGTTAGGCCCACTGAGCTATACAGCTCTTTTTTTCAGAAGCGACCTGGCCACAAAGGATAGTTCAAAGAAGTGGCTTATCATGTGGACATTTCTCGCAGCCAAATACTCTCAACACAGGTTTCTAAATGTGGAGGGAAAACGGGAGGACCTGGAGAAAAATCCACGTGACCACAGGGAGAACACGCATTAGTGGACATCTCCCCAAACGTGGCTAAATACAGTTCTGAGAATTAAAATATTAGTTTGTCTGTCATGCAAAAAAAACCTAAAAATCATATGCATAGTACGTGCGAATGTTCTGCCCTCCAATGTGTGTGAATCAGAGGTAGCTCTCTGATATCCACTGCTGTGGACCATTCTCCAACATGAGTTGTTGAACTGCTCTGCCACTGATCAAAAAGGGCACTTTATCTCGTGCGATGACGCCAATTGTATACTTGGGATATAATTTGGGGGACATTACAAGAACGCATTTTGTGGTTAATGACCAGCATGATATCTGTGGCACAGATAAGTTGACACCAACTGACATGATTATATCATGTGCAAACATACTTGAACTAATTGTTGCCTTATTCTTAGCTCTTTCGGTAAAGTCACGTTGAAGGGAAACAATAAAATAATAAAATATATATATAAAACAATAAAAAAAATTCTCACGACGTTTCGACCATAACACAAACGGTCGTCACAGGTGTGTCGGTTTGCATAAATGTATTTATTTTTAAAAGGAGTTTTATTTATTTATATATAAAAAAAAACGTCAGCGCCACGCGCAGCGATTTGGCAGTTTATTTAGAAGGACGAGTCCATCTATGTTCTGAAAAGAGGAGGGGGGAGACGAAAAATTAAAGTATGCTGTCTGAAAGCCACTGTAAGCATGAACAATCAATTAAGACCTGAAATGGTTTATCAAATCTTTCCAATGATTGCTAAGCCAGAATCCATCTTCTCGGTTGAAATTGTCTCTGTGCTTGTATATGTGGATAGCCTAATTTTTGCCTTGTCTACTCTGGCTTGCTTTATACCATAAATTACAGTATGTTGGTGGCAGTTTCGAGAAATACACAAGAACAATGAGGCTATAATGTAATTTACTAACGAGCATTATTTTAATACTGAACATATACACGTGCTGAGTGGCACAGTGACAGGTTATGATGACGGTGACAATAATATTAATTTCAGATTTATTTAAATCAATACAGTACAGCCTTTTGACTTATTTCCCAAACAGTGTCGTAATCCTGTAGAACGCAAAACAAAATATATATGTACAGCGTTAAAACGGTTACTGCCCATGAAACTCAACAACAACAAAAAAAAAACCCTTAGCTAAGGACCACTGCGCAATCTCCACATTGCCCCTATGATTGGTCAAAGGGGGGTGTGGGGAAGAAAAAGTCCGCTTTTGAAATCCGACCTTCATGTTTACGTATATATTTTTTTCTGTTTTTCGTAATCCAGCTTTGAAATTTATCAGTGTCAATAGTTTCAGTTGGTGAACCCCCCTCGCCCACGCCCAGCCCCACACCTTCCGCACATGCAGATCTCCGTGTGTGCATTCACCGGCGGAAGCAAGGCATCTGATATTGCGACCGTGCGCTCATTGATGATTGCGATGCCCCCCCCACCACCACCATCCTGCTGCGGGGTGACGCCGCGCGTGCGAATAAGGAAGCTAGATGCCAAGTCGTGTCATGGGAAAGGGGCTATAAGTGCTAAGCAGACAAAGCACCTGAGCCTCTGGGGCCCTCATGCTGGAACGCATGCCATCACTAATGCCAGCTCATCTTGTTAGCTTCTGCATTTCATCAGGAAGCGCCGTGTGAGCTTCACAGCGAGGTCGCGTGACGGCCAGGTGGCTCAGCTGGCTTAATGCTCTGTGTCAGAGCACTTACGTTTCGCAAGGGACACTGAGATCCAGCGTTGAATTCGAGGCAGTCGCCGCGATTGAACCGGGTTCTCAATCCTGGCGGTGTTGATGGTCTAATCCCAGTAAACAAATGGTGCTAAAAAATAAAGAGATGAAAAAAAAATACATAATTGTTTAGAAAAAAAAATGTTTACTTATTTTTATTTCAAAACATAGCCCAGACAGAGAGAAATATATATATTTGGAAGATTGATATATAGATAACCGTGTTCATAATGCATGCAGCAGCGCCATCTAGTGTTGAGTAAAACACACCCATTGAAGTGAATACATTGGCCACGAGTTGCTGTGGCTCATATTCACCCATATCACATGATACATTATATGTCTTGGGTAGTTTTTGATGTTTAAAATACGTGATGTAATGTATGTATCATGTTAAAGCAACTATTGATTTAATAATCGATGTATCTGTAAACCTGTACATTTTGACATCAAAATGACATTTATTTACTTTCTAACTGGCATCAAAGCTGATGAAGAATTCGAGATTTCTAACTGGCATAAAAAACTGATGAAGATTTAGAGATTTAAAACCCCGCATCTTACAACCTTTCATCTAGCATTTGCAAAATATAATAGCCATGACTGTAATATAGTAGCGCATAAAATTGTAAACAATTTATAGTATCAGCTATTATATCTGAACGAAAAATTACCGTCAGCTTTTTTTTAAGGTTGATATGCATTATCGATACTGCACGTCAGATTCCACCCAGTAATTGTAAGTCTGCGGACGTTTAAACTGCAGCCGTATTTGAAACGATAACATTTGGACCACAACGTTGGTCTCTGGTATGGCCAATACAAAGCGATGCTCCCATCGGGTGCAATATTTTGAGTATTCACGTTGACTGAAATGAGTCTCAGAAGGTTTGTCATTGCTCTTTCTGTGTCCGAACAAAGTGCCAGCTCGTCCGCCCGCCCGCCCGCCCGCCTCTGGGCTGACTCTGTGCGGAGCATGCTAAGTTGTGAAATGTGAACATTGCTTAATGGGAATGTCATGGCAATGCCATGTAATCCTGGCTGTGTCAACTCGTGGACTCCCAGGCAGCTGTTCGTGTTACCCATTGCTGGCATGTGAGCAATTCTATGTTCTAACCCACTATAAGAACATGGCATTTCCACTTCAGGTTCCGGTTTGCAGCCAGTCACGTAAATATCCATGTATGGTTTTTTTTGCATTTAGAAACTGTGACATCATTCATGCAACTGCATCCCACAATGCTGTGCAATTCACAAATATGGAGGACATTAATTTAAGATAATGCAAGCCAAAGTACTTGAAAAAACACACACGTGTGAGGGGACAACACTCTATCCCATACAGATTGGACAGATGTACATTAAGTCTATACTTGCATGGGACCTCCTGGACGTTTCAAAACATTTGCGTGAGCTATCAATCTTCCCCTCTACAGGGCTGGATGACAGGCCATGTACGGAGCCACCACCCTGCAAATTCAAGTGAAGTTTCCCCTTTAGTTTACACTCATTTACATTGCAAACTAAGGAAACATCACTTCAGCTACGTTATACAAGCGATCAACTGACAACTATATGAGCATTGCCACGTCTTCACTTGAGAATAGATGAGTGGTGGTGGTGGTGCTAGGTAGCACTTTGGGGGCCAAAATGAGACATCGTTTTGGGAGGACCCCATTTCAATTAACAATAGCGGAGTGAGATAACAAAGACGATATAGACAGGATATATAAAGTGAGGTAACGGCATGTATGTACGTAGAACTTTTTTTGCACCGTACATAGCCAACCACGCTAAACGGCCGGATGTAGACGTCATCTGGAGAAAATGTTTTATATTCAAGAAGGATGCATGCAAGTTGGAGATGTGAAAGATGAAATAGCTCTTTTTTAACGTTACTGTCATTATTTGTGTACGTTAATTAAGAGTCATAGTTTTGACTGATATTCGAGGCACCTCTATTTTTTCGTGTATCTGGGGCCATTTGAGCTCCGTGCGGCCCTACGAGTTATCTCGGTTCCCGTCTCCCGCGTTCCACACCAGAGACAGCCTTTTTTATGGCTTCGTCTCATTAGTTTCAAAGACAATGCATGCGTTTTCTAAGCATATTTCGTTTGCATGTTTTCCACAAGTATGTCTGTGGCTTATGCAGATTTGATGCCTTGCAATAGATGTCTATTTGGTGTTTGAAACTTCTTAGCATCTATATTTATGCCAGGAAGGGGCTTTACGTAATAATCTTGATTATAGTACTGGCAAAAAGGGTCCCATAGAGATCCCTTGACAAAACAAGACTTAAGTGGAAACATTGTAGGGAGTGATTACAAGACAATAGGTGTGTGTGTGTGTGGATGTCTGTCTGCCCACTCACAAGCACCTCCCTCTGGTAACATATGTAAACACTACCTCGTTATACAATTTCATAAATGAGATGAGCGGTTATGGTGATGGGGGAAGAGAAGAAATGTTAGCTGAAAAAAAACACACAATGATACGGGTTTAGATCAATTTTGTATGCTCGCTTAGTGCAATAAAATACAATGGAGGGCTTTGCATTGGCCACGTTTTCATTTGGCCATAAATAGTACATCTGTGGGTTAATGAAATACAAACTCAACAAAATTGTCAATAGCACTGCCCTGAAAGGAAAACATCAGGGGCTGATGAATAGTTGGAAACTGCTAAGCCCAGCTTGGCATTAGTGTGTTGGGTTTCTATTATTCGTGCTCGCCACACCACCGCCGAAGCATTACCCTGATATCGTGTTGGGTTCGTTTTGAGTGTTCTCTTATTAAGTGCGAGATTTCTATCCCAGTACCCTGGCCCTCTGGTTTCCTCGCACAGGCAGTCTTTAACAACTGGCCTCTAGTCCTCGTCAAGGGACTTCTCGAAAATGAGACGTGAGGTGTCTTGAGGAATTGCTCTTGAAAGAAATAAACTGCCCTTAGAATTTTACAAAATCCAGCAATAACTCTATTCGTAACAAAGCATGTTGAGAGAACATATTCGTGATTTTCAGTTTAGCTTCATACATCTTGCAACTATTTCTTCTTGTATCTTGCAGATAAAATGAACTATACTTGCAATCTAAAGAAGACACTTTTACTGTAAATATATCAGTTTAAGCAAACAGTGGTAACAGCTTGCTCTATTCAATTCGCACTTCAAATGTGATGGAGTAATTAATTAATAACACAGGAATGAAACAACGCTCAATCCTGCATCGGAGTCCGCTCCGTATTACAGCTGAGCAATAACCATAGAGTTACACTTCAACATTTTGATTCCGGTATATTGACACCACAAGGTGCGCGTTTGGTTATAAAAGTGTTGCAATTTAATTTAAAGTGCACTCATGTCGGTCTTATGGACAAAATAATGCATTGCATGCATGCATAATGAACTGCAATTAATTGAATCTACAGTTTATGAGGAGATGGAGTGCTGAAATGAGGTCGTTTCGAGGTGCTGGTTAGATTGTGACATTGAGGGATTGCAGAAGATGGTGGTAGCTCGGGGAGCCCTCCATCTGACAGTGGATCGATAATGGCTGCTGATATTGATAATAATGTGTGTATGTGTATTTTTACAATGTAATAATATAAATGCATTATGACATGCATTCTGACCATACACCTTCAAGTTGCTCGTTTGATTTTGCTAAGACATAACGTACAATGTTTCAAAATATTGGCCTTTTTCTGATACAAAAAAAATCTATTCCATTAATTAAGAACTGTTTTGCAAATAAAAAATATATTTACACATGAAAGCTTACAATAACACGATATCGTTTACTCCATCTGTAGCGTGATGCACTAAAAGTTATTTCTACTTTGCTAATTTCATGCATCACGAAATATTTGACTAAATTGTTTGATTTGCGTGTGTAAAAAAGAAAATGATTTGGGTTCCTCACACGTGGGCATGGCATTTTAGGCACCTCCAGTAGTTTATAAGAACACACTTTTGAACCTGGTGAGCATGTCATACACCTACGACTCTGGAAGACAGTTCTCTCGAATTGGCTGAGTGTACTTTATCGCGTAAAATATAGGTTAAAGCAGATTTAACAATAACCTTGCTGTTAGTTTGCTGAGGGCAAAACACCAGAATGTGGAGTGCTAACTTTAATGTGCTTGAGAGCATGGGGCAACCAGCTAAGCTGTACTTGTAAAAAAAAAGCAGCAGGTGATTTTGATTCAGTTTTTTTTTTATATCCTACATGCGTTCTCTTGTTATGCACATAGCCCATCCCCATGTGAATATTGTTAGCACTATGTTTCACTTAATTAGAGCGTTTCAAACGCACCAATTACAAGGCAGCTTAAAAATAAACTCCACATCAGAAGTTTGGAATACAATATATCGTGTGCATTCTTTTCATATTTAAAAAAATATATATTGTTATGGATTTAATTTCAGGAGCAATGTTTCATGGTTCACATTGGTTGGACGTGCAGATGCATGAATTATCTTTAATTTTTCTAATATATACAGTCTTCAAAAAAAACACACGTTGCAGAGGAAGTTATGCTATCAGGGCAATGATCCAGCACCACAGAGATATGGTGGGTTTGAATCTGGGTTGCAGCCATCCATTATTAAACCAGGTTCTCAAGTGTACAGAGTTAATGGTGGTCTGAGCATGGCCACCAATGACCACAGAAACTAAATAAAAAAAATCAAGATTTTCACTCAATATGGGAAAAATTCTGGCTCTGAGAAAATTATAAAAGAAAACATTGGCTTGGCAGCCATGTGGGGAAGTGTGGTGTCCCAGTGTGTAGATGGGTTGTTATTTGAAGGGATCTCGAGAGTAGTTTGTCGTGTCACCTTCTCTGGGCCTCTTTGCAACAGAAGGTGATGATGCACTGCTCCGTGGGAGTTTTGAATGGATGCTCTGTCTCATGGCATGACACTGATAACACAATTGGAAAGACAAAAAGCGTGGGTGTTATGGAACATATCAGTAACCTTGGATAATGTTGATGGATCTCAGAGAGATGGGGCAACTGTGCCGTAGACGTGTATCTTTGGTTCTTTCGGTAAAGTCACGTAGGTATACAATTAATCACGACGTTTCGGGCGCAACACAAGCGTCAGTCCATCAGGTGGGAAAGCATGGTCTGCTGCTGAGGCAGTCTGCAGCAGACAATGCTTTCCCACCTGATGACGGACGCTTGTGTTGCGCCCGAAACGACGCGATTTATTTTTATTTCATACCTACGTGACTTTACCGAAAGAACCAAAGAGTATGGATTCCTGCAGTCACGAAAGCTTCGAATCAAGATTAGACGTGTATCTGCTGTGCATCAATTTGCCGATATTAATTAATACAGCGAGCGTGGATTTGATTCTCCGATGTTATTTTGGTGTCTGATGTTTCATTCCACATGCCCGAGGAGCTCGTTGACACGCAGCATCACCCCCGAACACCTACGCATAAAACAAACAGCTCGCCAACGTTGTTGTCGTTTTGCCGGTTTGAGTTCGGAGCCACTTTGGCACGTTACACATCGATACCTTGGTCTGTAAACCCATCGAAAGAGCACACGAAAGAAAGCATGCGAGTCACGAATAAAGTCAGGAGCCCTTTGCAGTATATACAGTAGGTAGCGCTTGTATTCATTGGTGGTGCTGAACCCCTTGTGAACAGTTTGCTGAAGTCTCGCAGCCGAGGAAGTTTAATGGTGGTAGAAAATAATGGTGGTAATAATGACAACGAGAAGCCAAACGTTCAACAAATTACACATGCAACAATTAGAAGTTTAAGGTTCTTATTGATGGAGGGAAACTCTAAAATAACGTTGGGTCTTCATTAGACACCTGCCACTTTCCTACTAATTGGGAAACAGGCTAAACAAATTGCAAATCATATATAAGTATATTTGCTCCATTTTGCATCGCATTCTACGCTTTATAATTGAGCGTTGACTCTATTTTATGTAATTGTGCATTAATTCACAGCAGTTTGCTCGACGTTTTAATTGGTAAGGTGTGTGTTTTTAATCGCCTCTGGCGAAGCAGTCATTCCTAGGGTCTGCAAATTTATTTAAAGCTGTGCAGATTAACAAGGTTATTTAGTTGCTATGGTCGGTTGTAGGATTGTTGTTGTGTTCGTATGACTTCACCTCTTCCTCGAGTTCACGTGTGAAGAGTGGTAAGAAAGTTTAGAGTTGACTTTGTGATAAGTTTGTACCAACTTTAACATCATGATTGGAATAATGACTGTGCATCCCACACCCTCTAAAAACATTGTAATACTAGTGCACAAACAAAGCAGTGTTGTCTCATCCTTGACAGCAGATTTCAAATTCAAGTATTGTGGCAGTCAACGATAGGCAGCGATGACTAATGCACTTGTGAATAGAAGAAGATAAAAACGAGTCTCGAACATGTAAATGTATCTGCCAAAGCTGCTGGTTATTATTTCCGTAGTGTTAGTCCTGTCAATGTGAGGAAGTGTGTCACGGCACATGTATGAAGCATTTTTCAGAGTCCCTGAGCGTAGTGGCGAGATGATAGCTCCCTCGCCTAGTATGGATGAGGCCGTGGGTTCGATCCCCGACCCTGATGCCTGTATTTTTGGAGTTTGCATTTTTCTCTCCATGTGGTCGCGTGGATTTTTCTCCGAGGTCCTTCAGTTTGTCCCCTCCACATGTAGAATCAAAGTGCGTTCAGAGTATTTGGCTGCTGTAAAGTCACACACGATAAGCAGCCGCCAAATTCGTTGAGCTATCATTTGCGGCCAGGTCGCTTCTGAAAAAGAGCTGTATATATCAATGAGCCTTAGCTGGTAAAATACCGATCGTTTGGTTTAGTTTTCAGTCTAGCTGGTAAAATACCGATCGTTTGGTTTAGTTTTCAGTCTATCTGGTAAAATACCGATCGTTTGGTTTAGTTTTCAGTCTAGCTGGTAAAATACCGATCGTTTGGTTTAGTTTTCAGTCGAGTTTAAAGGCGCGAGGCAGGCAGTCTGCGTGTGTGCTGCTATGACCACACACATGGCACGGGGTTAGCTGGCCCGGTGCCACGTGGAGCCCTTCCTTCATAGGTGTTCACCCAACGCCTCCTTCACCTTTCAGAAATGCCGAAGTCACCATCTTTCAGTGAACCACAGCGCACACACCACATCAATCCACGTGTGCTGTTGGGTGGGTGTTGTTGTTGAACACACACACAACTTTTGTTCTGCCCCGTCACGTGCCTTTCGGGGTCCGTTCATTTGCACAACGTGTACACCAATGGTCTGTGACCAAGGAACTAATAACGTGTTTGCTCACGGCGTTAGTGCTTTACATTGATAATTTCATTGCAGGGCCACACATAAGCAAAGCATTTGTTTAAGCAAGGAAGCTCTGGACCGGTTTTTCTCCTTCAAAGTCTCATCTGCAGAGTCAGCACATTAATTAAATAAACCATTAATTGGGGCGCCGCAGTGACAAGATGTTAACTCACTTGCCTAGGATACAGGAGGTCGTGGGCTCGACCCCGACCCTGACGCCTGCTGTATATTTGGAGTTTTTCCCTCCACATTAAAAATCAACGCTCGTTTAGTGCATTTCGGCTGCTATAAACTTCCACGTGATTATCCACTTCGTTGAGCTATCATTTGTGGCCAGGTTGCCTCTGACAAAGAGATAGATAGCTCCGTGGGCCCTACCTGGTAAAATAAAACTAGTTTAATGGAAATATTTAGTTTTAAATGTACACGTCCTTTCTTCTCTTCAGGTATATACATACATTTATAGCATGTGTAACACGAACGGTTAAATTACGTCGTAAAATTAATGCATCGTTTATGTTATAAATGCTGTCTAGCACATACTTCCATTGTCAAGGGCCAACGGTTTACTAGGTAAATACGTTGAAAATGAGAATAGATATTCAAGCTCAAAGCAATACAATTTCTAACGAGCAGTGGCTTTAATATATTCCACTGAAGGAAAGAGAGAGACATCAACACATATTACTCTTCTGTTAAATTGTGATAAAAATTTGCGTATCATCACAGCTCAAGTCATAGTTTTCTGCTATACATATATATTTAGCAATCAGGGACATTTCATGGGATTTAATCTATTGGATTTTGTAAGCTCAGCAAGCTTGCAGCCTGGATGGTGCTCAGATGTCAGACCAGGCTGCTGGTTTGTAGTGAACAGAGAGCAGTGTGGGCTTAAATAAATAGTTACACTGCGCTGTGCTCCTTGCCTTCACCAATCCACACTGACCATCGAGGTAAAGGATGGTCAGATGGCCTGCATGCATGCTATAGGGTGTCATCAACCGCAAGTGGATTGACAATTGGGGCTGTGCATGTATATATATTTACAATATAATGTTCAGACTTCATTTGCAACAGGACAAAAGTTTGTCGATTAAGGAGCTCATTCATGCTCACCACACGTCTTAGTCAATTATTTTCCTCCGCCAGATCATGTAGCTTTTGCAATGTCAACACGAGTGAGCCTCAAGTCGACTCCTGCAGTATGCCACCATCTGGCTTCGTCTTGTTTCCAACACATGTCCCTCTTATCGCAACTTCCTCTCGCTGATTACATCTACAACACTTTCCTGCTATGTCCCATTGTGAATCTCGAAGTCGCTTGCCTCGTTCCTCCCTACAACGTTTGCATGCGTTCGACAGGCAGAATGTTATGTTGGAGTTGCTTCGTGAAAGTCCAGCTCTCTATTGCTGTATTGTAGCAGACATGACTCCTGCCTCAAGCACCCATCTCTTAACACTAACGTTAACCCCGTTGCTCTTCCGAAGTGGTTTATTTAGTTTATAGAAAGAAGACGAAAAAAAACCCCACTACGATAAAGCAATAAATCTCTTGACCTCCTTCGAACACAAAAAAAAAACTTCTCTAGTATGCACTCTACTACCTAAATACACAGAGTCCTCCGTGACTTCTACATTCTCATTTCCTGTTGACCCCAATGATTAGGGTTCACGGAAACCGTCTGTAAACCACTGCTATCCCACTTAGTTTTCGGAATTTTAGACTTTGCCGCCCAGCCTTCGACACCTCCAACTTCCACAAGCCGCGATGCACCAGCCACGTTGTCAGCCCACATCCGCATTCAGGGGATGCTACCATGGTGGTGCAATGGTTAGCGCTCTGGATTTGCAATTTAGAGGTCGACGGTTCGATCTCCAGCTTGGCATTTGAAACAACTGGGAACGTTTCTTGAATTTCTCCCCCGCCTACTCCCCTGCTCCCCGACCCCCCCGCTTTTTCATCTCAGAATGGACAACCTTAGATTTAAGCAGGACACAAACCAACAGCAAACCTTTTTTTTCGGGCGAGCAGGATGTTCCAAAAGTCGCACTTGAACAGAGGTGACCTCTGCAAATCCGTGGGCTGAAAATCGTGAAAGCTCCTGGAGGAGATGGAATAACTATGGACGTGATCACATGTGTGTCACCAGCTATTCGATCAAAAGCAGTGGAAATATTTAGCAAATGTTTAAAAAACACATCAAATGCCTCTCTTGGAATAAAAAAAACACATTTGGAAAATACAACAGCAGATACTTATTTTTTCAATCAGTGCAGATAACCTGTCATTATATTTCAGATTTGAATCATAGACTGATGAAGACTAAATAAACAATTTGATAAAACTTATACAACGAAGCATGAAGTTGTGCACGCTGAAAATTGCACTGAGACACAGAGCGAATGGTGCACGATGCAGTGACCAAACAAACCACACGTGTGAAGGAAAAAAAGATCTGACTGTTAAGTGGGCTTCAGTAGGACACGTCACTAGATGTGGTGATATAGCCGATGGCCAAAGTCCGATGATGGAATGACAACCAAAGGAGTGATCCGCTACTGAAAGGATGGCCACTGTGGAGCTGGGAGCTATGGGATCGGCTCATACGCAGGAGCGAGGTGGCTCAAGACATCGCACAATCTTCGGGAACGGTGACAACATTGGGGGGGAGGGGGGGGAGGGGGGGGAGGGGGGGAGGGGGGGGGCCCTTCACTCAGCAGCGGAGAGATAATGCGTACTGCCGGTGGTCTCCTTTTGCACAAGCTTACACGACCCATACTCACGGATTGAATCGACGGCTCCGAGGCTGTGTCTTCAGGGCGGGTCGTGGGAGCAATGGAAAGAGACTGTGGAAGGGCAGTGGTGCGTGTAACTCGTTAGGGAATCTGTTGAAGGGTCAGCGCACACATTAGCTGGTTCGAGGACATTGTTGCATGTCGGCTGGCAAAGTGTTTGCAAACAGTACAGAATGGACATCAGGGCATGTCTGGCTGTGCAAAAAGTGCATTTGTATTATGGATACCTTAAAGAATGCGCACTGCATTTATCAGTCCATCAATGTGCTTATGTCCGCTAAGAGCTTCATGAGACAGGCACCCTTAGAAGCAAGTTTTGACAAGGGAATGCAAGAAAACAAGCGTGTATTGCATCAAGTACCATTCACAGGAATACCTGCGCACTGAGAATATGAAAACATGGACTGGAGTGGGGGTGGGCAGTGGTGGAACGATAAACACGCCACGCTACGAAGCTGGCGACTTGAGTTTAATTCCCGGCCATGGCTACCATCGGGGGTGAGTGACTTGTGAACCGTGCCTCCCGGGACCCCCTTCACCAGCCTGCACTGACCAACGTGGTGAAGTTATGGTCAAACAGCCCCCGTAACTTAGATGGCACGTGGAGGACCTCATCCAGCAGTGGCTTGACAAAGGGCTTTTACATATTGTAATAATTATTATTATCTTTCCATGAAAATCGCATGAAAAGGATCATGCGTAAACATAAATATTCATGATTGGGGAATGAAACGAAATATAACACTGCCACAGAAAAGTTACAATTTACAAAACATACATACATACAAACAAATATCATTTCGTTTGGTGTGGTGATGTATGACAGTAATTCAGCAATTAGGAAGCAATGTTGGCAGGTTATGGAGGGATCATTGTGTACCTGAACCAACCATCCACAAGAATGAGTTGGACAATATGTTGTGGCACACCAAGTAGGTTATTGCTATTGATTTTATTGCTACCTCTTTTTTTAATCTCTCCATGTATTGCATGTTGATTTCCTCTCAGAGTCATTGATTAAATACACCCAGCATAACCTGATTGAAGCAATCCTGAGAAAAGATGAGCTTTCGTGGATATACTAATTATTCCGATATTATTTACATGAAGAAAATTAATTGCTATATTATCTGCATTATAAGGCACCCATGATCGTAAGAAGGACTGCACATTGGCATAATTTTGAAACTAGTTTTTATATATATTGTATCTGTATATATAATCTGGCGAATACAGCGTTACTCCAGAGGGGTGTCGTGCAGAAGATGCTTATGCAGATGCTGCCTTCAAATGGAGATAAATATCTTATGCAAGATTATTGTGAACACCAAGATTAAAACACTCCTTCAAGAAAACAATTTATACTCTGGATTATATAACATGTAACTTTGTCCTTAAAATGCCACGGGGGGGAAAAAAAGTGTGTTTTGCAAACTGGAGAATTTGGTAACATTTTCTAAAGCACCAATTTTTCATTGCTCCAATCACTGACTTGCTTTTAGAAAGAAATCCAAGAAAAATGCAAACGTAAATCCACTCCTCTCGTTTCGGGAGTACTGTCTACTACGAGTACAAATGTGGGTGACAATAGGAGGGGAGAAATGCATTTGTCAGCTTAGCAGACACGAGTGTTCCGGATTTGGGAATTGATCCGATCATGGATCAACGCTTATGTCAGATCTTGTCCGTAGTTGACTGTGCGAGCAACGTTTACAGCTGAGAGTTAATAAATACATGAATATAAAAATAAATGTTAATTATTAAATATGATTGAAATAAATTTCGGCCATTCTCAACAATAATTAAGGCCTTCCCCATGGGTTGGGTATATGTATTTTTAATTTTTTATCATACTTAAAAATGCTGGTGAGTACGGCTTTGTGGAGGAGGAGAGAAGGTTCGGTTCTGATATCACTCTCGTCACTGTTCGCAATGGCTGGGAATAAACTCTGGTCGCCGGATCCCTCGTGCAGCGTGCTCACCACTGCTCCACCAAATTACACTCTTTTCAACATCATTTCGGTTTTCATGTTATCAAAGCTACTATCTCCAGAAGTATTGACCAATTTTCACATCGCAAATCTGTACGGCATAGGCCATTTACTCAATTTAACAAATCATGTTACTTACTCACAACATGTTGCTCTGACCTATTTATATTTATTTTCTCCTGTTATTCCCTAATGCAAGCAAATATATATATTCCTAACCAAAAATATGTTATGAAAAATCTGCAAGGGAGCACAAATGAAGAAAGAAAGGTCTTGCTATGCTTTGAGGATTTCCTAAAAATGAACAGGGCATTTTTATAAAATGCTCACTTAGGCAAGGGCTTGAATATTCTGTAAAAAAATAGATGCAAGTGCCTGTTGAAATTAATTATTTATGAGTCTGTAATTGTGCAGTGTTTGAACAGTTATCAAATTCAGGCCATGACTTAATGATCTAGTCTCAAACTTTTTTTTTTTACTGGGTCTTCCGTGTTGGCTGCACAGAATTGAGAGAGGTACCTGGATTGCCCTTCATTGCAGCCATTTGGCATGATTGAAATATCTGTACTTTCGCAATCTCACGAGTAAAAGCGCCCACGAAAAGAGCCGACACATTTCTTTGAATTCATCTGCTGTTTAAATCAGTAGCAGACTTTGTTTTTTTTTTAAGAAAATGGTCAAAGGTGCAGCCCTGCAATGTCTTGCTTGCACCACTTTCGTGGAAAGGAGCCTGGGTTAGAGAATTATCGAGACGTTGTATTGGGCATGAGTCTTTCACTCTGTCCAGCATCTTGGAAGAGGTGGAAGTTCTCCACACTTTACCCCGCCACCCACGACCTGTTGATTGACTGACTGCCGTGTGCCCATTTAGTGTATACTGCTGTGGGTGCACTGAGGGAATATCGGATGTAGTGCCCATTTTATCAACTGTCGGCGCTTGAAGATCAAAATGGCGACCTCCAGGTGCGCAAAATCTTTAACACCATCACAGTATCCCTCGTAAGTAAGAATTTGTATTTGACCTTACATTTAGGCAGAACTTGAAAATTACATATTCAAACATTTCATATGCTGCTTAAGTTTTGCGTGGTATTGCCTTTTTGAAGCTAATCATCCAACATGATAATCCAATTAAAGCCCCATAATGAATTGGCCCACATTAATTTATACGTAAATTATTTGAGAAGAAAACATCGAGTCTTCTCATTGTGGGACACATCCCCTTGAGAAAAGTGGTAAAATAAAGTAGTTCTGGTTGTTTTAATTTAATTGTCCATGAACTGTAATCTCCTATTTCCCCTGATAATGCACTTTAATTATGAAGTGCAATAGAAAGTGAAAATTAGTCCATTCGTAAGCCTTTCATTTGCGTATTTACAATATAATCGTATCTGTAGTAAACATTACACATAAATATGCATGCAAGGGACATAACGCAATCAGCATTATCGATGCATGTATCTGAATTCATTTTCAATTTATTTTTGGTATGCTTTCTTGTTTGATGTTTATTACAGTTATTGTAAAAGGACATCCACGATTAGAGACAAATGGATGGATTTTCAACACTTGTGAATAGTAAAAAAAAAATACTGATGTGGACAGATTGACAATGATACTGAAAGGGTGCAAATTGGCCTGACAGATTGACACATGCAGCCAGGTATGGGCAACACAGGAACGAGCAAACAGTGGTAGGCAGGCAGGCAGGCAATGTAGACTATTGTGGGATTCACATCATTTGCATTCTATGGATTGAAATGGATAATTCCATGATTCTCTTTGGCACGCAGCTTTCATTTTTTTTTTCCCTGACTTAAAGCTTTCGTGACTGCAGGAATTCATATTCTTTGTGTCTTTCGGTAAAGTCACGTAGATAAAACAATAAAAAAGAAATACCACGACGTTTCGATCGCAACACAAGCATTCATCATCAGGTGTAAAAAAGACGATTGGTTGTGTTGCGATCGAAACGTCGTGATATTTTCATTATTTTTATTCACTTTATTTTCATTTTGATTTATTTTATTGTTATATCTACGTGACTTTATCGAAAGACCCAAATAATTTGATTCATATGTTGTTTTTTTCTGGCTTTATGTGAACGAAAAGACACACATTCGCCATGTTTTCTCATTGAAATAGGTAAATATCATTGTCCTGGTAACAAAAGCAAAGTTTGTGGGGAATAATAGATATTTTCTATACTTTTTAGGCATAAGCAATTACGAAATAACACTGACTACCCACGAACAAAAATTGTGTTACATAGTGTAATTTCCTTTCCATTGGCAACTTTTAATTTAGCAATATAGTTATTACATTTATATACCGTGCATGTTTAAATTAATGCTTATATGATAGTGCACATATCCGTGTGTACATTGCTGTACAATTATTATTACTTACCATTGGATTTGCAAGTGAAGGCTGTTACTATTTATTCATTTAATATAATATTATTCGTTTATAATAATTATACAAATCTAAAGGACCATTGAAATTGAAATATGACACAGTTCTGTATGTGAACAAATAAGTAAATACAAACAGCGCTCATTCTGGGACTCATCAGCGGTGTGAGGCATAGGAAACAATTGCTTCCTATTGTCATGAGTATGGGAAGCAAGTAAGTTTACATCTTTTTTTTGTATCAGGATATATGGAACAGAGTTGCTGCCATGGTGTGTAATGGTTGGCAGCACACTGGACTTATAATCCAGAGGTCACCGGTTCAATTCCACCACCCAGCAGCATAAATGGGTACAGCACAGTTCATCGGCAGGCCGTGTGTGGTTTGGTAAAGTGTGTGGGTCCTCCCACCCCTTCCAAGATGTTTGACCAGCGAGGAGACCAAATAGCTGATAGAGGGACTCTCTAAAGCTCCCTCTATGTATGTCGAACTTCTTTCGCATCTTATGTAGCCAAACATGGTAATCGGAGGTGCGGGGGGAAGGGCAACAAACTAAACACATAAAGCATTTCTAAAGAAATGAGTTTTCAATGTAGAAAGTGGTGGCCCTTCTGTCGGCAGTGGTGAGCAAATAATTGCGGGACTTTACCTCTACCTGTTGTATGGTACAGAAGGTGTGCATTTAATTTGCTATGCTTAATGCACTACTAGAGCACTCAGTGATATTTTTTCCTACTTTAATATTATTTGTCTTCTAAATTTTTAGAGTGCAAGAGTACTTGAAATCAGTGTTGCAAATACTTCTACAAAGTGGGAGTATATTATATTTTTGATTATTTCTTTGTTTTCATGGCATGGGGTATTTCGTGTTTGTTTGACTTGAAAGCTTTTGGATAGGAAAATACAATTAAGTTTACAAATTGTAATGTTAAACACATTCTACATACAGCACTGTGACATTGAGAGTGTTAATCTATGTGCCTGTAGCTACTTTGATTAAATTATTGTATTTCTCTAGCAGAGCTACACTTGCATTGTATGTGTCTTAAACTCACCACATGGGATTTATAAACCCAGAATATACATTATAATCAAATGAGATTCACACCTGCCCAGTGCTGCCTTAATTGCTATTTGTTATCGTAAATAGATTATATCTAATATTGATATTAGCCGATGGTAAATTATATTGACGGAGTGGCAGCCAGAAAAGGAAGTTCATCTGGGAGGATGTACAACAAGGAGATGGAGTGTGACTCCTAGGACGAAACCTGTTGCTCATAGCAGCTCGATTGCTATTTGAAAACAAGATAACATGTAAAAAGTCACAACAACAAAACAATAGGTTTAAATATTTGTTTGGGAGTACAATACAGTGCATATGCATATCATTGCATTGTGTTTCATAATGTTGTGATGTTGCAAGACTCTCATTTGCTGTACGGAGTTAAATCAACCTTTTCCCATTCCGATCACGTACGCATACGTCATCAGTTTTTCTTCCGATTCCGTTCCAATGACGTACACCTAAATATAACAACGTCATCGGTACCAAGGCTCCCACAAGGCCATGCGGGAAGGAGTGTGGCACAGTTTGGCGCCAGCCATCATCGAGTGCGGTCGTGTCGCTACAGTTCTCCGTGGTGAGTGCAACGTCTTTAAAAACAACGGCGCTGCGCCTCTCTGAATAAAATTAATGCTAACCGCGTGCACGTTCCGATATGTGGCGGTGAATGGGACACCACCCTGCAACTTGCAGTACGTCTCGGAATAGGAATGGGTTTCAATGCATTTTACAACTGCAATGCATTTTTTTTGTGAGAGGAGAATGTGCACGCAAATGCAAGCCGAATGCGGATCTGGCAGAGGCGCATGGCACGTTCAAGCCTATAGCCCTTGATGCTGCATTTGGCTGGGTCCTCCAAAAGACAGAACTGCTAGGCACACACCATGTCAATCCACAAAGAAGCTGATACAACCCGAACACAATCGAAAAAAAGCCTCGGTCCCTTTTTCCCGTGGGGCAAATCTTAGGCGAAATGTCACCTATCGAAGTCATCTAGGATGTCGCCAAAACTCCCAACTGTCCTGCCACCTGTCACTGCTCATTATCTTCAGCAAAATCACAATTCCTTCTTGCTGATCCTTAGATATCTAAAAAGTCATTGTTTTGGCTTGGGGGTTGGCGACGGCAGGGGTACTACATCCTAAACTGCACATGGATCGTGTTTTGACACAATGCATCTATATTTATTCCATAGATTCGACTTTCAGCAAATACTTCTAAAAATACACACATGCCCATTGAACAGGCTTCAAGTGAGTATTACTGTGTATCTTTCGCAAGAAATGAAGCAAACCTTTGCAGCCTTGGCAGATACGGAGTGAGCACCCGAAAGCCTTCATTCATTCTGTGACCACTCCTCCTGAAAATTCTCAACTCCCCGCCAACAAAATTGCCTATTTCAGCACTCTCCTCCGCATCCGCATTTACGGACAATCCACGGGCTGCATGCAATGAACAATCTCCGTGCTTCTATGTAACACAATTTTCATAAAGAAAGGTATATGTTCGACATATTTTTCATTTCACAGAAGGGTACGTTTGCGATTTCCACGTATAATTTGCACACAGAGTAACAAATACACCGCTGTAGCCCTTCCAATTTTGTGGGGAAACATAGACAAGGAAAGGGAAGGTCAAAAGAGAGTTGAACAGATATATGTATGCTATTTATACTTTCATTTCCAACTTCATATGCCTTAAATTTTGTATTTAACAACATTTTTTTTGTAAAAAAAAAACTGCAGGTTTGGCAGAAGTAAAACTTTTGTTGAAGACTGAAAACTTTTTAGATTGCACAAAATTGTGTCCTAGAAGCTAACTTTGATGGAAGCATTCCCTTGTTCGGTACAAACACACACATGTGTGTGTTGTTTTATAATCGCGTTCCATCGGTGTCGTTTGCCCAACAGGATAATTTACAGCAGACTGTCTCTTCAGAGTTGCTACTTCACTGACTATATCAGACTATGCATCGTTCAAAGAATGTTCACTAAACTTTGGTTTTATATATATGTCACTATCTGCCAATGTCATAGCCAAATGTACGGTTTTTTTGGGTCACATCGAGTAACCAATGTCATATGCTTGACTTAAAAGGGGAGCTCTTAGTTTTAGTGGTATTGTACCGTTGAGTGCTAGCTGGCTCTTCAGGGGTATGTGGAAAGTATTCGAGGGGAAAACATGCCAAAGTCAGCAAGAAGGGGTGTGGATACGTGAGTGGATACTGTACTTGATTTCGTTAAGTGTCAATAAAAAAATAGCCTCAAGTACGTGCATACAGTATATTACACAACACACGAATTGGAGAACATACGCATGTTAATGCCATCATCTTCCATACGCGCTTGTGCGGCCGTCTGGAACGCTCTTCCTTCTGATATTAGGACAGCTACTGGAGCTATGCACCTTTTAAGTCATCTAGATTGCAAACTCATTTCTTTCGGACTGCTTTTGGTGTTTAGTTTATTGTCGTCATTCCCCCGCACCTCCGTTTAGCACGGCTGGCTACGTGCGGTGTGAAATAAGTGCAACGTGCATTTAAAAAGGATATTTAAATCGAAGCATGGTGGATCATCGATTAGATATGCTGCATTTAGAGAGGTTCCTTTCATATAACATCCAACAGTTCCCGAGCACGCCTGAATGCTGATGAGATACTGTATGTTGAAACTGGTCCTGAGTTTGCTTGTATTAAACCAATGTTGCTGAAATTATGCAACTCCCGGAAGGCCTTTTGGTTGACAGGAAGTGTATAAATAACACTTTGGTCGTTTATGTGGAGAGACAGACATACGTAGATATCAGCTTATTTATTCTGTAACTGGTGTTTCGTTCAATTTGCACTTATATTCCAAATATGATGGATATTTAGTGTATATAGTGATGGTTATTTAGTTATGGTTATATAGTGTATATAAGAATAATCTCTTCGTATTGTTATTTTTTTCGGTTTGACATGAAGTTAATAAAAGCATGTGGAATGTACTACAGTATGACTGCGTATGCGTAGAGTTTGTGGTGTATTGCGTTCCCATACGTTGCAACGTGAGTTCAGTTTTGAAAACTCAGTGCCTGACAAAGGTCTGGGCACATGGAGTTAAACGTCAGGCATCATGCCTGCATGTCGGTTTTGAATATTCATTTCCAGTTCTCGGAAAGGTGGTGTTGAACGTCGGACTTAATGGCGTACAATACGCAGGACAACCTGGAAACACATTAGGGAGAACTATTAAATAAGTTTTAATCATTGTGCTGTGAATTATTATCTTGAGGGGGATTGGGGCGGTAAAACAAACACCACAGCAATGACAGAGAGCACATTTGCATTGTATTACATCTAGGTGATGCTCTTTTCTGTCACACACAGTCGGTCTTGACTGTCTGTTTCTCTTTGCTATGGTAGGCCCTTGTCTATCGTTGTAGTTGTGGCTTTTTTTTGGATTCCGAGAATTTATTACAAACCTTCCTTCTGCAAGGTCATGCCCTGCAGCATGGAGCAACTAAAATATTGATGGAACTGAAATTCACGGTTGGTTGGGTATATAAACGTATGCATTTTTTATACATGGATTATAATCCACGACAATAGATTGTAATTCTTAGCATATAACTTGAAAAAAGTCACTATTTTTTTTTAATCGTATCACTAAAATATTAACTTTTTGTCACAATTCAACTCATGGAGTAATTGGTAATGTAAACTGAACGATTACATGATTCAACATCAGCTATGGTCAATCCACTTCTGGATGATGGCCTCCCCAATGTGGTGCCAACTTTCACGATCCTGCAATCTAATAATCCACGTTAGCATCTCCGACACAAACCACTTTTTTTATTTAAAGCTTTTGTGACTGCAGGGATTCATATTCTTGGTTCTTTCGGTAAAGTCACCACATAGAAGATAATGTTAATGTTTTATATTTTTTATTATTTTATTGTTTCCCTTCTACGTGACTTTACCGAAAGAACCAAGAATACAAACCACTTTCTTTGCTGCCCCTCTTAAGTGGGCCCTACTCTTGGATGCTTCACATTCGTTGCATATTAAAAATGTCGTGATGTAACACATTCGTTATTTATATTAAGCAATGCTTTATAAACTAATTGAAGTTTAACACGTAGGCTTTCACGACCAATATCATCCATAATGTCTTTTTTTGGGTTAGATCGCTATCTAACCCAAAAAAGGCCTCTATAAACGAATTGAAGTTTTCTGTGTGTTTGTGCGTTTTATAGCTAGTTAATGTTTTGTTAAGTGGCCAATTAGTGGATAATTGATTTATAGCTAGTTAATGTTTTGTTAAGTGGCCAATTAGTGGATAATTGATTTATATATTTAAAAAAACATGAAGATAGTAATTGATTTTGTAATTGCTTCAACCTCAGCCACACCTTTCTGTTTCTGGCAAAGATGAGCATTGTGTGAGATTGCAGGATTCCTAGAAGACTGTATGGGCATGACATTTTATTGCACAATTTCCTTTAAAACATAAAACTTCCGTGAGGGAAAGCACCATAACGATAACATACAATCATCTATAAATCAGATGGCTTTCTGCCGCAAGATCTAAAAGATGCTTAAAAATAGTTTACGGGTCTAGAGAACATTTTCCTTTTTGGTCACTGTCACATCGCCACATTTTTTTCTTCCAATTCCCTATGAATGCCTTAATAAGGCATTGCGGTCTTGTCATTAAAAGGTCAATTTACCATGAGAACATGTGATTGATTTACTTCTTTTGGCCATGAAACTGGTACGTAAAATTGTCCAAACACGTCAGTTACACATCGTCACAGGGCCCTTAATCAGAATCTGAATCTTTATTTATCCTGGATAAATCCGTTGAGCTATGAAGCTGTTTTTTTTTTACAGATGTCCAGTAGGGGCGGGTCAGCAAGTTACAACATCAAACAATACAACATGCTTGTTACAACAGACAATGTGGGGTGACAACTCCTGACAACAGCACGTGGAGCGAAACGTCGGACACCGTGTTGGGTAGCATTGGGTAACATTAATAATTACTTTGCCAAGGTGAGATTTCAACGTTATAAATACAGTCCTCATGAATGGCTGCGTATTTACTCCGTGTCTGCTTGTAACAGCCAAACAGTGAAAAAAACCATCAAATCTAGAACATATTGTCCTTCGTAATACTTTGAATTTTGAAATGTGTACATATATATAACAGAACAAACGAAACATACTTTTTATAAACAAAAAATAATTTATCTAAACTTGTTTTCAGTGCATTATAATTATAAAATAAAGTCTTCATTTTACACGAACATAACTTGAGGCCTAATGCACACGCGTTAAACATTCCAGCTGGTCTAGGTTTTTCTCATTAAAATGCACTTTAGGTTGTCCATTAGTCTATAATATATAACCCCAAGGTAAAAGGTCTCAATAGCATCGTTTTAAAAAGTGGATAGACATTCAAGTTTACAAATAAATTCTCTATAAACAGAGACAGAGGAGCAATAGCAATAATATAATTAAAGTTGTCTATTTGAAAATAGCAACTTCATAGAGCAAGAGTTTTACAAATACAATCTTTCCAAGCCCATGAAGAATCCCGACATACTCTTTGAATGGTAATATGAAATACATTGATTTTTATATTCTTGGTTCTTTCGGTAAAGAACCAAGAATATGAACCCCTGCAGTCACGAAAGCTTTAAATCAAAATCATTGATTTTTATTCCTTAAAGGCCCATTTAAACGTCTGTGGGTGGAGATGGAGAGATGAACTCCATCTCTGTGCATCTGCAGGGTGGAATATTGCGTCGTGGAATTCTGAGACAGGTCAGCAGCAGTGGATTAAGCATGGCTGATGACCACAATGAATTGAGCAATCAGTATGTTTGCATTGTGGTTCACCCACGAGTAGAATTACATTTAGAAAAAAAAAAATAAGAGGCACCTTACTTGAAAACTACACGAGGAAACATCGACACGTACATCCCTGTACACTTTTAAGTGTGTTACAATAGTACTGCATATCATTACAGCATCATAAATTAGAGAAACTTTTTTATCCGTGAGACACCACAGGAAGCGGGGCGGGAGTCCAGGGTATAAATTGTTAAGAAAGAAAGAGGAACATGAGAAGGAATCGAGAAGGGAAAGAGTGGGAAATCAGGGGAAAGATGGATAAGGAACACAAAGCCATGACTAAAGGGTCAGAGAAGATGATAATGTATGTTGAACTTCTTTTGCACCATACATAACCAACTGTGCTAATCGGCGGTGCGAGGGAAGGACAGCAAACTAAAGGGGGAAAAAATCATTGTTCTCAAGAAATTAAATTTTAACCTGGATTTAAAAGTGCATTGCTCCAGTGGCTTAATAATATTAGAAGGAAGAGCGTTCCAGACGGCCACAGAAGCGCATCAAGATGGGGAGGAAGAGGCTGCACAAGGGCCCCGACACTGCACGGATTGGCGTCTGTTTTCACAGGAGCTGGGCGATTCAGAGTGGGAGTGGCCACACAGAAGTCGCGTGATTATGGGAGGCTTGAGAAGATTTCGTTAGAATAAATAAAATGATTGTTCAGCCAGGTCCACTTCCGGTTGAAGGTCTCTCCCCCATGCTTTGTCATTCATGAGCCGTGCTTTGCCATATTGCACCATGCTGGTCAGCACGGATTGGTGAATGGTGGCCCAGGAAAAATGCACTATAATTGTTGAAAAAATATCTTCTAATGTTACCCCTAAAAACGTTGGTGAAAGCGTGTCACCTCGTCTGGCACCCCTTTGAAATATTTATTCTGCATCACGTAAAATAATGAAAAGGTAATAATTATGTCCATTATATTAGGTTTCTGCCGAGTTAATGTAGTTGTCACAATCATAACTTAATGTCCTTTTGCAAAATATGATTAAGAGTGCGCAGATGTTTGTACCTCCAAGATTTGATGAATTGCAGCTTTTCACACGCTTAATAAAGTCGACTAAACCTTGATTATAGCTTTTTTTTTAAGTCCACTCTTTGAATATTTGTGCTACATTACCATAACCTTTTGGCAGGTTTTGTTCAAAAGAGATTTCCTGCTGGTCAGCATTGAGGCATTTTAACTATTGCAAGCATGAAGCAAAAGAACACTCTGGAAATGTGATATTTGCGGGTAATTCGTGAGTAATTTTCAGAACAGCGTACACCCTGGCACACAGTGACCTGCTCGTGAAAACAATATTGGAGGAGCTTATTTTTTTCTTTCAATTGGAGAAAGTACAAAAAAAAATATAGAGAAATAGTCAGCGGGCGGTAGGGACATGGGTGGAGTGGTGGGGGGGGGGGGGGAGAATGTACACATGATCACTGGTCATTAACGTTTTAGAACGACCAAGGTCTGAGATAATAACGAAGTATCACTTGGATTCGCACCTTGCACAAGCATAACACAAGCCCCGAAGCGCCAACGGTATTAAGATGGACAATGAAGCAAAAGCAGTGCACGTAGGTTCTGCAGTGGTGCATGCGGATTTAGAATCGGACGCGGTTTTCAAAACGACAACCAACATTGGTCACGTACAATGCGTTAAACGCGTAGAACAAGTCACGTATAGTGACGTCGTTAATTGTTTAAGATTTACTCAGTACTGTACGAGGTTTGAACAATATCCTTTTTAAATCCCCTCCTGTGCCAGATCCAAGGGAGGCGGTGGTATGGGAGGTATAGGTTCTGATTGTTGATAATATATTCACGGGAAAATGATGCGATTATAAAGCTTTCCGAAATGCATTTAAGTTGAACTGGTTCTTTGTGTATGGTAGACCACAGGTTGTGCGAGTCTGTGTAGCTTTACATCGTATTGTGTCACGTGAGCACCGACGTACAAACAGGCTTGCACACACAAACACACGTGCGCACACAAAACGTAGCGATCGCCATGCTTGGACTTTTAAGCAGCAGGGACATGTCATGGACTTGGAACCGATTCAGAGAGCGTTGACACCGGTGTTATCCATGACCGGGAATCAAACGCAGAGTGACTTGCACTGGGAAACCGTTCCTCACTTGCAACCACAGAGCCTCCCACATCGCCTACACAGGCTGCTCGGGAAAGTGCTATTATAAGCGAGCGCCCGTTAAGGTCGGGCGTATGATGCACAAAGTGTGTCCAGCAGCTCGTCCGCGCTACCCTTGTCTCCCCAGTTCTGATGTTTTACACCAGGTACTCGATTAAGACTGAGTCAACCTATGGGAGGCCCAGAGCTGGTTTAGAGAGTCACCAGTGATGTTAGCCACGGCTGGTAATCGAAACTCCAGACCGCCAGGTTCGTAGCGCAGTGTGTGAAAGCAACTATACGAACACTGAACCGCACATGCAGTGTTACCTCGTTATCCGCGAGGGATACGTTCCGGAGATAGCAAATTCCGCGGATAGTGCTATTGTCCCGTGAAAACCACATTTTTTTATTAATTGCCTGAAATAAATATAAAATGTCGTTCTTAAATACGTGCAATTTATCATCACAAAACTGCATTTTTGTAATTAATAAACAAAGTTAAATAAGTCATCACTTTATCTGATCACTTTCTCTATTTTTCTCGATGCAGTCGTATAGAGTTTCAATAAGCGATTCAAGTTCGTGAATGACGAGGGAATGCTGTACACTAACCCATGCACTCACAACACACGTGTACCTGTTCTGTTTAATTGTCCTATTCAGGTCATCAGCCACACACACAAAAAAAGAGCATCGAACTTCAGTGTAGGTATTATGTTGACGGTATTCGTAGCTTCCTTAAAGATTAGTCACCGTTATTCCCAAGATGATTTCATCTATTTACGATCTGCGAGACAGTGCTATAAATCATGATACATGGCCTCCCTCAGACACCAGAATGCACTTCTTCATGGCTATATTTAAAGCCTGCATTGATGCTGACATTGGAATTGGCTAGTGATAGTAGTGTTTACTGATAATTTATGGCAACCTTTAATTACTGTTTCATTCGTGTTTTAATTATTAGAGCAAGCAATTGATGTATCTGTGCTCTGGTTAATTGCTTGTTTAAAATATTTAATCCATTTATCTTGCATTCTTAGACCTTTTTTATTTTATCAATACCATTCACATTAGCAGATCATTGTGCAATCGCAGCTTTCAAGATTTTTAGTAATGCTTAGGGGGAGTGAGCGTGCAACAACATTTTATTTTCCTGTAGTGCCTGCATCAACAATGTGTGTTACTAAATTAATAGTTAAGAAGCAGGTTCAGCGTTTTGTATCGGATATTTCTGCCTCGCTTAATACCATCAGCTGTTAATTATTTAACAGCATTGCTTCAGATATGCTATTAAATACTGAACAGCTGTTAGTGTTGCATCTTGAACAATCCACACTTCGTATTGGTTGCCGCTTTTGATAATGCAATACTTAAACGGTTGGCACGTTGCGTGTGCTTGCTAACCTATGGACCAGGCAACCTGAGTTCAAGACTTCAATCCCCGGCCACAGCTAACATCGGTGGCGAGTGACATCTGAACTGGCCCTGTGTCTCTCCTAGATTGACTCAGACTTAAATTAGCTTCGTGTGCAGTGTGTGCACATCATAATTGGGGAGGCAAATGTGCGATGTTGGTCACACGACCACCCACCCCCCCCCCCTTGTACTATGCAGGCCTTAATAGTTACTCGCTAACCCCATTTGCTCCTACAGTGTATACGAGTGTCGGCGGATAATCGTATTTTTTTCTTTCTGTGCGCGAGTGTGCGTATGTGTTACACAAGCAGAGATGTGCATCGGGGTACACACCTGCTTTTCTTTGATCAGGCCGTTTTATACAAGATAAAAGAGTTTCTGATCAGTGCTGTTCAATGGGTGTTGACCTTTCGTGGACACCCATTCCTTGTGTGATATTTAGAATGATGGTTAATATAAATAAATACATTGACAGCTTTGAAACTACCATGCTCACCAACATATCACTGCAGTCATGAGATAACTGCAATACAATACCATTGTAATTGCTATTATGACCAGTGGCTCAGCCATTATGATTTAGACCTACCCCTGTCATAGAAATGTGGAATTTCCACCACTGCCTCAGAGCTGTAAACAGGAGATTGAGCACTGCCTCAATGCTCATTTGGGCAGGAAGTTGGAGAGTAAACCGACAATATTTACAATTCGAGTGCGAAGTTTCACCAGCAACTACAACAACCACCATCATCAGAGGACAGCCAGAGTTGTGGAGAAATCCTCTTGTTTCGGGCTTCAATAGAGGGATAGAAGTGATGCCAGAATTTTTGAGCCAGGCAGGTGTGAAGATCCGACGGGGGGTATCAATGTATTCATCTAAATTACGATATCGATTGTTGGTTGGGTTAATCACAGTTAATCAAAAAAATCGGTTAACCCCAAATCTGGAAAGCCTTCATCCAGCAGTGGATGGATTATGACTTACGATGAATTTGAGAAACGGACGTTTTTTCCGCAAACCTATAAACAAATGTTTCTCTCTTTTATAAGCAACGCCGGCTATCACATGTTATGGTTTGTGAGTTTGTTTTCTTACTGGAGCCTCCTAATTTTACCCGTCTTATATTGAATATGCTCAATCACACGTTTTGTTATTTATTCTCTAGACGTATTCTCTACATCCTAAATGCACTTTTGGATGTCATTTAATTTAAAACATTTTCAAGTTGATGCTATTACTAAAACGCAGCATAACATTGAAATGACTTTTTTTTATCTTTGGTCAAGGCTGCATGCATAATCTTAATATGCATGATTGACAGTCAGGGCTAACATTGTCCAACTTTTTTTGAAAATCAGTTTTCTCTGTGAGTGCAGGAACAAATATAATTGCACACAATTAATTTTACCTACTCGAAATTGATTTGGGTGTGGGAGGGGAGGAACCACTGAAATAGTTCTCGTTCTCACAACAGGCTATCTCTTTTCAATCACACGAAGAATAATCTTCATGCTTTCACCTGTTGAGATACTCACAAATGGAGAAAAACAACAGCAGCCCGTCATTCCCCACTAAGTGGTAGTGACTTCACCGCAGCGATCATGCCAAGCTCAGTGCACTATACAAACATTCAATCTCCCGCACAACTCACATGTAAACTATCTCAACAGTATACTCTGTTTATAGGTTCTTGGCATTTTGCATTTGAAGTTTCACTCGACTGGTTTAAGCTGCGATGTCTATCCCCAAAATTATGATTTCCCACTCTCATCATATTTACACACAGGCACCTTCAGTTACTTAATTCGTAAATCTTGGCATGAAATATTGGCAAGAACTTCTTAGTGAATGTGATTCCTGTGTGCACACTCTCTGCATTGGACCGGACGTGTAAAATAAGGTTATAGTTAATCAAATGCCACGTGGAACAAGTCCAAGAGCATATGTACCAAGGGAGATGGAGCCATGAAATGAGTTTGTGTGCAGGAAGCTCGGTGGATTGTGACATCGCAAGGTTGTGAGAGTTGTTTGCAGCTTTTGGAGGCCTTCATCCAACAGTGGATTGACCATGGCTGCTGCTGATGATGATGATAATGGGTGGTAATTGGTTCAACATCGCCACGTGAGATGTCAAATTCACCATGGAAAACAAAACAATAAGTGTATTGTTTAATCACGACTCAAAATTGATGGAAGTTCGTCGACTGATGAGGGAAATAAGTTTTCATATTTACGCGATCTAAGCCCCCAAAAAATCTCTGTAATGTAAGGTTTCATTTGGTAAAATGTTAAACATTAAAAAATACAAATTTGCAAATATTAAGTGCAGTTAAAGCAACATTTACCATTGGTTCAAATAAAGTCATGTGGCTTTGATGGGATATTTCAGATCAAGGGTGGTCGCCATTTTAATAGTGCCAGTAATAAATGCATCACCAGCTCACTTTGTGCACGCGCAGCCTAGGAGTAATTTCCTCTTTCTACAATTTTCATTTCTTTTTTCAAATGCTGGCGCTGGTGGGAAATCTTACAAAAGAAAAGGAAGGCATCAAACTGCATGCTTTGCTGGCAAAAAAAAAAACGTGTAATACTAATTACATGAGACAGGATTGCAGGTGAAATACTGTAATATAAATATAATGCTCGCGTGTTCAGGGAATGTTAATCATAAATTACCATCGACTTTTGTTGACAAGTACTTGCCAGACTCATGATGTCAGGCATACCGTGTTTTGTAACAGAGCCCCACGTGCACAAATGATAACATGAAGGTGGTAGAGATTTGTGACGTTTCTGAAGGCTTTCTTGTTATTTTTGGTTTCCATTTCGGGATTTTCACGAGCATCTTTCAGTCTGTAATGAGCACGAGAATCTGACTGCATGCCCATCCATTCTCTAAACACCTTCACGTCAGCCTTACCTAGACTAAGCTACTTTTCCTGAAATATATTCTTGCCTTAATGCATTTCTAATGTGGCCCATTAGTCTTATTTCCCTGTCAATGCAGGGAATTTTACAGGCTTTTTTTGGCACTTGCTACAAACCCCAGGTAGTTTTTTTCCTTCTCCGCACGGTAATATTACTAGGTGAGGTTATCTTGACCAAAGAACATGTCACCGTTTTTGTTAATTAGCGAAGTATATGAGGCTGACTTTGAAAAGGTCAAATTCATTCTCCACTTTACATTGGTATAATATATATTATTATTATTTGCCCGTTGCAGCAAAGCCATTTCACCTCAGGTATCCAACAGTGGTGTCTTTCACAAACAACATCAAATCATCTTTATAATCTTCTCGTAAATGTAAAAAAGAAAAATAATCCAATATGCCATGCAAACACAAGACACTGCATGCTGGCGTTGATATACAATCAACTTAATTTTAACTCCCAAACGTATGAATATTCTTTGGGTCTTTCGATAAAGTCACGTAGATAGGTTCAAAGAAAATAACAAAATACTACGACATTTCCATCGCAACACAAGCGGTCGTCATCAGGAAAAGGGGGTTGGCTTCTAAAGGCAAACTGACAAAGTGAGCTGAGTTAAATAAAGCTTAGGTGGTCTTACCAGTGAATGGTTGTAAGGTCTCAGACAGAAATTGGGCCAGTTTGTAGGTGGGTGAGTCAATGGTGGAGACCATAGGACGAAGGGGTGTACCTTCTTTATTGATTTTTGGTAAGCCATACAATCTGGGTGGTCTAGCAGCAGAGGGTTTAAAGGAAAACCACTTGGTTGGTTCGATTAAAGACGTTTGATCGGTGATGATATTGTTGGTTTTCGAATGGGTGATGATATTGTTGGTTTTCGAATGGGTGATGATATTGTTGGTTTTCGTAACCAGGCGGTTGGTAGGATCTCTTTTAATTTGTGTATAGCTACCATCATTAAGTAGGTCCTGAATTTTATTATTGTATGTGGTTTTGTCTATGATGACCATGGCATTGCCCTTGTCGGCTGAGAAGATGACAATGTCATCTCTCTTTTTTAATTGAGAAAGCTCAACGCGCTCATCCTTACTGATGTTGCTAATCGGTGTCTTTGCCTTTTAGAGAATTGCAGCGATTTCCGATCTTGCCACATCTGCAGTAATGTGTCCAAAAACGCCAACCATCTTTTCCTGATGACAACCGCTTGTGTTGCGATCGAAGCGTCATAGTTTTTTTAAAAATATTTTCTTTGAACCTATCTACGTGACTTTACTGAAAGACCCAAAGAATAAGAATTCCTGCAGTCATGAAAGCTTTAAGTAAAAAAGTATGAATGTTTATAGGGCACATTTGAGCTGCATTAGAAAAAAAGTGTTTGTTGTATTTTTCATCAACTTTCATGCAATGTTCAAAATTCACGGTTGTGTTGAAAAATATGGGGCTAGCCAATCGCGCGAAAACACGATCGCGAATTTAATTGTGCAGCCACAATTTCCAAAAATGCTTCGTAATCTAGCCTTTGTAATGGATGAACCACACAGGTTTGCACATGCAAGTAAACATTAAGTAGATGTTCCAGCAAGAAAACTGACACGTTTTTAATTAGTTTCTGTTATTCTTTGAAGAGTCGAACAAGGTTTGGTTGAAACGCAAATAAATGTGTTTTTAAGTGATATATTTGATTTGTTAGTATCACAGTCTAAATTTAGCAAAAACAAATTAAAATTGCATAACATTTATCGTCTGCATAGTGTTCAGATCCGATATTCAAAGCGCGTGTCCAACCATCGCGCAGGAAGAAATCAAACTTTTCTTTCAGCTTCTGTCCTTGCACAGCTCGACTTTGGAATTCCCTCCATTCAACCTTTTTACCAAGTTCCTACAATCTTGCTGAATTAGTGCCGCTTGTTTCTGGTTACTTGGCGTTCCCGACATGTGGACCTTTGCTCACCAACTTCGATGGAAAAAAGCTGAAACATGTTTTTTTTTTATGTACGTATATACTCTTTATTCATACTCTTTGGGTTTTTTTCGGTGAAGTCACATAGGTAAAATAAAATAAATGAAAACAACTCAATTAAATCACGACGTTTCGGAGGCAACACAAGCTTGCGTCTTCAGGTGGAACAGTCACAGCAAAATAGCTGTATCAATCTAGAAATACTCTTTATTGTTATTGTATTGTTATTAAGTTCACGTAATTTTCCTGGTCATTACTTGAATTCTCACTTGTGGCTGGAAACGTTCGTACTGCAAAAAAACTAAAAAAATTGCGTCAATTTCCAGATCCTAAACATCGCTTGGAGCAAACCTCCTCAGATGAACAATAACGCTGAAACTCAGCGCGCGAAACTGACACCACGAATCTTTCACTTCACACCGACATCTTTCCACCGGCGCAAGACGACTAAGCCGCGGGTTTTGAGAGGCCTTTTCTCAAAGTGTTTTGGGAAAACAGCTTAGCAGGTGCATATACGTTGCGCTGACGGACGGTTTGCGTGCGCGATGACAGCCGCAGAAAATACCTCCGTGGTGTCCCGCCCCTTTGGGGGGAAGGTTGGCGGTCCTCACAATGACCCACGCACCGCCAGAGAGAGGCATTGGCTCTCCGCGAGCTGCCTTCGCAGGAACTGCCCGTGGACAATGTGTGCATTAAGGTATCGGCGTACCGCGTGTCACAGAGCCCTCAATATCGGGTTTGGGCTTTTTTTTGAAAAGTTTTATTGGAAAGGCGAATGGAAAATGGAGCTCTATGGAAACAACCATTCATAAGAGGGAGATCGCATTCTAGAGTATAATTAACCGGGGATCATCTTTGATCTTTTTGCCCGACTGCATTTGCTGACAGGTTGAGCAGAAACTGCATGCATGCTGCGGGTCCATGCAGGCTGCATTCCATGCCTTCTATTCCATGAAAATAATTACTTGAGATGTTTGCTGGTCACATATCATCGCAGCTGCTGGTTGTTTTTATCCAGCGAAATTGGCCCGTTTCATTTGTTTTGATACCCGAGCACACCTGAATGAACGTGCACTTATGTGCACACACAAACAGATATGCACACATATATACTACATGTGGACAGCCATAAAAATGCAATACCTGGGCATGCATATCGATGAAACACAACTAATCTATCGTTTTTTGTGAGTATTATCTGAACCAGTTCTGGCCTTCCCCTTGGTTGACTTCTGATGTATGCACACGCCAGTATTTTTTCAATTAAACGTTAATTGCTGCCATTACTCTTCACGAAACGGTGGCAGGACTTGGCATGCATGTGCCACCCTGGGATGTGGCAGTGTATCAGTTAGTGTAGCGGTTAGCGCGCTGAGCTACGAACCCAACTAAACGAGTTCGGTTCCTGCTCACGGCCAACACCAGTGGTGATTATCTGAACCGGTCCTGGGCCTCCTCTACGTCGACTCAGCCTCAAATGAGTATCTAGTGCGGTGGGTAAACATTGCCACGCGGGAGACAAAGGCGGCCGGGCGTGGTGCTGCCCACCCACTACATCATGTGCCGTGCTGGCCTTCATAATTGCTCGCTAACAGCACTTGCCCCAACAGTCTGTTCAGACTATACGGGGGATCCTTGTCTTTGTTGAAATCAATGTAAATACTGCACACTGTATACTGAAATTTGAGGCAGCTTGAGTCTTGGTAAAAAAACAAAACAAAAATCCACCCGCAAAATGGGAAACTTTTTTAGAAGTGCCTTCATTTTTTTATTTGGCAGTTATACAAAAAAATAAGTGAATGTTTGTTTGAGTTTTACGTACAGTATATACCAGCGCCTAGGAGACAGATTTGCCCACTTTTTATTGGCATTCGTATCACAACCACAGACAAATGGTCTGGTTCAGTAAAATTAAGAAAAGTTTGTCGTATTTAGCCTACGACTTAAAAGCAATTTAGAACTTTGCCACTAATCTACTTGTGGGCCATCATTTTATTTTTGGGTCGGAAATTAAACAATGGTGGTGTTATATTTTTTTCATTTTTTAAGCAAACTATAAGCCAATATTCAACTGTCTAATCCTTTCAGGACACCATTACAATTTATATCAGCGACTTGGCCACAATAATATGTACGTGCACAATTAAGCATGTTTAATTCTGTATATTTTCTTGTTCAACTTTCTCCAGTCACTTTTTTTCCAAAGTTAATTACGACGGTAATAAAAACTGTGCAAGCGGGAAAAAAGGGACAAAAATAGAACGCAATACAAACGAGAAAATAAAAATGAGAGCAAAAAAAGAAAAATGGGCGCTCGAGGTGAATTGCAAACTCTAACTTTGACAACTCATATAATTGCGAGATAGATAAATTATTAAATTGCGTTTGTCCATCGGGTTCTTGTAGTCTCTCCGCAGGCAAACGCAGATTTTTTTTTTCCTATTATTTTTACCGATTCGCTCACCCAATTGTTGCCATCAAACCGCGCTCTGGGACGAGATATTGACTGTGTGACGTGAAATATGAATATCCCAATGATGATTGTGTACGTGTGTTGAACTTCTTTCGCACTCTACGTAGCCAACCGTGCTGATTGGAGGTGCGGGTTGAGTCCATGAATGCCCAGGTCGCTGACAACACCGACCGAGCAAGATCGCCAGATTTTAGAGCGGCTACGTTGAAGCTGTTGCAGTAAGGCTTTCAGATTATTTTAGATAGACGAATTGGAAAACGGGTACACCTTCATCACGCGCTGTCATTGTGTTAACGGCGAGCAACACACTCGGCTTGCAATGCGAAGGCCTTCAGTTCAATGCAACCTCCTGGCGTGACGGTGGAGTCGATCTAGCAAGTTCGTCAACCGCTTCCACCTTTGTCCACCCAGCAGTGTAAGCAGGTTCACCAGAGCGCGTCGATTAGCAGGCCCCATGTGTCGATGTAAAGTGTGGGTACTCACACCTCCTCTGAGATGTCTGGCCAGCGTGGAAGAGCAAGCCAACGTTACCTTCTGAGAGGGGCTCCGGATATCTCCCGTTCGTGGAAGCCCTTCAGCCAGTCGTGGAGTCGGCAAGCAGCGCTGCACCGTTACCCCGACGCATTGCTCACTGGCACCTCCGATTATCAAGGTTTGGCTATGTACGGACGCGAAATAAGTCCAACATACTCCCATAGCTTAATGCTTCCAAGGCAATGGGGCTTCTACAAACTTACAAAAATACAGGAGGCGGTCGGCAGTATGAACGTTGTATGTACGTGTTTTTTTTTTTCCCCCCACACCATATGTAACCAACCGTGCGCGGTAAGGACGTCAGACTAAATACAAAAAGCAGAAATTAAATTTCGATTTAAAGCTTTCGTGACTGCAATGATTCATCTTCTTTGGTTCTTTCGGTAAAGTCACGTAGAATGAGAATAAAATAATAAATTGATAAAATAAAATAACACAATAATATGCTCACGTGTTGTGGCCGAAACGTCGTGAGAATATTATTGTGTTATTTTATCAATTTATTATTTTATTCTCATTCTACGTGACTTTACCGAAAGAACCAAAGAAGAAGCAGAAATTAGTTCCAGTCTCGATTTAAAAGTGCACAGATCCGGTGGCTTCCTAATAGTGAGACTGACTTCAGGGAAGGTGAGGCTTTGTGTTCAAGTGTGTGTTTCGTAGTCTACACATTTTACACCGTTGTAAATTCGTTTACATATATGGCATCACCATTGTTGACCCAGCATGTGTGTTGTTTTTGAGCGTACGCATTTATTGAACACAAATACGCATTACACACGCGCAGTGTACATACATCGGTACATAATGTACCAATAAGTATAAATAAACATCAGATGTATGCATACATACTGAGTTATTATTATTCACTACATTTGTTATTCATGTCATACCCATTGCGGAAGGCTTTTAGCAAAGTGCTGTGTTTCACGAACACAGTCTCCCAGCAAGGAGATTGTGGTTAAGTTGTTTTATGTTAAGTTAAGGGACATGTTTTTCCAATTTTTGAAAATTTGCACCATGACGCCAGAACTCACAGGCCTGCTCTTCATTGAATACTATCACGGGGGGGGGGGGGGGCTGTGATGTATGCTGTGAATCAGGAAGGTGCGCGCCGTTGCTTAATTCACAACTTTTGCAGCATTCGCCAGGATAGCAGCTGGGCTCGAATCGTTGACCTGTGCGGCAAAACTCGCTCATGTTCTGCCACGCCACTGCCCACATAATATGCACACGGGTGAACCGATACACAAATGAATGAATTAGTATTGATTAAGCGTATGATGCATGCTTATCTTTGCATCTGCAAGACCTGTTTTCCAATAAGTACGCGTTGTATGTTATTGGTTCACATTATCCCTGTAGCCCATAGAGGCAAAATAATGCATTACAGAGAGGTCTGAGGGTTGACAATTCATTGGATCTTGTGTGTAGAGCGTGCACATTCATAAATGAATAACCCATATAGCCGTGAAGATTTACTAATAACCGTTTTTTTATGATGTTAAGAAATGATCGGTCATGTCATTTAATTTATCGGTGATGAGACATGAAAATAGCACTATTGTATTCTGTTCAGTAATGAAATGTAATGATGCGTTTTCAATTCGTGTGCCCCCCACCCCCGCACAACAAATTGATGCAATGGTCGAGTGAACCTTTGGCCGTGACATTTGTTTTGCTCGTAATGTATCTTTGCATCGTTCTTCATTGAGTCCCCTTATCATTTGCGATTGTTAATTTTAAAAAGCGTGTTGTAATGACCATTCCATCAGAAAATCTGATGTGGATAATATTTTCTACATTTATATATGCGTGTGTCATTTACACCATTTGTATTTATTTCACATAATTGATATTTGTATCGTTTATATCGCAATGATTACTACTCTGACCTATCTGAAACGGAAACAAACAATGAGCAGGTTGGGGTATGCTTTCAGAAAACGAAATGTGAAGCGATGGAAATCAGCTCTTGTGCAGGAACCAGACGGATTTGTTATTGCATCAGAAATACCGCGGGAGTTGGGAATAGATCATGCAGCAGTGGACAAAGCATAACGGTGATTCCAATAAATATATTAAGTTAATATTCACAGGAGGTAGAGTATCCCAATGCAAGCAATGAAAAAATCACGTGTGTGTGTGTGTGTTTTAATAGCATATACTTTAAACAGATTTCACTCGCTGTATATGAAAAAAAAACGTAGCTCTTGGAAGTCATCTAGAGAATGGTCATACAACATTTGTAGAATAATAACTTTCGTCGAGGTGAAAACAAAATGTAATTGTATCCCCACACTTATATTCGTGGGACACTGAGTTTCCCTCCAGCGCGTTGGTGACCACTTAGGCATGCTGTGTTGCCGTTCAAGCCACATCCACGTCGCAAGGGCCAGCCCCCTCATCAGACAAGTGCCTGTTGCTCTTCCAAGTCAGTGGGTGCTCTAACTCAGAAGCCATAATCGTGCGATTTAATAACGGCAAAGAATAATACACGAGGGAACCATTAGGAACGAACGTCGCCGTTGTCTGAAGAACAACGTCAATTGAGATGCATTGCAGGGCTGTTCGTGCAGGTGATGTCGGTTTCGAATGCTGCTGCGGGCTTAACAAGTCACATTGCGGAGCTACGGCCATGCCCAGCGTTCATTCCACACGCATAGATGTGGTTGCAGCGGCAGAGGCTCCAACACCGCCTTGAACTGGTTCTTTTTTTTTCCATGGGAAGTAAGGAAAAGGGCAACAGTGTGCCCTTTCTGAACACAAATTGCTTGGCACAAGAAAATGTCACGGAAAAGTCGTAAGTAATAAGAGGCTTGGGAACTTGTCCACAATGGAGCGTACTTTTTTTTTTCTTGCGCTCATGCCCGGATAATTTCTAAAGTAACACACAGGCGAGTTTTGGTGGTAGTGGTGGTGTGGCAGGATACGGAAGGCGGAGAGAGGAGGGGTGTGTCGTGACTTTTTTAAATTAAAACTCTGCTGGATTTATACGGACTCGCATGAGATATATTAGACGCGCGAGTCCCGCCAACATTGTCGTCTGATGCCCATGAAGCCAGCCAGAAAAACAAGAGAGTGAGTTTTTACCCCCCCCCCCCTCCCTAAGCAAAATGCAAGGAATGTCGCGTGGGTTCAATCATAAAGTTGGCTTTCGCATCCAATACAAATCTAAGCACTATTTTGTTTTCTCGTCAAAACTGCCCCCTTCTGCTTGATTTTTTTAAAGGAATTAACAGTGTGCAGGTAATCGTTCACCTTGTGTACACGTACAGTATATATTTACATTCAAACGTATTCATCAAATCAATTAATACCCAAGACTATCATGGAAGAGGAGACCAAAAGCCTCCTGGATGTGGATTTTTAGAGCTCCCGTTGCAGAGGCCTCCACAAGCAGTGACATGGACAAGTAATTGCAGGGTGGCTCCTGTACTTATATTCAATACCTTTAGGCTATACAAATATTATACATGTTATACTTTTTTTCTGAATTTGCGCACCAGGTTTGAAATGTGTTTTCGTCAGGTTCCTGTTAAAATGCAGTGACTTATTGCGTTATGAAATTACCAATACTTATTTTTTTCTGCCTTGTAGTTCATTATTCAGATTGTATTTTTTGTCAAAAAAATGTTGTCACTAAATAAATTGCAGCCCTTTCACTGACATGTGTTTCAAATGAAATCTCAAAAGTCCTGCGTGTGCACGTGACCACTTTGCCATGTTTATGAAAATGTGCCCAGCTTTACATGTCCCATCCATTGCTTTGGATCATCCGTTTGGTCTATAATTCGTGAAAAATAATCAAACCAAGAAAGGCCACAAGTACATTTCAGATGCTTGCAGACGCCAGTATATTTTTTTAAAACGTTCATTGCTGCCATTACTCTTCACGAAACGGTGGCAGGACTTGGCATGCATGTGCCACCCTGGGACGTGGCAGCGTAGCGGTAGTGTCGCCGGTAGCGCGCTGAACTACGAACCCGGCGAACCGAGTTCGATTCCCGCTCACGGCCAACACCAGTGGTGATTATCTGAACCGGCCCTGGTTCAGAAGGAGTGTGTAAATATCGCCACTGGGGAGATAAAGGCGGCCGGCCGTGGTGCTGGCCACCCACCCCATTCGTTAGCCGTGCCAGCCTTCATAGGGGCTTGCTAGCAGCACTTGCTCCTACAGCCTGTCAAGCCTTTACGGGGATCTTTGCCTTTGCTTTTTTTGTATCTTTTCTACCGAAAACATAACAGTGGTTTACAACAGCTGCCATTGTTCGGTGGGGGGTTTTGATGAATGACAATAACCTTCCCACAACAATGGTGGTAATTATATGGCACGCAAATCACGTACTGCTCAAAACATCATGTGTGCAGGGTTTTGAACGTGGCCCAAAAGGGATGAATCGGCATTTGTGTATTGGACCAGACTACCGCAATAGTTCATCACTGTCAAATGTTATTGAAACATATATGCATATATATGAACTCGAGCGAGTGTGTGTGTGTCGGTCGCATATTGGTTACTGCACTGTTGGTGAAATGGGTTTCGTTTTTGACAAAGCGCTTGTGATCTGAATCTGTCCTGGGGTTTCCTTCGCTAGGCTCAGCCTAAAATGAGTAAGTGGAATTATGGTCTTTTTCGGCTATTATTTTTACGAACGCCTAAATATAGCCACTTAACACCATTCTCCCCAACAGATTGTTGCGTGCCGTCTGCTGATACAGTATTCCTTCGTTATTCACGATGTTTGCTATCCAGGATTTTGTTTTTTTTTGCGAATAACATCTGGAATTATACTGAACTGCATCGAGAGAGAAACGAGAAGAGATAAAGTGATGAGAGGGAGAGTTATGAGATACAGAGATGAGAAAGAGATAGAGAGAGAAAACGTCTCGAAGCTTTAGAAGCATCCGCAGACGTTGCATGTATGATATTCGTAGACAAATATCATTATCCGCAACATTTGCTATTCACGAGCTTCTCCGGGATGTATCTCTCGCGAAAAATTGGTTGATACCGTGCAGATCTTAACTAGGGGTGGTTAGATCCTCCTTTGACTGCAACTCCAACGTTAGTCTTGCCCACAAGCCATCAACCCTTCTAAGTGGCATGCCTTGCCCAAGACCAGCTATTGTTTTTAACAGTATAAATTATCCACTTTTTTACCTCTGGAAGTTATCTCATAAATTGTATTTTAATTTAGTCAAATGTAATTCATGAAATGCCTTTTCACGTATGACGTAATTTGTTCGTGTAATGATACAGTTCATAACATGTGCACTGCATTAAATGCATTATTATTCAGTGTATGCAGTGCACTGTGTACATTGTGCATGGTGTTTTCATTTAGTGCCATTTGTATATCATCCTCAAGAAAATTGGTCCTTCCATATATCATTACATTCTTATCCAGATATAATCGGTACTAATCATGTATTTGTCCAGGAGAACCTCATGGGAATGTTTTGTCTAGTTAATCCTCTATATATTACCAACTGCCCCATGCTTGATTGCTTGACATATATATGTACAGAGCAGGAACATTTGATCGCTCACACGAATTGTGCGAAAACTAATTTTTGATTGTCGGCTTTACCTCCGACTGCGAGATGGCATTTTCAGTGTTCGCAGTTCACAATGGAGGGAGCGAATTTTTTTTGGTGGTTGACAAAGCTGTGTTAAGTCGTTTAATGCTAGAAAAGAGAGGTTGCACCCAAAACGTCGTGATTTTATTTAGTAATTTCATTTTATTTTATTATTTTCATTTTTTTACATTTTTCATCTACTTGACTTTACTGAAAGAACCAAAGAGTATGCATCCTTGCAGTCACGAAAACTTAAAATCTAGAAAAGAGAGGTTGACAACTCTTATCTTGCTAACAAAGGAAGTCCACCATGGTTTGCAATTACATTTCAAAGCAGTGTGAACTTTGGGCCTACGTGGCAACTGGTAACCTCTGGGCTTTTACTACACACTCTTTAGATGCAGTTTATCTTGTTAGGCTTCAAGTAGTTTCCATCATCCTGAAAGCTTTACAACAACAAAAAAAACCCCAAAACAAATACCTACAATATATTATTCAATGTCACCTCACTGCTGGCTGGCCTTTTACCACGTGCTTCTTCTTTGCTGGGCACATTCTCTGGCACGGAACAAGACGCACCACAGGTCCCTTCATCCTTGCGTCTGTCGATGCTTGAGCTGTCTCCCGTGTCACCTCTACCTCTCTGGTTTGACATTGTGGCTCAGCGGGGCTCTATGCTCAGATTAGTGCACGCTGATTAATTTCCCGTCGCTCGGTCATGTTTTTATTGATCATTACCGATGCATTATGTAACCCGCACGCATTTTTTGTTATGGTTATCTTGCTATATTAGTAGTGCACATTTAAACAAGTGTAGGCGTTTTCATTGTTTGTTTTATTAGTCGTAATAATGATGTCTGTAAAAACAAAATCTACTGCTGTATTAAGTGGAATACATAGTATCCTCTGAAATTGTAAAAGCTGTCAATATTTTGTATAGTATATATGGAATAAATGTATTGTAATCCGCACGCATTCTATGGAATATATATACACACGCACACAAATGTTGAACAAATATAATTATCATTGGGGCTCCTGCTGTGACAAATGCCGGCATATTTTATTTTTATCCAGCGATTAGTAAATAACGGTCATGCCCTTTTAAAGGCGCATGCCCCTGGTACCGGTTGTTAAAAGGCGGGGGGGGGGGGGACAAAAGAATATGAGCCTCTGTATGTTCTAGCGCAAATTAGACGTGACATTTCATAGATTTTGGCTTCTTACGGTGGTTTCTTGGCTGACCCAAAACAAACAAAAATGATGAATGGCCCAAAAATAGCGCACTTCAGAGCTGAGCCTCATCGATTGGCTGGTGAAAACATGACGGAAAGGCCGCGCACGCTGGAAGCACGCCTCCACAAGTCCCCAGAGGAATGCCGCACAAGCAGTAAACATTTTTGAGATCACCCATTCCACTTGCCTGCACTCTATTGGCAAGGCTTGATTAAAATTTGTCGCCTGTCACTGCAGTTGCGCTCACTGCGTATTACATGAAGCTTGATGATGGTGATGTTGCACGTTATGTGGTGGGTATACGATTTGTATACGATTTGTGTAGGGAAATAACCGCATGAGCTGCTGTATCGTGTTTGCATTTTTAGGATTTTTTTTAAATGCTGCTAAATAAAAATCCACCACTGCATGCGTAATGTTAACCCTCTAAACAATACCAAATGCTTATTTTTTGTGTGTTTCCTGTTCAAAAATGATTCATCCAATACAATCCAAAGTGGCTCAGCCGATCACTCCTCCAGGGCCGATAAAATTACTACCACTTTGTGTAAAGGTAGTTGAGCACTGCCCCACTGTAAGTTTGAGTAAGAAATCACTGACAGTTTCTTAACTTTGAAGTTTACGCTATTTCTCATGCACATTTCGTATTTTTTTTTATTTTATAGTAAAAAAAAATACTAAGCTACTATATTATGCAATACACCACGAGGTTAACTTAATGGAATAATATTTATATGTTAAATGTGGGTGGGGTTTAGTTTTATTCATGGTGCGTAATATAACTTATCTAACAATATAGCACACACAACACAATGGTGGAGTGGATATTATGTAAATATTTGTAATTGTTCACGCTTCCTTGTACGGAAACTGAGTTTTAGATATTTGATGTTGCATCGTGTTATCAAGTTATGTGTATCCAATAAGCCATATTTGGTTGAAATACATGAGACGTATCTGAAGACTTTCTCTTGTTAATATGAAGAAAAACATGGTTTTCACTAAATTTTATGGAGATTGTACCATGAGACAAAACATCTATTCGGTACTCCAGCTGAGCAATGGATTATCTCATGTTTGCGAACGGTCTGGAGAAGCAGATACGACGTAACTACTTCAAATGATTCTACATTCTTTTACAAATCATGACCTCACATTGCAATAGGTAATAATGAAAAACGCTTCCTCCGATAACCTTTGAATCGCTTCCTACGCCGTCATATTCGCAGCATAAATTGATTTGCCAACATTGTCATGTGAATTCCCTCTGTCCACCCTAAAATATTGAAGGAATGCAATTAATGACCTTTAGAGATATGTGGACAATAACATGTTACCTCGAGCATGTTAACTCCCTCTACCACTCTATTCATTTTCTCACAGACCTTATTCAGCGAGTCGCAATTTGCCGTGTTCATTTATGGCGACAGAAGGCGATCACTTGTGGACGCACACACGGTATCATTTCTGGTTATTTTTATTTGATTAAATTTTGGTTTTGATTTAAAGCTTTCGTGACTGCAGTAATTCATATTGTTAGCTCTTTCGGTAAAGTCACGTTAAAGGGAAACAATAAAATATATAAAACAATAAAAAATTATCACGACGTTTCGACCATAACACAAACGGTCGTCATGAGGTGTGAAAAACCAACGGCAAGAAACATTTGAAAGAAGTGGCAGTTTGCATCTATTTATTTAATTATAAACGGTGTATTAATTTATAAACAAAAACGTCAGCGCCACGCACAGCGATTTGGCAGTTTATTTAGAAGGACGAGTCCATCTATGTTCTGAAAAGAGGAGGAGGGAGACGAAAAATTAATGTATGCTGTCTGAAAGCCACCGTAAGCATGATTGCTAAGCCAGAATCCATCTTCTCGGTTGAAATTGTCTCTGTGCTTGTACATGTGGATAGCCTCATGAACGAATCTTTCATGGTAGCCAGATGGCTTACAAAGAACCTCTGTCTTGGAGAAGTCAATGTCACATGACATTTTCAACAATTTCAACCGAGAAGATGTATTCTGGCTTAGCAATCATTGGAAGGATTTGATAAACCATTTCAGGTCTTAATTGATTGTTCACGCTTACGGTGGCTTTCCGGCAGCATACATTAATTTTTCGTCTCCCCCCTCCTCTTTTCAGAACATAGATGGACTCGTCCTTCTAAATAAACTGCCAAATCGCTGCGCGTAGCGCTGACGTTTTTTTTTATAAATGAATAAATACATCGTTTAGAAATACATAAATTAATGCAAACCGACACACCTGATGACGACCGTTTGCATTACGGTCGAAACGTCGTGAGATTTTTTATTGTTTTATATATATTTTATTATTTTATTGTTTCCCTTCAACGTGACTTTACCGAAAGAGCTAAGAATATACATTTTGGTTATTTCATCACATTTCGCCATCTGTTGGTGATCGTTTTCACTTCCATATGCTTCCAAAGATTATTTCTGTTGCACGGCTTCCCATTTTTAATTTTCCTATACGATAAATGAAGTCATGAATTCAATTTCACACCATAAATTATCTACTTCTTATATGTAGACAACAACAATATCACCGAATATATTATTATAAAATCTGGTGGCACACGCATATTTAGAAGTTGAGGATTTCCCATTCGCGAATGGATCCTGGTGGTTATTGGTTCGATTACAGATAAGAGAAATTCGACTGAACTATAATATATGTAACTCCTGGCGACAGATTCAGAGCTGAGTTTAACTGCCATGTGCTACTGTGTGTATGTAAAGGTTCCGTCGTCAGCATAATGAGCATTTACATCACCTTGTTGAAGGCGGAAAAAATATATATCAAAGTTTACCAATATTGTATGGGTGTCTCTTCACCACACAAAGATGTTCAGGGGGGTGTCTTGATATCCAGGATACTCAGGGGCTGCACCCCTGGTTAAAATCGATTCATTTAGTAAAATTCAAAAAGACAAAGCTTCTTTCTGCTCAGGTGGTCATCTGGGTGGGTGTTACGTATGGATTTTTTTTATATATATCATGGTTACTGAGCCCAGATGTCAAAACACGGCAAAGCAGCCAGCAACGAGCAACCGTTTCCGTATTGGAGCTGTAGTCGATGAGTCAATGCATTTATTTAATTCATAAAGGTCATAATGACTTGGTAAACTATATGATGGGAGTGTATTACAAAGTCAAGGCAGTATCAGGAAAGAAGCAGAAATAAGAAAAGTGGTTTGACCTGCAAATGTGGTGGTTTAATACCGCATGGATGACACCACACAATAGTCAGTCTGGTAGATCAAGTCCTCTATGTCGGTGGAGAAATCAATGGAAGTAATCTATTTATAAGTCTGTTGATGGGATTTGATTCTTACGCTCACAACATATGCACCAAATTACTCGTGCAGGAATCATGTACTTCCCGTCCGTGTACGATCGCACTGCCGCAAATTCGGTGTGCGCTTAGCACTGTGGAATTACATGGGCGTCGTGCCTCTTGAATTAAATGGTGATCCGCAATTGTAACAGCCCATTAGTGATTATGGATAACGCGAACGATAACATCCCCCTAGCCTGCTTGCAACAATGTCTCCCATCTCTGCACGTTCCGTCGATCCCACCCCAAGTGACCGGCTCGCAGGTGTATGTGTGTGTGTGCCAGCACGCGAAAATAATGAAATGCGTTAAGCGGAGGAGGCTGTGGAAACGAGAGCAGGGCAAGGCATTCTGCACCACCCCATTGCAAAGAAAAAACGTATCCCTCGGTGATATATTATGGCGATATAATTAAATGTGATTGTTTTAGAGATGACCTTGTTTGACAGGTTGAATACACTGGAACGTGATACATTAAGGGAACAGGACCGAATGCTGCAGATCTCAAGGGATTTGCAGTCATAGCCTCGAGCCATTCGAGTGAGGGCTAGTGCAGCGTTTAGCCTGTTGAGAAACACAACAGTTCCTGTTTACCTGCGTTATCAAGGCTGCAGAAAGTTTATCCGGAAGTATTTTATTGAAGAAAACAAAAAAAACCCATACGTGTGGGAATACGAGCGGTAAAGCATAATCGACAAGACATAGCTTCACTCAGTCGCCACGGACTCGCTTGATAAAGACGATACTAAGCGCCCCAGTTATAGCCTTAGCAGACTTTTGTGGCAAGTGCTGTTAGCGAGTAGCACCACGCCCGGCCGCCTTTGTTTCCCGAGGGGCGATGTTTACACACTACACCAGGTACTCATTTGAGGCTGAGTCGACCTAGGGGAGGCCCAGCACCGCTTCATGATGGTGTAAATGCACCAGATTTCCAGCCCATCAGTCACCCCACCTCCACATCACACACTCTCATTCATCTCTCCCCAACGAGACCCCTCAAAAGCATTCGCCCTCGACTCTGTCTCTCCTACCGACAGTGTTCACCCCCCCCCCCCCCCCCCCCCTGTGTGGGACCGTAACTCGCTTGTTGGCTGCAGAGCGTTTCCATTGAAACATCAAAAGGCTATTCCCCACACCGGCCTTTTATGCTCTGGGTCCCTTTTCATTTTTAGGTAACAGTTGCACTTAAAATCCCATTGATGTTCCACCCTTCTGATAGAATGCACCTGTTATAATTGTATCAACTTACATGCAAGGACCGTTAAAGCTCATTACGCTGAAGGACAACTTCCGTATTTTTACGGATTCATATTTCTGTTGTAAGTTAATTAAAAAAAAACTTTGTTTCTGCCAAAAAGTGTCCTCATTCTGGTGACTTGTAATAATAATTTAGGTCAGAATTCGTGGCGGCAGCTTGATTTATGAATGCCGTAGCAGTGTAAATTCATCAGAGCATTTCGGCAAGTTGGCAACGTATGCAGTGCGCATGAACATACTTTATTCACATTTTATTCCGAGCAGCATTGCAGTCTTTTGACCTCTCCAGCTATAGATGCACTAAGCGTATTCAGTAAATGTGCAGGAATCCCACACGTATACATATGTTTGTGTAACCTGCACAAGCAGGATCATCCATTGATAGATACCCCACGTAAGTGTCAGTGAAACATCATCGAGAAGGCAACGTAACATTTTAAAACCTAAACATATCTCCCACCAGTCACAATTAATACACTTCGTGAAATGTGTTGCCACTCTCCTGTGTAACATATGGAGCCATCGCACTTACAGTATTCAATCAGCTCTCGAAAATAACATTTGAGAGTGATAATAAATTAGTTGGGATGTCTATGTTTATTGAAATGAATCACCCCGTATATGCATGTGTAAAACAGGATGTGTGTATGTGGGGAGCGGTAGTTTAGCGGTTAGCACGCTGCTATGCGAACCTGGCGACCTGGGTTTGATTCCCGCTTACGGCCAATACCAGTGACGATTATCTGAACAGGTTCTGAGCCTCCCCTAGCTAGACTCAGCCTCAAATTAGTACCCGGTGCGGTGTGTAAACATCGTCACTGGGGAGACAAAGGCGGCCGGGCGTAGTGCTGGCCACCCACCCCCGCGTGTGCCATGCCGGCATTCATAGGTGCTCACTAACAGCACTTGCCCCTGGAGTCTGTTAAGGCTATACGGGGGATCTTTGTATATATACACACATGTCCACGTGCTTCTCATGTGTAAGTTTCACGCATGAGCAAAAACATTCATTAAGAAAAAGTCACGCATGTCTCCCTAATGCGAATGCAGTCACATCCCCACCATCCCAGCGCACTGTCGTTGTTCCTTTCAGTAGGAAACACCACGTGTGACGGGCATTCATCCTCATTTGATTCAGGTGTCAAACTTCATTAGCGCGCTTGAAAGCCAGTGGCTGTGTAGCGGAGCAGCTACAGGGCAAAGTGTCAACACGAGCCACCTTCATTTCCTGTTTCGCCACAGACTGGACCAATAATGTTCTTTCATACACGCTGCCTGCGACGAGACGGTACAAAGAGAGAAACGGGGGTAATTCGATGCACATACGCACACATACACTGCCTAAAAAAAAGGACTGCATGCATTGCTTTGCATGCACGGTGCACATTTATTATTATTTTTATTGTATTTTATTTACAAAGCACTAAATGCAATCAACCGCATCTCTAGACGCTGCACTAATGTGATGGGGGTGGAAGGTGTGTGGGTGTGTGCGTGTAAGCGAAGAACAATCATGCTAAGTGAGGTCTGTGGGTGCACGAAATCATATACAGCAGGGATCATAAGGGCGTTATATACAGCAGGGATATTATGCACATGGGGAAATAGTACAGGGGGAGAGGGGAGAGGAAGAGATGGTGTAACACGACTCTCTGGCCAAATGGAATCGTGCTCAGGAGTAGAACGAAAATGAATCGTTGTGTGAATAATGGGAGACTCTTTTAGCCTTAGCCTGACCAGGGATAGCGAGCAGCAGGGACAGCCAGTGGGAGGAACTTCTTCTTTGGTTCTTTTGGTAAAGTCACGTAGAATGAGAATAAAATAATAAAATAATAAAAGAGACTGTCTGGAGGACAGCGCTGTCCTCCAGACAGTCTCATCCCTTCACCTGATGAAGGCCGCTTGTGTTGTGGCCGAAACGTCGTGATAATTTTATTGTGCTATTTTATTTTATTAATTTATTATTTTATTCTCATTCTACGTGACTTTACCGAAAGAACCAAAGAAGATGAATCCTTGCAGTCACGAAAGCTTTAAATCTAAAATCAGTAGGAGGAAGTTCGAGACATCAGAGCCACGCGAGAAAGAGTGACCTCCCGTTGAGGAGAGGTGTTCTGGGTTTTAAAATATATATTCACAATTATTAAAGATAAATATTTGTTACTGGAGCAGACGGCAGAGGATGGAGTGTGTGGGGTGACAGGAGGTTACAAATGTTAGTCGTTTTTATCCCATACTCGATCTTTAAGGCCAGGCATGGGCTTAACAACACGATCGAATGGTTGCAGACGTTCCCAGTTCGATTCTACCAGGCCGTCCTGGTTATCATTGTAAGTGTATAAACTATAAAATATCTGCCATCTGCATCAGAGTGAATGTTTGCGATCCTCTGATGTCATTCAAAAAGAGTAGGCCATTGTGTGCTGGCATCATGATCCACATTTACCAAAGTCGAAACATTCCACCACGAATGAATAAATTGGGAGTACACGTCACAGCATCAACTCCTTACTTGGAAACTTTTAGCACAATATTCACGTGAAACATGACACCTTGATGAAAGTCGTGATCGTGAAAATATTGAATGTACTAAATTATTCATGGATTTAATTGATTTAAGTTTATTTCACTCTACATGTGCCCTTAATCTGTAAATGCTTGCAACGCACATTGTCAGAAAAAAAACGATGACATCATTCAATCACCATACCGTCAATTACTCTGGAAAAGGTTTTCCAAGATATAAATTCACTCAGTCATATCTCTCTTTTTTCTCTCTCCAAGACTTTGATTACTATTGTGACACTTAAACTCGTGTTATTTCATCCATATTTTGTTAAGATTTTAAACATTTTTAGAAACATGTAATGAGTAACAATCATCACGATTTGACGATATTTGCAAAGTGGACAATATGTGTATTACAGATCCAATATTGTATGATATGCCGTAGGTTCGCCCTATCAAAGCAACCCGAGTCATAGGTCTGGGCAGGCGGTCAGTACTTTGTATCTCGCGGAGTTTGGAGGCGAAGGATTTTGAAAAGCCGTGGAAGAGTGAGGTGCAGTATTGAAGCTGAAAGGTAATGGGATCATCATCCCCAGCGTATATTTCTATCTCACTTCCTTCATTTAATTATATGCTTCTTCTCGCCCTCTCTGTTCACAATCCCAGCTGTCTCTGTGTCCCCCATCCTCCTTGCGCCCAACCACAATTCTCATCTTTCTCGCTTCTAGCCCCCTTACACTGGGACAAGCTGCCCCTACGCTTCAAACAATCACGCTCATGGTCTACGTTTCCTTCTTCACTTCAAACTCACCGATTGTCCCTTGCTTACCCCAACTCCCCATTCCTCCGATCCCTTCACCATCATTAACTCCATCCCTCTTCCCAACATCCCTACCCATCCATCACACTCGCTCATCGTTAACCACTCATCGTTTATTACACGCGTCATATTCACGCAGTACCATCCTTCTCATCAACTCATCTCATCCTACACACTATTCTGCTGCACAAATAGTTAATTGTTTGTTCAAGGCGCTCTATACATTAAAAGAAGATGAGAATATTAATTAAGTTGTCGCTGCTGTAGGGTCAAAGAACACAGGGACGTGGATATATGCCGCAGATTTTGTGCAGGTGGAGTTAGGAAGTCGGTGAGGTGAGAGAGGTGAGCAGAGATGGAGAGATCAAGCAACCAGGTTGACACGGATGTTACAGACAATAATTTACAAGACCTCTATTCTATAGGTTCCCCAAATTGCATACTATCCAATAGGGATTTAGTTTTGGTTTAAATGTCCAATACTTATGCATTTTAATTCCAATTTGAAATAGTTTTCCCATCATGCACTCGTGCAAAATGTGTTTTGTGCACACAATAGTGACGTCACCCGATGCCACGTGACACCATTATTTGGCGGGAAATGCATGGCATCGACATCATTTAAGTGACATCACTTCCGGTTTTAAGATCGATCCCTAAAATAACTAAACCAATTGCGTATCCTTTATTTATAGGGTACAGCATTCTTAAGATACCGATTGTGCTTAATTTTTATTGTGTGAAATTGTTTCTCGTGTTATCCACGCTCCTTTTAGATTTGAGTGCCCCATTGCAAAAAAAAACGCAAACTTTACTTCCGTGATCATGCAAATGCTCGATGCAAAAATGTAACGCCTCAAACGTTCTAAGTATCAAGGGCAGAATATTTCCAAGCAGAATCATCCAGCCAGCCTCCTGCACACACGTGCGGACTTATATACTCGTCGATACGCGAGGTGGATCGTACACCCTTGTGCATTTATCGCAGTTGGTTGGTCATTTATTTTATTATTTTATTGTTTCCCTTCAACGTGACTTTACCGAAAGAGCTAAGGATATGTGTGGGCGAGCCTTAAGGGTTGGAGTGAATTACCTGTTATATAACCAAAAAAATAAACTTGTGTATGCCTGTAAGGCTGCATGCAGAAAAGTTGTATACTTTATTATTCACGTTTGTAATATAAAATCCTCATATGCACATTTACGGGTTTTTTTTTGTCTATATATTTTATTTGCTCCCAAGATTACAGATTCCTTCGCAAACACACAACATCATTTACAAAAATGAAAGTGGTCAAACATTCCAGGCAGGATGTTCCTGAAAAATAAGTACGAGTTATTTTGTTAGGTCAAATATCATGACTTCCTTAGCTGGGTGGTGATGTGGTTATCCGAGTGAACCCCTGCACGGTTACTGTATATCGGTTGAAACCCTCTATTTGGCGACGTAACATGACCGAGCGGTCGTGCATCCACCAATTGTTGGAGAGTTCGAATCACACGACTTGCGAAGTCGAATTAATAAGGGGTAGCAGCCTGGATTCAAATGTTATGACCTCAGTGGTGGTGCCAGCCCAGCGCTTGACGCATCATGGTTCGTTACGAAGCCCCAAACTGTTGCTTGACTCATGTCGGTATAAGAAGACCGGGTGTTGTAGCTGTGCCGTAGGCATGATATCGACTTGGCGGTATGTTGTACACCTTCTCGCGCCCACCTCCATTACCGATCCAATATGTGAGATCGTGTGCAGCCAGTCTCCGTCGTGAAGCGCGCCACAAGGTTCTCGCGATGTACTTGGACAATTGCATTGCTGAGTGTGCCGATAGAAGGATGACCCTCCGACAGTATACCCTCGGGCCTGATGCTAAATTTCGTTTCACGTAGAAGGAAAAAAATATATATTAAATAATAGCATGCAACGTTTCGATTGCAACACAAGCAATCATCATCAGGTACGCATGAAAGAGAAAACAAACCTACTGAACTTAGAAATATAATGCAATACAACACAGAGAGTCGACTAACATAACAGTCAACACCCTACCTGGTTGATTACGTTCGTCCAAAGGTTGCTAAATTTGAGAGACAGACAAAACACAAACACGGAGACATATAGACAGACACATAAGCAGAGAGAGAGATAACACAGAGACACACACAGAGAGAGAGATAACACAGAGACACACACAGAGAGAGAGATAACACAGAGACACACACAGAGAGAGAGATAACACAGAGACACACACAGAGAGAGAGATAACACAGAGACACACAGAGAGAGAGAGAGACACATATACACGTGCAACCTATTTACTGCTGGTGGAAGAGCCTTCACAAGAGGAAGCTCTAGAGAGGCGATCTAGAGGGTATTTGGCCTACTCTTCCACACCTGCCAACCATCTTGGAAGAGGTGGGGGTACCCACACTTTGCCCCAGCACACGCAAACTGTGTGTATGCATGCATGATGAGCTTCTTTCGCACCGTACGTAGCCACCCGTGCTAATTGGAGGCGCGACCTGCCAATACATCATCAGTGGTGTACCCTTTAACCCTGCTGGGTGTACAGACGTGAGGGTATTTTATAAAATTGCACCGTTTGTCTCAACTGGCATGCCCAGACATCGGATTGCACCAGCGACCTCTAGATTGCAAGTCCAAATTGCTCACCATTACACCGTGACATTACGTTTACCACTTGAAAATGTACTAGCAGACACGATCAGATACCGAGTTGGCAAACACCATCGTCTTGCCCTATCGTTGGATCTAGACTGGGCGACTGACATGCCCTCTTCTCCAGCACATCTACGAAGAATGCCGATCGTCTTCCAGCACGATCAAAACCTTCTCTCCCGCTCATAGTGCTCGGGCACGAGATACAGACCCCCTGCAAACCTTCCCTATGACCTTCTCAATCGACCACTCGCTTCCATCATTAGACCTCCTTTGCCAGTACCAAAATATAATAGGGTTTTTCAACTTTTTTTATGGCAACAAAACTGAAACCTTTTTTTACAAGGAATCATGTCTGCATTAACCACAATACTTGTAGTCAAAATGCAAAAAAAAACACACTCTGATAATGTATGCATTGGTGTGGACCAATCAGTTTCAAGGACAATGCATATATTATCAGTGTGGTTTTTTTGTTTGCATTTTGACCAGGTTTCAGTTTTATTGCCATAAAAAAAGGGGAAAACCCCTATTATTATCACTCGCTTCCAGTTCTCAAATCCCGTCCCCAGAGTCGCTGCTCCCTTCGTTGCCGAGCACAAGACACGCGGTGCCAACCGGCCTCGGTGGCCTCGGCCCTCTGGCCGTGCGTTCGACCTCACTACCTCTGATCTGCCTCAAGCGGCCTCCTCGGCAGGCCCCCATCGTTTCTCGAAACAGACGAGGGGAATGCCGCCACCATTGCCGCCACCGCTGCCACCGCCGCCACCTCCTCGTCCTCCTCGTTGCCCCCTCTCACTCGCGTCGTCGTCCTCATTCCCCCTCTTTTCACTGTGCCGCACGTCGGTGATGCTGTCGACTTTTTTTTTCGTCAGTCTTCAGACTTTTCCCTTTCAGTCATTTTTTTTCCTTCTTCCACGAGCGCTTCTGTAATTTTTTTTAAAAATGCAAACCGTGCACGTCACTGATTTAATGAGTGAATGACTGACACACGATCAGCTGCCGCTATTTCTGTTCATGTATGAACTCCCCCCCCCCTCCCTGTAATTTGAATTACGTAATGTTTCGTTTCTGAATTACCGGTTTGGGACATCGTAAATGATGTATGGTATTCAAAACGTCTTATCTTGTTCAGGTTCACATCTTTTAATTAGCACATTTCTGGCATAAAGGATGATTGTATAAACAAAAATGCATCGTTTGGCAATGTGAATGTGCTGTGATGAGAATGCTCATCTTGTGTTTTTTACACATCCCCGTCCTCGACTGCTAGTGGCATGTTCTTCCATCTGGCAGGATTGCCACGGATTGTGAGTCGTTGTATTGTCTCATCCCCTGTCACTGTGGCATCTGCAGAAATATGCCACGCCTCATACACTCGTACGTGTGGAAGTGCATCAACCATGAGTGCAAAAATTGGGAGGCAATTGACAGGTGGAAATACATTTGTCGGTCCAGCGGAGGGTGTGCGCTGCTGATTTATGAAGCGAGAGACGATGACAGATCAGCGTTGTGTTGATCACAGGACAATGTCTGCACCGTATATCGCTTGGTCTTGTGCGAAATACAAACGCGTTGTATGCAAGTGGCATGTATGCGTGTACACGTACAACCCTTTTTGGATCCACTCCTGGATGAAGGCCTCCCCAATGCCATGCCAGTGATGGGAGTTATCATTAATTACACTTAACCAGGCTGGTTGGTGAGGATTGGTTAAGGTGGTGAGCTTAGACGTTGGAGTGTAGAAGTACAGTACAACAATATGTGTTGCTGCACGACCTCATGCTGCTTGTAATGTAGCACTGCAGCCTGTATTGCATGTTATGCATGGTAGTTGCCCATCCAACGGCTATAGAAATGTATATCTGACATCTTATGAGAGTCACAAATTACATTATTATCCAGGGTAAATCTGCTTAGCTTCCTATATCTAATACGATTGGGTGCATTCTACGTATTTTTTTTTCGTAGATATGCACACCAGTGGCCTCTTCTGGTCGGCAAGAGGTCATGGGTTCATTCCCAACCCTGTTGCTTGTATATTTAGGGTTTCTCGTGGATTTTTCTCTGGGTCCTCCGGTCTTTCCTTCCACATTTAGAAACATGCGTTGCGATTAAATTGGCTATTACTATGAATTCCCACGTGTGGTGATGTCAGCTACCTTGATTATATTTCACGTGTGGTCAGTTCATCTCTGAGAAAGATTGAATATCTCAGTGAGCTTCATGCAGTAAATAAATTACGTCAGTGTTTAACAGTGTAGTAAGCATTGCTAGTTCTGATAATAATGATTTCATGTATTTTAAGTAAGGAACATGTTGTTATAATCAGAAGTGGTACGTAAAATGAACACAAAAAGTCCAGCCATTCTCAGTCCACAAATGGATGCAGTCATCGCTACCCGATATTGATTGTGATTTCTTAAGCCATACTTCACCATGCTGGTCAGTGCGGGTTGGTTAAAGTGGGAGTACAGGAACAGCTGTGATATCACTCGCCACTGATGTCAGCTGTTACCAGGAATCAAACACGGATAGGTTTATCGTGGGTTTATAGCCACTGTAGCAACCCACATCAAACCCTCTGAGTTTGATAAATTATTAACCAGTTTGTGAGACGTCAACAATGAATGTCTTATTGAGAGAGTATCCATTGAAATAGCAATTTCATTTTTTCCAACACTTGATGAGCATCACAAATGAATACATAAATAAATAACACCCTTTTATGCATCGAAAGACTTTAGATTTATTTTATAAAACTTTGTAGTCACATACTAATATGCAATTTATTTTCGCTCGATGGAAGTAGTAAAATGTGAAAAATATATAGATTGGCAAAAGCCAACGTGGATGTTATTTGATTGCCGGCTCTGTCTTGGATAAAATTCATACGACTCCCAGGTTGACGATTCAGGAGATTGGCATCTTGCATATTAAATGGGGCGCTGTCCTTGCTGCATATTAATGAGGATTAACAACCTGAACGATACATTCCATCTGCCCTTCAAACCTGAACATTGAGATTGCATAGCTTGATTTTCCCGGGGCTTACCCACCGTTAGTGTGTATGTTAAGTTTGATATCAGGAAGTTAAAATAAATGGTAAGTCACAGGTAAAGTTGCAACCCTGCGATGGCTACAGTGGCGATATGTTAACTATCTCGCCTGATGTACAGGAGGTCGTGGGTTTGCTCTCGAACCTGACGCCTGTATATTTGGACTTTGCATGTTTTTTTTTTTTCCCATGGTTCTCCGGGTCCTCTAGATTTTTTTCCCTACACATTTAGAGACATGCATTTTGAGCATTTGGCTGCCATATATTTTCACGTGATAAGCCACTTTGTTGAGCTATCAATTGTGGCCAGGTTACGTCTGAAAAACAGCTATTGCGTTCCGTGGACCTTACCTGCTAAAATAAAAATATATATAGTTTCAATAGTTTTAGATAACTCATCCCACTGGTCAGAATGTTATTTTGATAAAAGGAGCTCCCTTAAAATTAATGGGACCTATTTTACGTCATCTTATACACTGGCCAGACATGATGGTACTCGCACGGTAGCAGCACTGTAATCATTTATATGGCTGGGTGGACAAAGGCGAGGAGATTAAATTAACGTGTGCATACTTTCAAAGGGCATGCCAGGAGATCGAATTGGTGACCTTTTATGCGTTTTTTTTCATGTTGTATGCATGTATCTTGAAATTATTTCGGACCGTGCGTAGCCAATCATGCTAATCAGAGGTACGGGGGAAGGACAACAAACTAAATGTAACGAAATCGGATTGTACTTAGATTGTAAATGTTGTGGCTTTGCCCTCCAATTCACCAGTGTGCTGTACTGGTAACGAATTGGCATGTTCTGTTAACGTGACAAACCTTACTAATTGTCGGGTGGTGGCGGGGTTAACAACACATTTATTTACGCGATCTAACCCAAAAATATCCCTCTATTATGGATAAATAAATAGAAACTGTAGTTTTAAAGAAATTGGTGTTCAATATAGATTTACCAATACGTACATAACTCAAGTGGCTTCCTAATATCCTTCCGATATTATCCTCGTTTGTATATGGAATGATTAAGAGAACACAACGCTTTTCCTCACACCTCCATCTCGCCGATCTCTCTGAAGATAAAAAAACATTATGCACAACTCAGCCTTTGTCAGGATAACAATGTTGGGAAGTGGCCCTTCTTTAAAGGACCTTGATGGTGGCATGATATCCATGGCGGAAAATATAGAGAGTTTTACGCACGTGTTAATTCAGGTTCAGTTTCATGTGTTAGGTATAACCCTGTGAGCCATGCGGCTCTTGACTCGGGTGCAACTGCAACAAAACAAAAACATGAACAAGAAACATCTTAAAGTGACTACACGCAACAGAAAAATCCTAGAAAAAACAGCAAAGTCATCCAGAAAAAAAACACCGTATTTCAACGCTAATGAGGTAATTAAACGTCGATTCATCAATTGATACTGATCCTTTTAACATCATTGTTATAAATGCATTCCTTTATTAATACACTCCTGGATAAAGTACTCCCTGTACTTTGCAGTTATGGATTAATTACACCTCTACGGCTACTCGATTTATTTATACACAAACACAGCGTATCCTGGAACCAGAATTTTACTTTTCCTGATGCCTCGTCCCGTTAGATTTGAGTGTCCATGTCAGTGATGAACTACAATAGAGAGCTTACTTTCACCTGCACCTAACTTTTGCTGGCACCTCCTGTTCTCATATTACATTTACGCTGTCTTTTGATGCGCATCTGTTTCGTTTACGGACATTACGTACTTAATTTGTTAATGTTGTGCAATGTTCCTTAACGACCCTGAACATGTTCTCTGCAATATTGGTGTGTTTATATTTGTTTGTTGCTGCTGCTGTGCTCACGCACCAGGGATCCAACTCGTATTATAGCCAGACAAGTGCTTAACTGGGACCATACGTACAACAAGTAAAATGTATTTAAACTAGAGGCACATTCAGCCACTCAAACGTAAAACAAAATCATAAATTCTAACGTCGAATCGCCAGCCCAAATTGTGACTACTCATTGGCTCAACAGGTACGGTCATTATTCTGCCCCTATCATGCAAATATTAAGATATGTAAATCTACAACACATCTATATCATGTGTTTGAGATATTATCTCATTTTGTGGATTATTCTTAAAAACATATGCAATTGATCCAAGATACAACATTTTGGATTATTTAGAAATAGTCACAGGATATGAACATCATGGCAGCGCCGTCACATACTGTGGCACGATGTTTTCCGTGACATCACTTTAGTTAGCACGAAGAGAGTTAAATAAAATAATGTAAATTATTTAACAATCCCTAAAAAACGATCCGAAATTGTAAAAAAAAAAAATCCATGAAATTGATTGGGTTTAATTCAAAACACATTCCGGATATGTATGTATGTATATAAATACATTATGTACATAATTTACTAGAAACCCGCATCTCTTTATGTCAATGCAATGTAGTTCCATTAACAAGTGACTAAACTAAAATGTTGTTTAATAGTTTATGTATGTACGCTGAACTTTTCTCGCACCCTCATGCTAGCCAGAGAATGTTTTACAAACTCTCTGTAGCAGATGGCAGCAACTAATTGAATGTGTGTACCCCATTTCTGCATTTAAAATGGATGGGCCGCCCTTGTGTAAATTAACCCTGATCTTTCTTTTCTCATCAAGCAATCGCCTCGCTTTTCCAGACAACATCGCGGAACGTAGTTGTTGTTGTTGTTTAATTACTCTAAATGGTTGCAATAGGCAAGGGGTCTCGGTGCATCCCATGTATTGCGGGGGACGTGGATTGGGTTGTGGGCTGAGCACGTCTTTTGTACCCTCCGATTTGTATCGACCACAAAGTGGGAAGCAATCCACTGGTTGATCTGCCACTTTCTATTAATCGCCGTCAACCTGGCATGCGTGACATGGGCATGTGTTTCCTACCCTCGAAAGACTGATTCAGTATGAATGCACATTCAGAAGGTGTTGACACTGCCAATGTGGCCATGTCTTTATAATCCAGTAATGACACTATGCTTATACATATATACTGTATAAATATGGCATGCGACTATGGTTTAATCCAGAGGTGGCCGGTTTGGTCTCCAGGTGCGGCAGTTAAAACAACAGGCAAGTTTCTAAAATCTCTATGCACCAAGAAGTATACATGGGCGCACCGCACTTATTTGATCGGCAGGTTGTGCGTCTTGGGGTACATCTGAGGAGTACAACCCACCTATTCGAAAATTTGCAACCAGCGTGGAAGAGTAGGCGAAAAAAAAAACATCGAGGGCCTTGCTAGAGCTCCCTCTAGTGGTGAGCAAGCAATTTCAGAGCCGCATCTTTACCCTGCACGTGTATATGAGCTCATTAACACCAACATGAAGCGTCGAAAAGTTAATTAGAACAGTTTCTCCATAAGAATGCCTTAAGAGACACCGTAGGTGCCTCATCCCAAAAGCATAATCATTTATTGGAAAATGTTATTGCAGCCAATGTGTGTGTATATATACTTATATATACTGTACACATCGTATTATCAGATATGCACAGTGATTTACTGAACGTGACATGTGTGTCCAAGCGTGGAACATAGCGGGACATACATGCGGCATCGAGGTCTATCCTAAAACAGTATTACATTCCCCCCATCTAAAAACCTGCTGGAAATCTTGGCTGGAGTAAAGTGTGGCAGTGACAACTGCCCAACGGACTCCAGGGCATGGGTTTGGTGATGGTTAAGGGAGTGATGATGTGATTCGATGATTTGCAGTGCACATGTCCTGGCGATCTCGTGCCTTGACCAAACATTGTTTTTGAAGAGTCTGAACAAAATACTGGGCACATAAATCATTGCTCTGGTGGGGGGGGGGGGGGGGGGAAAGTTGAAAGTAAAAGAAATGCCATCTCCTTTTGTGATATCAAAGCATCAGCACAAATTTTTACTTAAAACTTTTGTGGCTGCAGGAATTCATATTCTTGGTTCTTTCGTTAAGGTCACGTAGATAGAAAACAAATAATAAAATAAAACATTATCTCCGCCTGATAAAAAAAAAACTCTTGTGTTGGGATCGGAACGTGGCGGGTTTTTTACTTTTATTATTTTCAATTTATTTTAATTTTTACTTTTATTTTACTATTATTATTTTATCGTGGTTTTTTGCTCTTTTTTAAATTTTATTTTTATTATTGTAATTTTTGTTTTCTGTCTATGTGACTTTACCAAAATAACCAAGAACATCAGCACAAAAGCATCTGGCCGGTACTTCCTCGCGCTGATGTGGGAAGTTACCAGTACAGCCTGAGTATGGAAAACAGTCCGCTATTGTGCAAGTGCACCTAATCATACCACTCTGTGTGGCAAATCCCTTAATTCAATGATAGGGGCAGTCTGTTTTCTCATGTAGTCTGGCAGGGAAACAATAGCAGGAATTGAATGTTCAATAAATGCACACAGAGCATACATATACATACATACACATATCCTCCCTATTACCCTATAGGTTGTCATTGCCAGTGCTGTTAGCAATTGGCTATAAAAGCTTGCTTGGCACTCGGGACAGTGGTGGAGCAGTGGTGGGGCAAGCTCCATGGCAGATCAAGGATGTCAATTCTCTTGGTGTTGTAGACTGAGTGAGAGAGCTCCATTTACAGCACAACAACAACACAACAACCGCCATTCGCCACTAAGTGGCGGTAACGTCACGACGACGCTTGTGCCAGGCCATGTGCACCTTGAGGCCACGTGAAGTGTCGAACGCCCGCTGGTAGGCGGTCACGGGGCAGACCCAGGTGCCACGGGTCGACTGACTGAGATGACTGAGATGACTGGCTGATGCATCACCTGTGCTCCCTACTGTGCCAACTTGCTGTGCTTTAGCCACCCGGCGTTCCGATCGTTGTTGTGAGCGTCGCTCCTCCGCCCTCCGTTGTTGTTAGAGGGCGACTGCCTCCAACTGCCCAGTAGCGTCCTTCACGAGCTTCTTCCACAGAGGCCGATCTTGAGACCGCTGGTACCAGTTATCGGCAAGTCCACTCAGCTCCACGTCCTCCTGTACCACATCACTCCATCTCTTCTCAAGCCCGTGCCGCGCCCATTTAGCCCCCTTGATCCGGCCGAACAAAAGCTGTTTAGGCATGCGGTGGCTGGGCATGCGGGCTACATGACCCAGCCAATGCAGCCTTGCCTGCCGGTGGAGCTCACCGATGGGACTTTGCCCAGATCTTTCAAGGATTTTTGAGCTCCTCACACAATCCAGCCTGGCTAAACCCAGGATGGATCGTAGGCAGGCCAGCCTAAATGCTTATAACCGGCGAAGATGCTCCATTAGGGGGGTCCACGTTTTGCAAGCGTAGAGAAGGGAGAGAATGACCATGGCCGAAAAGACCTGAAGTTTTGTGCGGAGCGACAGACCAGGTAGTTTCCACAAAGCATTTCACAACTGATGAAAAGATATTGCCGCTCGACTGATTCGGAGTGAGACCTCTGCTGTTAAACCAGGGCCGGTCATGAGCACACTGCCCAGGTATGGGAAACTCTCCACTCTCTCCACAACTGCCCCATCACCGATTGGGAGTTGTGGGGGTGGAGTGTCCGATGGTACAAAATACCCAGGCAGGTGCTTAGTTTTGGTGGGGCTGATGGTAAGGCCCCACCTCTTAGTGGCACGCTCCAGTTTCAGCAGCAGCATCTCCAACTCCTCCTCTGAATGAGCAGCAATTACCAAACTCTCGGCATACATAATGTGGTTGACCAATAGGGAGCCATCCCTTGACCGCACCCGGGCATCGATCAGTCTCCCTTTATATCTGTACCAAATGAAAATTCCCCCGATACAGCTATTGAAGGCTTCACGAACTACTTGGTCAAAATAGATGTTAAATAATCTGGGAGCCAGAGGACATCCCAGTCGCACCACACGGTGTACAGGGAATGACTCTGACTCCCGGCCACGTAGTTTTACCTGGGCCTGCTCACCATCATGAAGGTCCTTAATGATCATGAGCAGAGGGTCAGGGACTCCAAAAGCAGGAAGAACAACCCAGAACCCAGGCCTACTGATGGTATCATAGGCCTTGACCAGGTCAATAAAGCAGAGATGTAGGTCTTGTGGAATTCTCTACACCTCTCCTGTAGCAGACGGACAGAAAATATGGCATCTGTGCAGGACTGCCCTTTCCTGAAACCGCATTGGTGCTCCGCAAGCCTCTCCTCAGCGTGCCTAGCAAGGCGATGTTGAATAATCCTTGCCAGGACCTTTCCCGGTACACTGAGGAGTGAGATGCCCCTGTAATTGTTACAGTCTGTGCGGTCCCCCTTCTTAAAGAGGGGATCACCAGGGCATCCTTCCAGTCCTGCGGAACCCGTCCAGTGTAGGACAGTCTGTGCACAAACGCCACCCTCCCTCAGCATTTCGCTTGGGAGATCATCTTTGCCCGGTGCCTTTCCTGGTCTCAGACTCCGGATCGCCTTCAGTACTTCCTCAACAGATGACACCTCAGCCAGCCACTCACAGGGGGTCACTTCTTCTTACAATATTTGAGGCACCGCAGCCTCAGCAGGGTCATCCCCACTTTGTGCCACGATGTTTTCCTGGCTGAGGGATTTCCCCTCCCCCAGGACCTCACAGAAATGCTCAGCAAATCTGAAACACACAGCAACACACACACATGATGACAAGTGAAACATCATCATCACATGGCAAAAAATTGTGATTTTACAAGTGAAGCTTGTATCTCCATACACTTATAGGGGAGAAATATAGGTTACACAATTATCACTTATCTTTGCATTTTTATATTTACCAAAGTTCATGTTAAACTGTCTACGTAATTGAATTGGTAAGTTTTGATTGAAAGCTTTCGTGACTGCAGGGATTCATATTCTTGGTTCTTTCGTTAACGTCACGTAGAATATTTTTTATTATTTTATTGTTTTCCTTCTACGTCACTTTACCGAAAGAACCAAGAATTGGTAAGTGTTAATTTTACACAATTAGCTCAAATAATAATAATTTTGGTAGTTTTTATTTACATTATAATGTGATCACTGCACAGTCACACAATATCTATTTTCTTTCGGTTTCCTGTGTAAAATCACCTTGTCCATGCACAGGTCTGAAAATGGATGACCAATATTCAGGAATAAATTAAAACAATTGTAGCAAAACAATATAATTGTGTCATTAACACGAACCATGAAACAACGAAGTGAAATCATGTTGTGAAATTGTTTCCCAACACATACTTGGTTTCAAAGTGTTTTATTATTATTAAAAATATATAATTGTTTCGATTTAAAGCTTTCGTGACTGCAATGATTCATCTTCTTTGGTTCTTTCGGTAAAGTCACGTAGAATGAGAATAAAATAATAAATTGATAAAATAAAATAACACAATAATATTCTCACGACGTTTTGGCCACAACACAAGCACTGTCCTACCAGACAGTCTCGTCCCTTCACCTGATGAAGGCCGCTTGTGTTGTGGCCGAAACGTCATGAGAATATTATTGTGTTATTTTATTTTATCAATGTATTATTTTATTCTCATTCTACGTGACTTTACCGAAAGAACCAAAGAAGATATATAATTGTTATTATTATTATTTTACGTACGAGTGGATAAAAAGGAGGAAAAAATATATCTCGGGCTCCTGCACATGACAACTTGTGCACTGTCAGAAGGACCGGTAAGCACCTGCACATTCTGACAACAGCTACCTCTGGGGCTTTAAAAAAGATTCAAACATCGTTTGAAACATTGCCGAGTACTTTTGCTGCAGAGCCTTGCTCTACCAGACCGGTGGTGATGCGCTCACAGCAACCACTGCAAGTAACGGGCTCGCTTCTATCGACTCTTCCGAATTAGGCTGTGTGTTTGGTCAACTCTTGGTAAAAAGTGTAAGTGTGCTGAACGTCGTTTGCATCGCACAAAGCCAACCGTGCTAGTCGGAGGTGCGGGTTGAAGGACGAGCTAACACAACAAGCAGTTTTCAAAAAAATAACAAGGAATTGCGGCTGAAGGCAAAAAAAACAAATAACTGGCACTCACGCAGTGCAGTAACCTGGCTATCGACTCCGCATTGGGAAATGTGCAAAGCCGAGAGGGAAATGGCATGCATCGTATTAGCAGTCCCCACAAGAACGGTGTGATGCCATTGATGTGTTTTTGAGCACATGCCATTTTCTGAAGAAGAAAAAAAATGTTTTGTAGCCGCGCCATGAAGGTTAATTAAATCCGTATTGTAACGAATGGTGCAACAAAATCTGTGTATAATAGCTGGCACATTCGGTGAGAACTACGTTAAAATTACCTTTTTGTCTATTTATCTAGTATTTGACTGTTTATGGATATAGTTTTCGTTGTGTTTGGAAATGATGAACGTCTTTTTAAATATGGGATTGACGTGTAGACTCTGTGTGAACATACTGTCATCTATTGCAAGTGCACTCAGAATGGCAACACGGCCTATGCCATATCCTTTGCAGGTGACTCCCCAGTTATTTAACCCTGGAATTGATCCCTACAATGATACATACAGAATGCACAAATGATCGATATGAATAGTATCTGGCTTATTCAGGTTAAAATACTTTACGATATTTTTTTACCTATGAGGCCATATTGTGGCACATTATAAACACTTGATTATTACAGCACAAGAGAGATACGGATGCACGTCAAGACTTGGCTGGAGTTTGAATGTCTGCTCTCGTTTTCTGTGTACTGGTTGTCTCCCGGGTCCCTGGTTTCTTTCTGTGTCTAAAAACACACAATGTCAGTGGTGTTGGCCAAACATCCCAATCCAGGGCCCTCCTGAGAGTCTTCAGACTACGTGTGGCATTCTTGGGTAAACACCTAATTATGATTGATTGATTAACGTGTGGTGCATGCATTCTGACTGACCCAAGTGTGTAGGCTATGAATGGAATGTCATCTTTAGTGTGAGTTTGGCCTGCAACCCAATATCCCAATGATACACATCGACTGTCCTCTGTCATGTCATACCTGATCTTAAACTAGATTCGAAGATTTCACACTTAACTTCTAATTTAGCAATCTTTGTAAGAGCGTAATCAACCAGGCAATGCGTTAATTGTGTGTTAACCGACTCTCTGTGTTGCATTGCATTACACTTCCTGATTTCACTAAATTTGCTTTCTCAAACTTCCGATTTTCTTGCTCTAAATATCGCCGTGCTGGTTTGTTTACAGTCCATTGTTTCGATTTAAAGCTTTCGTGACTGCAATGATTCATCTTCTTTGGTTCTTTCGGTAAAGTTACGTAGAATGAGAATAAAATAATAAATTGATAAAATAAAATAACACAATAATATTCTCACGACTTTACCGAAAGAACCAAAGAAGAAGTCCATTGTTTGTCATTCTTTGGAGGAGCGTGTTCAGCCAGGTGGGGTGTTGGCTGTTGTGTAGGCCGGCTCTCTGTGTTGTGTTGCATTGTGTTTCTAAGTTTACTATGTTTGTTTAATCTCATTCATTCTTAGTTGATGATGATTGCTTCTGTTGCAATCGAAACGTCGTATTCTATTATTATTTGATTTGATTTCCTACGTGACTTTACCGAATGAACCAAAGAGTAATACCTGATCTTCTGAAACCTCCTGGTTACACAAGCCCACAGGGGATTATTGTGTCCGTCCGTCCTGCATCTAAAAATGGAATGACCACCACAACCACGTGACTTTTCTTTCATGTTGTGCGCGGTGCTTTTTAGCGCCACAGCGCGTGGATTTGTAACGTTTATTTTCATTTGTTTTGCTGGTGACTTTGTGTATTTTATATCGAAATCGCCTCCAGTGCTTTTGCTGCTGGCGGCAATAAAATTTGTTTAAATGTCAAAGTCTAAAAATGGGAGGGGTGGGGCTGGGTGGAGAGGGGAGGGTGGGGAGAGGCTGGGTGGGGAGGGGAGGGTGGGGAGGGGCTGGATGGGGAGGGTGGGGCTGGGTGGGGAGAAGAGGGTGGGGAGGGGCTGGGTGGGGAGGGTGGGGAGGGGCTGGGTGGGAAGGGTGGGGCTGGGTGGGGGGGTGGGAGGGGTGGGGCTGGATGGGGAGGGGCTGGTTACCCCGTGGTGCCCTTATAAAACTCAACGTTTAACCTACTCACGCCGGCTTGTGCCCGCCCTCACAGTCGGGCATATTTGCGGAATACACCACGTGGTGCTGCCGTTGACCCTGGCCATTGACCGAGCAACCCAACGTTCCTACCAGCTCCCTCCGCGGGAATGTGTTTTCTCTTTATGCTCAAACCACTACCACAATATTGCTGCCTGTGAATTTCTGGGTTAGGGTGCAAAAGTTTTTGCTGCTAGTGTCTGCTTTTTTTTTATAATGCCTCTTTGTTCCACTCACACAATCCCGCATGATATTAACCAGAACTCATCTTATCCGCGGTGATGTGTGCAGGACCAATATTGCGGATCCTAATATCTGCAGAGTTATCCATGCATTGTACTCCACCGATTAGCAGTGACGAGTAATCGCTGCGAATAGGGGTTGTTGTGGACCCAACGGCTCCCACGGGTAAGTGGGTGACGGACAAAGAGAATTTTCCTCTATATCGATTGTTGCATGTGCATTTGTGCACTTGCATGAATGGCCTTGCGATTTCACATGAAAGATCAATGCCCACAATAAAAAACCCTGTGATGTAACTCGCATTAGCAGTAACAACAAAAAAATGCGCGTTGTGCAGCACCAATGTTTTTGATGTGCCATCTTCTCAAATAAAATATCAGCAACAACAAAAAAAGGTTTTGACACGCAATTGGAGATTGCTAGTCACGTAATTTTGTAAGCGAGTTATGTTTCTCTCAATGCCATATTTTCGCGTCTAATTCATTACCGTGTTGTGATACTTAAAATAAATAAAAAAATTCTTAAGCCCCCACCCCCCTCCCCACATTCACTCAGCATATAAAATGAGAATAAGTGTTCAATTTTACGTGCTCGTACAACCATAATTACATTTTTAATTTCACTGCATGGGGGTCATGATATTTTCAAAAGTCGTAGCATAATGTGTATGAAATTTTCTTCCAGACGTTGCACTTGTACTTCCGCTACGGTTTTGCTCGTTCTTCCACGGTTTCTCATATAAAAAAAAAACTGCAATTAATTAAATTAAAAATACACTTGCGCATCTTGATTTACACCACAAAAATATGCTATATATATCTGGTTGTGCAACGCTTATCCCAGTTTAAATCTGTAATTTTTTTTTACCAACTAATTGCCCAAGGGCAACATGATATATATTCCATTAGAGTGCAATTACTATTTTTTTTATTTTAATCATAATCTATACAAAGAGGCCACTGGAAACGCATTACTCTCAGAATTGCTAATCCTAAGTACAAAAACACTTCCTATGGGTCAGTGAACATCATTGTGCTATGTCCAACTTCAACTGCCTGCCTATGAAGATAATTCAATATTTATGCTCCATGCACATTTCCACTGCGATGGGCTGAGATGGGTTGAACGTGGAAAGATGAATATTTTATCAGTTTCATGGCCAGAACTGCGTCCCTTCAGCCAATTTGCTTTTTTGTGCCAACATCCAAACATGAGCATGTTGGATATTTGATAGGATATTTCAACGACTTTTCAATAGTAACAAAAAATAGGTGAGATCCAATTTTATTATTATTACTACGGCTGTGTTTATTTTTGTACAGAGCTCAAGTGCAGAAAAAAGAGCAAGATTATAGAAATGCATTGCCTGAAAAAAGTTCGTAAAAAATGTACCTGATAATTTCTGTGCAATTATTGTAAACATAGGTAGGACCTGTTTTAAAAGAATGCAGCTTTTGCAACAAAAAAAACATAAATTAAATGAGCATAAATATACCATTTATACTTGTGCTTTTGAAAGCTAGATGCCATGGAAAACATCGTGAAATATGGACATTTGAGCTTGCTATTCATTTTTATTATAAATGATTTATTATAACCATTAAGTCTAACTGTGCTATTTCAGGGTAATTATAAATCATGCTAACATATCATTAGGTAAGCCTACTGTGTTATAAAATCATAGCCGATGTGTGCTCCACATTTGTAATTCGTGTGTACAAGTTAAATGTTCGCAAGAGGCCAATTAACATACTTTAACTGCGAGCAATGGTCGTTTATTTGAATGTTAAATTATGGTTAGTCCAAAATACAACTCAAATTTCTTGTTTTCCACATTCCAATTTTTTTTCACCTTTGACATTTTAAAAACAGTTTCCAGAACCATACTGCTGTATACATACTGCATTTAATTAATAATCATCATCAGCCATGGTCAATCCACTGCTGGATTAATGCATCCCAAAGCCGGCACACCGCCTTGCAAGACCATGCAATGTTTCGTTAAATGGGATGAATTTATTTTTTAAAATATGGCAGTAGCTAAACGACCAAAACAAACACTTTCAGTTCCTATTTCCTGGATAAGTAAAACACTGATCAACAGGCATTAATGTGACCTGGCTTTGTGCAACAACAAAACTTACCTATGTAAAAAATTGTACCCATAAGGTAACACGTGTCTAATAACACGCAAACCACGATTGCCTGTATCTTAATAACAAACGGGGTAGCACTTTGATATTCAACAGTAATACATTTTTTACTACTAGTGAGTTTATTCACCCTGTGATAATTATGAGATTTTGAATGTTCCGAATTTTACGAATTAAAAAAATAAGCAATAAAACAAACATTTTATTAGTAATTTCAACATGTAGGCTTTTGGGACCGATACTATCCAAAATTGAGGTTTGTTTGGGTTAGATCGCTTAAATATAAATGTGTCGTTAGCCCACCATCACCCGACACAGCCAATTAGTAAGGTTTGTGGCGTAAACTGACCCAACCGATACTAGGTATTGCATATTCTCAAAATAACATAATTCATTGGAAATTATATTACTACAATGACCCCACTCTGGTCTTCGCACCTGACAGTGATGATATCACCTTCACTCTATTTAAAACCGCAACGGGAAGACTTCTTCACAATTATGATAAATTACCCGATGATGCTGGTTGTCATCACTCGTGAAACGTCGTACTCAAATGGAAAAGTTGAGGTTTTACTCTCCAACACACCGGTGTGCTGAAGTAGTCACTAATTGACACGTTTGTTTCGGTGGCAGACCTTACTAATTGGCTGTGTTGGGCGGTGGTGGGATAACGACCCATTTATATTTACGTGATCTAACCCAAAAAAAAACCTTCATTAGGGTTATATTTGTCAAGTTATAGTAGAAATGGCAGAATAATGCCACATCGAGCACAATAACATTAATAGGTATGTCTTTAAGACCGATTTCACAGTCACACAAAAAATGTACTCATTAAATATGCCTACCTGTTATATGATTTTGAAATATGGCTCACATCATGCTGGAATATTGTAAATTATGTAGTGGCTAAACAGCACCAGGGCCGACAAACTGAATTATTGTGGTGAAAGATACGATTTTTGATAATGTCAACCTCTCAAATACATTAAATATATACAATTCTCATGATATCTAAAGTGTTTAAATGAGTGCACTGGTCTTGGAGTTCTCTGGATAAGCATACATAACCATATTCTTCAAATGAGAATACATTTTTTTCCCCAGTATTGTTTAGCCAAAAGTTGAGGGATGCATCTTTATTATAAGCAGGTGTAATATCACCAGATTTGAACAACTTTATTGACACCAGAAGTCTAATGATCCAGAGAATACGATGTTAGCCGCTTGTGCAGATTTGGAACAATCGCTTTGTATGATTGATTTAAACAATACTGTCACTGGAGATCAAATTTAACGCAGCCGAAAAACCGTAAAAGGCTTCCTTTGCAAGATTCTACTCCTTAAACAAGATGTGGATGTGATAGCGAACAGAGCAAATTATTAACCTAAGTGCTCTGCCTAAAATAGCAGCGCAAAATGCAAATTCAAATTTCAGAGTTATTATATTGCACACACAGGAAGGTAAATACGACTTCATGCCATACCATGTTGTCTCTCATTAGCTTGAAATCATGCAGTCTTTAGATCATCTTACATATAGCTTTACTCCTCAGATAATTCGAACGCTTGGATGTGTTTTCTATTGTGGGGTAATGGTTATCACACTGAACTTGCAATCCCGAGATCGCCAGTTCAATCTCCCCAGTGCGGCATTTGAAACAAGAGGCCCGATTATTAAATCGTCCCAACTTTGCCCACCCAGCAGTATAAATGTTAGGATTTACAAATATATATATTTTTATTTGAATAGAGGTGTTGCCCCAATGTGATTAGTGATTCATGCTTATAATTATAATTATTGCTTCGGAGTGAACCTCATGTGAGGATGATGCATATGCACGTACAACCCTGATCTATTAATGTACACAGTATCTATGGGGATAATATAATACATATTCTCTTTAGATTGTCGCACTAAATACTGTACAACCAAGATTCTCATTTTTTTCTGCACTGTGTGGGGTTGGTTAAAAACAAAAAAAAGTGTGATGTCACGGGCTGATGGCTCAAAACCAGGCTGCAATTCTTGCCCGCAGACAAGGCTAATTGGCTTGGCAGCCTGGCCAATTCATTATGTGAATACATTTGTAATGTGTGGAGCCAGTTAGAATGAGTCGCTGGAATCATAGCCTGCCACCTATCTGCGCGAGACAATGCCATCGTTGTTGCAGACCAGATTCTACCCACAGGGTCATATCGCGACAATAAGCTGCGAGATTATTCCCCCCCCCCTCCCCCGTGACTCGCGTACACCTCGGCTCCCACGGCGCACAAAATGAGAGGTCTCAGCGCCAAACATTGATCTTCAAAGTGCGCGTGCCACATTCGCAGTGGATAGGGAGAAACAAAGGCAAAGGCACAGCCCCAGCAATGTATTTGCTCACGCCACTGCTGGCCGAAGGGCCTCCAGTGGATTGCGAGCTCCAGAGGTCTCCCCACCCACGGAGCCCTCTCTTGCGAGGATTTCGGCCTCCTCTTCTGCACTGGCCAAACGTCCTGGAAGAGTTTGGAGTACGCGCACTTTACCCCGCCATCAACTGCGGTGCACCCATTTTTGACTGCTGGGGTGGGGCAGAGGTGGCAGCGGTGGGGAATTCAATCAACATGCCCCGTCGATGCAAATTGCCGTGCCCGGGAGACCAATGCCTTCTCCAGGAGAGCGTGCTAATAATTATTTGTTACACGGCGACACCACCGCCTCCTTTGTTAAATTTAACCCAAAAATAAGGCGGTGCAATTTATTCACCAAACTTAACTGACGTTGTCTTTTACATGTATTATTATTATTGCTGTTACAGAATAAATGTTGGGTATGTAGAGTGTTCAAAACTCGTCGGTCTGGACAATAATTGCACACTCAGTTTCGCTCTTGCTTGCATCTCTCCCGAGTTGTGCACTCACCCATCGCTTTATTGAACCAACCGATAGAGCACAGATACGTCACATTTATGATTATGGAAATTGCAAATTGCAACAACCCAAAAAAAGTGTAAATATTAAGAGATGAATGTGAACGTTATTGAAAATAATGCGTGTTCATTTGCATTATAAGCTTAATGGTTCGTGTTGATGGTTTTTTTCTTTCATTGAGGATTACATGTCTTCCGCTCTGTCTCAATTATAATTTCTTTACCTTCAACAGTAAAAAAAAAACCTAAAGTAACGTGACATGATAGAAGGTTATTTGTTCACACGCTGATTTTCTAAATAGATAGCATTGTCTACCATTGCAATTACATGGAATAGTTATGTATTGTTTACTTCTTTAATTTAGCCACAATGTCCCACACACCTCGGGAAGCACAACCATTATCGAAGCCAAAGATATCCATCTTTGTGTACGCTGTACATCCCCGTCTCCCTGGGGAATCCATCACGGTGCACATTCATGGGAATGTATTTCTGCACGCGTGTGTGTCTTTATTTGTAGTGTGCGGTCCTTTCGGGTGATGAAATTAAAATGCTGCCTGACGTACCTCCCGAGGAATGGATTCGCACAAGAGCACTTGGACATTGTGATTCAGTTCATTAATGCAGTGAGGCAGAGCATGCGTTGAAATGCCTACCAATGCACGTGAACTGTGATATACGTGTATGTACAGTATATATCTATCAAGGTACAGGGGCAGCCCTAAAATGCTTTGCTCATGTCACTGTTATCTGAAATACCTTCCACAGTTCATTCTGGAGGGTATTTGATCCTTACCATTGTATATCGGAAATTCACTTTAAACGTGCAATTGCATTAATGGACTGCGTGTTATCTTGGTGTGGTCTGCTCCTGTTGTTGTTTCGCTGCCTTGCCCAAGCTTGCATTTATTGTTGGAAAATCGGCATGAATTGATGTACTTTTCCAAATTGTACATGTACACGTTATATATTCATTTCTTTTAGTGACTTACTTACCCTTCTTATACTTATATCGTGTTTTTTTTTATTATTATGTGTTATTGCAATTTTCTGACTTGCCCCTATCGGACATCTGTGAAAAAGACCTGAATAGCGAATCGGATTCGTGCCCACACCTTACCCCACCACTCACTACCTGCAAATGGAGTAACTGTGATATACCCATTTGTAATACTGGGTTGACAAAGGTAGGAGGGTAATAATAATAGTAATAAAGACATTGTCACATTGTATAAACTGCCCCTCTGGGAAATCAAATCACACTGTAGAACCACTGGATTGCAAGTTCAGTTGTGCTGCTCATTGCAGGGAATGTCTTGACGACCACGACGTAAGAAATCGGTGCCAGAAAAAAAAAATAACCACGTGGCACTACTTGAGCATATTCGCACAAGACAGAGGAAAGTGGAAACAAATGACAAAACGCACAGTGGACAACTACGGGCTATCTGCCCATGGATCGTGATGACGATGGTGATGATGACACGTATATACAGCACACTTCATTCACATAATTCGATATCACGCATGCAGCAACCATAGCTACCAGATTTCATGCAATGATAGCTTCACATAGAAAGGGTGCGATCAATTAAAGGTATTGTAAATGTTCTCAACGACAATCTTCAGAGAGTTATTAGAAATATACCGCGTAGAAACAGGAAACCTGCTGATGGGTTACACATATCCATTGTTAACACAATATTCGATTTATAAATATATGTATATGTGTGCACGAGGGGGGTGTATTGGTGACGCAGTGGTTGACACACCGTGCTATGAATTCGACTACCCGTGCTCGATGTATAGCCATGGCTAGCATCAGTTGTGAGTGACAGCTGAACTGGTCCAGCATGTAGTAATAGGTTTTTACCCTTTTAGCTGGCACAAAAACTGACACCTTTATACAAGGGATCATGTTTGCAATAACCACAACACAAGCAGTCCAAAATGCAAACAAAAATAAACAACTCTGATAAGCCTTTACATTAAGGTAAATGCTTACCCCGAGCTCTCAATACTCTGATAGTGCGCTGTTTTTGAGTTGTACGCCTTATGGCGTCATCTGGTCCAATACCAGTGGAGACTAGGCTCTAAGAAAAGCTGTCTCGGGTGTGGACCAATCAAATTCAAGGACAGTGCATATTATTATCAGAGTTGTCTTTTTTTGTTTGCATTTCTGATTGCTTGTGTTGTGGTTATTGCAAACATGATCCCTTGTATAAAGGTGTCAGTTTTTGTGCCAGCTAAAAGGGTAAAAACCTACTACTATATCTTGGTACTGGCAAAGGAGGTCTCATAATGGTCCAGCATGGTGAAGTATAATCGAACAATCCCCACAGCCAATAGAGTGTTGGGAGACCTTTATCCAGGAGTATGATTGACATTATATTAGTATCTGTATGGAACGAACCTCGCTGTGTTCTCTTTCACGATTTAACCCCACCGTACCCAAAATTTAAACGGATATATTTGTTTTGGTTACTAGCAGTGTTCATTTATACTGCTATCACTACCATATCATCGTCAACATCACCACCATCAGCAGCAGCACGAGAATTGCCTCTGGTTATGCAGCAATTCCGATTTAACCCTAACCATTGAACACGATCTGCAAAAAAAACAATATATAGTATCACAATTATATTCTTGGTTCTTTCGGTAAAGTCACGTAGAAGGGAAACAATAAAATAATAAAAATATAAGACGATAAAATTATCACGACGTTTCGGCTGCAACACAAGCAATCATCATCAGTCGAAACGTCGTGAGAATTTTATAGTCTTATATTTTTCTTATTTTATTGTTTCCCTTCTACGTGACTTTACCGAAAGAACCAATAATATGAATCCCTGCAGTCACGAAAGCTTTAAATCAGTATTACAATTGTTATATGAATGTATATTAATGGGTGACATGAATGTAAAAACAATACAGTCACTGAATATCAGTCGAAATATTCCACCTTCACTCTGTCTCCCGTTTCATGAAGAGCCATTTCCTGACATCTATTGCATCTGTATGTTGCGTGGCATTGTTCGTGATGAGGTCTTTACATTTGGTGTTTTTACGTTTGTTTTAATCGAGTTTCAACTTGCATTGAGTGGCCGCACAGTTCACATCGTTGTGTTCTGGTCGAAGATTGCAATTCTTCGAAAACAAAAGCATGTATCTATGTTATGAAAAGTACGATTCTCTAAAACGACTCAACCTTGTTCTGAATGTCCTTTTATTTCATGGCCACTTATAAATGAGCAATTAAATGCAATTGGGCTCCCATTGTCTGATGTACGAGATAACATCTGGGGAGGTAACTCATCTCAGGCTGACAGTGACATTTAAAGTGTCGGTTGTTAAGACCATTACTGTCATTAATTTGAAATCCAAAGGTCACCACTTTTAAAGATATAAAATTGGTCCTTTGAACAAAGTGGCACGAAGAGTAGTTTACTTGTCATCTGATAATATAAAAAATGTGCGTAACTCATGAAGTCAAACAATAGCTCATTAGCAAATTTTAAAAAAGTTTCATCTGCATGCACAATTGTTTTCTTTTTAGAGGATAAGGCAATGTCAATGTTGATTTTGGTTTGTCACTTTAAATAGCCTTTAACTGCAACATCTAAATTCGTGAACATCACACTCGGGGTGGCAAACCTGCAGCGGCAAGCATTCACCTCTTCGCTAATGTAACATGTCAGCATACTCGCAAAACCGAAAGAGAACGCCACGTTTTCACTTTTGACCACAGTGCATTTTGGATGGTGTTGACGGGGTCCTTTAATTTGTTCTATGTTGCATCGCTTATACCCATGTGTCATTTAATTCTCAACACCGCTGGTCAGAAACTACGCGGTGCAAATTAAATAACGTCTCCAAGGCTATTCTGGCCGTCATTTGTCCTGGACAGCACACTATGAAGCCACTCTTGGCCAGTCTTCTGTGGGCAAGATTAGTGGCTCTGGCTGTAGCGCTAGATAGGCATGGCAGGGTACATCAGTACAAATGAATGCACATAATCTGTATGAGGGAGATAAGGCAGACCGTTTCAGTTAAAAGTCCAGCAATTACATTAAGCAACGATGCTCACTGCAGGCTGGCCATATCTTTAAGGTCAACCTGGTGTTCCCAATATTCTTGGCGAAAAAATGAATTGTTTTCTGGTTAAAAAGTGGCCGATGAGAAAACATAAATAAACAACCCAGCATTTATTTGCATAGTATAGAGGCGTGGATGTTTGGAAATGAAAATGGTTAACACAAATTCAATCGGAGAGAAACCGTGATTTACCTGGTGTTAAAGATAAGATGTGCTGGCTATGGATATGACAGTTTGTTCTCGATATAAGCGTTTTGATGTACTCTTTAAGATTGATTTGAACAATTCCTAATGTGCTTGTAAGGTCAACTTAATATGTGGTGTGTAATACATGAAAGCTTACTATTGTTTAGTTAAAATGTTACTATTTTAATCTTGTATTTTGTTAATTATACTCTTTCATTTGTGTCGTGCATCGTTGGAATATTTAGATTGTTTTATGACACATTCCATTGAGTTTTTGATTTTAGATTTGAATAATCTTAGTAAATAAAACAATAAAGCAGGATTGAGGATGTTTTATTTCATAGGTTTATACATTTGTGTCCATGACCACACTGATTCATATTATTTAAGATCATATTTAATATTGTAGCATTATACAGAACCTGTCTTCTGAGAATATATTCTTATAAATAAACACAAATCCCCACTGATGCCTCCTTCTCAGACATGCCAGAGTACTGCAGACTGCAAGAAGTGCATTGTCTTACTTGGGTCATGCATCACCATATGCTGCATCCACGCAAACAAAGACAAAATAGGCTCACGTCAAGAAATGCCATCCTGTCCGCAGTGCTGCTTGCTGTAATAAGGAATGCTTCATCACTGCCTCGTGATGTCAGGCTGCCATTCCCATTCACTTGCATGTCTATCGCTCTCACATCGCCGATTTACAAGTTAACAAATGCCCACTGTCATTTAGGCCCCACATATCTCCCGGTCAATTACTTACACTTGGGAACCCGGTTTCATCACAGGTGGCTGATATCTGGATCCGAACCCAGGGTCTCGGCAGTGCTCCGATTCACCCAGTAGCCTCAATTTAGTCATTTCATTTGCCAAGTCATTACAGTTTGTTTAAGTACTTTTGGATTTAGTATACAATTAATGTTTTCTCTCCATTATGTTTGGCTTCAAGAAAACTAAAACTGTTTTGATGTATCAATACTGTTCAGTCTGCAGTGCTCCCTACTAAGCACTCTCCACCATCTCACCATCTCACCTCGATTGAGAGGTGAGCACAACCTCAGTGCCCAGTGCCCCTGGCCAAATACAATATATACCAAGTGTTCTCGTGATACCCCAGCAATTTTGTTCTATCGATTCATGACCAATGCATAACATTGACAATTGCCAACAGTTTTATTTTGTCAAGGAGTCTAAGACTTCATATATGTCATTGCAGAACATGGCGATCGCCTGTTTTTTTTTCATCATGGGGAATCTTTTGATCACGATGACATGACGGAGGTAGGTTGCTGACACTCTTGCAGATCTTTCAAAGCCGTTCTGTGGCCTTGATGGGTGTTGCTTTGGTTTCAAACTTATTTGCAAAGTTTATTTGTAAATAACTCAACACTATGATCATCACCACCGACGGTCAATCCACTGCTGAATGAATACCTCCCAAAACCACCCTCCATCTCTTGCGATGGACTAAACTGAAGCTTTAGTTTTCCAACAGTTAATATATTATGCTTCCATACCTTGTCGAACGTGTTCATGTGCAAAACAAAAATACACATTTCAAAGACAAGCCCAGAAGTGTGAAATGTTTTTTTGAAAGTCACACAGTTAGCACCAGAATCACGCCTTCACAAAGTGGCTGAAATACATCACTTTGACAGGTTTGTCCTCTTGCTCGCGAAGGAGACACGTGTCAGCCGTCGCCAAACAAGAGTTGAAGTTCACATTGTCCCACAAATATATTGTGCCCTTTACATGCAATGATGTTGAAATAAAAGTAACCGTACAGCACTACAATCGCTTGCTCACACCACTGATGGTAGAAGAGACATCATCTGTATGGAACTGTATACAGTAGTAGATTTGAAGCTTTCGTGACTGCAAGGATCCATACTCTTTGGTTCTATTAGGTAAAGTCACGTTAAGCTTAACGTGACTTTACCTAATAAGCTTAACGTGACTTTACCTAATAGAACCAAAGAGTATGGATCATTGCAGGCACGAAAGCTTCAAATCTAAATTTCAATGGTACAGTATATTTATTCTAGTAGTGGTATTCCAAACTGCAAGGGTGGTGTATTATCATCTTGTATATATTTTGTTATTTTGTTGTTTATCTTCAACGTGACTTTACCGAAAAAACTAAGAATATGAATTACTGCAGTCACAAAAGCTTTAAATCAAAATTTAAATCTAACATATTTGGCCTCGTCTTCTCTGCCGGCCAGATATTTTGAAAGAGGCAAAAGTCCTCACGCTTTGCCTCATTACAGACAACCTGACAATTAACAAACTGTGGTTGGAACCCAATTATACTGCTTGGTCGACGGAGAAACATTCCCATTACTTCAACTGCCGTGCAGGGAAATTGAACCGGTGACCTCTGTGTTGCAGGTCCACTGTGCTAACCGTGGCACCATGGCAGCATCAGCAGTAATGGCCTAATACAGACGTGCATTTATTCGTTTTCCAGGAAAGCATCACTCTGTATGAAGACTGTCAGACGTGGTCCTGGAGAAAAACCCACACATATTGTGGGACATTTTGGTTTTGTTGTTATTGTTGTTTGTGCTTTTTGTTTTGGTGCCATTTCTTAATTTGTTTATCCATTTTAGAATGTGCTTGGTAGTCGGGTTTTCATTTGCTTTTTAGTGGCTGTATATAGGATTTGGTCCTCACATATAAATAATGTACACCTTTATGGGATGCTATTAACATGAATTACGCTACATGAAATGTAAGTATTATTACTGAATCGTCATTAAACTGAATTTTAAAAAAATCGACCTGGTGCCGCTTGATAAGACACCTTATTTGAACGTGCGAAAATGTGAGCATTTGTTGAAAGTTTTACTGTCGCCTGAAACATTGAGAGGGCAGCTGAATTAATGTGTCCAGGTCTCTTTTTATTGGCCACTGCAGTGTCCCATGGACATTTCTTTTCAACTGCCTGTCATCGAGGCCTTGCTAATATCACGTGGACATTGCTTTACACCTGACCTCCTATCGGGGGCTTCGGTGACGTCACCCCCCCCATTCATTGTCAAATGACGCTCACGCTATATCACCAAAACCCATACATATATACGAAACGTTATATTCATGCAAGGGGAGGGGGGGGGGAAGTGCGGTTCAGCGATTCAAAAATGAACGATGACGTGAATGCTCGCGGAACTGAAAACCCGCGAACGCAAATAGTAAAACGTGGCAATTATTGAAATTCTTCACGGCAACATTTTACGGCCGACTTGACCATTACAACTCTGTTGGATACAAATGTAACGCGGTGTTTTTTTTTTACATTGTAAGCATTTTTTTTTACGGTTGCTAAATTATTATTATTTTTTAAACATTACATTAATCTTACCGTGAGGAATGAATATTAAAATTTTGTGAACATTTAAATGTTTGAAGTGATTTTTTTTTTCACTATACGCTTTCTGATACAGGTATATAGATTACGGTGATTTTCCGATATAAGCATCGCGTTTGCACAGCATGTGTAATCTTGACATTCCACACAAATACATGAACGAGTGGTCAATTGTAACATTCGAATCTTCACTTCCCATCGTCGCCTCATTCCCCACTCGTTATAACTCTGAGCAAAAAATGTAATACAACAAATGCGTAAACTGCCTTCAAATGACAGCCTAAACAAGGACACTAAAAAAAACGCAGCCACACCCAGTGACTCTGCCGATCAGCCATTCCAATCATCGTCTCGTTTATGTACATTGCCAATTGTTTATTTTTTTGCATTGCCTGGGAAATGTCAAATCCTTGGTCAGTGGAGAGCGGTCGTTTGTTTAGGGAATGGGCTTCATAAGCATATGCTCATCAATAATGACGCATCCTCCCTGCAGCCTTCACAGGCCACACAGGGAGGGATGTCTTGGCAAGAGTGCACTCTCCCTGTCTGCTCATCATCCTCACCTTGGCTTCCTCTTGACCCTTGCAGATTCCTGCTGGGCATCCTGCATAACCACAGCCTCATTTGTAATCCAATGCCTTCCTTGGCACTGTATGAGTGTGAGTGTATGCAGGCATGCAGCCATGGTCTCTCTCTCTCTGTGTGTGTATCTCTGACTGTGCATGTTTGATGGGTAGGGTGGTAATGTAGTGGCCTGGGTCTCCCCAAGGTCGACTCAGCCTTAAACACGTAGCCTGCTGTGGTTTTGCAAGCATTAGCACTTGGGAGACAGCGTTGAACTGGTCATGGTGCTGGCCAAACCACCCCATCATGTGCTTTCCTGGCCTGAATGTGTGCTCACGAACAGCTCCTTCACCAACTGACTTTGTTTTCTATTGTGATTGTTTTGAAAAAGTGCAGTGGTAAACACACTGAACTATCACCAGCCGTGCACAACAATGCAAGGCGTGTATGAACCTCCAACTGGATCTGCCTTTGGCCTGCCCAGCATTAAATAATTAGCTGGGATTGGTTTGATAAGAACATTACTGGGCAGACAAAGACAGCTAAGCATGATGTGGCTACACCACCCTGCATGGAATTTGCTATCCTAACAGGAGTTCACTGGTAGACCTTGTTCTTATACTCTGCCTTGCGGATTGGGAATAGTTTTATATTGAGAGTTGTGAGATAGTGGCTTGTATATTGTGCTACAATCCTATTGGTCCAGGTGTTATTCTCGCCAGGGCACATAGCAATGGTGGTAATTGGCTTGTTAAACTGCCTCTGGCTTCCCTGGGTTAACTCAGCCTTTAAGTATACTCCGGTGACACAAGTATGAAAGGGTGTAGCATGTGGGATGCACTAGCGGGATTTTTGTATTCGTGTAAAATGATGTTTTTATAAACTAAAAACATTCGGCAGTGTCATCTTTTTTGTTTGCTCAGGTCAGTCCACCGTGCATGCACCGAACTTTCTAGAAACTCTATGGGATCTCCAGAACAATACGGCTTTTCAAGTACGTGGAACAAGTGCTGTTCAGATACAGAGGCCTGTTAAGGTTCCAGTGCGACCCTGTGAACGTGTGCTTAAAGTCAGTCCGCCATCTGCTACGGAAGATACAGCGAGCTATTCACGTCCCGCGGCTAACTCGATTTTAGACCGCCGCATATTTGCCAAGAGGCAATCGCGCCCGGGAGACCGGGGGATTTGGTATTTAACGCTCAGCTTGTGTGGGCGTGATGGGTGTCAGATTGATGACCCTGCCTATCACCCGTCAACCCGCGCTGGCGAAGGCGCTATTACGCACGCCTGCGTTTCACAGATGTTTATGGAGGTGTCGACCGTGCTTGGTTAGTGCTCATTCCGTGCATGGGCCTCAATGAACAGCAGCAGCAGTAGCAGCAGCAGCAGCAGAAGCAGCAAGTCCTTAAAATGCTCATTACCAAACTCGCTGCTCTCTCTCTCTGTCTCTGTTCCTGCATGCTGCCTATCCCTTTGTTCACCCTTTCTCATTGATGTTGTCTTCATGGGGAACGAAATAATTTGGATTTATAGAGTGCATGCATGAAATTGTACCGACACAATGTAGGAAGAAAAGCAGAGGCGGGGCGGTATATTGATTATGTTATGGAGGAGGAGAGCATTGTGATGGTGGGCGATTTATTTTTCTCTTTACACAAGGCGGGAAATGTTTAAGATACCGAAAGCGGGGAAGGAGAAAACAAACAGTTAATCATCAGGAACACAAGCCTACTTCAGCAGTTTTTTTTTTCTTGCTGTGGTTGTCCCACCTGATGACGATTTGCTTGTGTTGCGATCGAAACGTCGTGATCTATTATGTTTCTACCCACGTGACTTTACCGAAAGAACCAAAGAGTATGAATTCCAGCAGTCACGAAAGCTTCAAATCAAGATTAATCATCAGCAGTGAAGACATGGAAAACCGTTATGTCTTTTCATGGTCTGTGTGGTGGTGGTAAGTGAACTTGTAATATCGACAGCCAGATTGAGTCCCGGCCAATGGGCGAGGCGCAGGCGAAGACAAACCTTCGGGTACCGCTTGCTGTTTAACCTCAGCCGGAAGAGCACTGAACATTGTTCCGGGAATTAGGTTGGCACGCCACATCCATCTCCGCCTTATTTTAGCCTCGAGGTAACTCGTTTTTTGCTACGTGGGCTCTGTAAGAATAGAGGGCACAATAATATAAAGCCGTTCTTGTGTATGGACAGACCTTTGCAGTGCAGCGTGTAGTGCCTTCTGCCAATAATCCTTCCCTCCAAGCGAGCGTGTAGCAGCCTCAGCAGAAGATGATGAGGTTTAATTGAGCCCTGGTGTGACTGCGACGTATATTTCCCCAGTTGTGCCGTAGAGGTCTCTGAGGTTTGTGCGGCACAACCCAAAACACATCAGAGGTCTAGCGATGGTGTGGTGATTGACCGGAGGCCGTGGTTGATGAGTAAGAAGGTGCGTGAAACAAATTAAACAAGATATTAAAAAAAGCATTGCAATCGTTGTCGTTATCAACAGCGTCATACTGCATTAACACCAATCAGTTTGATATTGCACAGCCTTTAACATTGGTTTAATTAGACCACTGCCTCGGGTCAATATGTATGCCATTAATCTGACACCCACACTTTTCTTTATTACATCTCTCCATCACTTCTTTGGACAACCTCTCATGGCGTCCACTGTATAACTAGTTTTATCCAATAGATGCCATTACTCTTAGAAGTCTATCCTATCCACCAATTATCCAAATTGTACTGCTAGAGATGCATTTTTCACTCCATTTTAGAAGCCCCTGTGGACAAGAAAAGAGCAATTTAGTCCCAGTGGGGAACAGCTTCTGAAGGACTTCCTCCAATATCTTTCAATTGCCCTCTCTTATCTTCCTAGCAGTCTTTTTATCCGTGCAGATGAGCGAAAAGTTTGCTCCATAGTTTTCAATTACTCGGATCTGCTTTTCGTGGAGGAGGGGAGAAGGGGGGTTGCTGTCGAAATATGTTGCTTTTCCATTTTTTTCCCTGTTGTAAAAATAATATATATTCATTGAGAGGAAAGGCACTGCGCAGAGGTAATCAGGAAGGGGCTGCGATGGTTTGGGTGCCTTTTCACGTGCTTCGTTGAGAAGGCCAGATTATCGCGACGGACGTTGGAGTTGGAACCCAGAGGTCAGCAGTTAAGGTGAAGACCAAAAGCTGTCATCTCCATAGGTCACGCAAATCATGAAAGATAATTGTGAGCACACACACACATATATAAGATAATGTGAATGGATTAAAGCGGTGAGTATTTCGGCGACCAGCATGTATGGACAGCAATTACTGAAGCTAGGCACAGACATCACACACGACATGTTTTATCATGTACATAAATCAAAATTGCAAAAACAGTACACTTTTAAAGGCAATCTGGGTCCTGCAGTTGAAATAATGCTTCCATAAGGGCGGCAATACATTAAACAAGTGAGACTGTTGATTGTTTGCATGGATAAACGTGGGTCATCCTTCAGCTAAAGGGGCAATTCTGCCGCTAAGGTCAGAAGGTTTTAGAGGAGGCCATGCACACATAGTTTCATAGTTTAGTTTCATAGTTTCATTTATTTGGTATAGCCCTGTGAGCCATTCGGCTCTTGAATCGGGTGCAACCGCAACAAACAAAAAAACAAAAACATGAACAAGAAAACATCTTAAAGTGACTATGTGACTGTGCAAACAGAAAATCCAGGAAAAAAACATCAAAATATTCCTGAAATAGCACCGTACACCAACGCTGTGTGCAAAAATCCCAGTGGGATGCAAGTCAACAACAACAAGAAAACTTAGATTTAGGCCATCAGTCTAACTCCGTACTACAATAAACAAAAACATGGCCAAACCAAAAAACTTTTAGAAATCAGCAAAATAAAGCCATAAATGCAATGCAACAGTGATCATAGGAACTGTGACCGAATTTTTTACAATAAACTACATAAATAACATGTAACACCAAACCCTAGAGCCAAAGCTGGCTGCATGAGTCACTCCACAACAACAGGAGCATCAGTCGGAGTATCACATTTTTCAATGCACCTTTAAGATCAGCACACTAAATCAAAATACAGATAATACTTTGCAGCGGTCATCCGGAGCGAAACATTTTTTTTTTAGGCCACTGAATAGCAGTGGCAGCTAAGGGTGTACAACCCCTCTAGATCAGTTTTGAGTGAAGATCTCATTGGTAGTGTTTCAAGTTGCACGAACTCAGCCTCACAGATCAGACCTTTCCCAATCGAATTCGTCTGAAACTGATTCGGGCATGTATGTTGCATAAGTCAACAACAACAGTGAGCGATTATGTCAGTTCATGTGCAGAAGCGAGATGAATGGTAGCAGCACTGGACCGTGAGAGATGGCCATGGTGTGGGGTGGCCTTCATCCAGCAGTGGTTAGACAATGCCTGCTGCTGATGATGCTGATGATGCTGAACGGTTGGCTATATCCAGTGCAAAAGAAGTTCAAAACACGTGCTTATGAACAAACACATTTTAGAGATGGAGTTATCATAGTATCCAAGTATTTCCCGCAACCGAAGTGTTATTATGTAGCTGCATTGTAATTTTTAGGGCGGACAGGTGGCCGAGCAAAGGGCAGACTGAATGTGTGCATAAACTTCTGAATAAGGCAACACAATAAATAAGCAGACAATATTCCTCCTTCCCACAAAAGTCCATCGTTAAAAATACACTTTTTTCTGCACATTGCTACGACCACACGCCTTTCTGGGAAATGTTTTTTTTTTTTAAGCAGCATTAGTTTCATACGAGCAAACGCCTGACACGTTTTGCATTCAACCAATGCTGTTGATCTTCCACGTGTAGATAGGCAAGTGCCCTCTCAATTAGGTATGGATTATAATGCAATGCAAACTGCAGATTATAATTCGTAACATAGCATATTCATTATAATTGCAGTAGGGTGTACCAGTAACAGAATAAATAAGTAGACAATATGCCTCCCCAAGAAAGTAACGTTAATGTGAAAGGAATAGGGGAGAGGTTGTGCTGTCAAGTACTCTGAGATCAAAATCACATTATTATTTTTTTGCGAGGGTAAAGCAACTACTAAGAGTGTGTAATTGAGTGAAAGTAACAGGGTTTTTATTTGCAAGCAATTAACCCGCTGTAAATGGTGATGCAAGCGAGAGAAATGTTTTGGAGCAGCATGTTAAACAGATTTCCCGAGTACTGAAAGAACCGCGTTCAGCGCTGTGTCTCCTTGCTCGATCAAGTTCCAGCAAGCCACGGGTTGGCACTCGTCGGCACTGGCTGTACCGAGACCGTTGTGCAAATTCCTAATTTCCCTGTTGGGGAGAGGCGGGGGAGTACCATGCTCTGCCTGGAAAAGCTTCAGCAAGTTACACTTATTACAGGGACTTAAATAAGGTTGTGTTGATACTCGTCATTATCCAGGCTTCTGGCTTGATTTTCGCATCATGTTTTGGATGTTAAAATAAAGCCAACTGGCATTCCTTTTTTAATAGAAATGTAAGGAAAACGAAAACCACCGCCACACCCAGGAAAACGAGCAACGGTGGCTGTGTTAGTGAGACATTTAGCCTGTTAATGTAAAGACATTTATCCTGTTAATGTAATACCAAAGCGTCGAAAATAACTGCTAACATCGGCAGGTAGGATGGAAACATCACAGCCAGTTAAGTTTGTTTTCTCAAACTGCCTATTTCTCTCTCTAGAATTTACCAGGCTCTCATAGGTCCATTCGCTCTTTCTCTCCCCCGGCCGCTTCGGGGTGGATTTCCACACAACTCTCTCTAAAGTTTACCAGGCTTGTTGGGTCTGTCTCTCCCACGGCCGCCGCGGGGTGGATTTCCACACAACTCTCTCTAAAGTTTACCAGGCTTGTTGGGTCTGTCTCTCCCACGGCCGCCGCGGGGTGGATTTCCACACAGCTTTCTCATTGACATGCTAAATGTTCTGCTCCAGCAGACCCAGCTCTCTCTCTGCACCCCCTCCCCCCTCTCTTTCTCTGCCACCTCTCTCTCTATTTAAGGCCTCCACACAGAGGGATTGGGTCTCTGTGTGTCTATGTTGTGTGTCTCTCTCTGTGTCTCTGTGTTGTCTTTCTCTGCTTGTGTCTCCTTGTCTGTGTTTTGTCTCTCTCTCAAATTAAGTTCTACCTTATGATGATTGCTTGGGTTGCAATCGAAACGTCGTATTATATTATTGAATTTATTTTCTTTCTACATTTCTTTACCAAAAGAACCAGAGTAAAACTGGTTAATAACGCCCTTTGAATGATTGCTCAGTTTGTACCCATCTTCTCAGTTGAAATTGTCTGTGTTTATATATCTGGATAGCTTCATGAATTAATCTTTGCTGATAGCCAGTGGGTTTGCAGAGTACTTTCGTCTTGGAAAAAAACTATTTTGCGTGTGCCCACAACCTTAAAACAATGATCAGCCACGGCTGAGGTATTGGTCCTACCGTATTTCAGATATGCCTTATGTTCACGAACAAGGTCCGAGACATGTTGCTGCGTTTCCCCAATGTAACTACTGCCGCAGACACAGCTTAGTTTGTAGACACCAGGGTATTGCATGTCAGGGATCACATCCTTCACAGATGGGATCAGATCACAAATTTTATGACATGATAATCTCTCAGAATGCAAAGGCCACCTCCACAGCTTCGTCGTCATGGAGGTAGCTCAGCTCTCCGATCTTACATTGACATGCAAATTTCATCTCTAGCCCCGCCCACTTCGCTTATGACCCTTGGGCTACACCCATCTCAAACCGTTATAACATCCTGCCTCAGTAGCTCTCCCACTATATCTTTTCACCTGATGGCGATTGCTTGTGTTGACAAAATTATGGAATATTGGATGCAATTTGTGTTTAATTAATGCATCTCCAAAACTCTCAGGAGCTTAACTTTTAAGATGTTTAGCATCATGTCACTGGTATAATTTAGCCCATTAATTTTCATGTACTTTCACGCGTGATATACTGTGGGCTTCTCTAGACTGATTACATTCAGTCTAGAGAAACCCACAGTATAATTATCTTTTGTGTTCATTTCCCATGATGGATCTACATCAGATTGCATTGTAGAAGTGAAATTGTTACGAGTGTGCCAATTTGTCTTTGAGAAACGTGGAATATTTTTGCACATTAATATTTGAGACATCTGATAAACGAACAAATGTTTTAGTTGATATTTGCACTGTTTTATACACCTTTTTCGACATTTTTAATATATTTTTTGTACGTATCTTTTACAGGGTAATTCTTTTTTTCTCTCCTTGCCAAATACACTTGATATCCCAATGGGCTCTCGCATACAAAAACAGAAAAATTAACCTAAAAATAAAGATACTGAGCTGTATGCCTCCATTCAGTGCCAGTGGATGTTAATTAAACGTCTCTAGAATTTATTAAAATATCACTGAGCCCTGTAATTGAACATTCTAAGTAATCAATTAAATAAATCACCTTCTGTTCTGTCTTGACAATATAATCTTTCGGTTAACCCATTGTTCTTCCAGACATACGTTCACTTGCAGAAATTGTGTTTGAATACACGAATTCTATATTGGCGTTTAGATTCCTGGGGCTCATGAGCAGAATGACGCGTGCCAAACAAATACTGCGCATATACCAGATGTAATTGGAAAGTGCCCACTACCCCTAAAAGAATTGGTACGATATCCATTGCAAGAGATCCTACTTAAACACATCCACACGTGTTCACGGTGGAAAAGGAGCTCCAATTAATATAGTTGGTTGACACAGAGATATCCCGCACTTCTCCTGCCCTACAGATGTATTTTTAGCCCCAAATAACGACAGCGTAAAGCTTCTTTCATATAGATAACTACCCGTGATTTTGAGCAAGGGAAGGATATGCGTGCTCTGTTGTTAATTACTACTCGGAAGGAAAACTCGAAGCCAACGCGACCCTGACAGGTAGAAGACTTTCATGCCAAGCCAGTCATCCACATGGCACAATTTCTGCACTGTGCGAAGTTTCTATTGTACAGTGATGTTAGTGTCTCTCTCTTCCAGCAAGCGTGGGGCATTGTTCACCTCTGGTGGTCATTAATCAGTGATGGAAAATCTACATGGGCGAGGAGAGTAGCTCGATTACAGCGTTTGTATAATATTTTAACTCATACTATTTTATCTGCCCCGTGGTGTTGATGGGTTAAGTCTACCCCCGAACGATATTTGAACTTGCTACATATTGTGAGTCAGCCACTGCACTAACCAATTGCAGTCGCATACACACACACACATGCACACATTTGACTTAGATTTAAACATTGCTGATGAAATTTGATGGACGTTATGATTTTGTGAAATACGGCATTATATTTTGGCCTTGTAAATAAACTCTTGATAAACTAAAAGTGGCCATTTCTAGATTTAAAGCTTTCGTGACTGCAAGGATCCATACTCTTTGGTTCTGTTCGGTAAAGTCACGTAGGTAAATAATAAAACAACAATAATCACGACGTTTCGGCCACAACACAAGCGGCCTTCATCAGGTGAAGAGACGAGCCTGTCTGGAGGACAGCTCTGGAGTGGAAGAAGCCACGCTTAGATCACGACATTTAAGCAATTTAAAGGTCGCACAGCTTAAAGGTCGCGGTCTGAGCGTGGCTGTTTCACTCCAGCGCTGTCGTCGAGACAGTCTGGTCCCTTCACCTGATGAAGGCCGCTTGTGTTGTGGCCGAAACGTCGTGATTATTGTTGTTTTATTATTTACCTACGTGACTTTACCGAACAGAACCAAAGAGTATAAACGTGGCCAGATGAATCAGTGATGGCTGTGGCCAGATGTGTATTTTCACTTTGCATGTTTATGGAAGTTAATTATCTGTGTACATGACAGGTCTGTAACGTATGCAACCTCTGGCAATACGTTGGACAAATATTATGTATATTTCTGCAAGCAGTCAAATGTGTGAAATAAATCTATATTTGATTTAAGAAATACTTCTGAACTTCTAAGTAGTGTAAGCCTTGCTGTGGCAGAATTTTTTTACCCAAGCAGTTGCTACATCTAGATTTGAAGTTTTCGTGACTGCAGGGATCCATACTCTTTGGTTCTTTCGGTAAAGTCACGTAGGTATAAAATGAAATAAATTAAATCACGACGTTTCGATTGCAAATGTTATCTTATTAGTGATACTTTTGATGTGCGCACACACGCACACACATCAAAAGCCCATCTGCAGCTGAACAAACACATTGGGAAATGGTGATATTGATATTGAACAGCTCCTTAAAAGTATAGTGTGACAAGTTTAATGGTGTGAAATTGGCTTCCGTTCAAAAGGTGCAGCCAATAGCTTAGCTTAGCCATTGTCCGTGCCAATGATGTGTGTATACGCTGAGGTGATGTTTTGGTTCTCGTCACCGTTTTTATTCCCCTCACTTTATTGTTCAACTGTTGAAGGAAAGGGTGCATATGTGATAGGATTTGTGTGTGCCTGGACACCTTAAAAAAATGTTTTAGATATGGACACTGATTTTTTTTTTTACAAAAAGGCCTGCTATTTTTTGTTTATCCCATCCACAGGGTGACGTAACTGCAGATTATGCTAATGACGGAACCGTTAAATATGCAGTAGCACACAAAGAATAGGCTTAGTAATGAGTCAGTAAGCAGCAGTTGCATGGATTCATTTGGTCGGATTGTCACTGCTAGGCTGACGTGAGTCGTAAGAAGGACAAATAATATCCATGCACTCACATTCCATGCGGGCAGAATGGGTAGTCAATTTGTAAATGCTGAGGACAACCACACCCAGCAATTTTTTTTTTACTGTCAAACAAATTCTATCAAATCGGGTGTGGGAAAGATAATGGAATCTGCAAGGTTTCAAAAGAATGGTTTGTGTGTTTCAAACATATGGGGGAGAAGGGGGCATTAGAACAATGATTTCACCCAACACTGGTGCTTGTCCAAGTGGTTTCGAGTTCAGCTTAGACTTTTGGAATTGCTGCAACATCTGGTAAATGTTTCACTTTGGCTTTATTTTAAGATTGTTTTTGGCTGAGTGTGTAAACATTTCTGCGTGTCCTTCTATCATACGGCATTTCACATAAAGCATTTTTTTTTCTCTTTCATGGGATTCTGAAAATATTTTAAATAAATACAAACGCGTTGAATGGGATGCGTGTGCAAATGGAAAATTTTATAAAGCCTTTCCAACAAAGTTGTTTTACATAAACCTCAAGATATGTATTCATTATATACGAATACCACTTCATGAAATACGCTTTTTTATTGTATCTTGATTTAGACAAGCAACCACAAATCCTGACCATAAAAGGTCATGTATGTGGTGTTAATGGTCGGTGTGTGGCTGAGCGTGAATGATACAATGAGACTGTATTGTTTTGAAACATCAGCAACATTTGAAATTGACCGTGTAACATATTCTCACAAACTGCGTGTGCTGCTTTGTCATACGGTGACGTGAGACAAAAGGTGCAGCCCGGCAACATTGCTTGATTATGCCACTGCTGGGATAACAGGCAGCCATTAAGGCAGCTCCAGAGAAATCCTGGAGGTGATACTTTGGCTCATCATTCCAGGCTGCAAAGACATCTTCACCACAACTTTTCTTCCGATCGACCAACTGTGGCATGGATGGAGGTGGGACCGGGGGAATATTTAAGAAACTTTCCCATCATTTTGGTGGAATTAAAACGAAATAAAAAATTGAGATTTTTTTTTACATACAATCCCTTGCCCGATGCGAATTGGTGCACATTATTGGCATTAATCGTTTCACGTGACATGTGGCGTATGCTCGTAGAGCAATGTATAACTCGCGGAGGACAAGAGAGTCCATAACTAATTATGAATGACCTCTGAAGTTAGTCACCCTGGGCCTTGATTTGAGTGCTGTGTGCAACGGCGCAGGTGGAAAGCTGAATCGTACCGAGTGCCGCAAAGGCTGGTCAGACTTTTGAGAACAAGTCATGTAAAAAAAAGTTTTGTTGGCTGGATTCCTGCCTGGTGCAAATCTGCCTGCTGATGTCACCTGTAAGCCCACAGCGCTGACGTCACCCCTCCTCCCCTCACCAGTCCACTTGTCCACTCTGCCCGTGAATCCCACGCAAATGCACGGATACCGTACTCTGCGTAGAAAAAAAGGTTTGCTGGCTGGCTGGAGGGGAGAGGGAGGGACAGACGTCCAGTCACATCCAAAGGACGTGTGGGATGCTGGTTGATATTAAATAAAAAATAAAGTTTTAGCAAATTATGTACATGGAGCCGCAAACCTGGTGGTATTTTTTTTTTGGGGGGGGGGGGGGAATCTGAAAATAGAGTGGGATTTTCATTATGGACATAAATAAATCGTTTGTTGTTGTTGTTGCATTGGCCAATCAGAGTAATGATTGAGGCCAAACAGTTTGTTCCCCACAAACCAATTTGAAGCAGGCTTCGCAAGGCGTAGGTGTATTGTGGGATAGGGCACAACAGGCCGTGAGACCAGGCGGAGTCTGGACAGGCAAGGACAAAAGCTCCCATCGGCACGGTATGTACAAGAAGCACATTTAGAGACACATGAGGTGCACACAGGCTCTGTAGGAAAAATAGCTTAACCCTTTCAACCTGAGTCATAAGCTATCGTGGAAATCAGTGAGCTCAGCATCAAATTATTTGCACATCTCAATTTCATGTCATGCCTTTTTACATGCTCACATTATGAGCAGTTGCCCAAAATGTCACCCATTGCTGTTTATAGTTATATATTTCTTTGTTTTTTGACAAACGTGTTGTGTTTTTTTTTGTAAATTTTGCTGGTGCACAATTTGTTAATGCAGCATCGCCAAATATGTTATCATAATCTGTGGTAAGCGATGCCACAATTATCCCACTTGGCAAAAGCAACATTGGCAAACAAAAGAAGAGTTAGAAAGCACCGTTGTAAAATATTTACAAGTTTGTATTATTGTTATTATCTGAGTACTGTATAACATTGGAGCGGCAGCCAAAGAATGGAACTTATCCGAGATGAAGTCTACCAAGACGATGAAACAATGAAATCAGTTTGTGTGAAGGTGTAAGGTGCATTAATCTTAACATAACAGCACTGAGTGCTGATGACAGCTTAGGGACGAGGTCTTCAACCGGCAGTGTACTGACAATAGATGATTGTGATAATGTTCTGAAATTCATTATCCCTTTAAAAATAGCAAATCGTTAGGATTTTGTTCGTTTCATTTTTAAGCGGTAGCATATAAAGTGACGATTTAACATAACAGTTGAACGTTGAAAACGAGGCTAACGGGAGTGAGCAATGAGAGAAAAAGGGAAACTCTACTCTAGATGGTAACCCGTGCCCAGAGCAGAGACTGTATGCTGATTAAACAATCGAGCTACATTGATTGGTCACTGCCCATAGGACAATTAGTGCCCGGTTGGGGCAACACTTAAAGATGATGTCGACAACATGAATATGTTAACATTGGCTTCGCCCTTCATCAAATAACGTTGTGTTCCCGCAGGCAAAAGGTGAAATGGCATTTAGAAGGTATTGGATTAATTCATTTGTCTGGGTGGATGGTTAAATGTTTTTAATCTGCAACCTCACCGACATACCGTGGGTGTGTAAGGTATTGCTTTTGTTGCGTTGCACGGGGTTCAATATTTGATATTGAGTGCTCTTGCCAATGCCATCAGATAATCCATCAGCATCTGTTTAAGAAGCCTGGCTCTGCTGATGAGACCCAGAAGGTTGAAAACAACCCAGAGTTCCCTTGCTTAGACAAATGCTGATGGTTAATAGTAACATTGGTGTGGAAATCCAATACGCTGAAGGGCTAAATATGTGTATTTATATGTGGTGACACAGATATAATTTCTGCTCATATGTGCTTCTGGGTTGGTCATATAATTATTGAAAATGTATTATTCATACGATGCATTGGTACGTATCAAAAGTGTCAGGTTATGCTTATAAAATCATCGTCTTGCAGGCTTCACAACTGATTATAGATAAAAATAATAATAAAAAAATCCTACACGAAACATACAGCCAATGACCTTCCAAATAGAGTGCCCTCCTTAAATTGGGCAACCGTTGCTTAAATGCATTGGCAAGGTTGAAGGAAATAAATCAATTAATTGTTTTATTTTGTTTTATTTTATCTACGTGACTTTACCGAATAAAACCAAAGAGTATGAATCCTTGCAGTCACGAAAGCTTCAAATCTAGAAGGTTGAAGGAGATTAGGATACGTCGTCGTGATTAACTCCGACCACAAACCAAATGACCGATTCCTCAAATGTAACACAACACAATCGCTGCTGAGTTATGCAGAGGCGGCAGCATACGAAAAAAATGCGTCGAACGTTTCGCAGTAACAAACTGAGTAGCATTGGGTTGTGGCGGGGAAAAAAAAACGTTTGAGTGAGCAATACGAAGTAAATAAATACACCTAATTAAAGCTTCCACGTGCATCCAAGATGAGACGCTGAGCAAGAGTTAACATCTAATCGAGGGATTGCGGCAAAAAGTTTTTTTTTTTAAATAATTATTAACTTGGTAAAGAAGCAGACGGTCATGAAGCAGAAACAAATGTTTGCATGGGTGGCTAACGCTCTGGTTACGAATTTATTGTGCGGTTAGTCAATCACAGCATTAATTAGTATTTCCCGAGAGAATCAATGTATGCCCTTGTTGTTAAAAACGTGGCCATGGCTGGATATAATGGAACATCAATTCGGACAAATAACCGATTAAAATGATGATTTTCTTGATATGAAAAAAACATTGGAAGGCTTTCATTGATATTTTCTAACCCGTGAGCAATTCTCCAATAGATTGTGGTGGGAATTCCTTTGTAATTATTTTTAGTTTCATTAGATAGTGAAACCGTTGGTAAGTGTAGCACATACAGCATAACCACTGTTCTACAACCTATCATATTGTGTGTTTATAACTGACTGCATTGCTATGACGAAATAAACAGGACACTCGTGCATTTTGCTAAATATTCCAGTATTCCTAAATACACCAATGTATTTTTCGTGTGAATCGCTCACCATACGTCTCAAATCGATTCTTTTTGACAACTTCACTTGGAATTGCAGGTGAGATATAAAGTGTGCTGGTCTGTATACTTGGTCATGCTATATCTGCTTAATGTTTCTGTAACTTAATTTTTTATTGGACGCACCTGATCGGTCCAATATTCTGCCCAAGCTGACATATGCTACAGTTGGCTTGGGCATATTATTCGTAAATATTTACTTTTTAATCCTTTTTTTATAGATTTAAGTTCGTGCAATATGTGTTATATTTCATGTGACATTTCTATTTGCACCATTGTGATGCATTATTTTTTTCCCCTTTTGTAATTGTTGGTGACCGAGGCTACTCTTGCAAGTGAGACGTCATCGTAGTATCTTGAGTTCTCACCCGGTTTGACAAAAACTGAAAAGCATCTGTGTGCATGCGCTAACATGAAGACAATGCCATGCTTGCACGTATTCAGTGGGTGGCCTGATGGGACCAGAATGCGTGTTCACATCTCATAATTAGTATGACTGTCCATACAGTCAATAGAAATGAGTCATTCATTATATGTAGCACAATTTTTGTTCCTGGGTGGTAAGTGTTATTTCGAAATTGCTTATGCCTAAAAAGTATAGAAAATAGCTATTATTCCCCACAAACTGTGCTTTTGTGACCAGGACAGTGATATTTAGAAATGTTCTTATTTTCCATGAGAAAACAGGCGAATTTGTTTATTTTCGTTCACATCAAGTCAGAAAAAAACATGAATAAAAATTTACATGTATTTATACTAAAGTAATACAAAAATGACTACAAACCATTTACAAGTTAGTAGTTTTTCGAGATTCACGATTACACTGTTAATCACTTTCTGAATCAGCTCCCAAATGTAGTCTCCCATCATGTTCTCGTTATACTGTCCTTGGTAGCGGCGTTCAAAGTCCAGTATATCCTGGTGGAAGTGCTCGCCTTGTTCCTCCGAGTACGATCCCATGTTCTCCTTGAATTTATCAAGATGAGCATCAAGGATATGGAATTTGAGGAACATCCTACAGCCCATTGTGCCGTAGTTCTTCACCAGAGCCTCAACTAGCTCACATCTTTTTCGACCTTGTGATTGCCCAGGAAGCCACGAACCACTGCGACAAAGCTGTCCCAAGCCGCTTTCTCCTAACTAGTGAGCTCCTTGGGGAATTCTTTGCACTCCAGGATCTTCTTTATCTGTGGTCTGACGAAGGCACTAGCTTTGACCTTTGCCTCAGACAGCTTAGGGAAGAAGTCTTGAAGGTACTTGAAAGCTGCCGACTCCTTATCGACAGCTCTGACAAATTGTTTCATAAGGCCCAATTTGATGTGCGGTGGTGGCATCAGCACCTTTTGGGGTCCACCAGTGGCTCACACTTGACGTTGTTCCTCCCCACAGAGAACTCGGTCCGCTGTGGCCAGTCCCACCTGTGATAGTGCGCCTTGGTGTGTAAATGTTTCGTATTACTTTAGTATAAATACATGTTAATTTTTGATTCATTTGTTTTTTTTTCTGACTTGATGTGAATGAAAAGACACAAATTCGCCCGTTTGTCATTGAAAAATAGGTACATTTCAAAATATCACTGTCCTGGTTACAAAAGCAAAGTTTGTGGGGAATAATAGCCATTTCTATACTTTTTTAGGCATAAGCAATTACGAAATAACACTTACTACCCAGGAACAAACTTGTTTTGTCACACAGGGTTATTAGACTTGATAATGTTGCCGATCAGCATTTTTTTTAAATGGCACATTACGAGGCAGATCGATGTTTTTTTTATTTATTTTGTGAAGCATATACATATAACATAAATTATATAGATACCCTTCTGATTTCTATGCGCTAAAATCATGATTACATTATGAGACCTCCTTTGCCAGTAGCAAGATATAGTAATAGTTTTTACCCTTTTATCTGGCACCAAAACTGACACCGTTATACAAGGGATCATGTTTGTAATAACCACAACACAAGCAGTCAAAATGCAAACAAAAAGAGACAATTCTGATAATGATATGTATAAAGATGTCAGTTTTAGATAAAATGATAAAAACCTATTACTATATCTTGCTACTGGCAAAGGAGGTCTCATAATGTAAATGCTCACCCCGAGCCCTCAATACTCTGATAATGCGCTGTTTTTGAGTTGTACGCCTTTTGGCGTCTTCTGGTTCAACACCAATGGAGACTAGGCTCTAAGAAAAGCCGTCTCGGGTGTGGACCAATCAATTTCAAGGACAGCGCATGTTATTATCAGAGTTGTCTCTTTTTGTTTGCATTTTGACTGCTTGTGTTGTGCTTATTGCAAACATGATCCCTGGTATAAATGTGTCAGTTTTGATGCCAGATAAAAGGGTAAAAACCTATTACTAAAATCATGATGTTAGGCGTGATGTGTTTGTCCATTATCCAATGCGGTTAATTTCTTGCATATTGGCACAGCATAGCCATATTATGATTGACTTGGTGATAATTCAATTCATGGCAAATGTACACGATGTTATTTACCCTTCCCCCCCCCCCCACCCCAAGCTGTAAAGTTGACCATGTGGTTTCTTATTTCTATGTCAAACGCATATGCCATGCAATTCTGTGCCGGCGTTCGAATGCACTAAAGTGGCAATTCAAGCTGGATTGGACAAGCAACTTCATTAGCACAACCAACATTATCACAAGGCATGTTATGCACGCGCACACAAACGAGCAGAGGACAGCAATGCAAGGATTTTAGTACAGGCGCACACTTGGTAAGAGAAACGTGATCCTCATTAGCGACCTGTGCCATCGCAATATTTGCACACGTGGTCCAGTTTACTGACAATTGCAATATTGCACGTGTTGATTAAAAGAAAAGCTGTTGATTTGCGGCTTCATATTTTATGATCCAAAATGATTGTGACGACCTTCTATTATGAAAGCCCGGCGTTCCGATTGCCCGTCAATTAAATGATGAGAGCCTTTCAGAAGGCCTGAATTAACAAGTTATAGAAAGTGGACCCCACCCCAGATGTGGGGGTAAAAAGACGAATGATCAGTTAATACAGGAATTGTCGATGTCCCCCCCCCCCCATTATTTTAAAGAAAATAAATGTACTTTGCAGTCATATATACCTACACACCCTACATTCAATAGTCAGTAGTATCTACTATAGAGTAATATATACCTACACACCCTACATACAATAGAGTCAGTAGTATCTCCTATAAAGTCAAATATACCTACACACCCTACATACAATAGAGTCAGTAGTATCTACTATGAGTCATATATACCTACATACCCTACATACAATAGACTCAGTAGTATATCCTATAGAGTCATATATACCTACACACCCTACATATAATAGTCAGTAGTATATCCTATAGAGTCATATATACCTACACACCCTACATACAATAGACTCAGTAGTATATCCTATAGAGTCATATATACCTACACACCCTACATATAATAGTCAGTAGTATATCCTATAGAGTCATATATACCTACACACCCTACATACACTAAAGTCAGTAGTATATCCTATAGTCATATATACTTACACACCCTACATACACTAGAGTCAGTAGTCTATCCTATAGAGTCATATATACCTACACACCCTACATACACTAAAGTCAGTAGTATATCCTATAGCGTCATATATACCTACACACCCTACATACACTAAAGTCAGTAGTATATCCTATAGAGTCATATATACCTACACACCCTACATACAATAGTCAGTAGTATCTCCTATAAAGTCATATATACCTACACACCCTACATACACTAGAGTCAGTAGTATATCCTATTGTCATATATACCTACACACCCTACGTACACTAGATTCAGTAGTATATCCTATATGGGCATATATACCTACACACCCTACATACACTAAAGTCAGTAGTATATCCTATAGAGTCATATATACCTACACACCCTACATACACTAGAGTCCACGGAAGTTGTGGTAATTATAGCAAGGTGAAGGTGCAGCTCTGATGTTTCTCGCTTTACACCGCTGCTGGCGGAAAGGCCTCCACTGGAGTGCCCCTCTAGTCAGCGATTGGCCAACTTTGCCATGCTGGACATTGCTACGTCGCAGAAGACGTGGTGGTATCCACACTTTACTGCTCCACATGTGACCTACAGATTGGCTAAGGGTGGAGCACCCATTTTTACTGCTGTGTGTGCAGAGGTTCACTTGTTTCAACTGCAGTGTCAGGATATCGAACCGGTGACTTCTGGATTAAAAGTCCAGTGTGGGCACTATTATACCACGGCAGAATCCTACTGTGGCTGATTTCATCCAAAATGAAAGCTGAAGCTGTTATCCCCAATATATGCATACGCACAAGTGAGATGTTGAGGTTCTGTATAATGTGTGAAAGTGAACGGTGAGTTGTTGTATGTCAGGGTATTGAAAATTTGATGAACATAATAAAAATCAAATGAAATTTTGGGAATATACGTAATTATCCGAAATTATGTTAAATCAAGAGAAAGTCATACTCATTTATGCTAATGTGTGCGGATATGCTAATGTACACAGTTATGATAATCAGGCTCGAACTCTTGGTCGAGGGTAGTATTATCAATCGGGATAATACAATTAATCGTATGAAGTTATCCAGGTGTGCTATAAGTGTGCTAGATTAAACTTTGCTTCATTGTCTAGGGTCGTATTATCAATCGGTATAATACAATTATTGTTGATTTAACAGTTACTGATTATGTATTAGTGTGTTATGTCAGGTCTCCAAATTCAAATCTCACCGCATGATACAGTTCTTATAATCAAGATTATTACGCATGAACTCAGGAAAGAAACACTCAAACACTTCTGTGTTAAGCAATTTTAATTTCTAAACAAAACCTTAATACTCTAATATGCGATTCCCATGCTTGAAATTGTCAACACAGTAATCTAGGAGATGTTCTCCTCTTTGATCCATACGTTTAACCCTCAATGGTCGTTTGTTATCTGGGTAACAGTACAATCGATTATTCCTCAGAGTACGCGAGCATACACGACGAGAGGAAAAGTAATTAAAATTCATGCAACCATATTCATACGAAGGGCAATAAAGAAACATGTCCCGAAGGCAAGAGTAGTTATCAATTCATTCATTTGTAAGTTTATGCAATTAAAAAGAAAAAAAAAACGAGCAGCTAAAATACTTCTAAATGACCGTATCCACGTAACTCAATGGGCAGCAATGTTCTTCACGATCAGTTGATATTTAACGCACCACCTTGGAATGGCAACCCCTCTTGATCTGTCCCGATATGCGTGTTGTGTGTCTTTGTAAAGCAGACGCCGGGTGATGCGTCGTGAGGATGTGAGTGTGGGGGAGGGTCATACAAACTGCTTCGTTCTCTTGCTCGAGGCGCCGGCTTAGTTGCCCGTCCGCTGGCAGATACAGGCTCTTTCCACTGCTGGAGGTGCTGCCCCGCACGCGCTCTCTCCTTGAAGACGCTCGATCGCGCTCGCCGCTGGTCCGCTGACACTCTGGCTCGCGGGCGGCTGGTCAAGCTCTTTCCCCTGCTGGATGAGCCGAGTCGGCACCACGCTTGCCGGCTGGCAGCTGGCACCCTTGCTTGGTTGCGCTGGTTGCGCTGGTTGCGCTGGTTGCGCTGGTTGCGCTGGTTGCGCTGGTTGCGCTCTCTCTCCTGCTGCGTGCTCTCTCGGGCTGCAGCTGCTGCTGGGAGCTGGCACTCGATGTAGAATAAAAGTCTTTTAGCGATACTTAGTCTTTCAGCTCTGAACTCACACTCGGTGACACATCGCTACTCTGCAGGCCTCGCCATCCTCGGTTGATTGCGGGGCCCACCCCGGAGCCTGCCGCTTTCCGCCCTCTTCTGTCGCTCGCCGAGCTGTCCCTTGTCGAGAAGAATTGTCGAGCTCAGCACCTAACATCACCTCGCCCCTCTTCTCTGCTAGACACAGCGCCCATTGCTAATGTCTCGAGGCCATGCCCCGAAGCTGGCTTGCTGGCCCTTGCCGAGCTGAATTGTCGAGCTGTGTTGCTGTTTATATCCGAAAAATCTCCCCTCTGTGCGTCTCTTGCGAGAGGAAAATAAAACAGATGCTTACTCCGTTATGTTCTTTCACAAAGGACCGGAACTTTCTTTGATCTCACTCTGTCCGTGTGTGTGTGTGTCATTTATTGAGGTAATATGAGTTTCATCAAGGCATGGTTCCCTGTCGCCTTCCTCAAGCCATCTGTGTCGCTCCCTGGCCTGATCACCGTCATGGGACACATGCCTTCACGGCAATAACAGTCATTTCCTTCGCTCTGGTGTTACATTATTTGCTATCCCGTGCTGCGGGAAGACAAAGACGGCCGGGAGGCTCTCTTCCTATGGAACACAGTTTATCTTGGTTGTGTAAGTTTGACCTATTTCGCCTCATTTTCTCTGGACAACCCTCGGTTCAATACTGCACATATCATTTGGTCTATGTTTCCTAAGACCTGCGATTCATTGTCATCACGACGCATTTCCTCGGGTTTATTAATTTTCGTCTGTATCCGGGGATCAGTGCTGTTATGCTTGAGTTATTATTTACTTTAATTTGTTTATGTCTTGACGTTTAGAGGTAAGTTTCTTGACTGTTGGAATTCATATTCCTTGTTTTTTTGTAAGGTCATGTAACGGCAAGATGTAATCTAATTTAAGGTGAATAACGTTAGTGTTAATATGGAATTATTATTTTGGTTTATGTTTCCTGAGATTATTCCTATAATGTCAGCTTATTCTCGTCGTTGATTTTTTCTTGGATTTTATGTTCATTAAAAATAACCCAAAACCTGTCTGTCCGGTTTTCGGTCTGATGTGTGTTTGTTCTATTGTTTATGGTGATGAGATGTCTTCTCAAGGCCCGGCCCCTTCCTTCGCGGGGGGAGGGCGTGTGTGTGTCTTTTTTTTAATTTGACTTTATGACTGACCCTTTCCGTTGGTGGGATGGGAGGGTGTCATTATCCTTGCGAGAGTGACAAGACAGCTGCTCGAAAAGGGTGGGGGGGGGGGGTGTTCGTTTGTTTGTGCTCCCAGCGACCCCACGAGTGATTACAAAAAATATCGGCAAAATCATTCATATTAAAAACTAAAATGGAAAAAGGCCTGTATACAACAGAGTGTAATTAGACCGCCGTGCAGATGTGGCCTTTTGGATATTTAGCATTTGCTTCTGATTCTTTAAAACATTTACTAAAATGGTTTAAACATGGATCTCTGCACCTTATCACGGACGTTTTGCAAAATCGGTGTTTTAACAGGGACGGCTTTGACTTTCCAAATAAAATGGTACAATATTATACACGCATTTCATATTTTTTTCTTGATTTTACTCTCAGGCCAATGAAAGCAGTAAAAATGTCATGTAAATTGCAGCCGTTTCAGCAATTGAATTCCAGATGCGGCAGCAACACTTCAGATTAAGCGGTTCCTGTAAGTCGTAGGTAATGGATTCATAATTGGCTGTTAATGAATTGTTATCTGGTTATTAATAGACGAGAAAGGCAATTAAAGATTAATGAAAAAAAATGCAAGTATAAAGTAGTCAATTAAGTATTAATTCGAAATAACTAATTATAAGTGCAATTCACAATTGTTTTGTTAAAATACCACTTTACCCATATGGGGTGTTAATAAAAATATATGTATATATCATTTCACGTGAATATTGCTTGCCGTGCAGCACATTAACACGGTGGCTTTCATTATACATTGCTTTAGCAGCAGTTGGCGTAACCACACAAGGATTGATTAATGATTACATTAGCATTTGACTATTAAATCTGTATCTGTCTAAGACCGTATAAAAATATATACGTGTGTGATATCTATACGTGTGCACACTGCTACGCCAGCATATACTGCAAATGATTTAACATTTCCTGAGTTTGTGCAATAGGTAAGATTACAATTGTCGCTAAATGTACGTGTACATGTATGTTGAACTTCTTTCACACCGTACGTAGCCAACCGTGCTAATCGGAGGTGCGGGGGAAGGACAACAAATGAACTACAAATGCAGTTCTAAAAAAAATGAGTTTGTCAATCTAGATGATTTAAAAGTGCATAGCTCCGGTGGCTAATATCGGAAGGGAGTTTGTTCCAAATGGCTTCAGAAGCGCACCTGAAAGCGCAATGATGCAGTGACCGTATTTGTTCGATGGTTTAAATTACTTCTTGGCATTTGAAATGACTACAACGTACAGTGTACATGTACAGCGCTTTCACAAATCCGCTGCTGAATGAGGATCTGCCCATATCGTACTAGTAATGGGAATTATTTTTTTTTACATGCTTCACAGCGCCGGTCAGTGCAGGTACAACAATGGGCTTTGCCGTACTGTTCCCTGATGCCCACAGGGTAATGAAACAGCAGCAGGCAGCCAGCACGTGCTTGTGTGTGCACAGTAGTCGCCTGTCCCGGCACAACCACACTGCTTGGCCTCCGATATTCGATGCGATCTGGTGCATTCCGATTGAGTTGGTCGTAAGAAAAATGACTGCAATAACAGCTCCTATAATATTGTAACACGACATTAAATCTGTAATTACTTTGCTTCGTATGCATGATGCAGTTGTAGAGCAACAACAGTAGCTTGACATTGAGGTCGTTGAGCGCAGATAATTGCGTCAGGAGTAGTGGAGTGTATCGCTGTGATGATGCCACTTTCGTATTTGTGAATCGGACATTGAGACTACGTTTCGAGTTTGTGTTATTTAATTACCCTAGCTTAATTTATTGAGCGGCTTCATCCAAGGCGCTTTGCAATGGTCATGAATGGTACAATGGTGGGTAGCTAAAAGTGATATGTTGAATAGGGGATGGGGTATGGAGAGGAAGGTTTAGTGGGTACGGGAATTACGGGGTTACCTCGGGATGGAGGGAAGGATGGGCCAAGGATAAGAGGTGGGGTCTTGAGGGAGGAGCGGACACTCGACAGGGAGGGTATTAGCTTAATGGCGCTCTTCTGGGTGACCACAGTCGCACACCCGAGATGTTTTTATGAAGAAGAAAAATGTCCCATTCGTGCATCAAGTGTCTGCATCTGCTGCCATGGTATCCACTGCATGCTCTTCTGCGTGAATGTTCTTCTGCGAAAAATAAACTAAACAATTTATATTTGATCAGGTAAGGCCCACTGAGACGTGTAGCTCTTTTTCAGAAGCGACCTGGCTGTCGCAAATGATAGCTCAACCAAGTTGCTTATCACGCAGACATGTGTAGCAGACAAATATTCAAAAATCGGTGGTTCGTAATCTGGGGTGCGCGCACCTCCTGGGGGTGCGAGATGCCCTTTCTGAGAATCCAAGGGGTTGCTGGCTGCAGTGAAGGTGAAGAAGCACTGCTCCAAAGGGATGTTTTTTTTTTTAAATGTGGAGGGAAAAAAAAACAAACGGACCAGGAGAAAAATCCACGCGGCCACAGGACGGAGAACATGCACACTCCAAATATACAGGCGTCAGGGTCAGGATCGAACCCACGACCTCCTGCATACCAAGTGAGGTAGCTAACATCTCGCCACCGCGGAGCCCCAACATTGGCACGTGCACAACATTACAGCGATCCTTAGGACTATCCATCCGGATAGTCCTAAGGATCGGTGAGCCTTGACTGCGAAACAAAAAAAAACATGAACATCACTCGGCAGAGTGCACAAGAGTCCAGGAGGAGCTCGATCTGCAGGTGTCTGCACGTCGATTGATCCGTTGACAGAGCGTGGATTAGCTCGCCCCCAGGGTGGTGAGCGGCCATCGTTTCTCTTACCTGGCACTTAAGGCAGCGTGAAGCGAACGTTTAATTGGATGTCATGCGCGGACACCGACTTGAAGGGATGGAGTGCGCTTCGGCAGCGCGAGGCCGTGTGTCCTGCACGCGCGACGTTGAATCCGATAACGGGGGGGGGGGGGGGTAGGGGGGGGCTTTCATAGGAGCATCGCTGCTACGTGATTGTGGTCGGATGCAAGGTCGACATTGCTCTGGCTGCCGATGTGTGTAAGGCTTGTCCACTTTACTTACTGCGGCTGAAGGCCGCGTGACAGCGGTGCTGGAGGTAGTTATTAATTTAGCGTTGCTGCACGGAACGTGCTGCTTTTACGGCAGTGGTCCATGCCGGGGGCGGGGGGGGTGTTGGGAGGGGCACCCCCTGCCCTTGAGATGATGATAATTGGTCTTTTTTGTTTCATATGTATGAAACAATATACATTGGGTGTTTTTTTTTTTCAGAGTGAAATTGTTGTAACCGCCTTGCCTCAATCTTACACATGAGGAATGGATGACTAAGATCACTGTGCGTGTAGTGTGCATAGAATAATGGAGAGATATACATGCATAGAGCTACGCTGAGAGACGGAGATAAACATATGGATTTGGAAACATACACAGGTTAAGTACATTATAACCGTCATGATGAGAAGGGGTGTGGTGACTGGTGGTGAAGACTAATTATGGAGTGGCAGTCAAGGAATTAAACGTGTCAAAGTGTACATCCATTGAGGAGATGGAGCAATGCAATCTACTCGTGCAGGTGCTGGATGGATTTTTACATCAAGATATGGTAAAGACTTGGGGAGGCTTTCATCCGAGCAGTGGCTTGCTCATGGCTGATGATGAAGATGAAATCATCTGCACTCTAGCACTGTGAGTTATGGTACAGCAATGCAGTAGTTCTTGCATGCCAACTTATGGTCAATATGTATGTGCTCAATAAATATAAAAAGGGCAACTTATTCCCATGTTTAATTGATAAATGTTGATGCTCATTGCTGGTGAGAGCCAGTCTCTCCACAGGATGAGCAGATTGGACTTTCCGACAAAGTGGTTCTTCATTTATTGCCCCCAGAGTTGTGATGGTCTGAGTTGATGCCTGACTGGATTTCGAATTCAAGACGTGCCAACTGCCAGGCACATTCATGATCCCAATGCCACGCATATCATATTATATACAGGGATTAGAGACGAGCTTCAGATGGGGGAAAAAAAAAACGTAAAGTGTTTATATTTTATAACAATTGCAGGGCTTTTCTTGTATAGACTTACTATGTGAGTGCACTGGTTTGGGAGGTTGTTCTGGCTTAGCTTCGGCTCAAGTTATCGCTGTTGCATAGCCCAGTATATATTCAACAGACTCGACATTTCACCAATGGCATTGGTTGTTTTCCCACTCACATAAAGCCGTTTGGGTAAATTTTTCCCCAAAAGCTTTCCAAGACACCTCACAGCATCATTGGGGGGGGGGGGGGGGGGGTTCTGAGCGCATGAACATTAATTCAGCATTTATTAAAGTTTATGCAACGCTGTTGTGTAATCTTTGTCATTTTCTGTATGTGTAAATAATAATGTACGAGGGGGTGGGTGGCCAGCAGCACGCCCGGCCGCCTTTGTCTCCCCAGTGGCGATGCTGACACACCACAGCAGTTACTTGTTTGAGGCTGAGTCGACCTAGGGGAGGCCCAGGACCGGTTAAAATAATCGTCACCGGTGGTGGCCGTGAGCGGGAATCGAACTCGGGTCGCCGGGTTCGTAGCGCAGCACGCTAACCGCTACACGACAATGTGTAGTACACTACAAAATAAATATATACACTACAATGCGTTACGCTTCCACATGCCAGGGTCACGTGACAGATTTGATGTCACAGTTCACTTGCCGTGCAAAAAATAAATGCATTATTGGGCTCCCCCCCAAAAAATAAGTGTATTTTTTTATATTTTTTGCATAGTGCACAGTCTGGAAAGTACCCACATGGCACATTTCAAGTTTGTTGCATGTCGGTAAGTGCGCTACACATTTTGGACACACGCATTCACAACTTTGCCTTTTATATATATGGAGATAATATGCATTTGTTGTGTGTGTTTGTGATTATGGTGCTGTGTGGTAAACCGTTTAGCAAACTGTTCTGCAGTATCAGTAGACTCGGTTTACCCTTGACCAGCACAGCAACACACACACACGTGTCTTACGCATTTACTAAGGACAGGCCCCAAGCAGCCAGCTACCACGAGCACTTTTAAACATTGTAATCGGTAAATGTGAATACTATTTGTTTATTTAGCAAGGTCATGGGAGGGAATTCCCAATTTAAACCACGCAAGCGTAGAAGGAAAAAGTTAAAAGTTTTGACCTGCGCTGTGTTGGTTGGCAAGCTATGGAGGTGTTTTATTTTGATTTAAAGCTTTCGTGACTGCAGGGATTCATATTCTTGGTTCTTTCGGTAAAGTCACCACGTAGAAGGCAAACAATAAAATAATAAAAATTTTAAACAATAACATTCTCACGACGTTTCGACTGCAACACAAGCAATCATCATCAGGTGTGAAAACCACAGAAAGAAAATTTAAAAAAGTGGCGTTTTTGATTATTTTATTGTTTCCCTTCTACGTGACTTTACCGAAAGAACCAATAATATGATGTGTGTTGGTTGAACACGCTATGGATGTGTGTTGGTTGAACACGCTATGGATGTGTTGGTTGAATACGCTAAAGATGTGTGTTGGTTGAACACTCTATGGATGTGTGTTGGTTTAACACGCTATGGATGTGTGTTGGTTGAACACGCTATGGATGTGTGTTGGTTGAACACGCTAAATATGTGTGTTGGTTGAACACGCTAAAGATGTGTGTTGGTTGAACACGCTATGGATGTGTGTTGGTTGAACACGCTATGGATGTGTGTTGGTTGAACACGCTATGGATATGTGTTGGTTGAACACGCTATGGATGTGTGTTGGTTGAACACGCTATGGATATGTGTTGGTTGAACACGCTATGGATGTGTGTTAGTTGAACACATGAAGGATGAGTAGAAACATAATTTCAGATCTGAGCCCAGCCTATGCCTCTTATCTAGGTCATCTCTGGAAACATTTTTTTTATCCAGGTTTGATTTAATTGTAATTAAGACTGAGGACACAAAGGCAGCCAGGCATGGTGCTTTCCACACCTTCCCATATCGCTATATCAGTGTTGTAGCAGCAGCACATTCATAAAGCAGTCCATAAGACTAAAGAGGGGTGATTTGCTTTGTGGAGACCATTATAATACTCGTTTGTAATACACATGTTGAACTGCGATTTTAAACTCTGTACAAAGGAGATGAAAAAGGCCACTTTAAATATTTTGACATAATATATTGCTTGGAAAATGTATCGTAAATTTGCCAAATCTCATAAAATATCTGAAGCTAAGCAGGTTATCATCTGCTTATTACAGACTGGACCAGATGTCACGTGACCCTCATTTAATTCTGCAAAACTTCAGATGCGTTTTAACGAAAGGTTTATTTAAAACAGATAATGGATATGCAAAGGTAACAAAAAATTAAGGAATTGGGGGTCACATGGCATCTGGACCACTCTGTACAGTAATGGATGGGTGACCACCATGACTTGCCAGGTGTTTTGGCTCGTGTGTGGCTTCAAATGTGGCTCAGTAATTGTATTCCTGAGTGTCAACTCCTCTTAGGATACTCCGCTTTCTTCCTCCTGAAAATAATTGCCTTCATGTATTCCACAATAATAATAGCAAGCGACTTGACATCACTTGCCTTATATGGGCAGCAGATGGGAAAGCGCTGACTTCTATAAGAAGAAAATGGCAGGCTAAGGGGAAAATGCAGGATTTGCTTGAGCAGCAGTTATAGCATGAGAAATAAAATAACGTATGTAAAAGACATGACCGTTTTTTTTTTAAAGATGGTAATAAAATGGGAGGTGAGAAACCAGTATCAGTATATTTTAGGATTAATTTAAAAAAAAATCAGGCCGATATATTAAATTCTGGATGTTCCAAAAGAGCATGTTTTGTTTCAGATTGATCCCAAAGTATGACATGACGGGAAATTGTTACTTTGTCACAACGTTTCTGTGCTTCTCCCACAAAGAAAGTGATGTCATGGGGCATCGGGTGACATCATCTTGGGCAGCACAAAGATACGTAAAATAATCATATCATGCAAATTATTAGAATATTTTAAAAAAACACACATTTTTTTAAACTTACGCTGACAAATCTAAACATCATTCCGAGTATCTTCCCATTGGTGCAATGTGGCATCCTTCATCAGTTTCATTGAGAGGCATTGTTGGAATATTGTGGATTAGCCTTTAAAGAAAAGGTTTAGATATGCATTTGCAGCAAGATAGTGTACTAGTATGTAAAGGGATTAACGGGGGTTTTGATATTTGAGGAGTCAAGGTATTGCCAAAGGCCACCGATGTTTCTAAAGGAAAGAATATTAAATTTTACATTAGCAGATAAAATAAAACAACATACACGAATGAGAAGAATAGGATTATATTACCTTTTGAGGAAGCTGTTAAGGTAAGAGTTAAATCAAGAACATGTTTGAAGACTGAACATTTATTGCCACGAATACTTTAAGTTTTTAATATGATATGCATGCGCTTTGTTCAAAGCAGATATTTTAGTCTGAAATCCAGCGATAGCGCTGTGATGGGTTGGAGGAGAGCCCTGGTAATTTAATACCTTGTCAATTGCAGCTCTCGTTGCATTATAATAATACTTTTTCCGTGCCAAAGTCATTTTGTAGTTGAATAATTCAATTAATCTTGTTTATAAACAAAATATGTTTATTAATAATCAATTCATACTGCTTTACAAATATGTTGCAACATTCTGGAATATAACATTCAATAAATCCTTGCAAATATGTAACAAAAGTACAATGTATACTTTTATCACCTTTATATATAGCTATTTTCCTCTATGGATACAACTAATTAAGATATACTCATGGTACAACCAGGGAGAACCCTTTGAGCTTCGTTATATTTTTTTAAAAATAGACGTGTGTAAACGTTGTTGTCTGTAAAATATCACGCAATTTTCTTCTTTGGTTCTTTCGGTAAAGTCACGTAGAAGAATGAGAATAAAATAATAAATTGATAAAATAAAATAGCACAATAATATTCTCACGACGTTTCGGCCACAACACAAGCGGCCTTCTGACTTTACCGAAAGAACCAAAGAAGATGAATCCTTGCAGTCACGAAAGCTTTAAATCGAAATCACGCAATTTATTTGTTTTCAGGGACGCTCATGCACTCACCTCGTATCTGTTCTCCAAACACATCCCCCAACTGTTCCCTCCACGTCGAATGGAAATTTCCAATGTAAGCCACGTGCATCCAATAGAGCGGCGGCGAAGCTTTAGTGCGCGCGCTCGCAATTAGCAGAAGCGCGTCACGCTAACGGCACTCTGGTGCGCGCTGTGTGCCATTATTTCACACTCACGTTTTCTTAGGCTCACGCACGCTGGCGGTGGGTGCTGCTCCTTTGCCATGTTCAGTGCTGCCTCCTTGAGCCCAATGGCTTTGCCCATTGCCGTAACGGTCACGTTTCTCAGTCGTCAAAATCGTGTCCTTTGGCTTTGTGTACTCTCCAAGACATTGATTTGTGTTTGTGTCTCTGAAGGCTCCTAACGCTCGACATTTCGACTGCAACCCAGCATTTGCATTGCGGCCTTTGCTGATAGTGTATGTCTCCTGCTCCTCCTCCTTCTCATTTGCACATTGGTTGCTCAGAACTGGAGAACTGCGTGCGGAATGAATGATACTTTTAATGTGTCCGTGTTTTGTGAAGAATTTTCATACAGATGTGAAAAAAAACCTGTGTTCTGGCCCCCTCTGAGAATGGTTTATTTTCCACACATTAAACCCTTTATTTAGCTACAAATACAGAAGTGAGAGCCTTCGTTTGTAATGTGTTTGCTGGAGCGTACGTCGTGAATGTTAAGTCTCAACCGCATTGGTTTAAGTGGTACATTACGTGTCTGAGTGTCGACCCAATTTTACGCTTCGGCCAAAACATTTATAATGAGGTCTACATATTTGCGATCCACTTGATTTATTTCCTTTTGTTTATATATTTTCACGCAAAGATATAATTTAAGTTTCATGCACTACAATTTTCAGAATTGATTTCAATGGAATAGCAATAATAACGTTGTCTCGAGAAAAAATGCTACTTTAAGTTTGTAAGGGCGATTTTTGTACGATGTACCATCATGTAGGTAAATTAGTTTTAAAACAATGTCTATTTTTTGTATCAGTGATGAGGCAACATTTTCTGTGTTGATGTAACGTTATTTTTGTTCCTATAATGAGAATAACGTAATATTTCTGGCCCTACACATTAATGTGCTTTGAATTTCCCAAATGACATTAGGATAATTGTACTGCGAGTCGGAATCCCTTTGTGTTTTCTACAACCCCCGTGTGAAATGTATGAGTGTGCACATTGCTCTGTGTATTAAACAGCGAGTTGGTGTCGCCAGAACACAGGAAAGGATCCCTAATAGAGAGTTTTGGGTTAGATTGCGTAAATATAAATTACTCATTGGTTTTTTTCGGTAAAGTCACGCATGTAGAAATACCACAAAATTATATTAAAACAAATCAATCGCGACGTTTCGACCGCAACGCAAGCGATCTTCATCAGGTGTAAAAAACAAATAGCGAGGGAGCATATCGGGTGACATCAACGCAACACATAGAGAGCGTTCAACTGCACGGAGGTAAATACATCAAGAAGATGAGAGACGAGAATTCAACAAACCTAAATATAAATTAGTCGTTAAACCCGCCACCACCCGGCAGCCAATTAGTAAGGTTTGTCATGTAACCAGAACGTGCCAATTCGTTACTCGTTCAGCACACCAGTGTCTTTGAGAATAAACTCGCAACATTTACAATTCGAGTACAACGTTTTGCCAGTAATTATGGAGAAATCCTCCTGTTTCGGTCTTAAGTAGAGGGATAATTCTGGCTGTCGCCTTATGATGCTGGTTGTAATTATGTTGCAGAACTTTAGCGCCCAATGTGAAGCAGAGAGGACATTCTTTCCTCGTGGTTAATACAACCGCCAATAATCATTGGGGTGGCCATTTGATTTTAACAGTGAACATCTGCATCCAGTGGCAGACGGGCTACTGCAAGGCCATGTTGCCACCCTCATCACCAATAGCCATAATTGACGACAGCCTCCGTACGTCATCACAATCCCTCAGTCTTGCAATGTCACAAACCATATTTCTCCTGTGCATGTTATCGCTCCACCTCCATAGTATGCGTCCTCATCACCAGTCTCATCCCTTCCCCTCATAGGGGTGCCACGGTGGTGAGATGTTAATTACCTCATCCTGGTATACATGAGGGCGTGGGTACAATCCCAACCCTGACGCCTGCATATTTGGAGTTTGTATGTTCTCCCCGTGGTCTCGTGGATTATTTCAGGGTCCTCCAGTTTTTCCCTCCACGTTTAGAAACATGCGCTTAGAGTATTTGGCTGCTATACATTTCCACGTGATAAGCTGCTTCGTTGAGCTATCATTTGTGCCCAGATCACTTCGGAAAAAGAGCTTATACAGCCAGTGGGCCTTGCTAAAATGAAAATATATGTCATCATACGTCCTGCCCAAACACACTTACTTTTTTTGTTATGGTAAACATGATGCCTCAAATTTGCAAATGTTCACTGATACATATGCTGTTCTCTGTCTCTCAGTGTAAATTCCCAGCATGCGTGTCTCCATACTTCATTGTGCAATTTACAGTTTAATTTACTTTGTCAACGCTCATGTTTCTGATCTGTACGCTGCACCAGGCAATGGGCAACGTTCCTCTCTTGGTCTGCTGACATCTTTGCCTTCCACGATCACATTCGGCCTGACAAAGAGCACTCCTTCAACTTTGCTCTTGCTCGACTTTTTGTCGTCATCATTTTTATCCCGGTCTGCATTCAATCAGTTGCCCGAATTAATTATACAATCTCCTCTTTGGTGTGCACGCGTGCGCAAAAAGAAGCAAAAAGCAAAGCTGTGTTCACATCTTTGTTTTCTCGCATTGCAAGTGTGCGTTCCTGTTCACTTTGGGTGATGATGACATCACCGCGACAACTTGGTTAACCTTTCCAGATTTGAAGCTTTCATGACTGCAAGGATCCACACTCTTTGGTTCTATTCGGTAAAGTCACGTAACAAACAACAAAAAATAAAAATAAAAAATTCACGACGTTTCGGCCACAACACAAGTGGCCTTCATCAGGTGAAGGGACCGTGCTGTCATGAGGACAGCGTTGGAGTGAAAACAGCCAAGGCCAGGTCGCGTCCTTTAAGCTGTGTGGGAGGAAGCAAAGCGCTTGACAAAGGAATTAGTATAGAAATGAGCACGATATACGTAGGAGGTGTATGGGCCATGATGGACCAGGAGCGGGTGGGGACCATAACGGACCAGCAGCGGGGGGGGGGGGGGGAGAGTAGAGTGGAGTGAGTGGAGTGAGTGAGTGGAGTGAGTGAGTGGAGTGAGGGAGTGGAGTGAGTGAGTGAGTGGAGTTAGTGGAGTGAGTGGAGTGAGTGGGTGGAGTGAGTGGGTGGAGTGAGTGGGTGGAGTGAGTGGGTGGAGTGAGTGGGTGGAGTGAGTGGGTGGAGTGAGTGAGTGGAGTGAGTGGGTGGAGTGAGTGAGTGGAGTTAGTGGAGTGAGTGAGTGGAGTGAGTGAGTGAGTGGAGTGAGTGAGTGGAGTTAGTGGAGTGAGTGAGTGGAGTGAGTAAGTGGAGTGGGTGGAGTGAGTGGAGTTAGTGGAGTGAGTGGAGTTAGTGGAGTGAGTGAGTGGAGTGAGTGAGTGGAGTGAGTAAGTGGAGTGAGTGAGTGGAGTGGGTGGAGTGAGTGAGTGGAGTGAGTGAATGGAGTGAGTGGAGTGAGTGAGTGAGGTGAGTGGGTGGAGTGAGTGAGTGGAGTTAGTGGAGTGAGTGAGTGGAGTGAGTGAGTGAGTGGAGTGAGTGGAGTGAGTGAGGTGAGTGAGTGGAGTGAGTGAGTGGAGTAAGTGGAGTGGGTGGAGTGAGTGGAGTGAGTGAGTGGAGTAAGTGGAGTGAGTGAGTGGAGTGAGTGAGTGAGTGGAGTGAGTGAGTGGAGTAAGTGGAGTGAGTGGAGTGAGTTAACCTTGTTTGTTGGTTCATCTCTTCTGTTAAATGTTGCAGATGTATATTTGGGGAAAAGGTGCTTGTTTGCATGAGCTGGGCAAATTACTGTAGGAATCTTATTACATTTTAACCATTAGCACTCTTGATGAGTCCCACATGAATCTTGTGTGATTGCTGCCCATCCTAAAACATGCATTCATATACACCAGTAAGCAACAGTCTATGTATACATATGTAGTGATGTTAAATGGATCACAACGGCGCGTAGCTCCAAGTGGCATAGAAATGGGCACAGAGGCGAACACACCGTGCAGTACAATACAGTGGGTTATTAGAGGAGAATGGTACTGGGTGCTAGCACAAGGAAGCCAGATGAGTCCTGCCGGCAGAGTAGGGGATAGCAGCCTCCACCAGCGCCGCAGGTAATCGCCACAGAGTCGGTCACTGGGGGAGTGTGGTGAGGATGGCTGGTGGTAGGGGGCATGTGGGGACGAGTCACCCCAGGTGAACGAGGGGACACGGGAAGAGTCGCTGAAAAAACGTCTGGAGAGTTCACGAAGGGGGCGTGGTTAAGGGCGGACCCAGAGAGGGAACAGGTGTGATGTAGCCTGGAACTGTCTGGAATATTCCAGAGGTGGGCGCGGCCGAGGGTGGAACCAGGCCATGCCGAGGAGGATAAAAGGGAAGCTCCGATCGTATATTGGGGCTGTCTGCAGCTCAAGTGGAACCCAAGTGCTACGTCTCCTACATCGTGGGTCAGGCAGCATGTTTACTGCTCTGACCAGATTATAGTTAGTATGTATGCGAGATAAATCGGTGTATTGTGGTCCTATGTGTAGCAAGAGTGAGAAATAGGTGTATTTAGTCCCATGTGTAACGGTGTTCCATAAAGTGTAGAATAAACGTTGTTGCCTCCTAACGGGTTTATCTGAATGACTCACTACACACAGATGAAAACTACATACATTATTGATGACTCCGAGTAGTTCATGCGGTAGCACTGGAGGAACCAGAGATACTCCTGATGGTGCTAGTGGTCTGCGTGGTAGTTCAGGAGAGCTCAGTGGTGGTCATGGTGGATGAAGTGATGATCCATTGGGTCCTGATGGTGGTCCCCTGGTTGGCCATCCATGTCAACCAGCATCGCCAAAGATAGGTACCGTATTTTCCCGCATATAGCCCGCATACGCATATAACCCGCAGACGCAAATACCCCGCAAAAATAGCGTTTTGTGTAAAACAAATTTCAGATAGTCCTCATCATCACATACCCCACATGCATTCATATCTTTAACGTTGTTACGCAGCTTAATTCCATCATATTAATACAAATTTTACATTTGTAATACATTCCACTATCAATTGTTAACATTAAAATCATAACGTGCACAAAGAAAACAAACTAACTGGAATCGAGTAAACTGAAAACTGTAACTAAGTAACAAACGTAAATATCCATTAAATGAGTAACACATAACTGGTAAATAAGTAAGTAAGCGTACTGTTAGGCTTACTAGCATTCGACCTCATCATATTACAGCTACTGGACCGGTAGTTACCCCTGTACAGTTTAAGCACTGGTAGATTGCGCCCTGCGCAGACAATAGCGGCACTAACGCCATTGCCTCCTGGCAACAAAGCCATTGGAAGTTTGAAACAAAGCTCATGGTCGCGACTGTATAGTGCTCAGCCAATCGCAGCGGCCTAAGGGACTCGGCAATTATGATTCCGCGTCTTGTGCAATCCGTAGCCTCAGCTGAAACTTTCACACCCCCCTACAGCCACTGAAAGTATTAAACAAAGTGTGCCCACTTCAAAGGTATTTTTAGTTTACGGGCAAATGTAAACATTGTACACACAATTCGATTAATTTAAAACGTGATAACATTTGCAATTTTAGTGTTAGTAGTTTATTCAGCAGTGCTTTAGTCAAAGGTAAGTGTTGCATAGTGGATAGTCCTACCATGAAAAAAATAATCTAGTTATGACATGTCACACGTGTAAAATATTTTTTGGGATAGCCCGCACCTCCATATACCCCGCAGGGTCTTGTTTTGTTTGTAAAAAGCGGTATACCCCACGGGTTATATGCGGGAAAATACGGTACTGCACTGGAATTGGGCACAAGTTTCAATTGTGATCTAATTCGAAATTGGCAGACTGGTATCAGGATTGATTCCACCCGGCTGGTACAAAACGGGCGAGAGATCAAAATGGATGTTTTCCTCTCATGAGGTGATGCCGACACCAGAATTGGGAGAAAATTCTATTAGAAGGGATGAGAAGTTATCATCCGACCAGGAGCAATGAAATGAGTTCCACTTTTTGGAACATCAACGGTAGTCATCCTCTTAATAATCTGGCCTCTTATCTTGTGAATGTGGAATATACAGCACTGGATTAGGTCCACAAACTCAGACACGCTCTGCCCCATTTCTCATTCGAGCAGAGAGATGCTCCAATTTGGACATTAATGGCACACCCAATACAGGCCATACTAGATTGCTTCCAGGACAAACAGAACAAACGTGGAGAATGATACCCGACTATTAGCATGCACTCTTGCAGTGGTTGGTTGACAGCTATTAGTCACTGAAGAGGCACCAGCAGCAGATCCATATTGGCACAGGTAGTGCTTGTAGACAATTGCTTGTCACGGTGATGTAACATTTTAATTGCAATGCCACTTGTGTGTGGGCCTCATCTTCAAGACAGGAGCATTGTGCATTTACGGACAACCTATACGTTTGCGGCAATGGACACGTGTATGCTTGGGAGCATCAATTTCAATTTGTAATCATGCAATGATGATAATAATTCAGAAAATACTTGTACTCGTATAAGCAAGTGCAAAAATAGTATGTGCACATAGTGGTGTGATTGCATTATACGGGCTAGTGACGTGCTTATGAAATGCAACATTCATCTGTAAGACAATTCACACATTGTAATGTTGAAGTGTAATCCAATCTCATAGCCAGCAGCATGGTCTGTTTACTGAATTATTCATGTCGCTTAATGTAAGCATTAAAATGGGAAGCTTAGCAAGTCATTCACTGGTTGCTCCACAATCTTATTATCGAATTTGTCATTCTGATCATTACATGCAATCAATTAGCACCTCGAATTTTTAAAATGTTCTCGGGAAAAAATGCATCATGCGCTCTTGTGCATTATTTTAGTTCTTGCTGTGGGATTTGCTCGTCTACATATTTGCTCAATTATATTCCATCCACTGGCCTAGAATGTTAATTGATAAGCCACAAGTGCATTTCGTGCTTTCATGTCCCATAGTCCCGAAGCCAATAGATTTGATTAATTATTTCAATTCCTATTTCCTCTGAGTAAAAACCTGAATCTGCATTCATCATAAAAAAAGTCGACCTTTTGACATTTAATTAACGAGCATCCTTGAAATTAGGTATTGTAACAAGCAGCCGTCAATGGTTCAGCAAATAAGGCGTGCTCACTGTTATCACGTTGTTGGTCGCCAACATTCTTCACTTCACACTATATTGATGCTTGCAACTCACAGGCGGCGTGCAGCTTCAAGTTCTCTGTCGATGGCAATGGACGTGAACCGTTTTCCCATCCCGATGACGTACACGTACATCGACCCAGAAGAGAACACTATGAATAAAATACATTTATCGGTACCGAGGCTCCCACAAGACCACGCGTTGGGGGAGGCCGTGTAGCATGGTTTAGCGGCAGCTATCGCAGAGCGTGGTCGTGTCGCTGCAGTTCTCCGCGGCGAGTGCAGTGTCTCTAAAAACAACGGCACCACGCCTTTCTAAATGAAATGTACGCTTTAGAACCACTTGCGCTGTCTGAGATTCAACGATGAAAGGGACCCCCCCCCCCCCCACCCTGCGACTTGCATGCGTCTCGGAATGGGAAAGGGTGATGGGAGCCGAGGTCACTTACCAAGTAATGCATTCGAGCACCAATTTCATCAGCCAAAATTACTTTTTCTTGACGTGTCACTGTTAAGTCTATGGCTGTCAACTATTTGCAAAACTGACCAATACCACGTGAGAGAAGACAACTTTACACATCAAGTAAAGTGATGGCCCATTCCATGGAACCATTTAATCATTGGAAATGTACTTTGTCATTGAATGTGGATGACGCTACCTTGGACCAGATGTGGAATTTCTTTATGTATGTGAATGCCAATGCATATTTTTTATCTGCACTACATGCATATTTACGTGATATATTTGTACTCGTGACACATGCAGTGAATTTACATTAGCTTCAGAAAATAAAAATGAAATTACGTTGAGCATGCAGTGTTTAATATATTTCATATTTAGCTCAGCCGATCTCTGTGCTGGCTGGTAATTGTCTTTGAAAACTATAAACATTTAATCAACATTAGATACAATTCCAAAAAAAACAGTCATATTTATTTAGGATCATGATTTTTAATTATCACAGCAATGCAAGAAGAAATGTATTCAATCGTGTGCAAGTTATTTGTTGTTTAGCTTTTAAATTAGCATCAAGGATATGGACTTTTAGGAACATCATACAGCCCATTGTGCCATAGTTCTTCACCAGAGTCTCAACCAGCTCCACATAGTTTTCGACCTCGTGATTGCCCAGGAAGCCACGAACCACTGCGACAAAGCTGTTCCACACCACTTTCTCCTTACTAGTGAGCTTCTTGGGGAATTCATTGCACTCCGGGATCTTCTTTATATGTGGTCCGACAGCTTAGGGAAGAAGTCTTGAAGGTACTTGAAGGCTGTCGACTCCTTATCTACAGCTCTGACAAATTGTTTCATAAGGCCCAATTTGATGTTCAGTGGTGGCATCAGCACCTTCGGGGGGTCCACCAGTGGCTCACACTTGACGTTGTTCCTCCCCACAGAGAACTCGGTCCGCTGTGGCCAGTCCTGCCTATGGTAGTGCGCCTTGGCGTCCCTGCTGTCCCAAAGGCAAAGATAGCAGGGAAACTTGGTAAAACCGCCTTGGAGACCCATCAGGAATGCCACCATTTTGAAGTTTCCGATGACCTCCCAGCCGTACTTATCATACTTCAAGGCGTCCAGCAAGGTCTTGATGCTGTTGTAATCCTCTTTGAGGTGCACCGAGTGAGCCAGGGGAGGAGACGGGTACTTGTTACCATTGTGGAGCAGCACGGCTTTGAGGCTCCTGGATGAGTTGTCTATGAAGAGGCGCCACTCATTCTGGTTACAGGTGATTCCGATTGCCTCGAACAGACTGGTCACATTGTGGTAGAAGCAGAGCCCATCTGCGTCAAAAGCTCGGCATTGGACTTGGTGAGACCAAGATCTCTGATAAAGTCGTTGAGGTCTCTTTGGTTGAGGTAGTATGGGTTTCTCTCATCAGCTCCACTTCTGAAATTGTCATCTGGATCTACAAAGTATTCCTCGCTCTCTGACTTGCTGCTCTCTTCTAAAGACGGCTGCTCTCTCTCCGGAGGAGTGGGTATGCGGAGCTCATGGCAGTGTGACACCGGGGTGATGGATGAAGGAAGGTCCTGATACGTGATAGCAGGTGAATTCTTGCCAGTGCGACGTTTGGAAGGGTCCACCATGCAGAAGTAGCAGTTGCTTGAGTGGTCAGTGGGTTCCCGCCAAATTCCTGGAATAGCGAACTCCATGTCTCTCTTTTACCACCTGTACCATCCTACAAAAATACATTTATTTCACTCATGTCTAATGTGTAAGATATTCTCGCAACATTTTTTCACATGTGATATTTTTTTCAATAACATTGAAAATTGTAAAACATTTTTTTATTTTAAACTTTTACAATTTTTTAAATTTTAACAAATTTTATAACATCAAATTCCGAGCAACAATTGTCCATCTTACCTTCTAGATTTTTTGCATTGCTCGCAGGTGAAATGAGGTGCCCAGGCTTTGTATTGATCCCCGACATTCTTGCTTAAATATGCCTTGTAGGCCTCACACATCTTCGCAGATGCTTCCACAGAGTACTTTTTCACTGCTGTCTTGATAAATTGGCAACAGACATAGTAAAATGCATCTGCCGGATGCTTGCAGCCTCTTCATGCCATCTCAGAAAAATGCAGATATGTATCCACTTAGGCAGCTGGAACTAAACTGAACTGGTGGGCTTAAGGCCCCTGTATTTATACTACTATTACTGGAAAGTTATTGAATGTTCTAGAAGTTACTCTAAGTTTACTCAGCACTGAATCTATCTGGAATGTTCTGGAAAATAGGTACATAAAAAAAACTGTACTGGTCACAAAAGCAAAGTTTGTGGGGAATAATAGCCATTTTATGTACTTTTTAGGCATAAGCAATTAGGAAATAACACTTACTACCCAGGAACAAAAAAAATTGTTACACAATGTTATTTAACACAAATACACTTAAAAAAACATTTTGTTGAAGACGTTTGTAAAAATGCTACTCGTTAGAAATACAAAACCGCATCATTCGTATGTGCATTTCATTTAATATTCTGAAATGTGATGAGAACAATAGCGGTGCCTCTTCTACACTGACTAGACCTCTTGGAAGAGGTTAGAGTTACCCGCACATTTTCCCCGTGACATGCCACCTGCCGATCAACTAACTGTGTTGGTTTCGATTTATGCTGCTGGAAGAACAGAGGTGGGGAGATTCTAGAAATGTTCCAATTGTCTGAACTGCCATGTCATGAAATTATAATTGAAGTGCATTGCAAGTCCACTATACTAACCATTGCACCATGGCAGCATCTCAACATTAACATGTATTACATAATCCAAAAACTTTTATGGGGGAAAAATGCCACTAAATATTCACTTTGAAATTGAACCAAAGACCTAAATTAACTTAATAAATTACAGCGATACTCCACACCGCATGCTATACTCTTCAAGAGCCGAATAGCTCACAGGGCTATACCAAATGAATGAAGCTGGGCGTAAAGTAAACTGGGTGCTAATTTCAAAGTACTTAATGAGGATGTGACCCAAGATGTGATTCAATCGTGATTGGGTGGCATCTAATACAGTTCTTTGAGCATCTAGCATGCCACGAATACATAAGTCCAATTTCCGCAAATAAGTAGCGTAGTGAGAATTTCATTGTTTAATATTTAGATTATTTTATTGTTTCCCTTCTACGTGACTTTACCAAAAGAACCAAGAATATGAATCCCTGCAGTCACGAAAGCTTTAAATCAAAATTTACGTAGCGTAGGGTCCAACTGCTGTAGTAAAACATGTTAATGAATCGGAGAGAAAATACTTCTTGGCATTCGAGAGAATGTGTCTGGCAGGGATGCTTGGAAAAGCATAGCAAGACAGGGATAAACAATGCAGAAGTTCGGAAGAGAACATGCCAGGTGAGTGTCCATTGATATTGTGTGGAAAAAACGTTTGCGCTTTGGTGGGGTGTGTGTGCAGGGTGGTGGAGGACCGATTGGCAGAACTTAACATTGGAGTGGTCTCTTCAACTTACGCGACCAAGGGACAGAGATGCTGGGATATTGTTACGGCAAGACCTTGGAGGTAGTCCATCTTCGGCGCGGATATTGGTCGAAGGGAGAAAATGCTGGCTTGGTATGGTGGCATCAATGGCTTTGGCCATTATGATGTCATCTTGGTCTTGTTAATTCATTGGTTGTCATGCTGCGGGGCCATAAATGTCACTTGAAGCCACATTAACAAGCTTCAGTACTCATGTATAATATGACTGAAGTGGGCAGCTCATTCAAGCTGAAAGTTATAATCAAATTTTATGATTTAACACGGACTGTTTAGCTGTATTCCGGAACACCTACATGTGTAATATATATTTATAAAGTGATGTAATCGATGCAATGATTGCAAAATATATTTTATTCATATAGGCCTATACGTAGCCAATCAAGGAAGGCAGTAACCCCAACTAGTGCGCAGGTAGTGAAAGAAATAAATCAAATTGACCAAGTTAAGACGCAGTAATATTATAGGTGCATTGCAGATTGGCCATCGTGCTGTTTCCTGATCTTAAATACCACAAGGTGTGTAGACCATGATGATTCGGTGTGTACAAACTGCTGGTTAAGTCATCTGCATCTGTCCCTTCCATTAGCTCATTCAGAATGTTTGGGCCGAATTAATTACACTATGGGTTATCTTTCTTTAGCAAGTGTTACCGCTTCATCCAGTCTCGATGTTTTTGTTCTTCTTCGAGATCATTTACCGCTGCATCGATCAACCTGACTTCCTGCCTTCCCCTCTGCCCGTTTTATTCCACCTTTGTTGTTGCGTCACTGGTAGCTTGCCGGGGCTCGCTCTCGTAAGGTGTCCAACCACTTCAGTCTCCTGGCCTTGACCTTATCTACGAATCAATGCGTTCAAACTGGAGTTCTAAAACGATGCGTTCAAGTTTTGTGTCACGGTAATGGGAATGCATTCTTCACGTAGGGCGATCTGTTGGAGATGTGCCAATATAATGGACTAACAATTAACACGCAGGCTTTCAAAGACATTGTTTTGAATTTATTTCGTGGGTTATTCTATGTAATGATCTTGCCGAATCAGTGTTGTTAAGGTCATGACATCTGTTCAAAAAGCCAGCTCAGGAGTGACACGGTTATTATTGCTTCAAGGTATTGTCGATGTGACTTCACAGATCTTGTCCCGATTCTGTTTGATGCAAGTTCCACTTGAAATACCGTATCTCATACGTGCATTTGGTTGTGAGGATTGCTTTTCGACTTTCTGGTGAGACAAAAACAAGTGACAATTAAATTGTTTGGCTTCGCCGGGTGATGGAGGGTGAGATTATTAGGTGGCATAACCACAAAACTAAATATAATAATACATTGTATTTGTGAGCGCTTTTCTGAATACTGAATAATGAACTGCTGCCACGTGGGCATGCACCGTCTCCCGTCAACGTGTGCATGAAGGGACCCCTCATCATTCACATAACACTTACAAATAGGGAACCGAGATTAATGTGCTCTATCGTGTCTCCACTATATTTCTGTTGAAAGAAGAGCACACAACCCTCTGTGATGAATGTAACTTGGCACCGACCTGACTTTAGATGCTAATTAATGTACGACAGTAACCGTGGCAAACACACAGATTCGTGTAAACGTGAGGCAACTAATCCCCATTACACTAATAGCCCTGAATGCCGTTTAAGCAAACGCTGTTAGAAAGCCACCTCTTTGTCTGGGGCCACCTATTACTTTGGGTGTAGGCCTGTGCTCATATCCACTGCCGGCACATTAATCTATTGGTGGACATTCCACATTACCATTCTCTCTGGGCTGGTTTCTACACAGTGGTATTCATGTCATTGACTCAAAGGGACGAAATGCAGTCAACTCCTAATTAAGATTTTGTCTCGCAATCTTCCGATCGCGAGTTGAGCATTCAAACAACACCATCACCACACCAAATAATTGTTTTAAGCAATCGGTCATTTTCTGTAAATGAATACACATTCATTTAAAACTTCATGTAAAATAGTTGTTCTCTGCTATACAAGTACACACATCATTTAATTTGTATCACACTTTCGGAAACAGAGCGGTTATGTTGCTCTCGCAGATAATTGCAACAATTCTAATCGCAGTAGTTAAATGTCTAACATGATATGGCACTTTCCCAAATATAGAGCACTTATTAATGTAGTGCCCATCGTATATTGCCTGAGGTCAGAGAAAGGTTTTTCTCATTTTCATGTTTCTCTGTACAAAAATGTATTAGAAACCCGGCTGCGTAGCTTATAATCTTGCCAATTCAAATATACCTTGAACATTTATGAGAAGCACAATATGCACAGGCTTCTATCATTCTCCATGTGTCATCAATCAGATATGAAGTAGTGTGAGTCTTCAAAAAAAATAATGTTCTATCATTATTATTAATAGGAGAGATTGAGATTATGACCGTCCATCGGTTACATCAATTTCACGTGTAATAATGCTATCATGAAATATCTTAAAGGTGAGTTTCACGCTGTTGATTCTTGTTCGAGCAGGTATGTATGTATGTATAATTCAGCAGCACGTACCCCCTACTGCCACATTAATTTATCAGGGATAAAGTGGTATTTTAATGTGATTTGGTCTCTAAGTCAAAACTCTTCCAGATAAACTTTTCAGTAATTCCCCCATGCCACCGCTACGTACGTAACCTTGCGCTTTCCGAAATGGAAAAATAAAAATTGGTCAAAAGCGGCATCATCGGCTTACATTGCGACTCTCTCGCACCTGCCCATTTCGAGGAAGAGACGATCAAGAGCAGCGGATGCTTTAACTGCAGCGGTGTCATCTTGGTGTTATCATTTTCCATCCGGTGCTACTCGCGATGGCCCAAAATCCCCCAATTGAGTCGGAATCGCCCTGTGATATTGAATCGCCTCAGAATTGGGGAGGGGTAGAAAGTCCAAACGCGGCCGTCGTGATTGCTGCCGCACATGTTGTGTACGTCACGCACGTGTGAGCGTACACAAGAACGAACACACGTCCAGGGGCGGTGGGATGACCTTGTGGTTCCAATACTTGCCTAATGGTTTCAGGGATCGCCGGTTTGAACCCAACCTCGGTCTCCTGATAATTGGGTTTGTGATCATTATTAAACAAGTGAGCCGCTTGGCAATCGGCGAGGAGCTAATAAATCACGGGGCATAGTTTGCGAGGGCAAGCCTTTGACATTGCACCGACATTTCGAGAATTGCTTCAATTCAGAGAATTGTTATAATCTGGAAAATCCACGTCCGACCCTTCGTATTATAGGAGCGAAACAACGCACGTCCCAATGACAAATTGAAACTGCGCCTGTATCTTGTTAAATTGTGTCATTTTAATGTTACGTGAACATAATCCTCTCGTGCATGAGTTACGAAGTGAAAGTAACCGTGGATGAAATCTCAAAACAGTCGACCACAGTGAGTATTTTTTATGCATTTTATAAAATGTCACTTTGAATTGTATTTTACATAAATACGAGAGTCATGGGCACGTATGTTATTAATCCCACTAAATCTGTATAGTGCATTGGAAAAACAAACAAAAAACAATTAGCACATTTCCTCGGAGCATTAAAAAGAGGCTTAAATTCAGTGGCAAGCATTGAAGCCATAAGCCATGATAAATCCACTGCTGGATGAAGGCCTCCACAAGCCACCACCATCTCCCACGGTGCCACAGCCAGCCGCACCACCCCTGGCACGCAATCCATCTTAACCTTGACCACCAGGTTCCATAGAGATGAAAGCCCCCATTCCGCGTCTTCATGAACCTAGTTTTTATTTCAATGTTTCCCTTGCACACATTTCAATTCGAAGTTGTGTTCTACAACGTGGGCGGGGGAAGGTGGGGGGGGGGGGTACGTTACAAGACCCCCACCGTAAGCCGGCGGCTTCTCACCGAAATACATACCTTCATGGGCAGATGCAAATAAGTCACTTTTAATTACATTCACCGTAACACTGGGAAGTCGATGGGCCCATCACGAGACCAATTGAACCGCGACAAATGAGGCCTCTTTTCTTGGATTTCTGCACGAACAAAAATTCCAAACTTCTCCGAGACCGTGCAATGCGGGAAGAATCAGCACTCGCTTGGGCCCCATCGTGTGACTCACAAGAGTCCAGGATTAATTGCGCTTGTTCTTTCGCACATTTTCGCAAGGGAAGCATTCCCAGGTGCATCGTTCCTTTTTTGTGTGTGTTTTTTTTACTTGCCCAAGACACATTAATCAACAATTATTCCCACTAATCAAATTCGCTGCTTAAGCATACAGTATTAAAGGAAATCCCATATTGGCATGTCCAGCCTTTGCACGTAGCTCCAGTTACATGCCTTGAAGTGCTGAATAATAAATAGCACTCGGCCAGGTGGCCGTTCGAAGCTAACCCAACAATGTTCACATGTAACTCTGCTGCATCAGGAATTAATACGAGGAAAAAATAAGTTATTTTTACCTTTGCTTGTCTCAAGATTCACAATCTGTAGCTAGCACCTCTAGCAACTATCGGGACATTCCTTTTTCTGATTCTCATTTGATGGAGGGAGGTGGGCAGCTCTATAGATGGATCCTATTAACTGTGTTTAATCACGCAAATCTTTAATTTCATCCGCGTGGTAAAGCTCGAAAGAATACAGACGATCGGATGAATGTTCTCGTACAATTCTGGGTTGCCCTTGCCTGCTCAAATCACCCTCATCATTTGTCATGATGAGTTCACTGCTGGATGAAGGCCCCTGGCAAACTGTCGCTTTTGCTCACGAGCCAGATAACTTAGTTCTGTCTCCTTTTGCTGGACGCTCCTCTGCAACGCGTTCCATCTTGGCTGCCCATTCGTCGTAGCCGTCTTGACCATCAGGGATCCGTCGCTGCTTGCGACACATCCTGCTCAAGCCCCACTTCTCTGAAAAGGAAAAAAAACTACGTCTTTAGCCTGCATACATCATCTGGTCCGCGTTCTCCTCTTCCTATCTAAGTATTCATCTACCTCCCCACCTACCACGATTATTTTACGCACCTTTTAGTTTGTGTTACATTTCTTTCCTTCGTGAACGCTCATGTTTCTCATCCACATGTCATAGGAGGAGGCAGTTTAACACTGATAGGAGGGAACGCCAGTGGTTGGGGGTTGAACGCACGCCTTTGCTTTGCTGAGCATCGTACAGCAGGGTAGCGAGGGCCTTAGTGGACAGACTGATCGTTTCACTCATGACAGCCTCTCGAAGGCCCTTTCACGGAATTGGAATGAAATGCTGTGGGCACATGATGCAAGGCTGCTCCTGAGAGATTGCACGTGTCTCATTAAATCAATGCTTTATCTCTTTTGGCTATCAGACTCTACAGTGATGTATACGTATTTATTAATTTGGTGTAGGTCTGACTGGCATTTTGTGTATTATTAATGCAAATACAGAATAGCAATGCCGCAGTGGGAAGCAAAGCACAAGTAGAATTTGTCGCTTTTTTAAGTGTCGTCATGTTCAAATGCGATCTACTCAAAGACATATACTATGAGTAGGTCCACAAATAATTTAATTATATTAAAAAAAAACATAGTAGCTGATGCTGTTTTTGAAGCAAAAGAGACATCGTTTGGAAACGCGGGGGCATTTTAGTCGTCGTTGTTGTAGCGTTAAGTTTTGTTGTCCTTCCCCCGCACCTCCGATTCGCACGGTTGGCTACGTGCGGCGCGAAATGAATTCAACGCGCGCACGCACAACGCGCGCACGCTTGAGAGCGACGGACGAAAGATCGGTGACGAAATTAACTCCGCGGTGGAGACGGTGGCAGAGGGGAAGAGACGCTGAGGAAGGCGGCGGAAGAGAGACGATGCCTCGGAGCTCAGGGACCACGGCTGGACAGGAGCAGCAGAGGAGAGGAATGAGAGGATGAACATTGGGAGGGGTGGGGGGGGGGGGGCATTTACCGAGCAGTGGAAAAAAACAATAACTACTCCAGCTATGTAATTGCGAAAGGTAAAGGCGCAGTCTTGCTTGCTTAGGCCACTGCTGGTGGAAGCGCCTCAACTGCACGGAGCTCTAGAGAGCCCCTCTCGAATGCATTTGGCCTACTTTTACATGCTGGCCAGAGGTTTTTAACAAAAGTAAGAGTGCACACACTTTACCCACCAAAATGGGGCCTCCTTATCGACTGCATGTGGTGTACCTTTACTTACTGCTGGGTGGACAGAAGTCGTGGGATTAAAAAAAAAAAACTTGCATCATTGCTTTAACTGTCATACGCGGAGCGACCTCTGGATAGCAAGTCCAGTGAGTTATGTATGTACGTTGAACTTCCTTCGCACCGTACGTAGCCAACCGTGCTAATCGGAGGTGCTGTGTGTTTATTCTGGACATTTGCTGTGTCCCACTCTCTTCACCAGCGTTCTTCCGGATCTGGGCGAGATTCTAGGATGTGACAGAAGGGCAACCCGGACTTTCAATCTAGATTTCAAATCTCGATTTAAAATGAGTTTGTCAATCCAGATGATTTCAAATTTCACAGCTCCAGCGGCGTTCTAATATCGGAAGGGAGAGCGTTCCAGCTGGACGCAGAAGCGCATCTGAAAGTGCGTGATGCAGTGATCATCTTTGTTCGATAAACAACATCACCATCATGCTGAAAAGCGTGAGACGGTGCTCGTATTTGATTTTCAAATCAGAATGTTGAAGTTTAACTTACGGCAGTTTTATACAAGTGTGAGACAAATGTCTTGCCTTACGCTCCGCTTCCTTTTAGTCAAATCGTTATTGTTTGCATCGCATTGCGCAGACTCAAGTGAGCATGCATATTCAGTGAAACTAGTTCTGTGCAAATAGCTCCGCGCCTGTAATTCAGAATTAAGGTGCAAAATGTGTGTTCGCAATAAAGTTTGAACAAAATCGCCTGCGTCGCGAGCAATTTCCATTCCCCTTTTTAGCAAAAATTTGATTAAATTATACATTGAGTTTGTTCAGTTGGTTACTTTGTTGCATCTGCATCTCGGCTTTTCAGTAGCATATGCCTGCTGGGCCATGCAATCTTCTCTAATTTGATTGTCTCAGAGATTATTGCAGCTGGAGGGGAGGGACTTTTTTTTATAATATCACTGCATTTTATTTTTTAATTGTGTTGAGTTGTCCACGCATTCAGAAATGCGTAACTTTTTTTTTGCTGGGGCTGTATTTGCATTATATTATATCTCAAGATTGCTTGTTCATGTTTAACCCAAAGCGCACTAATGTGCAACTTACATTCTGGAGCTTTTAAATTAATTCCACCACTGACTGGAACTGCTGGACAATCTGGTCCCCTTTGTAACTTTGATGTATGCTGCATTCATTTTATTTTGAACAATGTGATAAATTGGTTGAGTACAGACTGTATATGGGTCAATTTGCCTAATAAGTATGAAAACAAATCCTGAATTTAGAATATAATTTGTCCTCATGTAATTTGCTGGATGCAATTTGAGGATGCTATTTATAAAATAGCATATAATGTGCAACAGTGTTTGATTACTTTTCCTGAAATGACATTTTTGGGGCATTTGTCATCGTCAAATTAATCTAATGCAATTGGTCATCAAATTCAGTAAACTACAACACTGCAGGATAACGTTTGCATTGTCCTCTATAAGATTCGGTCATGTCAATAGATCACTGCATGGCTAGATTTAAAGCTTTCGTGACTGCAAGGATCCATACTCTTTGGTTCTATTCGGTAAAGTCACGTAGGTAAAAAATAAAACAACAAAAATCACGACGTTTCGGCCACAACACAAGCGGCCTTCATCAGGTGAAGGGACCAGGCTATCTCGAGGACTCCAGCGCTGTCCTCGAGACAGCCTGGTTCCTTCACCTGATGAAGGCCACTTGTGTTGTGGCCGAAACGTCGTGATTTTTGTTGTTTTATTTTTTACCTACGTGACTTTACCGAATTGAACCAAAGAGCACTGCACGGCTTTCCATAACAGACCAATCAGGACACCCCCATATATATATCTTCCACCCTTTGCATTTTGATGAATTGTAAAACATTTGGGACTGGAGTACCTCGTGTGGCTGTAAGGATCATGTTGACTAATTGTAGAAATGTATAACATAGCATTGTCATCATCTGGATGACTCCGAGGCCAATACTGGAATATAATTTATAGCCTTGCGAGTCTGGATTGGGGACTCTAACCATATTACCACCCTGCTGATGTGAGGGTGATAGTACGGTTAGTACAAGGTGGCACTTTCATCATTATCAGCCACGATCAATCCACTGCTTGATGAAGGTATTCCTTCCTCGTGTCAGTCATTGGGGTTGTTTTGTTTATTGTTCACGATCATGCGTGTCAGACCAATCTAGTGACGGCAAGGCATGTAGACGTGTGAGCATAGCAGTACAATAAAACAATCGATGTGGCTGCATTGGCATCTGCAGCCCACAATGTAGCGGTTCTAGCAGTCTTAAACACCTGTTGTGCAAACGGGGTTGGGGGTAGGGCAAGTTTAAATATCACTCGCCACAGCGACTACACTGAGAGGTAATGCATCACTCAAATGCAAAACAGGTGACCGTGCCTTTGATGAACAGCAGGCCATATTCCAACGCCACTATAATAATCTGCAACACTTTTACTTCGTTAAAATGGTAAAATAGCACCAACATAATTGGTCAACGTTGTGCTATCAAGCTCCGTTACCTTTTATTTGTGTTATCTAGATGTATAGTGTCACAGAAATTCAGCCCCCCGCTGTTGTTATCAATGATGCTCAACGTTTTTCCTCTTAAGTTGGTGAATACGATTGAAAACATATGTTGTCAATGAGTGCATAATTCGGATCCATTTTGTTATGGAATTTGGTCATGGAAAATCAAATAGAGGACAATTTAGAGGCCAACTAGCCAAATACGCAAGTTTGCATTTTGAAAAGATGACACGGTCAATGGTAGAACACAATTGACCACCTAATTGTATCAACCAGATGCTCGAAAAAAAACAAATTAAGTTTAAATATCAGCATGTAATCAATATTAACACCATAATATTGGATTGTGATAATTTCTCGCAAAAAAATTGCTTTAACATTACATATATAATGTACTAAATTAATGAAAAGCCACTCTGTTGTTGCAGCTAGCATGAGTAGGAACAAGGACGACCATGAGTGAGTTGGTGACTATTGGGTTGATGATTTATTATGCGGATGAGCTAATAGCATGACAGGGATTTCAACCTCGGCCTGACCCCCTCCCCCCACCCTGAACTGGAGGGAGAAGATGCTTTGACCACTCGGCCGTGCAAACAGAAATTGTGGGAACAGCTCTACAAGACTCATTGTCCCACAGGGGCTCTGGGGAAGCAATAACAAGACTTGCTTATTAATTAGTCACCATGAATAATTAAACTGTTCTAATCCAGAGCGTTTGGTGGCTCTATTAGCCTTGTATCTCTGTAGGTAAAATATTACTTATACAAAGTGAAGGATGTTTATTTTTTATATATAGTTTACAGATCATTAATGAAGTAAGTGGTTAACAATAATTCACATTTCACTGCTCAGAAATCAGTGCATTACCACAACATTAAAGTCGAATTTCTGTTGAAATATGTAAAAAAAATGTTAAATGCGAACACGTTTTTGAATTGCCAAAGTCATCATGATCATCATCATTATACGTCTTTAATTACATACATCAACAATATATAGTCCAATTAAATGTAAAAATAAGTTATTTGCCCGTGTCATTTTACTGTTGGATGATAGTCTCCACACACTGGTGGGCATGGGGGCTATTTGACCATACTTCACCATGCTAGTCACTGTAGGTCATTTGATTCATTTGTGACTTAACCACCCCACCTCTTCCGCTTTTGTAACAGTACCAAAATGCAATGATTAATTGTTTTCAAACATGAATAACTAAAGTGCAAACTATTAATCAAAAGTGAACTGGCACAACTTAGCCTGTTGTTATTTGATATCAATATCCGCATTGTTTAAATATATATTTAATGAGTTGTGATGTGGAAAACCAAGAAATGCACTTCGATTTACCAACTTTTCGCTTCAATATTTTAGACTGAGTGCATTGTACCCTCAAATGGTATTTCTTTAAAATATATATAGACGAAGATCTGATCCTTTGCGGAGACATAGCCTCGGATATTTTGCCTGGTAGTTTAATCTTTACAGCACAAGTGTATTTATTGTTGACTATGTCACGACCACCATTTGTTGGGATCTCCTGTCAAAGTTGCACCAAATGACAGCCTTTTGTAGCTCGGTGTGCCGTTCACATTTGTTTATATATCACTGCTAACTTGGTTACCGCTCTTGTGAATGTCATTAATTCATTCCACCACCCGTGTTTAGGACTTACCGCTTTGTCTCATCCATGCTTCTTTCAAAAACGACACCGCAGGTCACGAATCGTCTCCTTCTGCCGTCCTCTCGCCGCTCTGCTTTCAGAGTTTCCTCCCATCGCCTAATCTGCCGCGTTCTCATCACCTTCATCAAGTCAAGAAACAAGTTAACTGTTGTCCATGACAACTTCAATAGTGGCGTTTGTTTTGCTTGACGATGTGTGTGTCGTGCCTCTCGGCCTCTTGTGCTCAGCAACCGTGATTTGATAGAATACAATAGAATATTTTTTTTTTAGAAAATAATAATAAGTACCCAGCTGGTGTCACTTTTTCTCAGACCCGAAAAAAGAAACAAGAAGCCAACATGTGAGGATCTCAAGGGCCACGTGGTTCCTCAGTCATCAACTACACGAATTGCTTTGATATTCTTACAATGTCAGAGCAACAATATACAAAAAGGGCACGTGGGGAGAAATGCTGCGATTCGGGAAGAATGTTGTTCGTGTAAAGGTGCCATCATGATTTGTCCACTGGATTTTCAGTCCTGAGGTCACTGGTTTGATCTCTCGGCATGGGAGTTGAAACAATGGGCATTTTGTTCTCAAATCACTCGGCACCTCTGTCCATCCAGCAGTGGACCAATGTGGACCCCTCGATCAGCAAAGTACTGTACCCTTGAGAGAGCTCCTTCTAGTTAAGGCCTTCCTGACAGCCGTAGAATATCCCTCATAGAGTGTTTTTTTTGAGGGGCTTATATCACGTAAATATAAATGTGTCATTGACCCACCACCACCCGACACAGCCACTTAGTAAGGTTTGTCACGTACTACATATTCTCAGATTAACATAATCCAGAGGAATTTATATTATGACATTAAACCCGACATGTATATTTACACACTCAGAACCCAAAAAACAAAACCTCTGGATAATATTTGTCGTGAAAGCCTACTACGTGTTAAACAGTAGTAACATATGCAATACATTTCAGGACTATACCTTTTACCTTTTAAAGCCCTCCAGCTGAAATCAACGTGCTTCCAGTGTGGGTACTTTAATGATGCCCATCGACGTGGCACTTAAACTTCAATTGCTCCTTATGTGGATCAGCTGAGCACTCAATTGAGCAGTTGTTTCCGCTCGTTACGAATAGTAATCTATGAATGCGGGATACCGATGTGAGTGTTCATTACCCACCACCAGTGCAGTGAAACTTTAAGCTGCCCTGTAGTGGTCATCGGGGGACAGTTGTGTTCACATGGAACACAATCGATGAGAAATGGTTGGGCATTCAGCTTAGTGGAGACTGTCTACCAGAGTGCACTGTCGATCTCATAGCCCGTGTTGAAATATGCATAATTGTGCACGTTTGTGAATATTATGTTTGCGACTTCCCTTGTTTTAATTAAATAGTATCCAAATCGAACTCTGTTCTCTGGCCCGACATATCAATAAACACCGGACAAATGTTATCCAGCAGCATTTATTTAAGCAAGCATGAGTCGTAGTTTTTGTTTTGCATGAGGTTGTGTTGATCTTGGTGTTCATTGATTACATCGATATTTAAATAAACACGACTATATCTGAAGCAGAAACGGGGGATGTGGCGCGTGGCTAGGAAGTGTTAATGTTGCCCATCATGGGCAGGAAGTCTCAGAATACTGGTTTAATTCCCGCGGCGGAGGAATTAACTTTGCCTGCTCAATCTAAAACGCTTCTCATGTGTATAATTTAGCCATCTATGTGGTGGCGATAAGTTAACTACCTCGCCTGGCGTACGGGAGGTTGCGGGTTCGATCCCGACACTACGCCTGTACAATTGGAGTTTGCGTCTCTCTCCCCGTGGTCGCGTGGATTTTTCTCCGGATCCTCCGGTTTTTCCCTCCACATTTAGAATCAACATTCGTTCACGGTATTTTGGTCTGCTCACTTTCTACATGACAAGACACTTCTTTGAGCTATCATTTGTAGCCAGATCGCTTCTTAAAATTAGCTATATAGCTCACTGGGCCTGGCCTGGCAAAATAAAAAAAAATAGTTTTAGGTCTCGTTAGGAAAGTCAGGCTTTGTATACAAATGCTGCCCAGTTGCCAGGTGTAATTGGCAAGAGTACTCCATATAAGCTTTGGGACCCCCATTTGTTTTTATTCGTTTTGCCAGTTGTATGAATATGTGATTATCCAAGGTAATTATATTTGTATGACAAGATACACATTTCCACGTGAAACAATGTTGCCAATTGGATAATTTTGATTTAAAGCTTTCGTGACTGCAGGGATTCATATTCTTGGTTCTTTCGGTAAAGTCACATAGAAGGGAAACAATACAATAATACAAATATAAAACAATTAAATTTTCACGACGTTTCGACTGCAACACAAGCAATCATCATCATGTGTGAAAACTACAGCAAGAAATTTTGAAAAAAAGTGGCGGTTTTTTAAAACGTTAGCACCACGGAGAGCGATTTGGCAGTTATTCTTAGCGTTTTTGAGCGTTGCAGCGATTTCAGATCTTGCTACGTCTGCAGCGATGTGACCCAGGCCCTTGAGAGCCACGTCTACTTGGGCAATGATATTATTAACTGGTATGTGTTTAGGTGTGACTGCAAAGTTTAGCCCTTTAGCTAAAACGGATTTCAGACCATCAGTAATAGAACTGTTACTGCGATTAATTACGACTTTGTTAACGTCTAGCTTTTTGGTGTGTGGGTCCGGTCTTTTGTTGGAGAGGAGGTTAAATTTGGAAATCAGGTTGTCCTTACATTTGGTCGACAGTGGCAGCTGAAGAGGCAGTCATATTGTCTACATGTTCCCAATCCGATATGGACATTATTGCTGTCAATGATAAGTGTGATTTGTAGAGTGTCTTGTCTAACTGATCTAGTTTGGTGCATATAAGTCTGATTTTCTCTGAGATGAGCTAAGAGGTACCCCCCCCCCCCCCCCTGGTGAGACACTGCTTAACCAATACATACTTCACTTGGAATGGAACTTTCTACAAACAAACTGAGGGCACCCCAATGGGCTCCCCCCTATCTCCGGTTATAGCTAACATTTTCATGGAGAAATTTGAGACTGATGCCATCCAGACTGCCACTCTGCGCCCAACCTTATGGAAGAGGTACGTGGATGACACTTTTGTCATCTGGCCACATGGTCGGCCTGCTCTAGACCAATTCTTCGACCACATCAATTCCATACACCCAGCCATCAGATTTACCATGGAAGTCGAAAAAGATGGCAAGCTACCTTTTTTGGATGTCCTAATTAAAAAGAGACCTGATGGTTCAATGAGCCACTCTGTCTACAGGAAAGCTACCCATACGGATGCTTATCTGAAACCGGATTCCCACCACCATCCATCACAGAAGAATTCTCTCATCAAGACTCTGTATCATAGAGCCCAATGCATATCCGACCAGGAACACATAGGCAGTGAACTCAAGCACGTACACCAAGCTCTTAAGGCTAATGGTTACTCCGACTATACAATCCGCAAAGCTATCACTCAAACCATGAAGAAGGACCCTCTTGAGGAGCCTTTCAAAACCATCACTTTACCCTACATTGCGGGGATCACAAAAAAGATCTTGAATAAACACAAGATCCAGGTCCGTTTCAACACATTACATAAAATCCGTGATCTGGTTCCGTCTGTAAAAGATGTGATTCCGGACATACAGTACCCTGGTGTCTACAAACTAAGTTGCCTCTGTGGTGGTAGTTACATTGGAGAAACCAAACACCATGTCTCGGACCGCATTCGTGAACACAAAGCAGACCTTAAACACGGTAGGACCAAGACCTCGGCCGTGGCAGATCATTTTTTTATAATTCAGTAGGCTCACATGACATTGACTTTTCCAAGACAGAGGTTCTTTGTAAGCCATCTGGCTACCATGAGAGATTCGTTCATGAAGCTATCCACGTATAAAAACACAGACAATTTCAATCGAGAATATGGATTCTGTCTTACCAATCATTGGAAGGATTTGATAACCATTTTGGGTCTTAATTGATTGTTCACGTTTATGGTGGCTTTCAGACCGCATCCATTATTTTCGTCTCCCCCCTCCTCATTTCCGAACATAGATGGACTCGTCCATTTGAATAACTGCCAAATCGCTCTCCGTGGTGCTAACGTTAAAAAAACCGCCACTTTTTTTCAAATGTTCTTGCTGTGGTTTTCACACCTGATGATGATTGCTTGTGTTGCAGTCGAAACGTCGTGATAATTGCATTGTTTTATATTTTTATTATTGTATTGTTTCCCTTCTACGTGACTTTACCAATTGAACCAATAATAGGGGTTAGTATTGTTTCATGTTAATTGTAATGATGTGATCATTGTCTACGACATTGGCATTTTTATTTTGGTACGTGATTTTTATTAATGCACACATTTCTCAGTGTTAGTTATTCCATATGATGTGATATAATTATTTAATTCTATAAAATACAACTATTTATTTTCCACATGAATGCAACACATGGGCTTTCGCGAGTGATATTATGATATAGAATTAATTTGTGGTTCAGATCGGGTGAGTACAATGTGTGTCATACACCCTCCTCTACTTGAGACAGCCAATGAATAAAGGTTTCGCGTGAACAACCGTGCCAATCTATTATTGCTGAAGTTGCGATTTCCATTCTGTCACCATCCTAGAATATCGCCCAGATCTGGAAGAATCCTGGTGAACAGTCGAACAATGCAGATGCCCAGAATAAACACCATGCACCTCGGATTATCACGGTTGGCTACGTATGGTGCAAAAGAAGTCCCACATGCATACCTCATTCGAATGTGGCTTTCACATTCCTCAAAGGCGCTACCGTAACCATCAACCACATCAGTGCACCGACAGACCAATGCACACATCTCCTTGAGAAATGGATAATTGAAGGCAAGCCACAGTGCTCCTGTGACCATGCAAACCAATCTGTGAATCAAGTAGTAGACCAGTGTAGTCTGCTCTTCTTTGACGGAAGTAGGCAAACCCACGCAAACTTCCTCCTGAAGCTGCTCTTGGCTGGCAGATCTCGACAATGGCATTTAGCTCCTGAACATATTGTCACACACAGGAATATAATTACGTCAGCACACCAGCATGTTGGAAAGAAATTCACAACATTTAACAATTGGGTACCCTATTGTTATTGTTTGGCTGTGGCAGGTGGGAGAGGGGGTACCATACACATTTTACGCACCCGATCAGACACAAAAAAATACACTTATGCATTATATACCAAATGATTAACTTGTTCATAACTCTATCAGGGCTTTAGTTTATTCCAGAAAAAAATATGCATAATGTATGTATAAATTTTTATTTAAAGCTTTCGTGACTGCAGGGATTCATATTCTTGGCTCTTTCGGTAATGTCACGTAGAAGGGAAACAATAAAATAATAAAAATTTAAAACAATAAAATTATCACGACGTTTCGACTGCATCACAAGCAATCATCATCAGGTGTGAAAACCACAACAAGAAAATTTGAAACAAAAAATATCGTTGTGATTTTCTTGTGGTGGTTTTCACACCTGATGATGATTGCTTGTGTTGCAGTCGAAACGTCGTGATAATTTTATTGTTTTATATTTTTATTATTTTATTGTTTCCCTTCTACATGACTTTACCGAAAGAACCAAAAAAATGTATGTATAGTTTTATTGTTGATGTAGTGTGAGCAAACAAAAACAAACTAGTGTACTATTTCATTTATATTGTATTCATGCATTTAAAAAAATATAGAACAAGCCACCAAACTTAAAGCTTCGATTGTATAAATCACTTAGCAGAAAGCTACAAGCTGGCACGTGATGAAACAGATCGCTTTAATCCTTTCCTAAGGCACCACATCATTGCTGCTGTGTTGTGAAATAAATAATCAAGTACAACATTTTGTAACAAGAATAAATTAGAGACAGCTGTGCCGTAATTGCAAAAGGATTTTCTCAAATGCCATGCGGATGCTGTGCTGCCTGCACCCCCAAAGTCTGCTTTGCAAATATGGGACCTGTTTTGTAATAATATGAGTTTAAATCACCTCCTCTCTGCCACAAAGATCTTTATTTAGAAAGTGGCATCTGTTGTACATTTGCTGGATGCCCTCGTCTAACCCAGGCAGTAATTTGTCTCGCTAAATGAAGCTGGGGTACAGCCCAGAGTAAGGAAGGTCTTTTTTTTTTTGGGGGGGGGGGTGGAGCGGGGGGGCTAGTAACAATTTAAAACGGGAAATGATTGCCGGTTGGATTTTGGAAGATTGAAATGTCTCGGTCTTAGAGCCGTAGTTCAGGCACGGAACATCATGTACCCCCCCACCCCGCCCCGCCTTATGTCTGCTCACAAAAAAAATGTAATCTGTGTGACCGTTTGGCAGCAACAGCATATGTGTTGAGATTGAGAGGAGCAGAGAGATAAAAGGTGATATGTTAAGTTGAAAAGGTGATATGTTAAGTAGAAACGGAGGGGTAAAAAGATCATGGTGAGGTGGAAAATAAATCCGCAAACAAGATGGCAACTGCATCGTTTGTGCTTAAGGTTGACCCGTGTGACTTGCAGAACGTGTACTCAATTTTATAATAAAATTACAATGATTTCTTTAAACATTCACAATGATATTAAAGCCCTAACAATGTCAGTAAATATGCAGTTATGTAATTGGAAATGAGTTGAGCAAGATGACATGCAATTCCTGGACAAGCAAATGAATACACATCGTACACTTAAAATGATGCACAAATTAGGTCAAAACATAAACCACGATGGAAATGGTTCTTGCTTAAGAAAGGGAAACTTTTGTCACGTGAAGTTAGCATTTGTATTGAATTTCAAATACAGATCCATTACTGCCAAATGCACGCATTGCACATTGTAATATCTGATTTAAAGCTTTTGTGACTGCAGGGATTCATATGCTTGGTTCTTTCGGTAAAGCCACGTAGAAGGGAAACAATAACATATTTTTTTATTATTTTATTGTTTCTCTTCTACGTGACTTTACCGAATAAAATATTTTTATTATTTTATTGTTTCCCTTCTACGTGACTTTACCGTAAGAACCAAGAATATATTGTAATATCTGTTGAACCCCAAAGTTTTGACTATAACATTCAAATAAACACAATTTTCATGACATTTAGCCATGCTATCCAGAAGACAGCCTGCAGTGCCCTATTCACATCGCAATACATCACTCATATCTATAAATGAAATTCTTCCTATCCAGATGTTATCTGCAATAGTGCGATATTTCACCGAGGAAATTTCATGAAGTCTCCAGACTCGTTTGTCTTCGAAAGACTCTGCTTTGAACGTTTTCATGTCGGGTAGGTTTCACACATTATCCGTTTCTCTATTTCATTTCGAATGTATGTTTGTGTTTAGTATGGCTCAGCGGCGCATTAGCATAGCGATCATCAGCTTAACCTATCGTCTCTCGAGGCTTGATAAAAAGAGCCTCACTATGTGGCGTGGTATATATTTATATTTGTGTTATGTTTCTTAGTATATTTTATTCTATGCAAACACTGGTTCCCTGCTAATAAGAATCTGGAACTTTGACCAATGACTGGCCTGTTTTTTTTATCATACAGAGAGAGATTGACATTTGTAGCATTGTTTAGATTCTGTTCAACCAGCCGAGCCAGTGACAAATGATAACGTTTTGACCAAATATTACTCCGTGTTGTGCTGCACGGCTCTCCGGCGTGTTTGCGAGTTGTACCACGCGTCCGAGAAGCAGTGGAGCTACGGTTCGCGTGTTGCACTACAAACCCCGGTGAATAGTCCGGTCCCCGCTCAGAGCCGACGCCAGTGGACGATTATCATAACCGGTCCTGGTCCCCTCCTAGGTCGACTAAGCCTCAAATGAGGATTTTGTGTGGTGTGTAAACATCGCCACTTCGTGGTGCTGGCCACCCACCCCCTCGTGTGCAGCGCTCGCCTTCATTGGTTCCTGGCTTACAGCACTTGCCCCAACAGTCCGTTGCGGCGATGGAGGAGATGGCCGTCTTTTGTTTGGCACAATGTCTGACGTTTGACTCCAAATTCTGGGAGGAACTTCAGGATCCTGGGGAACACATTCTGAGAAATTCAGTTCGGTTCCCAAAGAAACTCGCAGCATGTGGAGTGAGCCGTCGAACAGAGTGTAGCAGTGCAACTCTAGAAGTTTAGATGTGAGTGCTGCGACCTGGAGTGTGGTGTGGTGGTTGGAATCACAGCGTGGAGGAAATGAAACGGCCAGTGTGGTGGACTGAATACTCAACGTGGCTCAAGTAAATCAGACGCTGAAGAGAAAAATGATGCACGCTTGCCATTTCTTGCACTCCCCCCATTCTCCTTGCCCTCTCCTACTCTCCCATTCTCCTTGAACTCTCCCCATCCTCCTTGCACTCTGATACTCTCCCCATCCTCCTTGCACTCTGATACTCTCCCCATCCTACTTGCACTCTCCTACTCTCCCCATTCTCCTTGCCCTCTCCCACTCTCCCATCCTCCTTGCCCTCTCCCCCTCTCCCCATCCTCCTTGCCCTCTCATACTCTCCCCATCCTCCTTGCCCTCTCCCACTCTCCCATCCTCCTTGCCCTCTCCCACTCTCCCCATCCTACTTGCCCTCTCCCCCTCTCCCATCCTCCTTGCACTCTCCCACTCTCCCATCCTCCTTGCCCTCTCCCACTCTCCCATCCTCCTTGCCCTCTCCCCCTCTCCCCATCCTCCTTGCCCTCTCCCACTCTCCCCATTCTCCTTGCCCTCTCCCACTCTCCCCATCCTACTTGCCCTCTCCCACTCTCCCATTATCCTTGCACTCTCCTACTCTCCCATTTTCCCTATCTTTAAAATCCCAAACGACCTGCCAATATTCTGCCCCCCCCCCCTTTCCACCACATGTCATGTCTGAATCTGTAACTTATTGTAGGTATTTATCACTATTGCTATTGTGAAGCATATCAATGTTTATTTGAGAGACAGTGCAAGATTGTGCACTCTTAACTCTCAGGGTATTTGCCCTCCTTTGAAAAATCCGTTTAAAGAGCATTTTTTTTCTTTCATGAAAGAAAGGTGTTTTTTTTCTTAGCAATTTTATTTCCCGAGAGGCACAAGTATACATTATTACCTTCCATTTGGTGCCAAATTTATCTTGCTAATTTAGGAGCCTATTGACGTACAGATAGATATTTATATGTAAATTAGTACTGGTTGTTGTATCTTCCTAAAGGATTACTCAACAAAAGATATGTCACCGTGTATTCTTGAGCATGTAATCTCTGTGCAAGGTTGCTTATGTAATACTTTGCTGGTGATTGAAATGCGTTGAGATTGCCTACACTTTAACCCACAGCCTGTGCTCAAGCAATCAAGTGTATTCAATTCACCATAGGGTGAGAAGAGGTCACGTTGGTAATACCCCACTATGTGCGACCTGGCATTTTACTAATTCTCGTGCACGGTCACTACACCACTGGGGTGGCCAGAGGTGGGGGCTATTTAATAAACTTGTCCACGGCTGAGAGATCGAATCAAACCGGGGACATCTACATTGCTAGTCTTGCGTTCTAACAGTTACATCAGTTACATTAATTCGTAGGTGACACGTAATTATCAAACAGTGGACTTTTTTTTTCGTTTTTAGGTTCTATGAGAGCTATACGGTGGAAAGTGTGTGGGAACTTTAGTTCCCGTTGCATCTATGTCTTGTTCTTGGAAACGTTCACAAGTAGGTGATTCAATCAAAAAGATGACCCAAAGTTTGAATTGTGATCTGCATTGTATTCCGCTCACATATTTGGGGCTGCGCACAAGCATTACGTGCAAGAATGTGTACCAAATATCCCATCGGAAATGAACAAAAAAATGTATTCTCATAAATAGTCCCGCGAGGCCAATTGTAGACCATAATAGCTTATTTTAAGGCAAATTTAATATACAGTTGCATTTGTAAAATTGTATCCATGAATAAAACAGGCTTTAAAAGTAACAAACTTAAGAAAATGGCAACACGGGAAATACAGTTTCCCCTTTTATTACAATTGTGATGCAACATTTTCCCATTCATAAAAGACGTGCTTTATATAATTAAAACTTTTGACAGTTATGTGGCCTAACATAACCCGATACAATTTTGTGATTATGCATTTAAAAAAAAAAAACTATACTCCCAGTGCGAATAGAATATCATAAAAATTATACTGCAAATATTTATATATATAATATAAATCAAAACCCACTGTGCGGTCTTCTTGGCGCATTCTGAGTCATGAAGTGAACACGCTGCCGCCACTCTCAACCCGTCAAAAGGACACCGCTGCGATATCTCAATCCCGCTCCTGGCTCCTCATCCAATACCGGATCGATTTCAAAATCACAGTCACCATATTCAACAGTCTCCCCAGGGTCTTGTCCATACCTTCCCTTTCATCTCATTCTGCATCCAGACTCTCAACTCCAACAACCAAGAATTTGAATCCCCCCCCCCCCCCCCCAGTCAACATGTGATCAGTGGGAGGTCGCTCCTTCTCTTATGCTGCACCACAGTCTCTAACGTCTGTTCCCCAAACCATCCACTCTGTCAACTTCCTGCACCTATTCATGTCCACACGCAAGACCTTATTTTGTAAAATTTGGCTATTACTTTCTGTTATGCATTTGCTTGTGTTATAAATCAAACTCCAGTCTGTATCGAACACATTACTCAAGCTCTTGACTTTTAAACTGCTGTTTTATCTTACCAGGTAAGGCCCATTGAGCTATAAGGATATTTGTCAAATATGCCCAACGAAGTGGCTTATCACGTGGAAATATACAGAAATGAAATGCTGTTTATTCCAAAATGTGATGGGAAAAACCGGAGGGCCTCCAGAAAACTCCATGCGACGATGGGGAGAATATGCAATCTCCAAATAATGCAGGTCTCAGGGTCGGGATCGAACCCACGACCTCCTGTATACCAGACGAGGTAGTTAACATATTTGACGATGATGCTCTCGCTGTGGGAAACAAGAACACGTAACAAAACATTCAACGCATTCGGCAATAACACCGCAGCCTTAAAAGTAAACATCAACAACTGGCGACGCGTTGGGCAATGGCACTTCTTCATAGCACAACATGAAGAAGGTTCTATGGGGGGCGGGAGAAATTGGGAAACCTTTACAAAACACTTGCGCACCAGGGGATAAACTCTCCCAACTTCAACGCGAATAGTTCGGCAGCTTGCTCATTGTATGCCTTATGTGATTCACTTTGTGGCCATTCGTGTTGGGAGCATCGCAGTACACGTGGTGATTTTGCACAAAATACAAAAACAAACTCAGTTACCGGTGTGTGCAGTCACATCCGGCGATTAAAACAATTTCCCTCAGCTGTGGTATTGGAAGTGTTACAGCCTGCTTTAAAACTACTATATACTAAACGATTTTTGTTTGCTTTACCAGGTAAGGCCGACTTGGCTACATGGCTCTGGAGAAAACTCCACGCAATCATGGGGAGAGAGACATGCAAACTCATCATCATGTGGAAATATATTTATATATACAGGCTGCATGGTCGGGATTGAACCCACGACCTCCTGCATACCGGGTGAGGTAGTTAACATCTTGCCACCGTGGCGCCAAATAGATAAGCACACAGCATAGCTCAAATATGCGATGTGCCCCCGACTCAAGTTTGTATTTATTTTTATTTTACTTCACAGACTGGACCTGCAATCCTGGATGGCTCTTTCAATCTCCTCCCCATGCCTCTGGGGTACACCACAGAAGGCAATAGGGTCGGTTGTGGTGGGGTAAAGTATGGCTATTTACACCATTTCTACGATGCCTCACCAGTCAAGGCAGAAATTTATATCCTCGAGAGGGGCTCCTCCAAAGCCCTTATGAGGTTGCACTCATTACACCAAGGCCGTAATTATAATATATATTGGGGGGGACACACAACCCCCCCCCAATATTCTAATATGCTCAAAATGTCCCCCCCCCCCAATATATTGCTATCAAATAGATTTATGTTCATATTATTGTGGTTATGGTTGTACTTTATTCATCCATTACATACAATGAAATAATAAAAGGTAACAAAGAAAAATCACAGCAATGTAATACAATGCACTATTAGACATTATTGTAATAAATAAATAAAAGTCCATCCTTTGTGTTAGTGAATTTTAAAAATATTTTAGGCAGGAAATGGCAGGAAATTCGTTTTCAAGTTTAGATTTGTTTTCCTGGGGGGAGGACCCCCAGACCCCCTGGAAGATTTGGTCCCCCCCCCCCGCCCCCCCAATGTTGACTCCATGGCTACGGCCTTGCATCACACACAAAGTGCTTGTCACAAATGAACCACAATACCTTTCCGATCTCGTCAAGGAGCATAAACCGTCACACACACTCCGGGCATCCTCGCAGCAGCGGTTTTTGGTTGCCCATTGAACAAAAGCGGGCACCGCATCGCCGCTCTTCCAGATTCAGTTCTGCAGCCGTCTTGAACGCTCTCCCTTCCAATATTAGGAATCCGCTGGAGCTATGCAGTTTCTCTAGTGTGAAAACATTTTTTTTTTTAGAACTACGTTTTGTGTTTAGTTTGTTGCACCTACGATTAGCACTGTTGGCTATGTACGGTGCGAAAGAAGTTCAACATACACAGTGGATATGTACTGCCAGGGGTGGTGTAAGCCATCAGTTGGAGGGCTGCACCATTTATCTTGGCTTCATAATAGAATTGCAGTATTCAACATGTCCTTCATGGGCAAGCTCTTTGGGTCTGTGACATTAGCCATTATTTAATACATTTAGAACGTGTTTTTTTCTCCCTTTGTGATTTTCCTTTCTTGGAACTTGGTTTTGTTGGAGGTTGAAGCCTGCGAGAGTCAACTCGGTCCTTGCGCGCTAATTTCTCTTCTCGTGAGTGCTGAAGATTCACTTAGTTGGTTCGTCTTCGTGCACTCACTCACCCACACACAAAAACACGAGTTAATTGCTCGAACGTGATCTTTTAACGAGCTTTCTTTGTTTAGGAAGTGAGACTTATTGGCCGTTTGTTCTCAAAAGAGCTCGAGTAATCCTACCGCAATGGAAGTAGTCAATAATATATTTTTTAAAAAAAAATCTCAATTAATTAGCTTCTGGACTTATCTTCATGGCTCAGCTTCTGACAGTGAATCGAGAATCATAATCCCAGTGCCACCCAAATCCCACACAAATACATTCGTATTTGATACACTTGCCATGCTCCCCACAGGAGTGTGGTCACTTTATATCTACAAAGACAATAGCCAAGAGGCCCAGCTATTATTTTGATGGCAGGCAAAGTCGCCCAAGGGAAAGTCCTCGTGTGTTGTGGGAAGTAGTTTTGGTAGCTCGGTAGGGGCCATACTGACCTCTGGTTTGGCACTCAATCAATGAAGCAGCATGGTGCAAAGGTTCTGTGTTGTAAGCGGTCCCATCTTTCAGATGAGATTTTAGACTGTGGCACTTAACACGTTGCGAAGAGCAAACGCCCCGTGGTGCAATGCAACAAAGATCAGAGGTGTTAATTCAAAAGTTATTCTTAAAATAACTCTAAAGTTTAAACATCCAAATTTCCATAAATCCAGATATATAAACATTTTTTACGAGTATGTATGTTGCATGTGCTCACGATAAAAAAATAACTATGGTATTTATGTTGGGGAAAATGTGTTAACTTAACGGAAAGCACGATCTGCCTTTTTGACCAATGCACCTTAGTGGTCATGATGTGCTGTATTCCATTGGCAATCGTGCAGCGCGAGAGACTTCAGTGTCCTGTGTTCCATTGGCAATCGTGCAGCGCGAGAGACGTCAGGACCAGTTATGTGCCATTAGCGCTCTTTCTGAGTAGACTGCACACCACTCAAAGTGGCGCTTGTCTATGATATCCAGAACTTGCACATGTGGACAATTTTATATCCAATATTGGCTCACTGGCAAGTGCTAAAAATACAAAATTGGTGAAAGTTTTTTTTTTTGCATGACGCCATTAGCAGTGTAAGAAACTGAGCTCTGAAGCCAGTTGCACACGAAGGTTATGCATTATTTTAGGCAAATAGCCCTTAACAAATATACCTGATATTTAATATATATTTGTGTTAGTCGTGAAAGTATAAAGTTCCAAGAAACGCTGGTGTTTGTGCACATTTGTTTATTTGCACATGCTTGTGTGCGTGCACAAGTGTGGATATGTACATTTGTTACATTATTGTGAAATATATATAAATATATACATGGTTTTTATACTTGGGATTTGGCTGCCATGCAAAACATTGGGGAGGAAAGTGAAACAATTGATTTCAATTACCCCTATAACAGACGATATTGGCAAAGCCGTGCTTTCCTTATAAATATCATTTAACGGGAGAGCACCCTGGGATATTGCTTCTCAAGTGTCACAAAGGCTCACTTGTAAAGGCTACACACATCCTCCACACACCAGGATCAGAATATGTTTTTTTATTGTGGAGGAATCCGATGAGCTATGAAGCTCTTTGTCACAGATGTCCAGTATGGGCGGTTCAGAACGTTATAACAACAAATAATACAAAAAAACACAATAGGAGTGCAAAGTATAGGAAATTTTAACAAATAAATAAAAAATATATGTACAAATAAAACCAAACTATGTTTATCTTAGCAGGAAAAGCCCACTGAGCAATTAGCTTCTTTTTCAGAAGTGACCTGGCCACAAATGATAGCTCAACTAAGTGGCTTATCACCATGTGGATACAGTATTTATAGCAGCCAAATGTATCGTTGTTAGCAGAACATTTACGCAAACCAAACACACATGGCTACAGCTTCTATTTCAGAGGGCCAATGGAAATATAGGTAATACATTAATTAGGGTGTCATTATACATTACACTTACACTGACACTGATAAAACTGTACGTTTTGCCACTTACATGTCCGATATTTTTTTTGGCCTTCAGAAAGGAGTCATGCAGTCTCTAGCACAGCAGACAGATTCATTTAGCCCTCACGGCAGGGATGTCGGTGAGCTGTGGGACAGCTGGTGATAGTTCAGAATCTTAGGCAAGAGAAGGCACGTCTATTGGTGCGTGGTATGAAGCAGATGAAAAGCAAAATAAAGCACGGAAGCAACTTCTTCTAAAGCTGAACCTATCTGTGCACAGGTTAGATCCACATTTACTGCAGCACCCCCGACTCCCCACCTACCAATACAAATACGGCAATGACCCCATCACACTGTGGACTGTTCTTGTGCCTAATGCAAGCCAGGTCTTTGACATTCACAGCATGGTATGTAGGATATATATTTATTTATTTTACTCCAAAAGGTTGACATGCCTATTTGACAGTGTTCTCACATCGTGTTTTAATCAGTCGTCTGAGATTGTTCCTCCAGCCAGGTCATAGGCCAGAAAACTTTTAACTTACAGTAGATTGCTCTTTGCAGAAGGAACACCATACCAATGTAGTGACCACAAATATACCTGTTCGCACCTGAACCTGACAGTCATCAAAGATGCTTAAACATGAAATTAATTAGCAGGGCTTCTGGTGTGTGCCAACCTCCTGAGAAAACTTCTGCTGCTCTGATCTATGCACCAATGTGTACATTAATGTTTAATTGAGGTCTGCGTTGTTTATTCTGTTTCTCAGGGTACAGGGATTGACAATGCGAGACAAAAAACGATGTTTGAGACTTCTAAAGGTTGTCCATCGGAAACGTTATATATTATAATATAATAATTATTAGCATATCAATGTTTTATGTTAAGCAAGTTCTCAAAGCCGTTGACATTAAAGTTAATGAATTGAGAGCTCTGGCAAGGGAAAGGGAAAACTGGCACAAGGAAGACACTGGCTAGTTAGGTGTATGGGACGAGTAAACTAAGCTATATAGCTATTTTTAAGAAGTGACCGGGCCACAAATGATAGCTTCACGAAGTGGCTTATCACGTGTACATTTATCGCAGCCAAATACTGCAAAAGCATGTTTCCAAATGTGGAGGGAAGAATCTGGAGGAGCCGGAGAAAATTTCACACGACCCAGGGTGAGAACACGGCAAATTCCAACAATAGACAGGCGCCAGGGTCGGGATTGAACCCACGACCTGCTGTACACCGGGCGAAGTAGTTAACATCTCACCAAGACGTGAGATGGTTTCAGCAGCTCAGGGACGAGTGTTGTGTGTACAGAGCAAGGCGCCAGCCTCTGCAATCAGGAAGCGGGCAGCCTTGGTAGGACCACAGCCAACGTGCAGATATGACAAATTGTGGCAAGCTTTGCTGTTGCCGGATGGGCCTTTTCAGGCTTTGCAGGAAATGTTTTAATAATTTAAATCCTCTCAAAAAGTGATAGCTAAAAAATCCATTGTTTTCCACTGTCGAAAGGGTGCCATGGATATTACTATAAATCACTGTTTTAAAAGCAAATACAAATATACATTTTTTAAAACCTCATGAATCTCAAAATGTGAAGAGCAGAGTTTGGCAGGTTGTTGGATTAAAGTACTTAAACAGGCCTGTGCATCAACAGAATTTATATTTTTGGTGCTTGAATAACTATCGATCTCTTAGGAAACAGATTACTAGGTAGCATATTTTGTGCAATTAATAAGTTTCCATGCTCTGTGAATCTGCCGTGCCGTGCAAAGTGTTGGCAACGGCGGAGGATGGCATGGGAACGCTACGTTTTCAAAGCGAAGTCGAACATATGGATTGGTTTGTCTGAACTCCAGAGACCCCAACACATGCTGTGCAGCGTGCAGGAACTATCATGGAAAAACATGATCTTTCATGGGTGGTGATTTTGGCCGGTTGAAAATGTATGACGCATTTTTTAAATTAAACGTTATATTTTATTCGGGACGCTAACATGAGGACAGCATTATTTACTGGAAGAATAACAATGTGGTAAAAAAAAAAAAGTTGGATGTGTTCACTTCCATGTGATTATTTTTTTTAACAAGGCAGCATTTTTCCGCGTTTTTCTTTTCCAGTGCTGGAATATAGGGTTTACGCCTGAGCATTTCTGTATGTATGTTGATCATAAGTGTTGATCTTACGTCGGCACATTTGTAAACTCATATTTTAATTGTGCAATTATGCAATCATACTTTGCGTTTGATTTAGCAATCATATGCCTCCTTGTTTGCTCTTTAGTTACAATTATTGCATATTATGACATATTCAATTAATTCTCTGCTGTATTCAGTTTGTCTCCCGAAAGTTCCCTAATTATCCTTCGATCGTATCATTTCATGTCCTCCTTTTCTTTTACGTAGTTTCAGATTACTTTATCTCACTTTAGTTTGCTTTCCTACCATTCTTAGTGCACTCTCGGAGGGGTATACAAATCATTCATCATCAGAGCATATGATAGCATTAGCATAAGTTATCACACCAGTGCACACATGCAGAGTGACATAGCCAAATCTGTAGCAGCCTCTTCTTGCATGCTTAGAAAACCGTTGTGTGTCAATCATGGTTTGAGTCGCTTGTACAGCAGTATTGTTTTCCCTCTCGTTGTGCATGTTCAGTACATGCCAGATTCCAATTGTACATTTGATTGCAATATATTTCAACGTGAGTTTATGTCCTGCATCAATAGGATGGCAGGATTGTGCAGTGAAAACACGTGTGCCTCATAGCAACAGGTGCCTCGGCGCGATTGCCCACTCGGGCACCATTCCATACGTACATTCTCTCCCTCTCTTCTGCATGGGTTTACTCCGGGATCTCCAGTTCCCTCCTCCCCCCCCCTCCGCCATAGCGTACAAAACAGAATCGTTATCTTTATTGAGACTGAAGGAATCCGATGAGCTTATGAATGCTCTTTTTCACAGATGTCCAGTAGAGATCTGAGTGCTGAGTCTGCAGAAGCGTGTGTTACCACCTGCGTTACCTGTGGGTCATCAATAAAGAGACATTTTCTGAACACCTTCATCTATAACTGGTAAAAAAAAAACATATTTTTGAAATATTACACACAGCAGCAATATGACCCTAAAAAAAAACTTTACAGGACCCTCTAACTCGCAATCAGAATCTGTATTTAGCCTGGAAAAATCCGATGAGCTATGAAGCTCTTTTTCACATGTCCAGAAGGGGGTGGGTCAGAAAGTTACAAACACAAACGATGCAAAATAAACAAATCACTCGAAAATATATTATTATTTTTTTACCAGGTTAGGCCCACTGAACTTATTTTTTTTCAGTAGCGACCTGGCCACAAATGATACCTCAACGAAGTGGCTCATCGTGTGGAAGTGTATAGCAGTGAGGGTTTCCTAGCTAAAGAAGCGCAATAAATAGTAAAAAAATCATAAGACACATGGGTGTATTAATTTGAAGAATAACAATTTGAACAGTGTCAGCAGAGTTAGGGTTTGCCTTGCATGCGGTTTGTGAAAGTCTTGTACACACTCATGGAGTTTAAAGGCCCTCTTCGGATGTTAAACAGCACGCATTTGCCCAAGTAGACCACACAACTGGTATGTATTGTTGTGTAGGGTCGGCGATAATGTTGACATGGCGTTTAGGTCAGAAAGAGGCGTAGTGAGTTTGAGCTTACATATAATTACTGAAGCAATGTCTTTATTGGAGCATGCGGTGGTCGTCTTGATTTGCAGACGCGGTGGCGAGTGTAATAGATGCCTCAATTTGATAATAAAACAGCAGCATGACCTCACGACAAGAGTAAACTTCATGAAAGGCAAATATCAAAATGAACTGGGCCTAATGTGATAATACATAATCCTAAGGAATGCTGTGAGACCCTTGGCAGCTCATGCGCTAAGTAGATCACAAGGTCCTCCCTCACTTGTTGCTGTTGTGTAGCAAGGCAAATGGTTACCGTTGGCTGTCGATTCTTAACATACTGCGGATCAACATGGTGTCATGCGGCAGCAGACATCGAATGAAACAAACGCAGGCAAATTTAAATCAAAATTTAAACACAGGGAAATTTTGTTCGATTGAGTTACTTTTTCAGACGGAAATCTGACGGAATTTTTTTGTAAACTTTATATTTAACATTGAGACACTGTCATGTATGGTGTAATGGTTAGCACACTGGACGTGCAATCCAGAGGCCATCAATTCCATTCTTCCCAATGTGCCAGTTAAAACAATCGGGACACGTTTTCCAAATCCCCAACTCTCCTCTGCCAACCAGCAGACTAAACTGCGCTATGTTGATTGGTAGGTTGCGTGTTGTGGGTCAAAGTGTGGGTATTCTCACAGCATAGAATAGCAGGGCAAAATATCCTCAAGAGGAGCTCTCCAGAGCGTCTTTCATTCCAGGCCCTTCTGCCAGCAGTGGTTTGAGGAAGCAATTACGGGACTGTACCTTTAACTTGAATTGTCATCTTAATCCCACACTGCATGGCCATCAAAGGGGGTTCTCAAAAAAAGGACCACAACACCTACAGTATCTATTCATATTTATTCTGCCTGTGGAGAATCAGATGCTCATAAGTAAAATGACAGTATTTTGTGGATTGGTGTGTTTAATGTCTGTTGCTTTCACGATGCGTTATTTTACTACATCACGGACAATGACGTATCCCGTTGCAAAAGAAGAGCAATACGACCTGACGATTGACCACTGCCCAACGAAAGACGTGGCCGATGTGTTTCCCCGTTGGCCATTTGCCGCATAACGCGGCGTAGCAATGATGGCAGTGCCTTGCAGAGCACGGAGGCTTTTAAAGCGACAGCTATCGGCCAGAGCAGCTTCTGAAGTAGCAGCAGGCTGAGAGGAGGTGTGTCACAATGGCACAGATATATTAAAGGCCGTCGCAATAAGTAAACTATAGCTCCTTTGTTGACAGTAGATTAGGAGGCACTATCTTATGATGGTGATATCCGGCCTCATATGACTTTGAAGGTGTAGAGAAAACGGGGGTATCGATCGTGACTTCCCCTTCTATGTTTGCCTGTGTGCGTATGTGTACGTGCAGTTACATATCTGTAGAACTATATCCGGAATTGGCCAATTTGGAGTGGTAACATTCATGTTTGTTTGAGGCTCGCAATACATGTTTCTATGAGATGTTGAAAGTGGACATGCATGTAATGTTTTCTATCACTTGTTCTTCAGATGCTGCAAATGGTGTAATGGTTAGCACACTGTGGACTTGCAATCTCGAGGCCGCCAGTTTGATCCCCTGGTGTGGCTGATGAAGGGGCACGATTCTCAAATCGCCGCACTTCTTCCGTTAAGCCAGCAGGATAAATGGATACACCACAGTTTTTTGAATGGAAGGTTGCCTCTGGTGAGGTAAAGTGTGGGTACTCCCACCTCTTGTAATAAGTCTGGCCAGCCATGGAAGAGATAGGCAAAATTACCGTCTAAAGAGGCTCCCTTGAGCTGCCTCTCGTGGAGGCCCTTCCATCAGCGGTGGTGTGAGCAAGACATTTGCAGGGTTGTATCTTTATATTTTACCATAGTTTACTTGTTTTACTTCTATGAATAATGCGGATTGTGTTCCAAGATTAAGCCATGCATTGGGTTAATGTAGATCATTATTTAAATTTTCCAAAGTGTAAAATTATCCTGTTCAGGAAGCTTAAATATTTTGTTAAAATTTACACGGTTTATCATAGATGCAGTTCCAACACTCACGGTCATAGTGCGGTTTCTTAAATTTACTTTAGCGTTGATCATTTTCCCTTAGAACCATTTTTTTTCTCACCCACATCCAGCCACACAATGCCATTATCAGTATCAGTATGTGTATATCCGCTTGGAAGATTAAATCATGAGCCCGTATCCAGAGTAGTTCATCCTGTCTCTGATATCCCTAAACAATGTAGGCTAATTCAAAGGTACCTCGAACACCCCAGACAATATGTGCGAATGTGTTTGTATGAGTTAATGTTACATATACATTTATACTTTTTTTAATGGAAGTAGCACCAAGAAGCTCAAACAACTGTTCGACACAATGTGGCTTTTGGAGTTTGAGAAATAGTTCAAAATGTTCTTTCAAAAAATAAACTTTTATAAAGGTTGTTGTTGTGAAGTTGTTGTGAAGTACCTCCGATTAGCACGGTTGGTGACATACGGTGATAAAGTTCAATATACGTACACGTACATATCGCCGAATTTGTTTAAACATATATATGAACAATTTTGGAATGCTATAGAAATGGCAGGCAACGTTGTGAAGATGTAATTGATATATTTGGGTGTTTTGTGTTGGATTGAGTACACGTGTATCAATGCATCAATAACATGACAGGGTCCACAATGGCCTTCATGTTGAAACAGGAAAACAATCCCTCATCGTCTTTGTCATCAACAAACACTACCTTGTGGAATTAGATATGAAAAAGTAATGTTGATAACATTGGCTATTATTATTATTATCAAGTCTGATCAGATTTTGGATATTTTGTGCAAACGACATTTTGACTCGGGATGTATTAATATACAAGGCAGATTGGTTTTCGCACTGTGCCATGAACCTGGTGTATCTGGGTTTGATTACTACTCACGGCTAACATCAGCAGCGATAGCTGTACATATCTTGGGCACGCCCTTTGCAAACAACGCCCAAAGGTCATAGCTGAAGCACATTGGCAATGGGCTAAGAGTAGAAAGCAATGTGAAACTTCATTGTTTCCCTTGTTTGGTATAATTTGTGACTGACAATACTCTCTGATTGGTACATAGGGATTAATAGAGTGAATTAAATACAAGTTAATAACGTTAAACAATCCTAAGAAATATTTCCAAAGGTTAAATTGGCTTGGATCATCCTTAAAATGTGGACCTAAATCATTAAAATGTGTACATTAACATAGTGCTTTCAAGGTGGGTCTTTTCGCAATGATGTATTCATTAACCGCAGAAGCACAGTTGTTCATTGTTCTCTTTCCCCAGCGGACTGTGGCCATGAATGCCACGAAAAAAAAATGGACATGTGGCCCTGGAAGGCGTTGGCGGTAATTTACGTGACCATAGGTCGACTGTGGTGGGATCGGGCGCATATGAAGCGAGCACAGCAAACCCATTTCTGGTGCTGACCGGTCAAATGCTGCCCTCCCACCCCCCCCCCCCCCCCAAAAAAAAAAAAGCGGAAAAAAACGCTCCGTCTTTTGGGAGTGCACGTTGCTGCTCCCCGTTACTTTTCAATCCATCAGGCCGGGGTGTCAGCGGTATCATTGTCCGAAGCATCACGCCTTCGCACCCGGCTGCAGGAACTGGAAAGCACATCCATCGCAGCTCCCCTCCATTCCCCAAACTCCGGACAGCTTCCCTCCTCCGCCCTTCGCCTCTCCCCCCACCCACCCACCCAACCCAACCCAACCCCATCGTCCACATCATCTCCGGGCCCGGGGAGTCTGTGTGTGGGCCCAACAGTGAACCGCAACAGGCGGAGGCGGTCGTCTCGCCCAATTGTTGCGTTTCTTCACTCCCTGTGAACGCCCCGGGTTATTGATTGTTCATTAAGAGAGGTGCCAACAAAAGTTAGCATTGGGCCACATAGGAAGCCAATGTTTGCCCAAGAGATTGAATGTTTTCTTTCCCTCCCAACCCATTCTCCTGCCTCCTCACTGCTTCTTTTTCTCCTTTCCATCTAAGCACCATTTAAAAAACAATTAATCTAGCCCTCTGGAGTTTTGGTCTAGTGCTGCCCGGCACAAAAGGGGGCTTCGTTTGAGCATGCAAATTTGAGAAGTAGAGGTTATTAAAATTCCATTTGTGTCCAAATTCAAGATAAATTGCACATCTGAGGCAGGGGTTTGATTTGATGAAGGATAGGGTTCCTTAAAAAAATATATATGTTTAAGTAAAAATGTATTTTAGGCAAAGGTTGCATATGTATACAACATGTAATGTGCTATAATTAACACACACGTTTGATAACTTTGTTACATTTAAAATGTTGGTTAAAGTCGATAAACAATTCAAGTGTACTGTTGACGAGAGATATGTCGTCATTAATATCATAAATACATAAATATTGCTCAAACTGAAGTGTATTGCGAATAGCTGTAAAACTTGAACAAAAATGGTTAAACTCGTTCCACATCTGAAGGGGGTATTTTAAAATCTTTTTTTTTCTGAAAATAAATACATCGGTCTATGCATAGAATCAGACCAATCATAGTTAAAGCGTGTAACATCAAGAGGTGTCATTATAACCAATAAATAAGCATCGCAGGTTACTCCTTTATTAAATTAATTTTGTCGTTAAGTCAGAAGTTGTAGGTAAGTTGCAATTTCTGTGTGAGAAATGTGTTAGGCTCGACACTGAGATGAGACGCGCAGTGTTGCTAACGAAACGGAGCAAACGCGTTCCTCGCAAGCACTGCCAAGTCGTCTGTGCATTTGTGAAATGTCTGTTTCCCGAAGCAAAGCACGCAAACTTTTCAGGAAGTTAACTCTGATTCCAGCCAATTAACGTTCCGCCAAAATGTACCAATTTCTGAGCCATGCTATTAAACATGTGGAACAAAAAAAAACCAGAGAGTGGTGATTAACAAATTATTAGTATTGATCCTTAGGCTCATGACGTATGCGATGAAATGTGCATGTTATAAATTGTATAACCGGCAAGCAAATATGCATATTTGTGTACGTATTTCATTTACGCTAATATTTCTGAGACGGTACAAACACACACACACACAAAATCATGCATTCTTGAATCTAATAATGACCCTGTATGACGACAATTCAGAGTTACGTGCCTACTGTTGAAAGCTGTGAAGACAGGTCAACGCCTAAAACATTGCCTATTATAATACACGATACATATAAATACATGCCTTTTGCATATTCATTATCAATAATGCAATTTGTGTATTAAATATTAATATATACTCCTGTATACATATATATACAGTATACATATATAATATTTATTTAGGGCAGTGTTGTTGACGAGTGTGTTGATTTTCTACACTTTAAGAGTATCAGCGGGGGTTATGTAATGGTCCTTAAAAAAACACAGTTTCGACACGCGGAAGCAGAATGTTACTTATTTATTTCGACAAATTTGCAAATGCCTGCAAGATTCGTGAAAGTTTTGCACAGAGCTGTTGGGATAACTTTTTGGAAATGTTGCATTCCAAACGTAAAACTGCACAATCGAGATTACACTGGGGTTTTCAATTGTGCACGCTCTTTACCACATTGTTGCGCTGACTGCATTTGTACAACGCCGAGGGGAATGCAACGAATGAGCCATCTTGAGGTGTCATTGATAAACACAAAAATGTCTGTATCCAACCTACAATCACAATACTGAAGCTTTTCTGTGGCATCTATGAAATGCTATTTAATCTCCATGGCATTCCATTTTGTTGACACTTGATGAGCAATGGGCCCTTTGGCAGCCCTTGGAACTGAGTGATTGTGTTCACAAGAATACTGGTGGCTAACCAGAAAGAACACTCATTGTTGAATCTGAGACTATGGGGGGACATTTGTGCCTGTCCAATTGCCTGTAAACATTCAATTGCTTGTTGAAACTGGTATTGACTGATAAAAAGTTCATAATGTGCCTGGCACATAATAATTAGCCGTGTTCTCAATATTTGACCACCACACCCCAAACATGTGTTTATATGCTGGCACTGTCTGTATGAATGTCATCCATATTTGTCCTCGATTTTTTTTTTCAATCCATTTAGTTTTTTCCGATGACTTGTTTCTTGTTTAAGTGGTCTGGTCACTTAGTGACATATCAAGCATCTCGCAGAATCGGAAGGTTGCGATTTCAAATTCTGGTTCGGGGATCGACTCAGCCCATCGTCAATCCAAGGTTTATCAAAATAAGTTTTACTTTGTGCGAAAGTCAATAGTGGTTAAATTTTGATTTTATTTTTCAAATTCTGGTTCGGGGATCGACTCAGCCCATCGTCAATCCAAGGTTTATCAAAATAAGTTTTACTTTGTGCGAAAGTCAATGGTGGTTAAATTTTGATTTTATTTTTATATACTTTTTATTTTATTGTTTCCCTTCTACGTGACTTTACCGAAAGAACCAAGAATATCAATGGTGGTTGTCCTATGGACAGACTTTCCCCTGTCATAGGATTGTGGAATTTCCACCCTGGGCTCAGGACTGTGAATAGGAAATAAAGTCTTAATGGTCATTAGAGCAGGAAAACACTTGCACTTTTAACTATTATTGTACGGAAACTTAACTAAACATTAAGAAACCTGGCCACAAATGATAGCTCAACGAAGTGGCATATCATGTGGAAACATATAGCAGCCAAATACTCTAAACATATGCTTTTAAATGTGCAGGGGAAAACCGGAGGATTTGGAGAGAAATACACACGACCACGGGAAAGAGAGACATGCAAACTCCCAATATACAGGGAGTTAAATTCTGCACGTGAGAACCGTTTCAGATCGAGCAGGGAACGTTCTTTTCCACTCCTCCGCCGCAAAGGTTGAACCCAGGGTCTGAGACTTCCTGGCCACGAAGGGCAACATTAACACTTCCACGCCACGTGCCACACCCTCCATATCTGCTTCAAATGCAGTTTTATTTATTTACATTATTGAAACAATCCATGTACACCAAGATCAAAACAACCTCATGTAAAACGAAAAAAATATATTACTAATGAAGATAAAACTCAGCTCCTGGCAGCGTTTTAATAAACAATTTGAATGACAATGGGAAAGCTCACTGCATTTATACGCTTGTTTATATAAGCCTAATGCAAGATTTACCCTGGGTGCTGTGTTTGAACAGCTGTGTTATGGACTTGCTTCATGTGTTCAAATGCATTGTGAGCCAGTGGGGAGCTATTTCGCACTGTACTAGTTGTGGCTTTTTATTTTTGTGTGGAAACCGCTTTAAAAAAAAGTTAAACAAAGTCGGGTGTTGGAAGCAGAGTGAAATACAAAATTTGTTTTAATATATCTCACGCATCGAATTTGATTCTGGCCAGTAGTGATTGCCATGTCTGGAACCAAGTACGACTATAAACACATCGTGTTATATTGGCAAAAGCTTCACTGTGCAGTTGCTTCTTCTCATGCGTTTCTTGGCATCTGCATGAGGGTGAGATCTCAACAAGAATCTCATAAAAAAATATTTGTTGGTGTTTGCAGCAACAACGCAAGCAAACAACGACACCAACACACAAACAACGATGTAAACAATGTGACGGGATATTGCGAATACTCGGGATAGCATGAACGCCGAGTACCCTTCAGGTTTTATATTTTGCCAATTTCAGGTGTTTCTACACTTTAAAGCAAACGTGTTCAACCAAAACAAAGATGGAGAATCCCTTTTAGAAATCGCTGTTATAATGTTTCTGTTAAGGATGTCATGCCATTCAGAGATAACGTCCCAATGCCATACACAACTGCCATGTTGATACACCACACCAGTTGCTCATTGCAAGCTGAGTTAACCTAGGGTAGGCCCAGACCACATTCATATTTAATTTCTGTTCGTAGTACGCACGGCCCGGAATGGAATTTGTAATGCTGGCATTGCAATACCTTACATATACACCCACAGATCCATCACTACTGTTCATTCGAATTATATATATATATCCGTATATTAGTAAGTATTTTTTGTTTATATATGTGTAGTGGGTTCCAGGACACGGAGACGGCAGAATAGAAGCAGCACTATTTATTTAAACCTTAACAAGGGTTACACTAGAAGGGGTAGCGGCCCCTCCACCCGTATAACTCAGGAACACACCCCAGGCTCTCTAGCCTAAGCTCTAGGCTCCCAGTTCCTCCTGGTAGGGCTCTAAGGGAGGCTATCAGATCCGGCCCTGGTTAGGCACAGATCTCGGCACCCCGCCGACCAGACCGGCCCTTAGAAGGACTCTGACTCTGGGGCTCTGGGGCCGCACCACTGGCTTGCTGTGCCGGCCCTGAAAAGGGCAGCGGTCACAGGAGTTCCAGGGTCTCACCTAGCTGGCCTTCTTTCTTCACTGGTTGCTTCAGCCTCGGGCCCCACACTCTGCCCCCAGCTCCCTGGCTCCCCGCACTTTATACCCACTGGAGCCTTAGCGGACGTTGTTGTAGCCACCAAGGTGTGGGTGAACCACACCTTCCCGTGTCATGTGTTTATTCCCCATAGCACCCCTACATCTGCAACAATTTTCCTTTATTACCATGTAAGAGCCTATTGAAAGCAGACGTCTTTTTTTTTTCAAGAGAAGTCTGTGTGAAAATAAGTACATCACACAATAAACAGGCTTCAAGAGCGTATGAATGTAGACAGTTGAATATCAATGTGAGGATTTTGATTGCCTTTCACGTTTACTGTAAAGCAGATGTGAAGTTGTTCAGTGTTTACCGTTCGTGTGCACCGCTACAAACTTGATCATCATTGACGTCGTCGTCATCATCATCATCGTCATCAACATCGTCATCATCAGCCACGATCTCTGCACTGCTGGAAATTGGAATCTCCTGCAAGTCTTTTTGGCATCTCTGACATGTTTGATGATGCAACCATCCATACACTGTTTAAATTGCTTGAATACAATTGCATCTGGAAATGCTGTGCGAAACACACGCAAATTCAACGTTCTTTTTTTTGCACAGAATCTATGTGATTATTCACGTGACATTGACATGACACGTTGCAGATGTAAACAAAACATACAAGTCTACTGATGAAACCAGTGCCATAGTGTCACTGCGGGCATTGCTCCCATACATACACATCCATCGCTGTGTGTTGGTTTACCGTCAGTGTTAGTTCCATGCCAGATTTGCGTGTGATGTTTTTGTCTTCATGAACAAGCAGTAATGTATCATCTATGATGAGAGCGACAAATGGGTGTCACAGTCAATCCCGTACTCATTTGCTGATTAATCATTTGCAGAAAGTTTATACGTGTTTGTGTGTGTGTGTGTTAGGTGTGCCTGCGCACCTGTGTGGGTGTGGATGCATGCGTAATTGATGCCTTATTATTGGACCCTTCGTTTGTGCAATATGGGAGCGCTTAGAGCTACTTTCGGTGGAAAAGTTTTTTAATCTAAAATAAACTTTTTAACGATAGGACTTCGACTGTGCTTAAAAGGCTTGCTTTATAAAATTGGCCTCAACCTGTTTGTGAATTGGCTGTATCGTTTATTATTACAGCTGTTCTTAATGGCACCATTGATCCGTAACCTAAATGTTTTATTATCCAGTCTTAATGTTATTTTGCCAGGTCCCAGTATTGTTGTAGGAAAAAGCATTGCAAAGTCTTTTTTTTTTACTTTATTATGGAATAATAAAACACGTTCAAACTATTTAAGTCACTTAATGAATAAATATGATAATACAGAGACTCTGCATGTTTAATCTAAAATAACTCCATACAAAAGACGTCTGAGCAACGGTTTGTTTGTGTTGATGCTATGCTGCATTTAGTAAAAAAAACGTTATTGGCCAGATCAAATAATCAATATCTTTATTGGACCTCAATTGTCAGGTCACGTGTGGTAGGGTAAAGCGTGGGTACTCTCACCTCCTTTAAGATATCAGGCCAACAATATAAGAGTTGGCCAAGTGTCATTGTATAGGGACTCCCCTGAGCTCCATTCAATAGAGTGCAAATTCGCCAGCAGTGGTGTGAGCAAGTTAGTTCAGAGTGACACCTTTCCCTTTATATTTGCATTTTAAGTGCCGAGTCGATATTAATGAATCTTCATGCGTGTTCCCTTCCGTTGCCTTAGAAAAAAATATATAATTAACTGTAGGTACTTAAATCTCACGTGCACAAATAGATGTGTATATGGTGCACATGATAAATTATTTTATGCTTTCTTTTATTAAAATGTAGGCAGGTCTGAAAGTGCTTTTCTGACCTATCTGTGTACTGTATAGCTTTAGAATTAATCCCTTTTAAATTATTTATTAAATACAGTGGTCCAGTTTATTTAAACATGGATCTTGAAAATTAGCTTTTATATTTCACAATTTGCATTCACTAATTTCTAGTTTTCACTGGCCAGATGGCACTGTAATTAGAGTAACTTAACATTGGAATGCTACAAGATCCCACCCCAAAAACATCGGCTCCTTCCATGGTGATGCGGCATTTCCACCACTGCTTAAGGACTACATTTTGATTGAAAGCTTTCGTGACTGCAGGGATTCATATTCTTGGTTCTTTCGGCAAAGTCACGTAGAAGGGAAACAATAAAATAATACAAATATAAAACAATGAAATGTTATTGTTTTAAATTGTATTGTTTTATATTTTTATTATTTGTATTGTTTTATATTTTTTATTATTTTATTGTTTCCCTTCTACGTGACTTTACTGCTTAAGGACTGTCAATGGAGATAAGTGATCCACAATTTTGTCCTCTAACGGGATACTCTGACTTTTTGGTTTCAGCTGTACGTTTAAACGAAATGATATCTTTACTGAATTGTCGAATATGCATATTGACGTGGCCTCCCACGGGTGAAAACGTTATTATATGGGAAGAAATGTTGGTGCATGAAATGTGATGTGACCTGTGCACACACTTTGCGATGAAAGTTTGGTGGCAGCAGCCAAAATATGAGGCTCAAAAAATAAAACCTCTCCTCACAGCCAATTCCAGTCTAAGACTCCTGAGTACATTAGCTGAGCTGTGACCAATGGATTTTACTGCCCGGTTACTCTGCTCAACTCTGTCTCATTAACTGTTAACATTTTTTTTTCAGTAAACCCTGAAGAGTTTTAAAATAATTATATATTTGTGAATAGAATCGTACAGATGTCTGCCAGTGACTGTTTTAATGTGTTCGGCGTCCAAATACTATATTTACATTTTCAATGATGAATGTTAATGCAAATTCATTGATTTTGGTTGTTTCACGGAGATGCAAACAATACAATCAGCAATAGGCGAATGGTGGCCACGAAAACCGTATGTGCTAAAAATAAAACAAAATGTTTGAAAAGCACACAACCTGTTAATATTCTTTTGCGAGCACGGCAGTGATTTTACACAACAATATGGCGTGCAGGCTATTCAACAGTCTCCTGTGTGAAAATGATGTTTATTTTTGTAGTTTATAAAAATAACCTGCTCTTCCTGTGTCACACGCTCACCACATGTGCATTGCTGTGGTACATTTATGATGGCTATTAACGTGTTTTTCTCTGTTCCTTTTTTGACATGAAGTAAGTGCCCTCTTTATGCCAACTTTCTTAAAGTCAGTATTGAAGTTTTTGACAATGATTAATATTTCATTACAATAATTTTCAACCCACTGTCTATGCACTGCTGGACAGAGGCTTTGCCCTCTGTGTCAGTCACGGGGGTTGTTTGACCATACTTCACCATGCTGGTCAGTATTTAGTTGGGTGAGGTTTGGGGGTGCAAGGTTAGTCTGGGGGCAGGGTGGAAGTTATCATACATGGCTCGCCACTCATGCTGACCATAGATTTTCAAGTCCCACTTTAACAAAAAAACTCATAAGAGATTTCCTATTTTAACTTTTCCACTTCTTGCCCAACTCGACCCCCATTGGCTTGGATTTAAAGTGCCGTGAGATGTTATGAAATGTGCTATATTAGTTGTAATCATTATTATTATTATATTTCATGGTTTGCCTAAGCAACCTTAGATTTGAAATGTTCCATGCTATTCAAAATAACCAAATGTTGAGAAATAAGAATCTGTTTTACCCTTTCTGGCAATAAAACAGAAGGTGTTAAGATGTTCAAACACCAAATATAAACCTTTTTGCAAGGCATCAAGTCTGCATTAACCACACTTTTGGCAAAACATGCAAACAAACATGCTCTGACAATATATGTGTAGTGGAATAAAAAAAATACAAAACGGCAGCTCAAAAAAGGGGCACATCTTACACATAATTACAACGGTAACTTCCCCCCCTCCAACCGTATTTCCTATTTAAGCTTCTGTTCATCCCCCCCCTCTCTCTCTGCCTCCCTGTCCGTCTTTCCTCCCTCCTTACCTCTTGGTGGACTTGTATATGTATTTCTACTGACCGTGTACCTCGTATTTTTCATTCTATCTATGCTGGTATGTGCAATCCAAAGGTTGAACACGAAATGTAATACTCTTCTGAAATTCGTGGTCCGCCAGGAACTGTCTGTGTTGTTGGCCTGACTGGATGTGCTTCACATAATGTTTTTTTTAAGTTTGTTGAATTCTCGTCTCTCATCTTTTTGTTGTATTTACCTCCGTGATTTGTTCTTGACACCTGATGAAGATCGCTTGCGTTGTGATCGAAACGTCGTGATTGTTTTTTGTATTAATATAATTTAATTGTATTTCAACATACGTGACTTTACCGAAATAACCAATGAGTAATTTTATGCAGTCACGAAAGCTTTAATACTTTATTGTCTTACCAGTGTTAGACCAGATCACAGCAGTTGGCGAACAATACAAATATACTGGCAAAAAGTCCCATAGATGTGAACCAAATGTGTATCTCACAGCAATAGGATGGTGTTGGTTATGAAAAAAAAACCTATATTTTTTTCTGGAGGCGGGTGCATAATGAATCGATATCATCCAACGGACCCATCCACAAACCTTGGAGGTTGTGTAGAAAAGATAATTCGCTCCGAGATGTACACCTAGTCAGAGATCTCGAGACAGACTGAGATGGGACAGATGACCTAAGCGAATGGACGGGCATGCTGATTAACAAAGTGGCGAGACTGAAGGATGACGGAGAGAAATGCGGGGAAGGTTGCTCCACTCCGCCAAGCCCCCTGCAAAGACGATTGAAACTGGAAACAAAATTCTGCTCGGCATGAGCAATGAACCTAGGTAGAAGAGTCAAAGATTTAAATGTAAATTAAAGTGGAATTTAATTTTAAATGCACCCTGTTTGATTTAAAGGTGACTGGCTACAGAATGTGTTGTTCAAATGAGGTACACATGTGGACTGCTTTAAATTACATGAACTACTTTGGGTCTCGGGGTGGCAATGGGTTTCATGTCGTGACCATCAATATATTTAAATGGAATACACCAGAGGTAAATTATTTTCATTTGCTCTTTCATGCAGAGATGCTATTCGACCCGTTCCATGCAATGTGTTGACAATGATACGATGACACATTTTTGCAGATTTGATGCGATCTGTATAAGAATTATATCTTTGCAATAACAATAATGAGCATTGTTGAAGAAACAAATTGTTGAAGTAATAATGCTCATTTCGGAACACATAACTGACATTGAGCAACAAACATTGATTAAGACCTTCAAAACGAATGTTTTAATTAAAAAAAACATGATCTTATTTCAACTCAGTGGGTTCCTCTTATAAAATAAAATACTGCATTATTGGTCACAGGCACCATGGAGTGTTTCTTGACATTGACAGATAAATCATGATTGTAATCATGATTGTAGCCACAAACAGTCACTAAAAGCATGTTTTTCCCCTTTAAAGTGGCAATGTCATTTTGTTTGACATAACCACACTTTCTTAATTCCTTTGACACTGTTCATATACATATTTCAAATGTGCTTAACTCAGCAGTGAAAAAAGTTAATGTCATGATATTTGAAACGTATTTGCTGTTCATTTAGCAAGGGTGATTCCTGTTCCCAGTGTTTTGTAAAATATTTACTTGCTTACAAATGCATGTTTTATTTAAACAGAATAACAACATACATCGTAGGCCATTAAACAGTAATACAGGTGAAACTCGCTAGCAAAATCTGGTAATATTTTATTTGAATCGGCTTTCAGTCCATGTTTATTATAATGTCCACATGCTACTCTGGTAGTAATGGTTTAGAGCACTCGTCTTGCAATCTAGAGGTCACCAGTTCAATTTGCCCATGCAGCAGTTGAATTATTGGTGGAGGTTTCTTAAATCATTACAATCCTCCATCCTCCCAGCAGTATACATGGGTATACCAAGATTTAGTTGATCGACATATTGCCTGTGGCGGGGTAAGGTATGGGCACTCCCACCCCTTGCAAGGTGTCTGGCGAGCTTGGACGAGTAGGCCAGCATACCTTGAAGGCCCTTTTACCAGCAGTGTCATGAGCCAGAGATGCACAATTACCCTTCCTTAGTTCTGGGAATTTTAACGAAGGCTGATTAAGAATGTGTGGGATTTATTTTTCCTCTCCGACCAAACAAAAATGTATATAGTCCTCCTTTCCCTGTGAGTCATGGCAAAGCACTCTGGGTGCGGGTAGACAGCTCGTGGGTAGCATGAGCAAATCTTCTGGTGTTGATTTTTCTGACGGCTCTCTCAGCCAACCGTTTATGCTCTCCGGCGGCGCTGGGCTTGGCAAATTAAACAGCGGTAGTTGAATTCGTGCGTTCGGCATTTACTGAAAAAACGCAGCCTCTCTTCTTCAAACAAAAGTCAAGAATGGCACCGCTGTCATCGCACAACGTGACGCAACACCTCGAGTGGCATGGCGTTTGAAAACTTTCAACATTCGTGACAACTCGGACGCGATAATTTAATGGCACAACTGTGAGTCTGTAAGTGGACCTTTGACTCGAGACAAAACTAGATATGGCATGCTTAATGCATTTACTTTTATCATGCGATTTCTCAGTCATGCTGCAGAGTTGTCCAGTGGCTTCTCGCTGTTATACTGTGAACTATGTGGCATGATGTCCGATGTTGTCTTTCTTTCTTTTTACATAGAAAGCCACAGTGAGTTATAAAAACCCATTTCGCCTTCTCAGCGTGTTTCCAAAAGTGAGGAGATCATAGCGCCCAGAAAAGAAAAAAAAACCCATCACATATGATGAGATAGCGTAAACATCGCGACCTGCTTTTGTACGTGTTACCTTCTGTGAGCAGACGTCATTTCTCTATGATCCACCAATGCCTACAGGTTGCTGGAATTCAGATAAAATCGGTGTGGATTGCTTTTAGGAACAATGTCACTTGAGAATGGAAAGTAACATCACCAATGTACATCGAGAAAACGGCATCGTCATTCAAAGACACGTGGAGAAACCAGTGCGGAGAATTGCAGTGGTGAGATAGAAAGAAGAACACATGGATTAGAGAAAATACGCAGATTAAAGAAAAAGAAAAATAATTATTGGATAATTAATTATGTAGTTGTTATAAAACTGCTTTTGATACTGTGTGCATTTTTTTTATAATTTTTCTCGAGCATATATGCAACTTGAAATGTAATCATACATGCATGGGGGAAATGGATAGATCCTGTAATAATGAAGCCCAGAGTTCCTGCTTTTATATACATTTCATACGGGATGAATGCTAATTGCAGACTAGGCCACTTAAATTAAATACCTAAATTTAGGACCATAACACTGAGTAATGTAGGGGGGGAAATTACACGTGGTAATGAAATATGCAAAAAAATCAACAAGTAATTCATCTCGGGTTACCGAACCTGTTTAAGCACATTAAGTGTATGTTTTAAGATTATTTTCATTAAGCATCTATGGGCCAAAAATAGTAATTGCGTCTGTTTTATGCTCATTTTCATTAAGCATCAATATACCAAACAGTAATTGTAAATGTCATTACAGTAATTGTTAATAATAATTGGTGTCCCAAATTTTATCATGGCAATTAGCCTAGGAATTAAATTCAAAACACAATTACACATTACCAGCAGTTAACCACGTTTTAGGTGTGAGATGCACCGTGCAGTCACTGCACAAATCGGTTAACACGAAACGCGTGCAGCACAAGAAAGTTCCCCTCTCTGAAAGAATTGTGCACGAAACAGCATATACCACAAGCAGTGTGTTTATCATGAGTCAAGGCCTATTTTTGGGCATGATAAAGCAACTAAGAGTATCTACATAGGGTACAACTTTGCTCTTTGGACGAATGCCACAAACTGCCAGATCCAGCAATAATAAACCTTCTCAATGTGGGACCTCAAATGTAACTTTAATTCCATGCAGTTGCTGTAAGATTATTGACTTTGAACAAGTTGATGCAGAGGAAATCCAAGTTGTTTGTCTAGTGGTCGATCTATTTTTGTGCATTGCTTATACGGGGTCTTGTTGACAGGGGTGAGAAAGTTACATTCGTAACAATGCATTGTGAATGCAGGGGATTCAATTCTGCCCTAAGCCAGTGGCGGAAATTACACATTCCTATGGTGTGATTGAGTTTATCCGTACAACATGCACTGTTGATTTTACAACACAACGGTACTTACATTTATAACTTCAGAGGGATGATCGGTTAATTAGGATTTACACTCTCAACCTTCCGATTGTTATCCGCTTGCCTCTCCTCTGAGCCACCTTCCCAGATGAATTAAGCACGTGATTACAGTCCGTGCGTGATTTACTTTTGCCCTGACCGATGGTGCAAAGGTCTAGAGAGAATATTTCAAATGAATAAACTCAATAACGGAAACTGCTCTTCCCTTGTCCCACGAGTGTGCCATCCCGAGTTAAAAGAATGCTCTCGTAAAAAAAATATGTTTAAGAAACATCGATTCAGATTAATTCACTCATCAACGTTAGCACTCATAACAATGTAGCATTGGGGGAATAAAAAAATGTTCAACTAATTTGGAGAAATGGGAAACACGCGTGTTAGACGTATTTTTTTCAATTGCCGAATCCCGTGCATGTCTTGCCCGGGCACTTGGACCACAGACGGACGCAACAGACAATCTGTGATGGAATGTTTTATGTAAGCGGTGACAGCAGTCACTTTGGGACCGTCTACACCCATGACTGCTTTTCCATTAGCCCCCATTATGTAGGCAACTTGGCATTTTCTGTCAGGGCCTAAAAGGCTGCAACACATGTTCTCATGCACATGCAACCTATACACTCAGAGGTTAAACCTCGTGCTTCGATCCATGTGTGACTTTCACGTGTCTTCACGACTGTGTACATGAGGTCGGTGCGACCTCTTGGGATTGTGAGAGTGCACACACGCGCGCGCGCGCACGTGCTTGCCACGAATGGACCACGATTCCTCTGTTGCACACTCGGAATGAAGGACGTGGGAAGGTGCTCCAAATCGAGGGCAAGCGCATTTATTGTGGTCAATCTGTAAGATGCAACAGCACGTGTGTCACACACAGCAATTCTCAACCGAGTCGCCATTAAACACATGACTGGTGCCCAAGTCAAGTTCATCAATAACCCTGCCAGCCACCCACAGGCCCAACTGAGTTTTAGCACGCTGGTGTACACACGTGCATTGATGTACTGCACAGCGCATAATGACTTTCACAAAACCACACTTTACTCCCTTGCTGCACGAGGAAATAATTCCTAATGTGCCACACCTTTCCGATCTTGTCAAGAAGCATACACCTGCACGCAAACTCCGGTCATCCTCACAGCAGTGGCTTTTGTATGACCATCGATCGAAGACGGTCACCGCATCGCGCGCTTTGAGGTGCACTTTTGCGGCCGTCTGGAACGCTCTTCATTTCGATGTTAGGAAGCCACTGGAGCTATGCACTTTTAAATCGTCTCGATTGAAAACCAATTTCTTTAGAACTGATTTTTGTGTTTAGTTTGTTGTCCTTGCCCCGCACTTCCATTTAGCACGGTTGGCTATGTACGGTGAGAAAAAGGTTCAACATACATACATACATGTTAATGTGTGCAGTACAATGTTGTGCACCCACCCATACTCGCTGGAGACTGAATTATATGCACACATATGAAAAGCTGGGATACGTGGATATCTATTGAGAATAACAGTTACACGATGCAACTAAAATATATTGCTGGATACGCATCGCGAACAGCTTTACTGTGCTTCTGTTGAAAAAGATCGGATTTGTGAACATTGGTTTTCTGAACACAGTTCCCAGAGGCCCATTTTTGTCCTGCTGCACGGTAGTTTAACACAGTAAACATGAGGCAGTAAGAGCTACACCATACACAAACACCGCGCTTGGATCTGGGCAGTGAGCTGGTCATGGCGCATCTACGTGATGGTACGATAAGCGTCTCTGTGTTTGACATGCACTTATGAATGTGCCAATCGGAGGACATGCATCGGTGAGACATTTTAATTATGTAAGACTGGACCTTGAAGGTCAGATGCTGGCTATGGGATTTTTGTTGATTCTTACAAAAGGAATATGTGGTTTCAAGGTGGAACCAACATCATTGTGTTAACCTCTAAATTATGATCCACGTGGCAAAGCAGCATCGTTTTAAGACGATAGTCGTTCAGTGGTAGGTATATGATTTTCTCAAAGTAAACACAAAACATGTCCAAGTATAAAATATATCCTGCATCTCCGATTAGCATGGTTAGCTATGTACGGAGCGAAAAAAGTTCAAAATACACACGTACAATAAGTTCAGGAGCTAAATGTCAATGCTAGCCAACAGAGGGCTTGAGGAGAGAGTTCATCTAGTTTTGCTGTTCCTTCTCAGTCGAAGGAGTGCAAACTACAGTGGTTTACGATATGGTCCATAATTTTGGTTGCATGGTCACCATCGCACTCCGGCTGGTCTTTAATTTTCTACTTAGTTTATGTATGCATCTGCCTGTTGGTGTTCTGAAGCGATTTATAGTACACCAGTGTCTACGTGTAATGTCAAAGCCAAGACGTGTGATGTTTGGGATCTCGAGTGAGGTGTTTATTATGGACGTCTTGCATCGTCCCACTCCGTTGCCCGATCTGGGCGAGATTCTAGGATGGTGACAGCGCGATCCCAGAAGGGGGATTTGGGACTTGGGTCGGTGGGGAGGTCCACTGTTGAGGTCCTGGTTGATGGTCGTTGTAGGAGGTTGTCATTGAAAGGTAAACACGTCAAGTCCCCTGCGCAGTTTGCACGATGTCTCTGTAGATTTTTGGTGGCACAGATGTTTGCCAGAACACGGAGCCAGGCGATTTGGTGTCGGTTTCAGTCCGTCGCATTGTTCAATTGAACTTGTAGCAGTTTCGTGTATACAAGCCTTCTGGACCAGGTGAGAGCGAAGTGACTCTGCCACTGTGTAGATCAGCGATGAGGCGCAAGTTTACAGCACATCGGCTGGGGTGCCCCAGGTCATTCCAGCAAGCTTCCGTAGCAGGTCGATTCTTTATTTTTGTCTTTTCACAAATATGGTTTTATGCGGGGCTTGAAGATCACGCTTTAATCCATGATAACTCCTAAATATATGAGTGTGGGGTCATAACGTAGTGGGTTACCACAGAAGGATACTTCAAGGGGTGACATCTGCTGCGTGATTGTTCAGGTGGAAAGTGCTTTTCTGTGGTTTTGGAAAGATTTTGGTCAGTCTCCAGCGATGGAATTATTGTGCTCGGACAATATGGCGAGGAGTTTAAAACAAAGATTATTCCGTTTAAATTCTAGTTGATGGTCAACGCAGCCCCACATTCCTCTGGGGGTGCCTAAAAAGAGTAACCCTTTTATCAACCCAGGTGTTTTTTTGTTATCACCGAGATCGTGAACTGAGCTGGAAAATTAATTCGTGGAGACTGCTCCTCCGAACATTCGGAGCGAAAATTTCCGACATCGCGCTGAACAATGTGCGGTGCAACCTCGGAGAGCTGCACCTCACAACCGCGACGACATACGCGGCTATAAAAATGAGTTCCACTTTGTGGGAACACCCTTTGGGCTGCAGGGAAGTGGAATGTTTCAACTTTTTCATTTATTTCCTTGACCACAACGGTAACCTTCGTCGCAATGCTCAAACGCCCGTTACACGTGAAAAATATTGCACTGCACGATTCTGTAGTAACTTTGAGAAGAAAAAAACCTGTCTTTTGCGAGGGAAGTCTTGGTTTTAAACAGTGCTGGAAGGTTTTAATTTGTTTTAGAAATACACGGACGCGTACGAGTCGCAAACGTGGTAATCATTGACCTCATTATTGGTGCCGATTGAGTTGTAACTATTCATTCTGTTCAGTGCTGTTTCCAGCTGTAAATACAAAAATCTACAACTGGCTTCATTCATATTTTGCAAAGTTTTAACCAATTGCAGTGCAGCTTCACTTATATATATAAACAATACACTGTGAAGATTTAAAGTTCGGGCACAAGGAATACTTCAACATCACTTTCCAAGCACATCACGCTTACAAGCTATTCCTGCCTCGATGTTTTTGCTGCTCTAGTCAAACATAACTAATTGACATCAATCAGTGACATTTGTTTGGAGTGGCTTCAACGGGTATATAATATTCGCCACAGCCAATTTTAACGCAAAGCCAGGAAAGAGACCGATAGTGTAGCATTAAGAAGATATTGCTCTCTGAATTAATGATCAGAAATGCTTCATGGTTATTTTTGTTTTGCTGCTGTGTTGCAGGGTATAATCACAGTCCAGGCCATAAATTGTTCTCGATTTTCTTGACTATGGTATGATTTTTTTTCTTTCCAGAAATCCATACGATGTGTGTCACGTGACATAGCTGCATGTTTAAAACATCGATTATATGCATGCAATTGTTTCACCGTCCACACATCTGAGAGTGTCTTAAATTCAAGAATGGCTAAATGTCAACATATGCCACTTACAGTAATGTAATGAATAACCTCTATGGCAACGAGTGTTAACATCTACTGCAGCCTTGCACCCCTTTGGTTCTCAATCGATGCAAACATGTATGGTGTGAATAAATACATAGGTTTGATGAAACAAAGTAGTAGCCCGTGATTAATGTGATTCGATGATTTCCCCGCTGAAAACATCTGACCATGTCTCGCGCCCCAGGCTCAGAATAACGGCTCTTGAGCTACTCCCGTGAACTCCCTCTAGTGGAGACCATTTTTCGAGACGTTACAAAAGGGAGTAATTTCAAGGTGGCACCTTTCCCTTCATTAATGTATTCAAGCATGATGCGCGTGCACGACTCAATGCGAAGACAATCTAAATTCTTGTGGAAATAGATGCTAACATTTATCATTTGCAATATTTCTGGGAGAAGAGTAATTTACAAATATGGGCTTCGTTCGGAGAGCTGTTTATTTATTTTATTATACACGTGAAGAAAACATATTGGGAAAATATTGCCAATGCAGTCATTGCATCATCTGTTATTAAATAAGTAAATTTTATTAATATATCTCAGGTTGATGCTCGTATTTATGTGTGTGTACGGATTGTTTAATCTGAGTCATTTCATCAGCTTGTCATGTCTCCTTCTGGAAGATTGCATCAATACAGTGCACACGTAAAAAGTCCCAAGTAGACTACATATAATGAACACTGCGGTGAGTGGAATTGCATAGCAAATGTGCTTCTCCCTCCTGATATCTGCAGAGTTGAAATATTATTTATTATATTTTACCAAGTAAGGCACACTGAGCTACGTAGCTCTTTTTCACACGTGATCTGCCGTCACGTGGAAATGTATAGCAGCCAAAACAACTCTCAACGCACGTTTCTAAATGCAGACTAAAAACTTGCAAGTCTAATAAATATATTAATATCCAATTTATGTCAGTATCTCGAATAACAACACAACTATTCAACCTTCGTTTGGGTGTATTCATCTTCGGACACTCTGCGTGTATGTGTGTGACAGGCAGCCTGCTTTATCCACGTGTCCCGCACTCTAAGTGACTTTTTTGTTGTTGTTAAAGGCTAAGATGGTACGCAGGTCGAGGAAGCCGTCTCGAGCAAGGGTCTCTTAAGCTGCCCCCAAATCGGCCGTTGAATGTTGAATCGAGAATGCAGCACACCACGAGTGTGGATTTCATGCGTGTGTCAGATTCCACCCAAGCGTTTGTTTGCAACATGGATCCAAGCCTGCTCGTGAATACCGGTCCTGAGTGAGCTCGTTATTTGCAAACAGATAGGTAGCCCGAGCAACTTTGCGAGGTCCCATTAGCAAAACAATATTAAACGAATACAGAATCTGTATTCATCCTGGAGGAATCCGATGAGCTATGAAGCTCTTTTCACAGATATCCAGACATTCAAAGCTTTGGTGGCTGAAGCCACTTTGTGTTCACGGATCTTCTTGGCATCATCAACACAATAAATGTCGTTCTGTTGCTCAAAATGCTCTTTTTTTTCTCTGCTGGCATGGAAATAAAATACAACGGGTGGTACCCAAGGGTCAATTTCAAGCCAAGAGCTGTTACCCATTAGCTTTAGCGAGATTCCTTCTTTGCTCTTGGCTGCATTTATGGGTGTTTTATAGTTTGCCACAAACTTGATTATTACATCGCATGAATGCGAGCAATAATGTGGTGCGTGTTATTTATAATAATAATAAAACATTTACAGTTCATGGATATTCTCTTTTTAAATACCTTCAGGATGGATGCAGACGTGTATGGCTAGCATTTTGGCCTATTTGTACAGTTACTTTAATTATTTGAAATATTCTTAAATTACAATGTTATGCAGACTAAAGGTTGAAAAAAAAGGTTGAACATATAAATTCAGAGATGCTACCGTAGTGTACACCAGTTAGTCGATCGCCAGTTTGTGTGTTGGTGGGTTAAAGTATGGGTACTCCCACCTCTCCAAATATGTTTGGCCAGCATTGAACTATACAGTGCTCTCTCTCTCTCATGGAGTCACTGTCATCATCAGTGGCATGGGCAAGAATGTTACCCTCCCCTCCTAGACATCTGTAAAAAAATACTTTATAGCTCATCGGATTCCTCTAGTATGAATACATATTCTAATTCTGATTACACAGCCGTACCTTTACCACCCTTAAGCCTATTTGCAGTGTTGCGTGAATAATTTGGAATGTACTTAATTGACAATGTTACGCTGGCAAAACAATGGACATACATGTTCCACACTTTGCCATAAACGTTGCAATGCCTAAGATGCGTCTGTCTGTGTGTGTTGGGGAGCGTTGATACCGTGAGTGGTCCACTGAGCTATGAACTCAGAAACCTGGATTCAATTACCATGTATAGCTCTGTATCAGTGTGGCAAGTGAACCCGGTCATGCCCCTCCCCTAGGTCTACTCGGCCTCAAATTAGGCACCTGGTGTGGTGGGCATCAGCACCGGAGAGACAAAGGTGGCCAGGCGTGGTGCTGGCCACACAAACCCTCTTGTACCACCATATCAGTCTTAATCGGTATTCACTGAGAGCACTTGCCCCAAGATTCTGTAAACGTTGTGAAAGAGGGAGTTGTATCTTTGTGTGCGTATGCAAGGAGGTTACATTGATGTGGGCTTTTGGTCAGTGGGGTCGTTGTGTGGATTCAGGTTTGCTGATCCCTCCTGTACCCATGTTTGACCTGTGCTATAGTACCGTTGCCACGAGTTATCACCCTATTCACTGATCCCATTTTATTTTTTCGCAAAGAAGTCTCAGGTGTCAAATTCTTTTATTTTTGTCTCCCAGTCCCCCTACTCCCCTCCCCCTTTTGTTAACTTCAATTCTCCCATCTCCGTTCTGCTTTTCTTATCTTTATGATCGCCTGGTTTACTTTGGCTTTTGACTCCGCTCTACTAGTTTCTATGCGCGCGCGCTTTTCGTGTGCCAGGAAACTTTGGTCGAGTACAAAATTGATCTGATTTGTAGACAATGCATTCTCTCGCCCGACGATGCGCGTTCAGGCCGTCGTACGAAGTTTCGCTTCTTCAGGAACTTGAGTTCCCACGCAGCATGTGGGGCGAAACGTCAGGGAGTCTATCCATACAACACCCACTGTTGATTTCCCCAACAAAGTTGTGACTACTTTTAAAACCTCAGGGGGATGATGGGTTACGCAGGATTTAAGCTCTCAACAGTGTGACGTGGAAACCTATGCGGTCGCATTTATTTTGCAAGTAATTTGTATTTGTTACATGTGTGACTAGTACAGTATTATGAAACTATTATTATTTAAATAACGCACCTTGTTTATCAAACTCGATGAAACAATTATTAAGTATTTCACAAAAGTGGTGAAGGGGCATTTTTGAAGTGGATTTTCTTAAACTTAAAGGCGCATGCGGTAGTGATGTAAATTTACGATGTTCAGCATACCCTATGTTCCATTCAATAATCGTCTTAGTCATTCATCGACGTTTGTATTAACATTTCAGAAACTCGATGTTCACCTTTGGGATGCCTTTAGGAATCCTCGTCGGAATGACAGGCAAGTGAATCGTTTTTTTATTGCCAAATTTCAGGCGCTCAAGCACAGCTATTCTGTCCTCCTGTTTTCACAAAGCGTTTGCTGCTCTTGTTGTTGCAGCATTAACAAACAACATCATTCTCATGACGCCATTGTGCAAATCGCACGCCTCCGCTGAGGCTTGCAATCACAAAGAGGGGGGGGGGGGGGGGGACGGACGTTTATAGAGGGGAGCCACTTCGGATCGAGTACAAAAACCCCGCACCGCTCGTGCAGGGATTTAAAAGCGGGCAGCATTTAGTCATCCCGGGCAACTTGTTTTGACTGCCATCTCCTTTATCTGTGATCTCACTCTGACACAGCCGTCCCTTCAACGGCTCGGCACCGGGCGATAATCTATCATTGCCGCTGCCGCCTGAAGGACCGGACTGGTGCCACGGACCCAGACAAGAGGCCTTTAGGCTAAAGATTATAGGCCAAGTTAACATTCTATGTAAGACAATTTCACTTCCCCCCCCCTCCCTTTCTCGTCTTTGTCTTCTGCTTTTTTTCTGTTTCTAAGCACACGCCATTCACGCTTCAGGCGTTTACAATTATTGATTAATTTTGCACCACTGCGAAGCGTTTGTTCAACAGAGTGAATCAAAGACCAAATATGTCCCATATTAGCCGACAATAACTGTTGCTAGTCTTATTATTTTTCGTTGGAAGACTGTACACCTCATGTCTTACGCTTCCTCAATCTCCTCCTCCTCCGCAGCTGCTCGTTTTAGTTTATTCACACGTGACATCCAAACTCTGATGATCTGACCCATCATGTCACCGAGGATGAAAGGAGATGCAAATATTTCACCCAACCAGGCTTTTTCACGAAATAATGAACGGGGATTTAAGACGGAACCTGCGACGGTGGAATAGTTGGCGCGCACTGGACTTGCAATTCTGAGGTCACCGGTTCGAATTTAAATCCCGGCAGAGCAGCAGAAACAGTGGTGCCACCTCCCTTAATCTCTCCCCAACTGCCTCCGTACACCCAGCAGTTTTTCAACAAGTACATACCAAAGTTCGTCTTTCCGTGGCGCGCACGTGGCGCAGTGAAGTGTAGTACTGTCCTTCTCACCTCTTTCAAGACGTCTTGCCAGCATGAAAGTAGGCCAAATACTCTCTAGAGCAGCCCTATGGAGTTCCCACGAGTGAAGGCCCTTTTCGCCAGCAGTGGCACGAGCTAGAAATAGCGAGGCTTGCTCCTCTAACTTTTTAACCCTTTTTACAATGAGCGGAATTTAAATATACATAGTGTTGCATTTTTTAAAACATCGTTATTTAACGAGTTACTTCAATGCATAAGTTCACTTAAATAGCAACGAAATCATTGAATGTATTTATAAGGTTATACATTTGAGCTGGTGCACACTTTTGAGATCAGTATGTATGAAATATTGAACTTCTTTCACACCGTACGTAGTCAACGGCGGTCGACTACATCTATGGTGCTACGTTTTACACAATGCATTATGCTGTTAAAGCAATTGTTATTCCTGCTCTTCACCATCAACTTGGGGTGATTTTACGGGAAATGCTGGGTATCATCATTGTCAACCATGGTTAATCCCCTGCTGGCTAAAGGTTCTCCCTGAGACACCACAATTCCGCACGATCCCGGACATAGTGTCTTGATGTCACTAATTTTAAATTCCTCCCAAAAATAATTAATGCATTTTAGTGAGCAAAGTTAACGAATGAACAAAGTCCACGCTTGACCTGTTATATAAATACCTTACAAATAACTTGTCAAATAACGAATTATGAGCATTTCAAATGTGTAAGAACAGTAAGCAATTGTTGTGTGCATCATTCTGTGAACATTGTGCATGCCTTTGTTGTTCAGATCTGTGGTCAATAACATCAATTATATGTTTGTTTTGCACGTAGAAGTCTACACTATTTGTAGGCCTCTCAATAAACATGTACAGTATATAACTAATACGGATTGGGGACATGGAAAGTTCATGGAAAATAAATAGCCGCAATAGATGAATAGTACACGTTAAAATAAATGTAGAATTAAACGTAATGTTATATATTCAGGTTTTCCACTAATACACCAATGTCAGCATAATGAGATACCCGCCAAGAGGCGGATTATAATCCGGAATTGTAACACATTGGGGAGGAATAATCATCATTAATATTGGGGAGGAAGGATAATTATTCTTCCTCCCCAAAATTTGTTACAATTCCTAAATATAAACCACATGATGCAAACTATGTAAAGGAGCATTTAATTGCAATGGCATATTTTTTTTTTATGATAGACTATATCACCAAAGCTACATGTGACACAACTACCACTTCAGTAAATTTAATATGAACAACTAAAAAAAACTGCCAAAGATAAACATTTTTCAAGAGTGGATCTCTTAAAATATATTAAGGGGGGAGGAGGAGGGTGGGTAGCAATCTGACACCATAGCTTTTATGGCCTCCATGATAGACACTAGAGACGCCACTTCATTTTCTCAGTGGCTCTCATGACAGACTGCCTAAAGACCATTGAGTGAAGGTGGTGGCCACTTTAAGGCCTTCAAGGACCTTCAGCATTGTCCACGTCGGGGAGCATCGCGAGTGTAATTAGTACACAATGATCTGGCCTTTCCTGAACCTGGGCTGACTTCGGTGTAGGGCCTTAGCTTTGCTTGACTAACTCTTCTTTCTTTCAGCCGCGGCTTTGTGGCTTTTGTGGGCTACCTCTTTTTTTTCTGTCATAGCAGTTCAGTGAGCCCAGGCTTTTAGAATCATTCCCTAAATGCCACCCGTTCTCTTGGTACCTAGTCAGAATTGTTACATTAGGCAACTTGAGGAGTGTGGATTTTTTTATTTTTTTATTCAGTAATTTAACAGAAGGAGACCGTTCATGGCACCCAAACACCACGGAGTACGTTCTTCTCCATATTGTCGTGCTGCTGTGTGGAATTCTTTGTTTTTTTTTCTTTTTCTTTGCACACAGCTTTTTTTTTATTGTAGGCCTGCTTCAATAGGCACAAATAATGAAAAGCAGCAACTGATGGAGTCACATTAGCGTAACTGCAACAAAATCAATATGCAATAATTAGTTGTTAATTGTAACCCCGCTTATTTTGTTTCCAACTTAATTATTTCTTTAGATGTGCCTAGAACATCAATACGCTTGTAAGACCAAAACAGCACAGCATCTATACATTTCAATGGGACATAGACACATCCCTGTACCACGCGTGTCTTTGTATTGGAGTCTTCATTTAATGTTGGTAATTGGCTGCTTTCTAATCAGGTTCTCATTACAAAAAAACAATTAAAAGTGTACATGCATGGATGTCACTGCGGTGTTTCAATCAACTTCTGAAATCTGTGGAGATGAATTGGATAAATTGTAAATATTCTGGAAGAACGACACACTGAAATGTGTGAACAGAAAAAAGTGGCAGTTACAGTCGTGCTTAAAATAGTTTTGAGGAGTAAACCAAAACAATTTAAATATGTGTTTAAATATAAACATTTTAAATACATGTTATTATAACATATTTCTTTACTCTGTATCTTGATAAAACCCTTTCGAACACAACGATACAATTGCAATAGCAAATTAGTTTTTTTTGTATCTCATTATCTACTGTGGAGATGCAATAAACCCATTGGTCCACGTGAAACATTGCCCCTCTTACAAGGGCGAGCTGGGTATAACTCCCGAATATCAAGACGACGCTGAAAGCCACCGGTTATTGGTTATCACACAGGAATACATATGGATGAATTCGCAGTTATATGCGTACGATGAACTTCTTTCTCACGGCACGTAGCCAGCCGTGTGAATCAGAGTTGCTGTTCGGTGGAGCAGTTACGAAAACAAAATTCTTAAATGTTATGTCAGGTGCAGAAGATTCCAAAGGCTATCTCTTGGGTTATACCGTGAAGGACTTAATGAGACTGGAAGAGATGCAATGGGGGGGGGGGGTGCTAACCCCAGGACCCACTTTCTTGAGGTCACCCTGCCATGTGGGTTCAAGGTAAGTGCATTCCCTCAGCATAGCCACGTTGTTAGCACGTGCAAGTCTAAAGAATATCAATTGGGGTATTTTTTTTGTTCATAACAAAAGTATACGTAGTTTCCATGAATCTAAATAAATGTCTTTAAACATTGCGGAAGAAGCTAAACCATTGGCTAATATGAGGAAGAAGACTACCGTAAGTCATAAGCCTGCATTTCAACATGCATGAACTTTACTTTAAAACAAAATTAATTGTTTACCTTTACTTTTTCATTCATGTTTCATGCATCTTATACCGTTATAATTATCAATGACATACATTCACAATTCAAAACTACATAGCGTACTAATTGTATAGCAGTCAGTTAATCCAGATCCTGAAATGGTGATCACTCTACATAATATACGTGCCCAAGACAATGTTAAAGTTTCTATTTTTAAAGCTAAATCTAAATTACCTGTATTACATACGAGTAAAATTGCACTCGAAAAGGACAAGATGGACAATTACATCCAGTAAATAATCATGTGCCTCAGTTTGCTGCAATAAACATGAACTTGATGTGCACGAACGCTGCGGAACAAGAAAATGCCCTTCTGAAGAACAGTGTCACCATGGTCAGAGTGCGCAACTCACAATTATAATATCATCATCAGCCATGGTCAATCCACTGCTGGATGAAGAAGGCCTTCCCAAATTCCTGCCATCTTCGGTAATCCCGAGTTGCAACAGCCGACCCATCATCTGAGCAGATACTATCTCATCCCTATATCTCCCTGGTTGATGTCCTCAGAGACACATTCCATCCCTTGGCTGCCTCTGACATTATTCTTGTCCATCGATCATTATCCCTTCCTCCGAGTGACGTGCCTTGCCCAAGCCCACTCACTTTTCTTTACAGTTTGAATGATGTATTTAACGGGGGCGTTTGTTCTCCAATCCATATGTCCCTCTTCCTGTCTCTCAATTCAATCCAAAGGACGCATCTCTCTATGATCCTTTGCATTTGTTCCATTTCCTTATTGAATAACCACGTTTGCTATTGTTGTGACGGCAGCGAAAGAACGTGTCCGGTTTAAACAGTGGTTGCGGGTTTTTCACCAAGCCCTTCATCCTGCCGTGCTAAAACAAAAGCAACCACTTTAAGAAAAGTGAGCAGTGGTGCCTTGTGAGTGAAAAAAAAAATTGCGCCTGTTATTGTAGTATGAAGATTCCCTCTACAGGCTGAGGACAATAAATAAAATAATAGCAACTTAACGCGTGCAGAATTAACTCACTCTCGACGAGAGAGAACACGTGAGTGGTGCAAGGAATCAGAGACAAGCTGCGTGGCAGCCAGGCGGTGAGCAGACGCCAACAATTGTAAAAGCTCTGTGGTCCTCTGTATGTAAATATGTTTTCGGCCAATTTTCATGAGTGTCTCTACACGATTGCGACATTTTTTTGTTCAGTGGGGAAATCGTGGACATTGAGCCAGTGTCCACCTCCTATCGTCTGTAGTAAAAACATACTTGTGATCACCACCGTGTGTATGAAATTATACCAGCCCGCATAGTCCTGAAATGACGTTTTAGTCTTCGGTTTATGATGAGGAGTTTCCCCCCCCCCCCCGCCCTCTGCATCGTCATCCTGATTAAATAGAGATATTGTGTTCCTGTTTCATGGCAATTGACTTAAACTTGTCTCAAAGTGAATAGTGAATTCCTGAACAGTTTTAAGCGCCGAAGGAATAATGAAGACAGCTTGAATCTGCCATGGTTACTTCGCCCGCATTTTATTCCAGCTGGCATGTGAGTGATTGTACACCGTCACAATTTCCCCAATAAACGATCACGTTTATGAGTATGAATGCACTTCATTCCCGTGTCCTCGAGGTCACATCTCATAGCCTTTCAAAAACCACTGTTAACCTTAACAGTATGGTGTGAAAATCTTAAACTTACATTGGTTGTTCTCCAATGTCTTAAAGAATTTAGATACTGGGGGTTTTAGCCAAAGAATATATATAGTATTTTTTTATTGCATTTTCAATGTTTGCTGGCTCCAAATAAAGAAACCGCTCGGTAATGTTTGATTGGCATTTGTAATTATACATCAGATGTTTGAATAGAACAAAACAATATTTTACCAAATAATTTAGCCGTTTTAATTTTAACACCATTACCCAGGAATGACACAGTTTATAGGGCTTTTAAAAATCCACAATCCACTAAAAATGTGATGGACTACGTAAAATAACAACTTCAACTTTGTATTTAAAAAAAAACACTCCTTGTTCATTTTATTTAATATAGTCTTTTGAGATTAAAGTAAATAAATAAATAGGCTGAATGAATGTAACTGGCATATTGTGTCAAATTGCACGGTTTTTTTAACGAAATTTGCTGCTTATAAAACAAATACGACGTGGGTCTTTAGGGGGCATCAATGCAAAACGCCTCGCTGTTTTTGACTGATGCCCATTGCCAATTTGCACCCTGAATGCGGTAACCTTGGAAAAACATATCAGTCAGCAGGAGCCGGTGCAGATGAAGGATGGAGGCTTAGTATTCAGCGGCACTGTATTATACACCGGCATACCAATTATTAAGCAGCAAAGCACGATAAGGTGTACCACTTCGACTGGGGTGGCACCATCAATTATAGTCCAGGCAGCTGCTCCAGTTTTGTGATCGATTTGCTATGACATGTGGAGGTGGTGGTGGGGGGGCGTCAAAATACGATGAAAGTGTCCGCGGTGTCTCCTTCAAACCTGCGGACGTTGTGTACGTTGGCTGAATTTGCATCCAGAGTGAAAGTCTTAATTTATTTTCAGCATCCGGTTCATTTGTCAACTGTCGGCTGAGATGCTGCGGGGTTTTTTTTATGCTGGCTTGGATGTGACGGGCTCATTGATTGGCCGCTTTTGAGGAAGAGCCCCTTTTTTGCCGTCTTGATCCGATAGTGCGTCAGGTTAGGAGCCCATGCATCTTAGCGTTATGTGTGTTTAAGTTTAAACGAATGTCAGTTCTGATGGCGTGTCTCTAGCAAAATGAAAGTACACACGGAGAAGTGGCAAGTTCGTGGAATGCGTTACGACGTCTCGGGCACAGAGCTCCTTGTGACTCCGAGCAGCCTCTCGATGTCAAGCTGCCTTTTGCATGGACGTGAAACTGCGGCAAGGCCGCGCCCTCGCGTTGGGCCACTTTCTGCTTGATCGAGAGCCTGCTGGCCAAGCAGGAGTACGCGGGGGAGGGCACTGAAGAGGATTGGCCGCGACACACACACGCGCACGCTCACACACACACACGCGCACGCTCACACACACACACGCGCACACACACACTCACACGCGCACACACACACTCTCACACACGCGCACACTCACACACACACGAGCGCACGCACACAAACGCACGCACGCGCCACACAAACACACACACGCACGCACACACACACAAAACAAAGATCCCCGTGTAGCCTTAACAGACTGTAGAGGCAAGTGCTGTTAGCGAGCACCTATGAAGGCCGGAACGGTACATGAAGGGGTGGGTGGCCAGCACCACGCCCGGCCGCCTTTGTCTCCCCAGTGGCGATGTTTACACACCGCTCCAGGTACTCGTTTGAGGCCGAATCGACCTAGGGAAAGGCCCAGGACCGGTTCAGATAATCGTCACTGGCCATGAGCGCACATACGCACACACACACACACGTACACACACGCACACACACACACACGCACATACGCGCGTTGTCCACTAAGACTGATTGATGGTGTGACTGCAGTGACCACACACTGGTGCGCCGTGCTGTCAGTGCGTACGCTTTTCCGTGCCGGCAATGGACCGGGGCTAATCTGGGGGAACATTTTGAGCAACACCCCGAGACAATTTCTCCGTGCAGCGGCGGCAGCAGCAGCAGCACTCCACATGTGAAAACCACCAATATTAATAATAAAACGACGCAAAGCCTTTTGACCGGTCCCGTATACGTCTCTTTGAAAAAAAAACAAACGCGTGTAGGCGAGGACGTGCCGATAAGCTGCTTATCGCCCCCTTTTTGGGGGGGGGGGGGAATGGTCAATGCAAAATTTGCGACAGTCACCCTCGTGGAAATGGCCATGCTAACAATTAGGCGAATTTGTGCGAGCTGTCTGTGACGTGCTCTTTTTTGCCTTCCTTTATTGATACACTGACGCAGTGGTGATGTTGTTCCTCATTTGCTTAAAGTATCAAAAGAGTTGCAAACATCCCCATTGTTCGACTGTCAATTAACTTGCTTAAAAAAACAGGGTTTCGTGATTTTAATTATGCGTACGTAATTCAGCTGAGTAAAAATAATAATCATTTAAGAATTGTTTCGTTGTATGGGGCAATCTGAATGGTTGAATATTTGAATGACAAAGGACCTTTTTTTATTTTGTTAAAACCAATGTTGAGATGGTCAAAGAGTTAAGGGGAGATGAAGAGGCAGATATTGAGAGGAATAATGTGCAGTGTGTATTCACGCTTCATGTTTTTGTTGAGATGTAATTTCAACACTGGGAAACTCAGATACGTTAATGCAACGTAGTTCATTTTGTTTCGACATGAAATGTAATTCATACACATGCTTTAAAATGCTTGTTTTGACTGCCGTTCTTTTTTCCAATTATAAATAAATATAGATAGATTAATGACAAAGCAGAACAAGCCATTTGTAGCATGGTCTGCTATTGTTATAATTAGAATTGCATTAATATGCCAATGTTTAAAACATCTAGAAATGCAAACTGGTATCATAGCTCAGATAACGATTTTGGAATCCCCCTTCCCAAGTTGTTATAAACTCGCTCAGTTTAAGCAACATTAACTCTTATCCGTTTCAACTTAAACATGCTGTCTGTTGCTCGTCATTTGGTGTTGTGAGCCTGTTCTCAGCAACGATATTTAAAAAAAAAAGTCGAGGCTCCGCTTCAGCAAGCACACGGATCCAGACGAACGCTTTGAACCATCACAGCCCTTGAGTGGTGGCAATACCTGCTTCTTCAAGACGACGTGGCTTGGCGGTGTACGATCACCATCGCCGGTGAGGAATTCATTGAATTCGATGGGCAGGGATTAGTGCACTCTAGGAATGGCCATCCACGTGTCATGTGTATCACGTTTGCATGCTGCGTTGAGGAGCTCAAGCATCTGCAGCTGCCATTAGGAGAGCTATTCACTGGGATTCTTGGCTCTGCCGGCTTAACCTGAACAGCGTTTCTGACCCTTGGCTCGGCCACCCATAGGGAAGAGGCATGCGCTTTGTATTTGCTTAAAGCGCTCATTATAACTGAGGCGTAAAATTACAATTAAAAGCGGTAAATCCTGCGCTTTGTGTTTTGCCTGTGCACGGTTCATAACCGCCACTGTCTCCCGCCACCGCCGCTTCTGCTCGTGGTATTGTTGGGGCATTATTTGTTCCCAATACAAATGTGGCCTGAGGACCGATGGTCAAGAATAATAATGGAGTGGTAGCCGAGGGATGAAGCGTGTCTAATAGGACACCAGCAGAGGAGATGGAGCAATGAATTCCGTTTTGTGGTTCGAGGTGTAACGGCAGCTTGGAGATGTTTTTTTTTTAATCCAGCAGTGGATTGACTATGATGAAGTATGCAGAGACCGAGACGTGTAGGGTTCAAATGTCCCACATTTGCGTTGGTTTGAATCCAAGTTGAATATTGTCTTCATATGGATAGGCAGTCGTTTATCGAATCGGTGTGCTGAAAAGTGGATGTTTAAGATATAGGGATATTATTATTTTCCAGAGAGCAGGCACTAATTTCTGTGTGCTAGCCTGCAAAAGCCATTGGAGAAAGTTGATTGTTGACCTACTTCTGCAAATGTTTTAGTATTATTGCCTCACATATGTGGGTTTTCCCCGGGTATTATGGGTTTCCTACCAAACACAAAAAACAACAAGAAATTGGCAACATTTCCCAAACCGGATCCTCTTTAAAAAAAAATCTTGACTTGATTGAGGCTTTCCAGTGTTTTTAGACAATTACTACGTTAAATCACATTTTTATTTCCAGGAAAATAAAAAAGACGACAGTCACTCAATAAATGATATTAGTCCTTCAGTACTATTGATTGTTACGCGACAAAAAAACATTCAAAAGTAATATTCTCTATGGGCTTAAATAAAGGAAAACTAGCATAGCTGCAAGTGACATTCTCAAATAAAGAGCACCTGAAACAGATTACTAAAGTAAGTTAAAGTAATCATCCGAAGAAAAAAATCGTACGACACGTAAACTTTGCAAGTTTTTACGAAAATGCTGCATCTCACGTTATTGTTTCAACAGAAGTAACCCACGACATCAGCCAAAGTCTATCCAGCGCCGGGTGAAGGCCTTCCCAATCTGCCACTATCCTCAATATCCCTGCGACGTAACAATCCGCCCAGCACCCGAAACGAAACGAGTTCACTTTGACCACAACGGAACGTGCGCGGTGTCGACTGAAATCCACCTAGGGGCAGCGGCAGTCGAAGCAAATTTGCACATCGATTGATGGTGGACGAGATTTTTGATCCCACGGGACCCATTTGTACGGCAGGAGACCCGGAGCTCTGAAGAGCGGCGGTCGAGTTATCCACCGTGCCATACCTCTCCTGGTCAAGAGCCCGACCGCGCTTGTGATACGTTTCAAGTTTGGTGATGGTTGATTAAATATAGCGCGTGGAACAATCACGTATGAACAATTGTTATACGTTCAATAGATGTATCTGCCTGCACTTTGTGCAGGTTGCTTTTACGCCGTTAGTTAAAATTGCACGTTTGCTCTGTCCGTGTGTTTTCGTGGTGGATGCGTTGCTTTGTTAAGCTGTACATGAAATGATATGTGGGCTTCGTTAAAAAATAGGCGAAGTGTGTTTTTGCTAAAAAGTCATTGTGATGTGTAATTCTGTAAGGTTGTCAGGAATGATAAAATCACTTCATTTTTAATACATTTCTATTTTAAGAGGCCTTTAAGTATTGAAATCAATTGGCCAAGATTTCTATGAAAAGTGCAGCTCCGAATTTACTTGCTGACGTCACAACTCCACGAGAGGTAATTCTAGATAACCCCTGCAACATGTATTTGGCCTCCTCTTCCATACTGTCCACACAACAGTTTACCTCACCACACGCAACCTGCCTCATCAACTAACTGCACAAATATATATAGCTTGCTTAAAATCAACAACAAAAAAATACTAAACAAATGCAGTTATGATTACTTGGTGGTAATTTGCGTCGTATTAAACGAACAGATTTGTTGTATTAAAACCTCCTAATTGATGTCGCTGAAACGAATGTCAGCAGCCATATCAGACTAAAATGTGGGACCACCAAACGGGCAGAGTAGGAAATGTATCTCCCCTACAATAATGACATGTGCTCTGGCGGGATCTATTCCTGGAATCCCAGGTGAGTACCACGGAAAGGAGCAGGAAATCAGGAGAATGAGCTATAGAAGAGTCAGGAGCGACAGTGTGGATTGTTTTGTACAAGCGCTTATCTTTTGACTTAAAACTTTCGTGACTGCAGGAATTCATATGCTGTGGTGCTTTCGGTAAAGTCACGTAGATAGAAAAATAATAACAATAAAATAATAAAAATAAATTGAATAAAAAAAACTATCACGACGTTTCGATCGCAACACAAGCGGTCGTCATCAGGAACAGGGAGGTTAGCCTCTGAGGGCAAGTTGTTTATAAAGGTTTAGAGATGGGCGGGGCAGCTAATGTTATTGTAGGACAAGCGCTTACCGAACAGATCCGTATCAAGAGGCGCATTGGTGGCGAGATTTTCACGACCTCGCCTGGTGCACAGGAGTTCGTGGGTTTGATCCCGACCCTGATGCCTGTTGTATATTTAGAGTTTATATGCTCTGCCCGTGGTCACGTGGATTTTTCTCCGGGTCCTCGAGTTTTTCCCTCCACATTTAGAATCAAATTGCGTTAAGAGTGTTTGGCTGCTATAAATGTCCATACAATAAGCCACTTTGAGCTTATTATCACATGCGGCCAGGTCGCTTCTGAATAAAAAAAGCTATATGTAGCTCAAACTAAACTTTGATAAAATTCAAAGTTTAGTTTTAGTTTAGATATTCTTGCTTGGAAACCACTGCACTATGTGGGGAAATCATCTGTGGGTGCGGAGGAGAACACAGGAGGTGGCAAAACAATCCTGAAATATCATGACCAAAGTGTTTGTACTGTACCATCATTAAAAAAATGCATTAATCTACAAATTATTCTACATTAATCTACCAATAATAAATATTTTATTTCAGAAATGTTTAGACTTAAAATATCTGCCTAATATATGGCACCAATTATATAAGTTGATTAATGAGGCATCTTCTGCGTCTTGAACAATCATTGTAAAAAAAAAACTAGGACTCTGGTATCTCAATAATCTGTAAAACATGTCCCGGATTAGCAGTGACATGGCATGTGGTGGTAATCTGTTCTTACAATATTATGCACATTCAGTAATTCCTACATGACAACAGCTGATTTGGAATATAGAGCTTCACACCTTGTTTTTGCAAAAACAACACAGGCCCTTGGGTGCATCATGCAAACTACATAGCTGGTTTGTTTAGATTATTCTGGTGCTATAAATGTCCAAATGATGGGCCACTCTGTTGAGCTATCATTTGTGGCCAGGTCGCTTCTGTAAAATAAGTTAATACCTCAGTGGGCTTTGCCTCGTAGAATGGGGATAGTTTAGTTTAATTTGTATGTTTGGGTGATTTGTTTTTACTTTTCTTGTTCTTTTCCACTAAACAAATGTATGTGTACTGTTTGTTCTCGTAACGTTCTTATCTGCCCCCTACTGGACACCTGTGAAAAAGAGCTTTATTGCTCATCGGATTCCTCCAGTAGAACTACATTTTGATTCTGATGAGCTATTTTAAACAATTCCTTTAAATTATTTGCTTATCTCATTTTCGACGTGTCATTTCATTTATTTATAGTACAAGATAGCCACCCGTGTTCATCCCACCTGTGGCTTAGGTTCTGTGAATGTGCTGTAAGCCCTCATCGTCAGGGTGGGGTTGAGGCGTTAACAATGAGATGGGATAATCACATAGCGCTCTAATGATTGACGTGCGAGATGCCATTAATGATGGCAATAAAATACAATTTCCTGCACTAATTCATTAGATAAATTAATCATCGGGTTTTTTTTTTCTTCACGAAATAATTTATTACAATGCGATCATCCCGAAAGCGTTGCGACATTATAACTTTACCCGAAAGACACCGAACCTTTATTCAAAAAGTGTCTACATATAGCATACAAATGAGTTAAATCAGTCACTTTACAAGCCAGTTCCACAACATTGTTATGGAAATATGACATTCAAAAATGAATTATATCGTGAGAGTTTTTGAGTTTCGATGAATTTAGACAAAAACAAAACGTTCCAGAGTTAGTGTTGACAGAGGCCTTGTCAGAATTCTGTTTGTCCTATTTTCCCAACCGTTCTCAGTCCACCACTGGATGAAGGCCTTCACATGCCTTGACAATCATGAGGTTTTTGTTGACCATACTTCACCACGCTGCTCAGTATGATTTGGTTAAAGGGGTGGGTGTTGGTACTCTATTGGCATCATGTCAAACCCATTTTCTGGTGAGTTGACCCGATCGCAAATATGCATTTCTCTTGTCCATTGCATCAGGCGATGCAACAACATTTCAATGACAGGCTGGACTACTTATGGGACTCAATAAGTCAAAGCCGATTAAAACATTTGCTGCTTTATAACAAACGCTGCTGGGAAATATTTGTTTCCAAAAGGGCCATGCACAGATGGAAATAAAATGGTATTTTACTTTACATGGTGAGAAATCCCCACTTTTTATGTTTATACATATTCTTGCAAAATCTTGACATTCTCAAAAAGAATGTCTATTTACCTGTTTACAAATTTAATGGAGAAAATGCTCTCCAATGATAAAGTGTTTTTTTTTACTTTTACTTTACCCAAGTTAGAACTTTCCCCATACACATATAGACACTTTAAATGTTCGTGCAATCACGATGGAACACATTCCTGCGGAGGGAGCTGGTAGGAACGTTGGGTTGCTCGGTCAATGGCCAGGGTCAACGGCGGCTTGGTGTATTCCGCAAAAATGCCCGACTGTGAGGGCGGGCACAAGCCGGCGTGAATAGGTTACATGTTGAGTTTTATAAGGGCACCACGGGGTGACCAGCCCCTCCCCACCCAGCCCCACCCCTCCCACCCCCCACCCAGCGCCACCCTCCCCACCAAGCCCCTCCCCACTCAGCCCCACCCTCCCCACCCAGCCCTTCCCCACCCTCCCCTCCCTCCCCACCCAGCTCCATCCCTCCCCACCCAGCCCCACCCCTCCCACCCCCCACCCAGCTCCATCCCTCCCCACCCAGCCCCTCCCCACCCAGCCCCTCCCCACCCTCCCCTCCCCACCCAGCCCCACCCTCCCCTCCCTCCCCACCCAACCCCTCCCCACCCAGCCCCTCCCCACCCTCCCCTCTCCACCCAGCCCCATCCCTCCCATTTTTGGATGCACGACGGATGGACGGACACAATAATCCCCTGTGGGCTGGTGTAACCAGGAGGTTCCCACCAGTAATAACCTTTCGTCTTTAATGCTAAAATGCTTAAGAACTCAATGTTTCCATAGAACTCAAGATTCAATGCACAGCCTCTGCAAATGAGTGCGTGTGAAGTTATAACCGATTTTTGTACGAAGAATTCACCCGGGCCTGCTACGCAAGGCCACAATATGCGAGATTGCATCAATAAGGAAACAAGTTAACGAGTGTGCAAGCAATGTGTGTCGGAAAACAGGAGCTGTAAACTTTAGGGTTCTGAATACAGTGAGGGAAAAAAAGTATTTGGTCCCCTGCTGATTTTGTACGTTTGCCCACTGACAAAGAAATGATCAGTCTATAATTTTAATGGTAGGTTTATTTGAACAGTGAGAGACAGAATAACAACAAAACAATCCAGAAAAACGCATGTCAAAAATGTTATAAATTGATTTGCATTTTAATGAGGGAAATAAGAATTTGACCCCTCTGCAAAACATGACTTAGTACTTGGTGGCAAAACCCTTGGTGGCAATCACAGAGGTCAGACGTTTCTTGTAGTTGGCCACCAGGTTTAAACACATCTCAGGAGGGATTTTGTCACACTCCTCTTTGCAGATCTTCTCCAAGTTATTAAGGTTTCGAGGCTGACGTTTGGCAACTCGAACCTTCAGCTCCCCCCACAGATTTTCTATGGGATTAAGGTCTGGAGACTGGCTAGGCCACTCCAGGACCTTAATGTGCTTCTTCCTGAGCCACTCCATTGTTGCCTTGGCCGTGTGTTTTGGGTCATTGTCATGCTGGAATACCCATCCACGACCCATTTTCAATGCCCTGGCTGAGGGAAGGAGGTGCTCACCCAAGATTTGACGGTACATGGCCCCGTCCATCGTCCCTTTGATGCGGTGAAGTTGTCCTGTCCCCTTAGCAGAAAAACACCCCCAAAGCATTATATTTCAACTTCCATGTTTGACGGTGGGGATGGTGTTCTTGGGGTCATAGGCAGCATTCCTCCTGCTCAAAACACGGCGAGTTGAGTTGATGCCAAAGAGCTCCATTTTGGTCTCATCTGACCACAACACTTTCACCCAGTTGTCCTCTGAATCATTCAGATGTTCATTGGCAAACTTCAGACGGGCATGTATGTGCTTCCTTGAGCAGGGGGGCCTTGCGGGCGCTGCAGGATTTCAGTCCTTCACGGCGTAGTGTGTTACCAATTGTTTTATTGGTGACTATGGTCCCAGCTGCCTTGAGATCATTGACAAGATCCTCCCGTGTAGTTCTGGGCTGATTCCTCACCGTTCTCATGATCATTGCAACTCCACGAATTGAGATCTTGCATGGAGCCCCAGGCCGAGGGAGATTGACAGTTCTTTTGTGTTTCTTCCATTTGCGAATAATCGCACCAACTGTTGTCACCTTCTCACAAAGCTGATTGGCAATGGTCTTGTAGCCCATTCCAGCCTTGTGTAGGTCTACAATCTTGTCCCTGACATCCTTGGAGAGCTCTTTGGTCTTGGCCATGGTGGAGAGTTTGGAATCTGATTGATTGATTGCATCTGTGGACAGGTGTCTTTTATACAGGTAACAAGCTGAGATTAGGAGCACCCCCTTTAAGAGTGTGCTCCTAATATCAGCTCGTTACCTGTATAGAAGACACCTGGGTGTCAGAAATCTTTCTGATTGAGAGGGGGTCAAATACTTATTTCCCTCATTAAAATGCAAATTAATTTATAACATTTTTGACATGCGTTTTTCTGGATTTTTTAGTTGTTATTCTGTCTCTCACTGTTCAAATAAACCTACCATTAAAATTATAGACTGATCATTTCTTTGTCAGTGGGAAAACGTACAAAATCAGCAGGGGATCAAACACTTTTTTCCCTCACTGTAACGAGTGTGCTTGACACTAGTTAGTTTTAAAATATTTTTGATTGTAACCCCAAAACTTAACGTGAGAAATGGTTTTAAAACACAACCACTATAACATAACAATGTAGATTTGGAATTCCAGAACATTTCCATATTGTGTTATATGCCCTGTATGTTGCTGTGTAATTATGTTTTGTTATATATCAGTGTTAGAGAAAACTCAGAACCACTCAAAGCTGGGATACAAAAGCTTATGAGGCACTGGGATGAATGTAAACACAAATCATACAACCGCTGTGTTTGTGTAACAAGCTTTCTAAAAAAATTGTTTTAATAATTACTCTGTTCTAGTCTTACCTACAATTAAACAAACAACATGACTTATTTTAAGGGTAGAAAACCGCCTAAACCAAAACAAACGTGCAACACATTTCTTCCTGGTCAATTAACAGTGTATACGTTTAAGAACAATACTCACACTATCCTCGTAATGTATGGATGTATTACCTTGAACATGCTCAATTGATCCTACCGTATCGGTTTTTTACAGCTGTGCTGTATAGTTCTCAGATGTGCTTCCGGCTTGTACAGCATGTTGCACGGGATGACGTCTGACATTTCCCGCCGCAATTAGCCACACATTCTTCAACAACTGCATTCATCGAATTAACTCTTGTCTCCCAAGTCCAACACGGTGTGAAGAGGCCTTAAAAATCCAGCAATGAACTGCCCCTTATGCTGCTGGCTGGACAGATGCAGGAGGACTTAACAAACATGGCCATTATTTCAACTGTCTTACCATAAAAAAATGCAACTGGTTACCTCTGGATTTCAAGTCCAGTATGCCATTACAGCACGGCAGCATCCTTCATAGAGGATAATGAGAATACCTAAAGACAGAATGTTTAATGTCTTGCTAAGGAGGGAGCACACCTCACTTGTTTCACTCAGATGTACCGCAGTTGTGATCCCTGCCAGTCAGAATTTGCACATTTCCCCAAGGTGTGTTGCAACTGATAGAAGCACTGCTATAGCCAGTCCTCCATGACATCTTTGAACACTCCCTGCCACTTTACTTTGCTCTCTGTGCTGAGAAAGCAATGTCTTTTCAGCAGCACCTTGACATTGGTGTGACCAGAATAAAATAGGAAAAAATACGGACACATTTCTCACCACTTGAGGTGGTAGTCCAGTGAAAAGGACTTTAAAATATATATTCGAGCGGGGATATTGTGGATTTTCAAGTGACTATTCATGGGGTTCCAGTGCTCTTGGTTTGTTGTACAAGGACACCGGTGTGATTGATAAGGGCGTGTCAAACTCAGAGCCAGCCGGTCACTCTTCCGCGTTCTCGAATGAAACTTGTAATGGACAATGCAATTATAAATGAAATATAGTGGCACTGCGAGCATCCCTTTGCCAAGTAACCTGTGAATATGGGGTAGCCTGGTTGGTCGTGGCCTTGACATTGATCTTGCTTTTGCTGAGCCAGTATATGGCGATCCAAGGTCTGCTTCCTCTCCAATGCAGCAGGACATTTCAAAAGTGAATGCCAATCAGAGTCAGCTTGCTTAACCAAATGCTGCTTCATGATGTCGATCTGGAAAGCCATTAGGTCGATGGACCGAAGAGGATATTCAACCACGTGTTGAGTTATGAAACGGTTTATGAAATTGCGTGATTTGGAAGTGTGTGTACGTGTGGGTGTCTATGACACTAAGAAAAAGCGGCACTGTAGCGGTTGGCATGCTGTACTTCTGCACCCCAAGTTGGATTCCCAATCACGGCCACGATCAGTGACGATTTTCTGAACTGGTTGTGGGCCTCCCGTCCAATAAGTACCTAGTGTGGTGTTTAAACATCACCACTGAGGAGACATGCGGCCAGGCGTGGTGCTGTCCACCCACCCGCTCATGTACCTTGCCTGCCTTCATGGGTACTCACTTGCCCGCCTTCATGGGTACTCACTTGCCCTTAAAGTATGTTAAGGCTCTCGGGGGAATCTTTGTCATATAAAACTAAGTAATATTTACGCTCAGTACATCAAACACGTAACGTCTTTCAGTCTTTTTTTTTCACAGAACCGTTTATTCACTGCGCGTAGCTTTGTTATTCCACACTTAAGTCTCCTTCATCTTTACCCCAAAATTATTTCCTCAGCGTGACGTCCATGACGTACCTACACTCTCCGAGGTTGATCCACGCATTGCACTAATCTGGTTGTTATAAAAACAGTTGCAATGTGTGACCACTGCAAATGGAAAGAGCACCCCAATTTTCAAACCATTTGGCGCTGAACGTTTTGAAGCTTCGCTTCACTGCTCAATTCTGAGAATGGAAATGTTGTGCAACATTTAACCTTTACCCACTCCTCTTTGACAATACATTTGCTACATCGAAGATTTGTTTTGTGGATGGGCAACACAACTTAGGAAAGTGGTCCACCAGTGGTTGATGTGATTATTGTCAAAATTACATTTTTTTATTTTAATACTGCATCGCTACCAAGTGATATGTGAACCAGTCATGGGCCTCCCATAGGTTGATTCAGTCTTACATGACCACTGACGTGGTATATACACATTTTCACTGGGACAATAAAGGCAGCTATAAACGGTGCTGTCCGCAACACCTCCTAGTCACACTGTGCTAGATTTAATAGGTGCTCACTAATAACATTTTCCTCATTAGTCTATAGAGCCTCTACCGGGTTTTTTTTCGTATCTGTGTGGCATTGTGGTTATGAGACGGCACTATAATCACAGTGACCTGGACTTGTACATCTTTGACCAATATTATAAAACAATGATTTTGACCTCCTCTCGGTTGGCTCAACCTAAAAATAAGTGCTTGATACAGAGTCAACATTTGCAGTCGGTTGACAAAAGGCAGCCCAGCATGGTACTAGACATCCCAGAGCATCATGTGTCACACGGGCCTTAATAAGCGCTGGCCAACAACATTTTCTCCAACGGTCTATGATAATCATCTGGCTCGCTGTATGTGCGTGTGTGTGCGCCGGTGTGAGTGTGGCAGCTCCCCACAAGCCAAAGCCAAAGCAGATATTAAATATTTAGAAGTCGCACAAAAGTTAGGTAGCTGATGGCAGCGATGCTCATGCTATTTCTCACTATGCTGTGCCTGCCGTTGCTGTGGGCTCTTCCAAACAAAACTTCACCGAACAATCCCAGGAAAGGAATATTGTGATGGTGGTGGTGGTGTGCAAAATATTGTTCGTCGTTGTGCACCTTAGTGTGAGACTCGAGAAAATGGTTTTGAAAATTAATATCCTTACTTTAAAAGAGTAGAGTGAGCGGCTCGTAATCGGAATGCTGGGAGTTCAAATCCTGGGTGGAGGTTGATGTATCCTGGCCCTCTTTGGCCAAGATCATCTGAGAGACGGTGGCAATGACTTGGCCACAGAAAAGCGTCTCTATCCATACAATCCATCTGTGTTGAATGGGTAACTGTATTGGGGTTAGTGCACCGTGGAGCAATCTCACAGTCCCAGATTCAACGCGTGGCCATGCGCATCACTCAAAGCCAGGATCTGTCACCCCGCCATGCCTTTTCCTCGTTAACGTTGCCGACCGTTGGGAATGCGGTTTGATGGCGTTCACTTTCACAGAAGGGGGATGATGCCGTGTTGTAATGGTCGACACACTTGACTTCCAATTTAAATGTCGCCCGTTCGATAGTAGCATCCATGAATGCCGCCAGCAGTTGCCAGCAGCATTAATGGGTGCAACATATAGTGGGAGCCATGGTGGCGAGATAATAACTACCTCACCTGGTATGCAGGAGGTCGTGAGTTCGATCCTAACTGTGACGCCTTCAAATTTGGAGTGTGCATGTTCTCCCCGTGGTCGTGTGGATTTTTCTCCAGGTCCTCAGGTTTTTTCTTCCAAATTTAGAAACATTTTAGAAACAGGTGTGGAAAGTGTTTGGCTGCTTTAAATTCCCACACGATAAGCCACTCCGTTGAGCTTTCATTTATGGCCAGGACTCTTCGGAAAAACAGATACGTAACTTAGTGGGCCTTACATGGTAAAATGAAAATAGTTAGTGAGTTTCTCAATATTCACAGTTGCTTGTCTTGCATCATTGGCGTCACTTGTCAGAAGAATTTAACTGGGATTACAAAGTGACATGCGTGTGGCTGCCTCGCACATGGCTGTTATATTTTAAGAGAATCAGCAGTGACATTTGCAGGCAAACGAAAAACCATGACGGAAATTGGGTCTGTCTGTTATCTTCAGAGCAGGTCTGTGTCACGGTGTCTGCATCCAGATATACACCTGAGATAAAACGGGGCACCTATTTGTTTTTGTCAAAAAGCCTAAATTCAGAGGTGGATCTGGAAACTTCAGAAGGAATTGGCGGTCCCAATATTTCAAGCTCTGATAAAAATGGCTCTGCATTGATAAAAACTCAATATCTATATTTTTTTCTCTGTTAAATATCAGTAAAAAATATTTCCGAGGTTCAAAATGGGTGGCAATTGCCTCCACTGCCCTTCCACCCACCCCCTGGCTCTGCCACCGCTTCCATTATTTGAGACGAAATAGGCTTTTAACATCCATAACCATCGGAATACAATCAAAACTGTTCCCCTGCGCAACGATTGAATGTGCGATTCTGAAAACATGTACGCAGTTACGCGGCTTTGATATCGTCAGCAAAGTTTGCACGGAACATTCCAAATCTTATTTCTGATAATTACTGTTATACATATTATAGCGCAAGGTGTAATGGGGAGCTTGACCTCTTTAAAATAAGTATCTACCACCCACAGTGCTCTTTCGCCAAATATAATTTGCAATTTGTCGTGAAGCAAGTTGGATTATACAAGTTCATTTTCCGAAAAAAATACCGCAAATATATATCTCTATATTGCAAGGTTATTATAAATATGAATAATTTGTCTATGGCCAAATCACCTAGAATGTGCCCAATGTCATAAAATATGTGAAGCTAAACAGCTATGTTAACTACCTCGCCCGTTATACAGGAGGTCGTGGATTAAATCCAGACCTTAACGCCTGTATATTTGAAGTTTGTATGTTCTCTCTCCCCGTGGCCCCGTGGATTTCTCTCCAGGTCCTCCGGATTTTCTCTCCACATTGAGAATCAACATGCATTTTGGGTATTTTTTGGGCTGCTCTAAATTTGGGTAGGTGACCACCAGGGCCTACCAGGTGTTGTAACGTGTAGTGCTGTGGCGTGGCCAGGAGATGAGTTGCCACTCTTACAAGCCAATCATTCATTTAATGGAATTAACCACCTACCCCAATGCAGGAACCTCTGGAAAAAAATGATTTTAGTACTTGCATTCAATCTCGTTTTCCAAAGTGATGACCGTCATGCTCCGGGCATAGACATTACAACACCATTCCAGTGTTCTAATGTATATGTTCGGAGCATGCCACTGACCATTGAATGAATAAGGAGTCTTGAGCACACACCGAGGATTTCTGGGTGAATGATGGGCGTTGTCAATCATATGGATAACTTAATTATCCAAATTATGAATTTGTTTGCTTCATGTTGATTACTTACTCTAACAATAACAACATAGTACATCGCAAAGTAACGTGTGCTTTAAGGTTACTTTAGCAATCCAGTTTAACACGTAGGCTTTCACGACCAATATTATCCATAATAGAAGTGTTTGGGTTAGATCGCACGAATATTAATGTGTCGTTATTTATATACCCCTCTTATTAAGGCCGAAACAGGAGGATTTCTCCACAAATCTGGCTGCCACCTGATGAAGCTGGCTGTAATTACCGGCGAAACGTCGTACTCAGATTGTTAATGTTGTGGGTTGACTCTCAAATACACCATTGTGTTGAACTAGTAATAAATTGCCATGTTTTGTTGACGTGACAAACCTTACTAATTCGCTGTGTTGGGCGGTGGCGGGTTTAATGACCCATTTTTATTCACGCAATCTAACCCAAACATCTCTATTACAGCAATCCACATACCTTTAATTAGATGGATATATGGCAATTTTTCCATCATGATTTGAAACTGATTTAAATCTCGGAATATCAAGTAAAATCCAACATCGATGCGATGATACAATTTTCTACAAAATGTTTAACCAATTGCCATATTTGTATAATTGTTTATAAACTAATCACTCAATTTCTACACCAACAAGAAGATAGCCATAACAAGAGTTAAAACAACAAATATTCTTCTACAAAAAATGAGTGACAAACATTTAAAGCAAGTCAGCGATGATATTTATATCTCACAATCACAGAGTATATCCATTGCCACCATACAACAAAACAGAAAAACTTGTATTTTAGCCATTAATTCCATTTACATGTGTTGTATTCAAATGGCTTAAAGGGGCCATTCCCTAGGATTGTGTAAAGCACAGTAGAATTAAGTTCTGGAACGAAATTAATTGAGCAGCGTTCACATTATTATGACATTTCTCGAATTTTCATTGCCCAGTTATTTACGTGGCCCTCAGCTGACATCTGCTGATGAGTGCTTCTTTGCACAGCGACACTCCTTTCAGCGATCGCGAATTCACTCACTTGAAGGTGCACAGTCGATTTGCGCAGCTGTACTGAACAATGTGTCGTCAGTGCGGAAAAATGGGAGTTGCGAGTGCAAGAACATTGTGCGCTTCTGCCGACAGTTAGTCATCACAATGTCTTCCTTCAGCTAATGTTAGTCATCTTGCATTGCACTGCCACGGTGACTTATTCTGTTATTTAGTTTTAAAATGTCATTCAAAGGGGTCTACACATTTGCATTATCCCCTCAACATTTTGCCTTCCTTTAGGCTCAACGTCACATTCAGCAGGCATGCAGTGCACAATTAGCATAACACGATTTCATTAGAGCCGATCGTGTGCATTCAAGTTGACCATTGGCGGTGTGAGCCAAGGTTGTGTGGCAAATAAATTTGGACCTGGGCCATTATTGATGCATCTATTTCTACGTTAAAAAAAAAAAATAGCCAACATACTTTACTTGGGATTATTCCGGTATCAGTTACGTTTCAAAATAATGTACACCGATTTGTGTAAATGCGTTGCTGAGATGGAGGAGTGCTCAGGGTGAGCAAACACACGTGTAAAAGTGTATACGAATTAGGCATCCATTGTGCTAATTGTGAGAGAGAGAAAAATCCATCAAGAGAGGAAAATAGTTGCAGGCTGCAAATAAATAGAAAAAACAACACGCAAGGGGGTGCTGCTCACAAAGAGAAGGCACGACTCCCATCATGCCCTGCGTGCGTGTCATGTGACCACTATACAGCATTGTATAATTATTTCAGCCTTGTCGAGACCACCAACTCAAAAGATAGCTGAACATTCTGACAAAATTGCATGTGTGGTCCTCAAATTATATGCTTATGCGAATATGTAAAACAAACAAAAATATCAGAAAAGGAGCAGCATTTGGAAGTGTATGACGATGATATTAAAGAAGCAAAATGGCATGACTATTTTGGACAGTAGTGCTTCGGATGTGACCCCTGCTCACTTTGGGCCATTTCGCAAATATGTTGTGACCAGTCACTGAATGTATTTTTCTGTTTTTCTGGAATGAGTTGACTTGAATTTAAAAACTATTTTTTTTTCGAAAATATCCACTGTATTCTTCTCATGAAAAAAAACTTGCTAAAATTATGGCCAAAATGACCACGCGATTCTGACCCATGTTTTTTTTTGTAGTTTGTGGCCACATTTCACCCCTCGTGTTTGCAGCACACCAGTTGGGGGTAAATGTTTTGAGACCTTGTTTGGCATTTCAGGACCAGTGGTGTTGCCATTTTGGTGAGAGTTGATTTGTCAGCATCCAAGGGTGATTTTTTTTTTGCTTTAGGTGCGATTTGCCTTCTTAACACTTGGGGATGTGGGCCTCCAGTTCTCCAAAATGTAACTAATCCTACCTTTGATGTCTGATGCTGCACAGCAAGTGAAGGACTGTGTCGTGAGCAGAGATATTTCGAACGACTGCAAGGTGTTTGTGTTTCAAGCAGAGCCATCAAATGGATACAAATTTTGAAAGTGGTGAGGTGCGGAGCTTGTGTGGTCCATCTAGGAGTCTAGTCTGTGCATCTTTTGCACCACCACGTGTGCGCAAAGTCCACCTAGCCTGGGACAAATGGCGTGGATGGCAGCTGTTGTTATCGTTGTGTTCTTAAAAAGCCTGAATTACTTGCTACTGAAGCGTGATTTGGATTAGCATAATTTATTATACGATACATACATTATACGGTGAAACGGTTAGCACGCCGATCTTACAAAACAGAGGTCAATGGTTAAATCTCCCTGGTCTGGCGATTGAAACAAAGTGAAACGTTTCTTATTTTTTCCCCCACCTCTGTCCACTCAGCGGTGTAAATGCATCCACCGCAGTCGATCGGCAGGTCAAGTGTGATGGGGTATACTGCATGAAAGAGCTGGCACGAATACCTTGATCGAGAGGCTCTCTCGAGCTTCCTCGAGTGAAGGCCCTTCCACCAACAGTGGCATGAGCAAGCGAATACCCAGGGATGCACCTTTTACCGCTGATATAGTACAGTTTATACAACAACAGTCAAATCCACATTATAGGCTGTGCTCCTTTTGTGCCTTGAATCGTTTGTGTTTTCGTGTATTGGTTTTCTTTGCAATATAAATTAGGGTGGCCTCACAATGCCGTTCTCGTCCTTGTTGTTGTCGCTTTTAGACAATGCCTGCTGAATATTAACAATCCGGGAGTCGGCGGCACGGACGTAATTCACCACAAATGTATTTCCGCACCGAAAAATCGGGACGCCCTAACTATGGTTTGGGGGAGGGGGGGTCAGCGATCGCGTTAAGACGCCCGTGACGTTTCCCATTTGACGTTCTGCGCGACGACAGCATTACTGTCTGTAGGCAGCGATGTGCACAGAGGGCCCACGTACGTGAGCTGAACTCCTTTCGCACCGTTGGTAGCGAAGCGTGCAGTTGGGCGGGAACGTCGCGTTATTGCTCTCACGCGAAGCGGCACTGGCGTCACCATTCTTCATCTTCTGCTGGACCGGCGGACTACGGGGCTGGCAGGGCAGGGGGGTTGAGAGTTAGCGTGTGGTGGTGTTTTGTGGCACGTGCGGGGCTAATGCGCCGTTGCAGAGACACGAGCGGCACCCAGAAGCACACTTTGGAATAAAGCCATGATACGGGTTTTTTTTTTTTAGGGTTAGATCGCGTAAATATATTAATGTGTCGTTATAGCCGCCACCACCCGACACAGCCAATTAGTAAGGTTTGTCACGTAAACAGAACGTGCCAATTCGTTGCTAGTACAGCACACCGGTGTGTTGCAGAGAGCAAAGCCACAACATTTACAATCTTAAGTTACGACGTTTCGCCAGTAATTACAACTAGCTTCATCAGGCGTGGCCATCACAAATGTCACAGCCACTCGTGTTGTCCCCTCTTCGTGAAGCTGCTCGGTCATCCTCGACCAGCCGCGTGACGTGGATGGGGATAAAAGAAGGCAACACTGAATGACATCCATCGTCCCCCGGATATTTAGTTTTGTTTAAGTCGGCCTGTTATCTCATTACGATCCCGTCGAGAGAGAGGGAGAGAACGAGAGACAGGGTGGGCCGGATACACCGACTTGTTTGGTTAGCGCTGGGAGGCATGGTTGTCGCCAGCATCGACGTTCACAGGCGTATTCATTCGTTCATAAAGCAGAGATGTTTACATTCACCATTCACTCCACCTCACCTTGCAATCACCAAGCCGGTAATGTCACTATTGAAACCGTGGAGTTGCTTGTTTACTGTTCCATGTTGAAGCAAAGTCATATCATTATGAGACCTCCTTTGCCAGTAGCAAGATATAGCAATAGGTTTTTACCCTTTTATCTGGCACCAAAACTGACACCTTTATACAAGGGATCATGTTTACAATAACCACAACACAAGCAGTCAAAATGCAAAAAAAGAGACAACTCTGATAATGATATGCACTGTCCTTGAAATTGATTGGTCCACAAGGACAGTGCATATCATTATCAGAGTTGTCTCTTTTTGTTTGCATTTTGACTGCTTGTGTTGTGGTTATTGTAAACATGATCCCTTGTATAAAGGTGTCAGTTTTGGTGCCAGATAAAAGGGTAAAAACCTATTACTATAACAAAGTCATATCACGTGGCTTGGAGGCCACTGTCCATTTATTCCCAGCATTTGTATGCCCATCATAAACCCATCATCCTTCCGGGCTCAATAAAATATGTACCGCTTAGTGGGGAAGTCATCGGCGGGTCCTCCTATGTGTATTCTCTCCCCCGCCATAGGACTGTGGAATTTCCGCCATTACCTCAGTGCTGTAAACAGGATATGAGCACCGCCCCCTCAATGCTCGATTTAATAGAATATCAGTTTGACTTCACGAGTGTGTTTATAATGCAATGTAGCAGATTGCATAATGCACTATAGTCACATCAAGCCCTGGTTTGTTCTCTGGCCCAATTGGCAATTGTAGACTCCGCGTGTCCCTTAGGTTGACTTAAAGTAAACATTTTGATTTAAAGATTTCGTGACTGCAGGGATTCATATTCTTGGTTCTTTCAGTAAAGTCACGTTGAAGGGAAACAATAAAATAATACAAATATAAAACAATAAAATTCTCACGACGTTCCGACTGCAACACAAGCAATCATCATCAGGTGTGAAAACCACAGCAAGAAATTTTGAAAAAAGTGGCGTTTTTTTTTTACGTTAGCACCACGGAGAGCGATTTGGCAGTTATTCAGATGGTCGAGTCCATCTATGTTAGGAAAAGAGGAGGGGGGAGACGAAAATAATGGATGCGGTCTGATTGTTCACGCTTACGGTGGCTTTCAGACCGCATCCATTATTTTCGTCTCCCCCCTCCTCTTTTCCGAAAATAGATGGACTCGTCCATCTGAATAACTGCCAAATCGCTCTCCGTGGTGCTAACGTTAAAAATAACCGCCACTTTTTCAAATTTTCTTGCTGTGGCTTTCACACGTGATGATGATTGCTTGTGTTGCAGTCGAAACGTCGTGAGAATTTTATTGTTTTATATTTTTTATTATTTTATTGTTTCCCTTCTACGTGACTTTAAAGTAAACAGTTAAGCCATTTTTATTTTACCAGGTCAGGCCCACTGAGCTATATAGCTTTTTTTCCAGAAGCGACCTGGTCACAAATGATAGCTGTATGTTGAACTTCTTTCACACCGTGCGTAGTCAACCTGCTCATCGGCAGTGCATGAAAACGAGCTGTAAAAAAAATATGTAGCTCATTGAGCCTTAGCTGGTAACATGGTTTTAGTTTATGGTTCATGTGGACTTTAACAACACCTACCCCAACATTGGGTAAGAATAAACTGTAGCGATCCATCTCTGTTGAACATTTAAAGTGCTTTTTACTACATTTGGAAATTCAGTCAATGCCATGTTACATTTGTTGCCAAGCTAATGGAGATAAAACAATTAACACCTCTTGTGATTATATTAATTGTTGCTGTCATACAATTTCGGACCATGATTTAATCCAATAATTTAAGTTATTTTTTTTATCTGTATTGTTTCATTTATATTATTTGTAGGTTAGTCTTTCTCATTTGTAAATTTCTGTTTGCTTCCTGGGCAAAATTAAAGCATTTTTATGCAAACAAAACCATAATTTATCACGTATCCAATTTGAATAATCTATCCTGAGCCTTAAAAATCGATATTCAACAATCAATGTATCGCTACATAGGTGCTTGCCATCAATAGCTTTTATTTTGCGAAACGGCTATGTTGGTTTTGTGGATGGGTCAGATTTTGCCACGTGTCATATATGTTTCAAAAGAATGTGTTCATTATTCTCGCTCACACATGTTCAAATCAAAGGGATAGCCAGTTGGTGTGGCTTTCCTACTTAGCAGTGATGTCTCTCGCTCTCGCTCTCTTATATGCTGCATTGTACTCTCTAAACGCAACCCACCTGCCTGAATGTAGCGTACCGCATGCTTAATGGGAACAATTCGAAACGTACTTTATGCATGATTACATTTATTTTGCATGCACGCACACGTTAGAACAGAATTTTAAGGGCATGACTGCCTTACTAAAACATTTAAAAAGGCACCTGCTCGTAATTATATGACATTTTGGACTGAGTCTTTTGTTTGTAATTGCAAACTTTTTTTGTTTAATGAATTGGACATGTATTACGACTTTAAACATTAATACTGCCACAAAATACAAAGTGTTTAAATAATGTGCATCGATGCACAACTGTTTAGAGGATAGATATACCGGAGATGCTGGATATAAGCGCACCGCCTTTGGGAGCAAGGGAAGCTGTGCTTATATCCAACATGTGCTTGTATTTGAAGTTGTCCTTTGCATTCCTCCAACCAGTATAATATAATGCACGTGTTGCTTATACCAGAACTGTGCTTAAGTTGCTCCATACATATTATACATAGCGATCATTGCTCCCAAATGCAAAAAAAAAAAACTTGGAAGAATCCCCTTGGCAGAGTGATGAGACTCGGTGAGGCTTTCTTGGGTAAACGAGTGTAACATCATCGTCTTCTGATTTTGCATATGGCTGATGAAGATGAAGAGCAATAACCTCAATTTCACATTCAGGTGGTCAAGCCAAATAACCACGTCAGAAACAGCGGAGTGTATCCACTGTGATGTCTCCTAAGCTTTTGTGGATCGGGCTATGCTATGTTATATGTTGTACGGTCTGTTCTGGATGACCACAGTCGCACAATACTGTAGAGTTTTATTTATTTATTTTTCCATTTGCATCTGCCATGGTTTGTGCAGTGGATGCAGTTTAAGGTGGACCATGAGCTTCGTGGAAGATCAAACCCATGGATCTTCTGTGTTGAGTAGTGTAATGTAATTAATCAACACAATGTGTGCTTACATCCATCATCGCCTATATCGGCATATGGCTCGATATATTCCAATATCAAGGCAACACATTCCTAATGATTACATCACATTACCATCTCACCATGAAAAATGTTGCGAGTTGATCCGCGATTTAGGTTTATAATTGAGTTTGATGTTGTAGACTTTAATCCTTGAGCATAACCATGTATAGGTAGCACGGTCGAAGCACCTCCAGCATGCTATATCCGTGTCGCTGATTATGTGTGCACAGATGGTCTCCAGTTCACGGTGACCTTATCGTAATAAAGGTCACCGCAAGAGGCACACGGATGAAGGGACTATATTGGGAGAACAACTGCAATTCAACAAAGTCTACCCACGGCATCGTTTGTTTGTACTGCAGACAAGCATACAGGATGCAAAATACAAAGTAATGTCAAATTTCGATTTAAAGCTTTCGTGACTGCAAGGATTCATCTTCTTTGGTTCTTTCGGTAAAGTCACGTAGAATGAGAATAAAATAATAAATTGATAAAATAAAATAACACAATAATATTCTCACGACGTTTCGGCCACAACATGAAGGCCGCTTGTGTTGTGGCCGAAACGTCGAGAGAATATTATTGTGTTATTTTATTTTATCAATTTATTATTTTATTCTCATTCTACGTGACTTTACCGAAAGAACCAAAGAAGATAATGTCAAATTGTTAATACGTTTTAAAGATGGAGATTATTCAGCCTCAGTTTAAGTCAACTATTCATTCTCATTAGTAGTTCTTTTCAATGATAAGTATAATTTGGGCACGTAATTCCACAATCGTTCACGTTTTTCACGGCATGAAGCTGGCAAGTGTAAATAAACACGAACGTGATGGGGCTGTTTGACCTGTGACCTTGGCAAGACCACGGCTCACTCCCTGTGAAATCAAACGGAGAGTTTCATTGGTTCAAATTTCAATCAACACTTACGGCTCTGCAGTGCAAAACACAAGCATTCTACGTTAAGTTAACCCAAAAATATTGGAAACCATAATAATTAAGTATTAAATAGAGGGATTCTGCTAGGGTGTAATGGTAAGCACACTGAACCTGCAAGTCAGAGGTGGCGTCTGAAAAAAAAATAAGCTAATAGTTTAGTGGGCTTTATCTTGTAAAATAAAATAGTTTTAGTTGTATATTTTGTGATTTAATTTGCTACCTTTCTTATACTTTGCACTCCTATCGTGTTTTCGTATTGTTTGTTGCTGGAACATTCTGACCCACCCCAACTGGGCATCTGTGAGAAAAAAAAAGCTTTTCACTCATCGGATTCCTCCAGTTTAAACACATATTCTGATTCTGATTATTCTGATTAATCTGGCTGGTTCTTTCTCCTGGCGCGACAGTTGAAGCATTGCGCACGCCCACCCTACCCGTGACATTCTGGAGATTGTAATTCCAGCGCGGGGGGAAAAAAATAGCACGCACCAAAAGCAGTGATGAATGGAATTTCGGCAACTTAAAGAAGGCATGGGAATTCAAGTGGGCTTGTGTGTTCCATCTGACCATGAGGTCCTTTTCTCTCATGCTATCATTTGTTAGCAGAAACTTCCCTCCTTCTCCTCCTCCTTTATGATCTCGTAGGGCAGTGTCTTTCTCGAATGGCTTGTCGTAGAAATGTTTCTGTAGGATGATAACGGCCATTTGTTATGGTTACTGTAAGATATACTGTGCGCAGTTACACTCATGAATAATGGTTGAATTGCGTGCTTAGCTAGGATAATAGTTTTTTTTGTGTGAATGCATTTACTCCACTTGTACAGAAACCTAAGAGGCTCACAGTGTTTATATACTGCCGTATACTGTATATATGAACATTATTATTCTTATTTTAAAATGTATATTGCATGTTGGAGGATTTAATGATCAAACTTAGTCCAATTGCTTTCTGACCTCTCCTTCTCACTCGGCGAGTATATTGGTGGCATCATCTTCTTTGGTTCTTTCGGTGAAGTCACGTATTCTCACGTATTCTCATTCTACGTGACTTTACAGAAAGAACCAAAGAAGATGAATCCTTGCAGTCACGAAAGCTTTAAATCGAAATGGTGGCATCATAATTAAAAGTGGTAAAATTAGATTGATTTAAATAACAATTTACGTTGTTGGATACATATGAACGCTATAGACTCCTCTGAAGTGCATACAAATATAATTTTAATTTGATAACAAAATTAGTTTTGACTTATTTTCTTTTTTTATATTGGTAGAGTGTCACATGCAAAAACATCAACCAGCTTCCCACTCCATCGAGCAAGTTACTAATTTCCTATTTACACCATTGGTCAGTGTTGGTAAATTGTACATTCCCATGACAGGGACGGCTATTTTATTGGATAGCTCCTGTGGACTTCCCACAAAGCAGCATTCATTTTATCATGAATATCTGAGTTGACCCCAAATGGGATTGAACTCTAAATTTTCCATGTGTGGGGCCATGCATTCTCACCACTGCCTGATTGGATCACATGGATTTCCGGGCTTTTTTCATATAATTCTTGGAAATTAATTTAGATGTCCTCTGGGTTATATTTTTTCTTCCATAATTGCTTAAATATATATGAAATTAATTATTTATCTGCAAGCAGCTGTGCCTGCGTATGTGAAAATTAAAATACAGCACAAATTCCCCAGTAGATGTCAATACGATGGATCTATAGAGTTATATATTTAATCAACATGGCAACATGTCTTTGCATTTAAATAAAATTGGATACATTTTGTAAAATGCCCATGCGTTAGTATTTTTTTTTACAATATTAATGACACTAAATATATATTCACTTATTATTTATGTAAACCATTTTTGTGTATAGTTTTTTTTCATTTAAATGCTGTTGTATGGGCTTTGTTGTTATGCAGTGCAGCCAATTTACATTGTTGTACCGTTCAATGCTACAGCATCTACGCTACTCACCTTTATCGAACTGCACTGACCAGGGTGGTGAAGTATGGTCAAATAATCCTCACAACCCACGTGGCATCCTGCAGGTGGATTGACAAAAAAGATGCGTGATTTGATACTGTACAGAAGATAGCAATTATAACATTATCTTTTTTTAGTTTGAAATATGAATTTAACGCTCTGTTTAGAAAACGTTAGTAGGTAGCTGACTGATGAAACAAAAACAAATCCAAAGGATATGCTTAGAGATGGGACTACTCATAGGGAGTTTGCTACATTAGTGTGCAGATTTAGGAACTTAATGCCACGAAGACCACCCATGTAGCCATACAAGTACCGTTAACAAGCTCCTATTAAAGCACACGGGGGGGGAGGATGGTGTATTGTACACCACACCCAGCCATATGTACCCGGTTTGTGTAACACCTCATCAGGGTACTCAGATTCTTGAAGCCACTTTCCAGCAACTGAAAATGCGACTGGGAAATGCACTCGGATCCACCCGGGTTCTTGTCACGGCACAATCTCACCACTGCGCCATTGCTTCCATAGTGTCATGCGTACTGCTGGGACAGGCGCTGTTCGCAAAACGCCTATTAAAGCTGCCATGTGCCATTGATGGTGGCACGTCTAGAATCATGCCTGCCTGCCTGCCTTTGTTTCTCCATTGCTGGTGTTAACACACCAGCGGCAGGTACTCATTTGAGGATGAATTGACGTAGGAAAAGTGCAAGACTGGTTTCAATATCGCCTGCTTGCGACATGCATGGCAGGAATCAAATCCACCACTTTATTCCCGCTGCCTCTATTCGTTTGTCACTGCTTCCCCCTGTCCAACACACATGGGGAACCCTCGCAGGAATACACACACATACACGTGAGAAATTAAGTTACGTTTAAACGTCATCAATTTAAATCCCCATGGGGTGATTTTAAAGCATGCTCTGGGTGTTTTTTTTTAAATCTTGAAATACAGTAGCTGTGGAATGTTCTTGGGTCTTTCGGCAAAGTCACGTAGATAGGTTCAAAGAAAATAATAAAAACTACGACGTTTCGATCGCAACACAAGACGACCGGTTGTGTTGTGATCGAAACGTCATAGTTTTTTTGTTATTTTCTTTGAACCTATCTACGTGACTTTACCGAAAGACCCAAGAATATGAATCCCTGCAGTCACGAAAGCTTTACGTCAATCTGTGGAATGGTTGTACAATTATTCCGATCACAGCAATGAGTGCACATTTTCTGATTTCCTGAAAAAGTTAAATAGCAAGATAGTGGTGCGTATGCTATGGGAAAACTGCTTTAGCGCGTCAGATGCTTTGTTTTTATTTTGTAATGGTAAGGTACAATATTGCGCGTTCTATTAGTCAGTCACAAATCTATATTCCAGGTAAGAAAGTACCCCCTAAACGTATTTAATCATACAAAATGAAAGCAAGCATTCTCATGTCTTTTCGGGTTATATCTCGTATTGTTCAGCATTATGTCTGATATTTCCCTGCAAGTGCCGGGAGCTTCTTCGGGTACAACCCAGAACCACATCGGAAAGCCCGATAGTGCAATCACGAGAACCTACCCAGTCGTAAACTACATAGATTTTCAAACGCTGAGGTTTCATTATTTGCCCATGCATCATATGTCACGTCACAGACTTGTATGTAATAATTCACGTTATTATAAAGTCGCATTTTTGTGCAAACAACCCACCCACAAACTTGCAATAACCTTTACGCCAAAGACAAAGATCCACCGTATAGCCTTAACAGACTGTTGGGGCAAGTGCTGTAAGCGAGTACCTATGAAGGACAGCACACCACACGAGGGGTGACCAACACCACGCCCGGCCGCCTTTGTCTCCCCAGTAACGATGTTTACACACCGCACCAGGTACTCATTTGAAGCTGAGTCGACCTAGGGGCGGCCCAGGACCGTTTCAAATAATCGTCACTGGTGTTGGCCATGAGCGGGAATCGAACCCGGGTCACCAGGTTCGTAGCACAGTGCGCTAAGCGCTACACTATAGCTTCCCACACACACACATGCACATTCAGTCAGGCTGATCTCTCAATGAGTTCAGGGCACAATTTGAAGAATTAGAGATTAGATTAAGGGTGAGAGTGATGTCGATGAGGAGAGGTAACCAGGAGCATTACTGGGTAGAGTAAAAAGCCCCAAGTGTCATCACTCAAAGGCACGTCTGCACAGAGTCTCCAAACACTCCGACCTAATGCGACTTTCCACGCAATTCATGCCAACCGTGAATGATGACCCCCCCCCCTCTCGCACTTGCCCTGTGCACTTGTTATTTTGCGTCCAGCCTCAATGCACACACGTGCTTAACAGTTACTCTGCTTAAGTAAGAAGAGCACGAAAATGTACACATGTATGTTGGACTCTTATTCGCATTGTACATTGCCAGCCGCGCCAATCGGAGGTGGATGGAGTATGTATCGGAATATATTCCAGTGTATTGTTTTTATATCAGAGTATCGTTGATGTATTTATGCACATGATGTAAAGTCCCCTCCATTTGGTTTCAGAAAAACTATCAATAATACATTGTAAAATAAGTATTACTTCATAAATAAGTGTCTATTCAATTATCAACAACAAAAAAACATCAAATTAAGACGTTATTTAATTAATCCGTCTGCTGGTCTGCTGAACCCACGTTTTCCGTCGGCATTTACTCAAGCATTTCATGAGAGGCTCGTCGCCTATAGCATTAAGAGCCCCAATCGCATTTACTTAACAGAACATAATTCTTCCGGTGAGATATGAAAGTCCAAATCTGATCAGTGGAGAGTTTCGCTTAGTAAACAAATGGTTTGGGAAAACACCAGTCCAGACAGTCCTTGGGTGTGATTAATTCAGATGTTGCTTTGCTATTATCATTATGGGATGCTGCTATGGATTAATGGTTTGCAGCTTCGATTTGATCTTTCCGGCGAGGCAGTTGCAAAATAATACGGAAAGTAAAACATCCCCCCCCCCACCCCCCACTTCTGTCAGCTCAAAAGCATAAATGGATTCACCGCAGTTCGACAATTAGGATTCGTGTGTAGTGGGTCAAATGTGGGTGCTCCCACCTCTCCCAAGACATGACTAGCGCGGAAGAATAAGCCAAATACCCTCTAGAAGAGCTCTCTTGAGCACCCTCTACTGGAGGCCTTTGTACCAGCAGTGCAGTGAACACAGTTGTGGGCATGGATATTTTTATTTTTATATACAGCGGAGTACAAACATTCATTCTACGCAACATTCTTGAATTGTTTATAAAGAACTAGCGGGAAGTACCCGGCGTTGCCCGGGCGAAAAGGGCAGACACACACATGGACTTACACACAGACATCGACCCACACACGTAGAAACACATCGACTTAGACGCACACACACACATATGGTTAAAGCCAGGGTGGATCATTAGCAGGCCAGCCTAAATGTTTCCAACCGGCGAAGATGTTCCATTAGGTGGGTGCACGTTTCGCAAGCGTACAGAAGGTAGGGAATTACCGTGGCCGAGAAGACCTGGAGCTTCATGCGGACCGAGAGACCAGGTAGCTTCCACACAGCGTAACGCAGCCGATGAAAAGATAATAGCGCTCAACTGATTTGGAGTGAGACCTCTGGTGTTAAACCAGAGCTGGTCATGAGCACACTGGCCAGGTATGGGAATCTCTCCAATCTCTCCACAGCTGCTGCATCAGAAATTGTGAGTTGTGGGGGTGGATTGTCCGATGGTACAAAATACCCAGCCAGGTGCTTAGATTTGATGGGGCTGATGGTAAGGCGCCACCTCTTAGTGCCAAGCTCCAGGTTCAGCAGCAGTGCCTCCAAGTCCTCCTCTGAGTGAGCAGGATTCACCAGAGCATCGGCATACATTACATGGTTGATCAATAGGGAGCCATCCCTTGACCGTACCCGGGCATTGATCAGCCTCCCATTGTATCTGTACCATATAGTAATTCCTCCGGTACAGCCATTTAAGTCTTCACGAACTACGTGGTCAAAATATATGTTAAATAATGTGGGAGCCAGAGGACATCCCTGTCGCACCCCAAGGTGTAGAGAGAATGGCTCTGACTGACGGCCACGAAGTTTGACGCAGGGCCGCTCACCATCATGAAGGTCCTTAAGGATCGTGACCAAAGGGTGATGGACTCCGTAAGTATGAAGAACAACCCAGAGCCCAGGCCTATTGATGGTATCATAGGCCTTGACCAGGTCAATAAAGCACACACATTCACTCACACGCACACATGGACCTACAGACACGCAAAGAAATGGACTTACACGGCCTCACATGGAACCACGGACACAAAGCGACTAACACACACGCCCATGGACTGACACACACAGACATATCGACTCGCACACACAAACACATGGACTCACACACGCATAGACATCCACTTTAGATACACACACATGGAGTTACACACACATATATGGACGTAGACACATACAGCGACACACACACATCGAATCACACAGATATACGTGGACTCACAGACAGATTGACGTAAACACACATATGTACTTACACACACACATATCGACTAAGACACACACACATGGACTTACACACACATACATAGACTGACACACACATTGGCCTACACACACATACACATATGGACTGTGTCACACAGACATCTACTTTAGATACACACACATGGATTAACACACACATATCGACTCACACACACGCATTGACTTACACACACACATCGAGTGACACACACACATGTATGGACTTACACACACGTGGACTAACAAACACACATATGGACTCAAACACACACACATCGACTCGCACACACACACACACCGACGTGCACAGCAATCCCCGATGATGGGACAGCTCTCAGTATCGCAGTACTCCGTATGAGTAAATGGCGTGACATGAGCAATGGGAACAATGGAAATGCATTGAAGAAATAAGCAGAAAGCAGTGTCAATTAAAGAGCAGCAGTACTCACAGGTAAGTTGAGAAGCAGGCTACAGTCTAGATTACAGACTGGCAGTACGCCGACTCAATGACATAAGCATTGCTGAAGTCGACATTAAAAGCTGGCAATACGGGCAGCAGCTGAAAAAGCAGAATACAGTCGACATGAAAGGCTGGGAGTACACTGAGTGAGGTAAAGAAGCAGGCAACAGATTATAGACTGGCATACACTCATAATGGTAAAAAGGGAAATTAGCAGTGTAGATAATAGAGTGGCAGTGCACTGACGTTAATTAATCAGCAGGCAGCAGAGCACATGACAGACTGGCAATACGCCGTCGCAGCTTGATAAAAGCACAGCTAAAAAAGGGAATATGTATCAAGCTAATAATGAAAATTTAGTTTTGTGCACACAAACATCATTGTAATATCTGGCAACGTATGTGTTTCATAATAGTAAACAATGAACCCGAGTTCTTATCTGCACACAATTATTGTAATATGTGGCAACTTTTAAGTTTCATAATAGTAAGCAATGAACCAGAGTTCCTATGTGCACACAAAAATTATTATTGTAATATCTGGCAACGTATTTGTTTAATAATAGTAAACAATTAACCTGAGTTCTTAGCTTAAAAGAAGCAAGGGAATTTGTACTTGCCATAGGCTTGGTCAGGCCTAGGCCGGTGCGGAGCCTCCGTCCTGGCCTACATTGCCGAGGCGGGGGAGGTGGCACGTGGGCAGGCAGGGCCACTACCCCCACACCCATCCCCCCGCCCGTGCAATAATAATAATGGTATTTAAGCACTATTTTATTATCTACGGACTCTGTTGTAGAAACTGGACTTTTTTTTGGGGGGGAGGGGGCGAAGAGGACATGAGACTGTGAAGAAAAATCCGCAGCGTGATGTGTATATTTATTGCATGTTAAACGCGTAAAATGAAATGTCCCCCGTGAGCTCGACAGAACGCGCATCACTTGGCAGGGTCCGCTCCCCCCACCCCCCGCAATTGTCGTCAGTTGGTACGGTCGATGTGACGCAATAAGTAAATAATTAAAATAAAAATGTCACAAATTTGCTAATTAAACTACTTGAAAGTTTAGGGATGAGAAAACGGAATGGCCTATTCTCACCCCGGGACTTAGGGCGTGCTGCCTGGCAAATTTTCTTGGACGTCAAGCCCACCGTCCGAGAGCCAATCCCTCGCAAGAGCGCGCGCTGAGACTTTTATATATAAGATATCCTTCCTGAATTAGTTTAATCCCATATCCATCTCAGAATACACTTTTTTTCCCACATCTATATGTTAATTAAATGAAATTAAGATAATATTTGAACATATTTTCACGTAAACTAAATTAAACTATTTATTTTACCATGTAAGGCCCACTGAGCTATACTGTATATTTATTTTTTCCTGGCCACAACTCACAGCTCAACGAAGTGGCTCATTATGTGGAAAAAAATTTAGCAGCTAACATCTAATTATATATCAAGTACCTGAATGTTATTAAGCGATGCGCTTATTCATATCATGCTGAAAAGGGCGTTTGCGGGTTGAAAATATTTCAGCCCATGTTCAGCAACACGCGCCAGCAATATGCGCACAAATCGATAGAAGCCCTCCTCTGGACACAGAGCTGCGTCAGCCGTGAGGCAAACACAGAAAGGGCTTCTTGATAGTGTTTTATTTTCAGGATGTATCGATAGCATTTACAAAACAGAGTCCCATAGGAATGTGCAAATGTCCAATAGGACATAACGAGGATTTTAAACTTCAAAGGACGTAATAGGATTACTTTCCTCGGGTTTTTTTTCCCCCCATGACTATTGATCCCATGTGTGTGTTTTCTTTAAGCGATGTATACACTGAAAATGTTTCCGTTAAACTCACCCTATACCCTGCCCTCTGCATGTCTACTTGTAGGTGTATATGAAGACCGATATTGTTTCATCGTTTGAAGTTTATATATTTATTTGGAGGAAGTCTAAAGCAATTATACCACTGTGCTGTATAGGTAAAAGGTGAGGATGCAGTCTTGCATTTTCTTCCTCATGAGCAAGCAAGATTGCTAAACATTAGTACCATGTGGTGGAGAGTGTTGAATCATTAAGATAACGCTCTTTGTGTAACCATCAGAGATACCCACGACCTTTTGTAAGTTTACCAGGTAAGGCCCACTGAGCTATATTGCTATTTTTCAAAAGCGACCTGGCCACAAATGATAGCTCAATGGAGTGGTTAATTACGTGGAAATGTACAGCAGCCAAATACTCAAAACGCATGTTGATTGTAAATGTGGAGGGAAAAGCCAGAGGACCTGGAGAAAAATACACACGACCACGGGGGAATCATGAAAACTTCAAATATACAGGGGTCAGGGTTGGGATCGAACCCACGACCTCCTGTATACCAGGCGAGGTAGTTAACATCTCACCACCACGGCACCGTTGGTAATGCTTTGGGGAGGCCTTCATCTAGCAGTGGATTGATCATGGGTAATGATGATGAAAAGAGCAGATTACCTCTGCAGTGGTCTTTCTTAGATATGAACCTTCGTTTGGACATGAGCCTCGCCTTTCTGTAAGGTAGTGATTTGGTCCTCTAAGGTTTTGAAATTTGAATCTGGGATCGGTCTTCAGAAGCAAGGCTTGATATTTCCAAGCTGTCTGTTAATGTGAAATCGTGACCTTTACTATCCCTTAAAAAAGCCTAATCTTCTGATTGTTTTCGTAAAGTTTACCTGGTAGGTTCTATGCATTATTCACAGTATTTCAGTTGTGCTGTCAAAGGGAAATAACTGCAGACCGCATGCATATGATTGAGTGAGAGATTGATGTATTGATAATCTTTTTATTAAGTTCCATGTTAACATTATTTTCTAATTGCGGGTATTCTGGTGATTGAGATTTAATTAGTTCACCAACACTTTCTTAGAAATCTCATTACCTGTAAGAAGTGGAGTAGAGGACCCTTATAAAATACGAATAAAAGCAAAAGCCTATCATTAACTACTTTCATTAGTCACCCATCTGAATACGTGAATAACATTTAATTAGAGGGGTCAACCCATGGTATGTGTTGAAGACAGGCATTTCTTTTTTCTAGTGTTGACTTTTTTGTTTGTGTTTGTCTCACACACGGTGGTAGTTCCGTGGTTAGTGCACTCTGCTATGAAGACCTGAGTTATATTCCCGCTCATGGCTAACACATCATAAGTGAATATCTGAACCTGTCTTTGCCTCCCTTCTAGGTCGGCTCAGCCTTAAATAAGTACCTGATATCACGTGACAACATGAGCACTGCAGGGTGGGGAGGGGGAGGGGGGGGCAGCACTCTATCCCAAGCTGATGGAACAGACAAGAGTCCAAATTTGCCAGTGCATGGCACCTCGCCACCCATGTGAAGGCGGAGTTCCACGACGTGCGTGTGATCCGTCAACCCTCGCCTGCGCGGCGCTGGAGTACAGGTGTGCGCCACCACACGCACGTGACCGGGACGATCTCTGCACGAGTCACCAATCCCAGCACGCAAAGTACTCTGCCAGATGTAGCCATTTTCCATCCACAGCTGTAAAAAAATAAAAAAAACCCGAGCCATTCGGTTTGATTGACGATGGCAATTAACGCATTAGTTCTCACACATCAACACAATAAATACACCTTGATAAATCTGCTGTTGGTGATATGTGCTTCCACACGTAAATAAAATATACATTTAAATTATGCTCTTAATTTACTTTACTTTGTTTTGTCATTCTACTCGAAAATATTTGCCAAATGGAGATAAAATACATCGAAAATATACGTCTATGTGGCCAGCATTCAGGATGTATTTGCACGTGCAAAAATTAGAAGTTTGGCAAAGTAAAACTAATTGTTTATTGTTTCATCATTGCCATGTTTCAACACGTTTCAAGAAAGTGCCTCAAATGAGACTGCAAAGTGGAGCTCAAGATTAGCATGAGCAATACATATGCCATAGACAACCAAGTTCACCTGAAAGTATTTGTTGGAGGGACGCAACTGGGAATTGCTGCCCTATTCCTGGGGCAGATATTGAAACAGAATCAGAATAAGTAATTATATTGGAGGAAAGCGATGAGCTATGAAGCCCTTTTCACCTTATATTCAGTAGGTGGCAAGGACCAACATTCTGAAATGAATAAGTGTACTGTATGAGAACACGTTTGATTGCTTTTGCAACAAAAAAATGAATAACGAAATGCAAAATCTCAATCTGCCTGAAGGAGACGATTTGTAATCAGGGCGTACTACCAGCTGTGACATATGGATCAGACAACGTAATTTATTATGTATGTTAATTCATGCCTCTCACTCTGCAAATCTATGCTGGAGGGAGATAAAACTTTGCTCAATAAATGAGCATCGTAAGTTGCATATTATTTGTCACATTTAAGTAATTAATGTTTGTTGTGTTGGTTAGCAATTTTTTTTAAAAAATGCATCTTTGACCAAACAGCCTGATTCTCAAATTATTTCTGATTTTAATTGTGAGAGTTGTATTACATGAGTAGAAAGATATATGTAATTATGTTACCATAGCCAGGGCAATTTTACAACGTTGCTCATGGGGAATGCCTGAATAAGGTAGATAAACGTGATCCTCATGTCTGCAGCAGAATCCCAATGATGGACTGAAAGCATGTTCTTGGAGATAGTGTGGGGCTGACTCAAATATATTTTGTTAAAATGCACACTCTGCTCTTAAACATGCAAAATAATAACTGCAAATTATATTGCCTGCGATTGCAAAATATCAAAATAAAACCACCACAACGTATTATTCAGATATTCATTAAAATCATGCTGCACTATTTCCATGTATTTGTTATCGCATTATTTCTGTGTTCAATTGTGCCCTATTGAAATAATTGATGCTTAGTTTTAGTAATGGCGCTTAGAGCCTTGCATGAACAGAGCTTGCGACCATAATATGGATACTATTAGTCGATGCTTCTCCAGTTACAGAGGTATTAGCATTGGTTGATATTTACACAAAGTGGTTCTCACGCTACATAAAAAAGTAACAAGTATATATTTTATGCAAGTATTATGAGTATAAAACTGTTTAACAATAGAGCATCTACACGGGCATCGCATGAAGAAGGTAACAACACAAACTGGAAGATAATTCAGACAACGTGACGTGTTTTTTACACAGCGACAGGAATGTAACACATTGGAGAGGACTCCTGCGGAGGAGATGGAGCGTGAAGATGGAGTGAGGAGATGGAGCGATGAAATCACCTCTTGTGTGCTGGTGCTCGATGGATTATTACATCGCAAGGACTGTGCTGGGTTGTTGGTGGCTTGTGGAGGCCTCCGTCCAGCGGTGGATTGAGCATGGTTGATGATGATAAATGCAAATTTCTGGAGTTCGCCCCTGTTATAAAAATTGGATTTCCTCAAACAGCCCAATGCAGTCCCCCCCTCCTGATAAAGGGCCTGAAGACTCGCTGAGGCATTCTGGGATAAGTGCAACAATCGTCTTGAGGCGCCTTCATAAGGAGGGCCCTGTCATTGGGATTCCTTGGGAAAGTAATTTGTAAAATAAGTGATCTGCGGCAATAGAATTTGCCATCATCAGACATGGTCAATCCATGTTTACGTGTTCTGTTTACTTGACAAATCGTACTAATTGGCTGTGTCGGGTGGTGGCGGATTTAACGGCACATTTATACATTTACGAAATCTAACCCCCAAAAATAGCTGCATTATGGATGGTCAATCCACTGCTGGATGAATGCCTCCGCAAGCCGCTGCCAACTATCACGATCACATGATGCGGAAATATATCAAGTTCCTCCCTGGTGGATGATGCAATTGGTTCTTTATCTGTACATCCCGCTTCGTCTTGTTAGCTTCTCCAAAAATGAACAAAATTGTATCCTAAAAATATCACGTGATTATAAGATTAACTTCGGATTCAAGTTATGATATCAAGCTTATGTGAGACTGTATGCAACCTAATAAGTGGAACTTTGTCCCATTAAAAATTAAGTGTAAGTACATTGTTACAATGCACAGATATACATAAAATAATTATCAGCTTATATTCTTGGTTCTTTCGATAAAGTCACGTTGAAGGGAAACAATACAATAATTAAATATACATAAAAAATACAATTCTCACGACGTTTCGACTGCATGATGATGACTGCTTGCAACACAAGCAGTCATCATCATGCAGTCGAAACGTCGTGATAATTTTATTGTTTTATACATATATTTTTTATTATTTTATTGTTTCCCTTCAACGTGACTTTTCCGAAAGAACCAAGAATATGAATCACTGCAGTCACGAAAGCTTTAAATCAAAATTATCAGCTTATTAAGTGTTTTGCTTCATCTAGGTATATATTTAACATTAGTTAAAGTAATGACATGGGTAATTAATCAATTATAAGCTTGTTTAAAGTTGTGTGTGTATGTATGATTTATTGAGCTCATCCATTAACTAATAGCCTGTGTGTGGTCTATATTAATGATGATTAATGTATGTCCGAAATGAGAAAACAAGCCGAATGCATCATTGCATGAGGCTAAATCTAAAATAAGCCGTTTATTAAATTCCACTTTTTCAAGTAAAGTATATAAGAAAGGAAAAGGTGCAGCTCTGCAATTTCTTGCTCACGCCACTGCTGGAAAGAGGTCCTACACGAGGGGGAGCTCTAGGGAGCCACATCCTGTTGGTCTACTCTTCCATGATGATGATAATTTAATTTGATGTGTCATTCGTGTTAATTGCATCCCATAACGCTGTGCATTAATTGTGAGCAGCGTTCGATGGCTAGATATCTTGAACGAGTTTGGAGTACCTCCAATCGACTTGCCTGGTGGTTGTGCCCATGTATACTGCTGGCTGAGGCAGGGTTACCTGGTAGGATTAAAACATAGTTTAGTTTTGTTAATGTTTTTTTTTTGTTTAATGACTTGTTACCTTCCCTACACTGTGCACTCCTATCGTGTTTTTGTTCTGTTTGTTGTTGTGACGTTCTGACCCGTGCCTACTGGACATCTGTGGGAAAGAGCTTTATAGATCCTCGGATTCCTCCAGTAAAAATATATATTCTGATAAGAAACTCGCCCCTTCCAACCACCGGGGTATTGACTTGAGCCTGTGACCTCTAGATTGCAAGTCTAGTGCTATTAACTGTAACACCGCTGTGACAGATCTCCCATCTTTAAAGTATGAATGACAATCTAAACTGTGAGCATACAAACGACATTCCCATGTGACAAATTTGAGTTCTCTTTAAAACAAACTGCCTATACCAATACATTTAACAGACAAAAATGAAAATGACTTGAGAAAACTTAAAATCTGCCAAAGCCAGGAGCAAATTTTGTACGTGTGAATTATTAAAATCACAGTTTATATCTCCAGATACAAAAACATGTGTTTATGTTGTTCTTCCTATGTATCTATTCAGGTGGGAATAATTAATTGTTAAAGCGATATATAAGCTACAACATTATAATCCAATGCGATGTTAATTTTTAAAACATTTCACCATCACAGTAACAGTTAATGTTCTCTGATTAAAGTTATTGCCAACAAATCTTACATCGTCGAATTGCTTGACCGTAAACATTAATACTCGACAAGAAAATCTCACCAGATGAGTGGTTAACATTCACGTTTATTTGTTTGATCAGGTCATAACCGCAAGGGACCGGGATATTCTCATTTGCAAGAGTGACCTGATTACTCAAAATGAAATTAAGCAAAACGAGGAAAATAATATATAGCAATTGACACATATAAAAATCATACCAAAACAACTGTGGCATGATAAATTGATAATCTTCTCAATTTATTTAAATCATTGTTCGTTTAACACGTAGCTTTTTGGTGACCAATATTTTCCATAATATAGGTTTTTGGGTTATATTGCACAAATGCGTGTCACGTAAACAAAACATGCAATTTGTTACTCTAGAGCAGCGCACCGGCTTGTTGGAGAGTACACCCACAACATTTAAAATTCGAGTACGATGTTTCGCCAGTAATTACAACTGGCATCACCAGGCGACGACCAAAGTTGTGGAGTGATCCTCCTCCTGTTTCGCTCTTAAATAGACGGGAGATAAATGCGATGTCGTCACTTGCGAGCCAATCGGGCACGGAGGCTAGCAGCGGGTAATCATTGTTCAATAATGAATTTCTTGCAGCACAAGTCGTCAGCACGGACAGATTAGTTTTAGTCCGATCATCGTGCAATTATAATTACGTTACAAAAATATTATTGACTGGTGTACTAATATGTAAACAGACAAGGATGTATGCGAAATTCATTTACATACAACTTTACATCAAGTAGTCTGAGGTTTCATCCAATGGCCTATTTCCAGAGCAAAGGAAGTTTGAGTTGGGCGAAACAATTTGCACTGCGGAGCTCAGAAAACCCGGACATTTTACAACTACAGTGTTATACCCTCAATGATATCCTACATGATACTGCCATGGTGTGCTGGGTGGACTTGTTCATCCATAGGTCATCTGTTTTGGTCTCCCCGTCTTGTTCCATTGCCAGGTTACATGTGGTGGGGTAAGGTGTGGGTGCTTCCACGTGGTGCTTTCTCGAGTTGACTTGAGGAGGCCCTTTCACCTGCAGTGGTGTGAGCAAGAAATTGCATGGCTGAACCTTTTATACCCGAGAGATGTTTCATTTCAAACACCCAAATGGTATGTTATGAAGTTCATCAACCAAAGCAGTTTAGCTTTGATATTTAATCAGTTGTGTTAGCACTGTGTTCCATACTGATTTTTAGTAAATCAATATTAAAGGTCAATGCAGTTTTTATTTAATCTCCTGTGATTTGTGGCTCACTCTAAAATCCATCACCATACAATGTGATTTCCCATTAGCACTGAGTTTATTACACATCTCAAAGTCTTGAATAAAATAATTATACACATTCTACAAGGATCACTTAAGGTGGCATAAATTTGATTCATATTTTAGGTAGGTATTTTGAAGGAGCAGATCAACTAACGAAGAAATTTGTTGAGCTAAGCTTTCACGACTGAGATACATCAACATTTGTGATGCATGCACACAGGAGTCTGTGCAGGTGTGCCGTTGCATTTCTTCGAGAAAGGACGAGGCAACAGATTACACAAACTGGAGCCAAATAGCTTCGACTATTTTTTTTGGACACGGAATTACAAATGCATATGCAAAGGCGATGGATAATAACATAGGATGAAAATGTTACAATTGTAGCCAAGCACTGATATTGCTTATATTTATTCGGAGTGAAAACCACTCATGATTACGAAATGATACGTATATATTACACAAAATATAAGTCTGTGGCCACTGCACATCTAAGTTATTGGGATACAACTATATTGGAAGCTGCCATGGAGTAACGGTCAGTATACTGGATTTGTAATCCTGAGGATGCTAGCTCTATCTCCTGTCGCCTCTATCCTCACCCAACAGTAGTCATGGGTAAACCAGTTGGTTGATCAGAAAGTCGTGTGTTGTGTGGCAAAGCACGGGTACTCCCACCTCCTTTAAGACATCTGGCCAGTGTCAAAAAATAGGGCGAAAATTTTCTCATGAGGGTCTCAATAGAACGCATCCTCATGGATGCCCTTCTGCCAACAATGGTGATAGCAAACACTTTATGGGCTCCACCTTTATCTGTATAAGAATGGAATTATAAACGGAACAAAGGAAATGGATCTTAAGACTACAAAACAGGTGGAAGCTCCGAATCCACGGTCACCTTATAAAATATATAGTGAGTCGAACGATGTCTCAGAGCCTTAGCCCTGTAGCATTGGCCTTGGCATAAGTTAACCGTTTGCATAGACTATTACCTTGATACTTTCCGTGTTGGATCTCTCCAAAACAAGTGCCCCTGGTTTCCGCGATAACCAATCTTTCACCCATAATAAGCATAACGGGTTACACTTTATATGTAAATTCTGCAAGATGCATTATGTTGATTGGCAGATGTGGAATCGAGACTTAGCCGAAAGTTTGAAACTACTGAGATAAGTGATAGTGGTGAATATATTGTATTCAAAATGGCAAATGCCTTTATAATGCTTTGTAATGATAATTGCAAGTGAACCACGTTATAAAACTAGATGCCATATCTCAGTGCTGTGCCCTTATGAAACAAGTAAAGTATGAAAGTAAAACAAATCAATGTGTCCTCGAAGATACTGTGTTATTTTCTTATCAGCTGGAATGATAACTAAATGTAGCTTTTAAATAGCCAAATGTTAACGTCAAAATTCCCGTTCAGAGCTTTTGAGAGGCTGTGTTCAAGTCCTGCTTGTAAGATCTAAGTTATTTGTGTTTTAAGTTAATAAAGAAACTACTCAGGTGGTACAGAATAAATGGGTTTCATATTTTATAGTAAATTTGTTGGTGTGAGTCATCAACGATGATGATTTAGAAAATTGTGAATTTTATTCAAAGTAACAGTTGATTAGTTACCTTTCCCACTATTTGGAGGAGTTAATCAAACGCTGTCATAGATTGATTGAGCTGAACAGTTGTCTTAGAATAATAACTCAACATAATTACCATCATCATCATCAAGATAAGTTCAGCAAATGCATTGTCATGCCTCGATACACATCGGTCTACATATGCATAGCATATCCTCGCCGTGATATGTTCAGTACATATATTTAGATCTATGCACCGGTCGCTATGTACGTACGACATTCTAATTAACGCCACGACAGTTGCTTGTACACTCGAGGAACAGACGAGATGAAATATCAGTGAAGCGTATAGACCCTGGGAGAGAAAGAGAGAGACCCTCACAGACTGAACCCCACGACGTTGCTGAGTAAGCAGCGGGGCAGCTTGCGAAATTGAGCAACAGACTCAGCAGGAAGCACTGCAACTGATAAGTGTAGCCCACCAGACATGAGTGCAAGCGCGAGTGCTCTGGGGATGGTCGGCCCACTCGTTGTATAAATGTCCCGTGGGGGCACGCAGTTGGGATGGGTCCCAAGACCACTAGGGGAAGCGCCGGTCGTAGGCTGGCGTTCTCTCACAGTGTAATTATGAATAATTGGAGGCGTGTTTTTTTTTTTGTTGAGACGTTCACTCAAAATAGGCTGTTTCCATTTGGAGAGACGAAGCAGGTTGGCTTCTCGAGTGTTGTTGCATGCGCGAAATTGTTAATCCTGACACTGAGTGACTGCCCGGAAATGCAAACACTTCCTCGTGGACGATGGCTCAGCCAGCCGAGGCCATGAGACATGACCAGCAATGTGTTGATACTCGCTTGCTTGACCAGTTTAGAAAGGAATGATGCGTAAATTTTTGTTTAATTTATATGTATGTATTTTTTTTTAGTTTGCGTCGAATGCGAATTGTAGAAATCAACTTGTGTTTTTTGATTTGTTTCACCTACCCTGCATGTAATGTTTTCCATTCACCTCCGGAACCACCACAGGTGCTACCATTTACCAGAGCGTGCAGCAAAATAGATTTGTGTTACTTAATCTGCAACGCTCAAATACAACAATTAATTGTTTCTCCAGATGTAAACGGGGATATATTCATGATGTGGTTCAGTAGCAAAAATTAAATGCAGGTTTATCGTGTATATTTTTGTTGACTGTAAAATGTATTTATCAAAACAACGCAATATACGATTAATTTCATTAAGGCATCCAAGGAGGTCACCTCAAGGGTAGAGTTGTCTACGTGGATGGAGCTACCCAAATCAAATGTGCTTTTTTTCCCAACTCGACATCCACATCTATTGGACAAAAGTGAATGAACTCTGGACAAAAAAAAAACGGGATGCGTTGATGGATTTAATAATAAAGAGTGGAAACGAGGTGAAGGAAAACCTTGCCCAACGCGGCACAACGCGAATGTTCACACGTTGCAGCATCAATCTGGCCGTCCATTCTTTCAGGAAGTTGGACGGATGATAGCGAATCGTTGACATTCAAGTGGCAGTGCCAGGGGCGAGCGTTTAGACGTGAGCGCCGTGCGGTACGGGAGAGATGAATGGAGACTGGGGTTTTGTGTTGAAGCGATATCAAAAAAATAAAGTGTACACATGTAATGACAATAGAGTCTACTTGCGGTGTGAGTGGACTAGTGGCCACGGGAGGTACTGACAGGGGTGTCAGCCTGCAGTACTAAGGGACTGGTGGCTACGGTAATGATCGAAAATGGGAGTCGTGGTCAGGTGACGGAAGATGATGGTAGAGTATGCTAGTGCAGCGAGCGTCCAGAGTCAGCGAGAAAGTTCGGGAAGGGGGGCTTGGCCTCGGTTTGGTATATAAGGGAGATGCGCGGGTTGCCTCGGGGCTGTTGCAGTGGGGTCCCCGCCTGATCAGGTGAACGTGTCTTCAATAAAGAAACCATTGCAATGCAAGTGTGTAAAGTCGTCTTTACACACACGCGCAAGAGATGGAGAGCGACTCCGCATGCTTTAGTACAATAGCAAGGCGTGGAAAACTTGTAGAATTAGTTAAAGAGGGGTCGAGGATGTTTATTTCGGACCCAGGAACGCAATCCCGTTTTTCCCATGAGGTTTATTATTTGTGGAACGCGGTCTGCCCTTATATGGCAATATGTAGTCCCAAATAAACAAACTGTTGCAATCGACTAGTCAAAAACAAAAGTAAGGAACTAATAGCCTCCATGAACAGTTACAATTGAGCTTGCACTGTGGAGGCTGAACAGACAAGACACCAACGTGCTTTACAAATATGGAATGCTTCGCAGAAAAATAGAAGTTCACATCTCATCATTGTTGTAAAACCATAACGCCAGAATCAATGCATTATATTTATTAAGGAATGGTAGACAACCAGTTCTGCTCATCATCACATAATCCTCACCTCATCGAGTGCAAATAAATTACAGTAATGCTCAGTTCTGATTCAATCGCATGCACACAAAATAGTGCAATATATGCACTATTTTGTATTCATGATAAATTATAGAGTTTCATCATGTATATATTTCTCACACGATAGAGAGTTTTCATTATTTCACGTACAATAATGGCATATTTAATCTACCTATGGCCGATGTGAATGTAGAGCAATGACTGTCGCACAGTTGGCTACGTACGGTGCGAAAGAAGTTCAACATGAGTACGTAATTTTACATCGAGGTTGCTTGAGCCAGATCATTGCATCAGGAGTAATGGAATGTTCGCAGTGAATGCGATGCCTCCTTCGCATTTGCAAATCCGGCAATAAATACGAAAGGCATCGCAGCGATGCAAGAGGGTTATATTCCACTTTCATAAATGTCTCACTGATACAGTGCCTGTCTGATCAAAGTCAGAATCATAGCCATCATAGTCATCATCGTCTTCATCATCGCAACTCATTTTTCAGATCAATGCTGAACGAACAAAGGAAATGTTATTTTTTCCATGATGGCATCACCGCTTCTGAGAAAGTGAGAGTGTAATCCGTCTTATTGCACTGACTGTTGTTTCATCTCCCCACTGGCTACCTTCCCTTCCCCGTTCGTTCCCACAGCTGCACTTTATTAGTTTTGCCCATTAGTGTTAATTATTTATGACACAATCTATGCTATGTTTAAATCTATATTGTGCAGACCATTATATAAATGGCAGCTTTCACGCTTCCAATACAATTTATACATATATAATGTACTATATATAGTACATGTTGTTCGGTGCGATGTCCGACGTTTTGCTTTGCTTGCTGGGAGCTTTTTTGCAGAATATAAACAAATCCTAATGAAGCTTTCCAGCTCCGAGCACATCGGAGAGCACTGAGCAAAAACACCTAGCGACCTGAGTTTGATTCTCGGCCACGGCTAACGGCAGTGGTGAGAGATATTTGTTGCACCTAACACTGCAACAAGCCGCTGATAGTTATCGGCGCGCCGCTCACGTTATTGAAGCAATCGCAACACAATGGCCAAAATGAATGTGCCGGTGCAATTAAATTCCATTATCACAATACACACAGATGCACTCCACGTGGCAGCATTATTGTGGCTTGAGATCTGCGTGTGCTTTCACATGCTCGAGGGCATTGTGCAGAACACCACCGGTCTAAAGTAACGTGCTGCCCTCAAGGTCATAGCTTTCTCCTGACCTGGAAAAGAGAACAAGTAATTGTTCAATAATGACTGTAAGATCGGTTGCTTGTGCTGCACAATCACATGAAAGCAATTGTTGCCGTGTTCGTTGTTGTAACCCGTACGGTAGGAATGTACAGAAATGGTTTTAAAGGCTGTCTGATTTCGGGACATCGTGACACAGGGCGGCACGTTGCTGACCGCATAGTTCTGAATGTAATACGTGTTTGCCTTTTGGCATGCTACTGAAAGTAGAATTTAACATGACAACGCATAATATGCATCTCTTTGTCAATCTTCATCTGGAGGAAGGACTTCCCATGTTTATCGGTAGTCATGGGGCTTCTTTTACCATTTCATTTATTTAGCATTGTTTTTTTTCTTGGTAGTAGGGTTTTAATTTGCTCGCTCGTGGCTATATATGGGAATTGGTCTGTATGCATAATTAATGTACAGCGTTATTGGAATGCTATTAGCATGAGTGACGCTCTTTAAAATGTAAGTATTATTTTGACCATACTTCACGTTGGTCAGTGCGAGTTGGTGATGGTGAGGACCAGGATCGGTTCGGATATCACTGGGCACTGATGTGTGTGATGACTGCTAAGGAGAGCAAAGGAGTCTTTGGTCGGGCACATTACTGGAATGATGGCGTACGGTCAAGATCGAGTTGCAGCACCAAAGTTTTGAAGCAACATTGTCTCCTCCCGTCACATCGTAAATCTTCCTTCAAGAAATTATACTGAAAGCAGTATGATTGGTGCTGGATATCGTCCCATTTGCAAACGTGATTTGTAACTTTGATCACGACCTGTGTGGTAACAATAGTTCAATATCAACGTGCCATTTTATTGAGGGCCTTGCACTGTGTGTTATCTTGGTGTGGCCTGGGACTGTTTTCTTGTTCGTTTTGCTGCCTTGCCCAAGCTTGATAAATCGTACTTATATGATTAACAAACATTTTATTTATATTTAGTGACCCGTTTACCTTGTGCCTCTATTTTGCACACATATCATTGTTTTCATTAAATGTTATTATTTTATTGTTTCCCTTCTACGTGACTTTACCGAAAGAGCCAAGCAGTGAATGCGATGCCTCCTTCGCATTTGCAAATCCGGCAATAAATACGAAAGGCATCGCAGCGATGCAAGAGGGTTATATTCCACTTTCATAAATGTCCCACTGATGCAGTGCCTGTCTGATCAAAGTCAGAATCATAGCCATCATAGTCATCATCGTCGCAGAAGGAATCTGATGAGCTTCATAGCTCATCAGATTCCTCCTGCAGTCTAAATACAGATTCTGATTCTGGAGTCACAGCCAAAGGAGAGAATACGTCAGAGAAGAGTACGGACACCACGGAGATGGAGCGATGGGATCGGCTCGTGTACAGGAGTCGGATAGATTGTTTGCATCACAAGGCCATGGGGGATGGTGACGACTTGGGGTGGCTTCTATCCAGCAGTGGATACATCAACAGTGGCCGATGATAACGAGAGGAAACTCTCCCCATAATACAAGTAACAACAAAAACTGGATACTCAGATTGTACTCAGATTTGTAAATGTTGTGGCTTGACTCTCCAAAACACCGGTGTGCTGTACTCGTGACGAATTGGCCACGTTCTGTTTACGTGACAACCCTTACTAGTTGGCTGTGTCGGATGGTGGCGGGTTCAACGACACATTAATATATTTACGCGATCTAATAAAAAAAACTCGAATGTAAAAACTGGATGTTTCTTCTAAAATTAGTATTGGTACACTTATTATTAGTAGTGGTCATGCGGAAATTGTAAATTCCACATTCCTACCTCCTGTCCTTGATAGAGGTCAGCAAGAAACATTTAATATTATTCCATACCTTCTACTAATTATCTCTATTGTGATCTAAAAAAAGGGTATCAGAGCAATGGAAACATGCACCTATGATAAACGGCTATGAGTATAAATATATTGGAGTTTATAAAGACTCACTAAAACCCTTCGACTGTGGGTGACTGTCCAAATAAACTCACGGTTTTGGTACGACGTTGCCTCCTCGCTCATCACACACGGAATGGTTGCCTGCATCGATAAATGTGAATAATACATTAATAACAATAATAACTGTCAAGAGCAGATGATGTGCTTTCCATAAAACTTCCATAAAATTTACGTCAAATGTTTAAGGCACCGTGAGGTTTGTTTATGCTGCGTGTGAGAGTTCTGCAGTCTTCACGAAAGGCAAATGAAAAAAAAAGGAATTGCGCTGGCAATAAAGAAAAATCTGAATCACATTGCGAAATTGTAAAATCAAGTCTCTTACTATGAGACATAAACTCGACATTTTGGGGCCATTATAAACCATTCTTGAGTCTTGTGAAACACATTTTCATGTCAGCTCAAGACAATGCAAATGGTCATCATGACAGTTAAAATCGCTTAAAACGTGGATGTTTACTACAAATACGGATAATGATCAACAAGCAAAATAAGGTTTTGCGCGACTGTTTATTTGTTGATTTTGTTGGCATGCACTTTTGCTCGTTTGCTAATGTTGTGTTTTCAGTTGTTTGCTAATGTTGTGTTTTCAGTTGTTTGCTAATTTTGTGTATTCAGTTGTTTGCTAATTTTATCCAGTCATAATGATAATTCCATTAGTTTACCCAGGAAACCCTCGATGTAGCCCCAACAGTGCAGTCACGAAAGCTTCAAATCTAGAACCCAACGAAATGTTGTTTGGGGAAAATTCTTACTTGACGATGTTTGGCCAGTTCCATTAGTAAGTGTTTGACATGTGGGAGGAAGCTGCTGCATCCGGAAAATAAAATAAAAAAATGTTCGCGAGATGTGACGGGGACAACACTCACAGCTCCACAGAGATCGACTCAAGTCGCCACCGCGATGCTGACATCTTCTGGCCATCCTGCGGCTCTGTCTGTTCCACGTGCACAATTGAAGAGGGGCATTGAGCTGGTCAAAGGAATGCCTTCATTGCCCACCCCAACTCACAAACACACTGCCACTCGTTATCCAACACCAACCTGGAACCCTCCTACCGTTCACTTTTTATATTCCCTGTCCCCCCCCCCCCCTTTTTCGGCCAATCCCCTTCTCGGCGTTTTCCCGCCATTTTGTCATCCTTCTCGCACCTATGGGGCCGTCCATAAATGACGTCACGCGATTTTGGACGATTTTTGACCCCCTCCCGCCCCTCCCTGCCTCATCACACGGCGTCACAAAAAGTCAGACCCCCCCTCTCCAATATGACGTCACAAAGCTCTGCATCCCCCCCCAAAATATAAAAAATGCTTCAAATCGCTTTAAACTATTGTCATTTTAGCGCGTATTTAATGTGGCGCTACACTCTGATGTTTTAGGAGAAAACATTTATATATTAAAAAAAGTATATTTAATTTAGTAGAACGCGTTGTATAAATTTAAAGTTGCACATTTTGATGTGACGTCACATTTCTCAACCCCCCCCCTCCCCTCGTCACACATCGTCACAAATGTCTGACCCCCCCCCCCTCCCTAGGTGCGTGACGTCATTTATGGACGGCCCCTATCCAATCAGAGTGTTCTCCACTCAATCATTGGATTGCGTGTTGTACACGGCAGTGTTCCCGTGACCCCTGACCCTTAACCCGTGGTTGTGCGGTTTTTGTGTTTGAGGATGTCCCGAACATCCTCTACACAATATTATGTTTGCATCGATATGCCGGTACGTTCTCCTGACGTTCAATATGTTTGTTTGTGTGGGTCTCAAAGCAGGTGACACTCACCTCTGTTCGTGGCCCTGAACCGCTGGCAAAAGGTTTCACATTCACGTACCATCACAGTGCGGAGGTGACGAGTCTCTCCATACGATGGCCACTGGTACTTATTGTATCAACCCCGTAATTCACAATGCAGTCGTGCATCGTGTGTAACGGTTCGCGTGCTTGTTCCGGAGGTCACCGCTGCTGGCACGGCAGTGGAACCAATGGAGCGCGTTTCCTAAATCCCACCGCCTCCATGTCCATCATGGCAGAGTTGATGGGCAGGTCACGTGTTCGGTGGTGTTAAAGTGTGGGTACTCCCACCTCCTCCGACACGTTCGGCCAGTGTGGAAGAAGTAGGTTAAACTAAATCTTCTCGAGGGGCACTCGATAGAGCTCCTTCTACTGCAGGCCCTTTCGCCAACAGTGGAGTGATAAGGCAATTGCAGGGCAGCACCTTTGTCCCAATAGAAATGAGATGAGTTGTTTGATGAGCAATACTTACCAGTGCAGCAACAATCGGTGTTGTTTAAATAACTAAACCGGGCTTTTTGTGATTCGTGTTCCTTATGTGCATGACTACCTGCCGTATGAATCACTCATTAGAAGATTTTGCATGTCAACTAATTTGTATCTCCTTTAGATTGTAGCGGTTAGCGTGCTGCGGTATCAACCCGGCCACCCGGGTTCGATTGCTGCTCACAGTCGACACCAGTGACGATTATCTGAATCGGTCCTATGCCTCACCTAGGTAGACTTAGCCTCAAATGAGGACATGGTATGGTGTGTAAACAACATCGTCACTTGGGAGACAAAGGCGGCCGGGCATGGTGCTGGCCACCCACCCCTTCGTGTGCCATCCCGGCCTTCATAGGTGCTCGCTAACAGCATTTGCCCCAAAAGCCTGTTAAGGCTATATGGGGGGATCTCTGTCTTTATGTTTTTTTCATAGATCTCCAATGTTTTTTTTTTCTGGAATTGAAGAAGCTTCATCACGCAAAACGTCATTGGACATCGTTCTGAACAACACACGGCACAACGTCATTGGACATCGTCCTGAACAACACACAGCACAACGTCATTGGACATCGTCCTGAACAACACACGGCACAACGTCATTGGACATCGTCCTGAACAACACACGGCGCAACGTCATTGGACATCGTCCTGAACAACACACGGCACAACGTCATTGGACATCGTCCTGAACAACACACGGCACAACGTCATTGGACATCGTCCTGAACAACACACGGCACAACGTCATTGGACATCGTTCTGAACAACACACGGCAAAACGTCATTGGACATCGTTCTGAACAACACACGGCACAACGTCATTGGACATCGTCCTGAACAACACACGGCACAACGTCATTGGACATCGTCCTGAAGAACACACGGCACAACGTCATTGGACATCGTCCTGAACAACACACGGCACAACGTCATTGGACATCGTTCTGAACAACACACGGCACAACGTCATTGGACATCGTCCTGAACAACACACGGCACAACGTCATTGGACATCGTCCTGAACAACACACGGCACAACGTCATTGGACATCGTCCTGAACAACACACGGCACAACGTCATTGGACATCGTTCTGAACAACACACGGCACAACGTCATTGGACATCGTTCTGAACAACACACGGCACAACGTCATTGGACATCGTCCTGAACAACACACGGCACAACGTCATTGGACATCGTTCTGAACAACACACGGCACAACGTCATTGGACATCGTTCTGAACAACACACGGCACAACGTCATTGGACATCGTTCTGAACAACACACGGCACAACGTCATTGGACATCGTTCTGAACAACACACGGCACAACGAGAAAACACAAAGGAGAGCTGCACAGCATGTCCACGAAAATCTGCGCAGGACTATTGACCGTCTATAAATAATCGTGGTTTCGATGCACGCTGCCCTCTTTGTACCCGGCGCTGAGCCAAGGAGTCTTTGTCATTCCAAGAGCCCTTAGATCTTTCCATCAGTAATTTCCATTGTAATCAGAGTAAAGCAATTTGTCGGGCATAAATTAAACAACGTGACAAAGAGATAATGGTCACGGCGGAGAGGCAAGGGTGATTGATCAATTTCACAAGGGTTGCCAGCGGAAGTTTCTGAGAATCGCCAGAGCTTGTTATGCATGAGCCAAAGGTGAAGTGTCAGCTGTGAAAACATATGCTCCAGCAGAAGCATAAAAAAATGTATCCTTTAGCACACATTGAACACTTTTCTGTCGAGGTTTATGTGCTTGTTTGCTGTCCAAACAGTTGCAGGAAACCACATAATTATGGCTCGATTCTGTAGCAACAGGGTACAAGATGACCATCATCATCATCACGGTCCATGGGCAGATAGACCGCACATGTCCACTGCACATTTTGTCAGGATGAAGCGACATGAGCATGGAAATGCCATGTGCATGTCTGTGCCAAATACAGTGGTGGATATATGCAAATATCTGTCCAAAATGCAGTGGGAATTTCTAGTTAATTTATTCAACTTTGAAGAGCGTTGGCGTGGTTAGTTGCCGTCCATAAATGACGTCACGCACCTAGGGGGGGGGGGGGGTCAGACATTTGTGACGATGTGTGACGAGGGGGGGGGGGGGTTGAGAAATGTGACGTCACATCAAAATGCGCAACTTTAAATAAATATAGACAACACGTTCTACTTCATTAAATAGACTTTTTGATAAATGTTTTCTCCTACAACATCAGAGTGCAGCGCCACATTAAATACGCACTAAAATGACAATAGTTTAAAGCGATTAGAATAAAAAATAAATTGGGGGGTAGAGCTTTGTGACGTCATATTTGAGGGGGGGGGGTCTGACGTTTTGTGACGCCGTGTGACGAGGGGGGGGGGGTCAAAAATCGTGTGACGTCATTTATGGACGGCCCCTTAGTACCATTTGACCCGAGTTCATTTCCCAGTCACGGCTAAGATCAGTGGCAAGTGATATCTCACCAAATCTTGCATTCCCTCCACCTTCAACCCACGCTGACCGGAGCAGTGTAGTATCAGAATCAGATTATTTAATACTGAGGAATCATATGAGCAAAATTATCTTTTTCGCCAATGTCCAAAAGTTATGGTCAAACAACCCCCACGACTGACACAGTGTGTGGAGTACTCCATCCAGCAGTGGATTGACGAAGGACAATGCTTTGAAAACAACTGAATCCTTGAACATTTGCGTTTTAAAAAGTACACAAAATACTTTTTTTATATACTATACGTTTGTATCTGAACAATGCTGTTATATCATGCGCTTATAAAGTAATGTGCTCATAATATGCAAAACTTATCAGATTTTATTTTGTTTAACATTCATGCACAAGTGTTGTTTTCAAGATCTAGATTAGTTATAGTTCCACGATGCTCATTTGAATTTTTCCCTAATCGGCGTGAAGTTTTAACTCGTGAAAAATTCGTGCTCGGAACAATACATCTATATGTACAACTAAATACACGCTCAAAAAAGATCAAACAAATACACGAGGCAGTGCTGAACAATGGTTCTTTCCTTTTTAATGTTAAAGCCCATAACTGCCATACGTAATTCTACGGGGGGGACAAATCAATACATCAATTTAATGCATCACTCGTCCACGGTACTTATTGGTGGGCAATAAATGTGCACAAACAGTTTCGATGGTTTTAATGCAGCATGTGGCACTTTACTTCATTCCAATGCTATACTGCACGTTGCTTCATGATGATTACGTACAAGGAAGAAAGTCTCGCTGAGTCTTAATTAACTTTTTTTTCAGGAGGGTTCTGCGAAATCTTCGCAGTAGGGGTCGGGGGTGAGTTGCTATGTCCAATCCCAATAGAGCATTTTGAAGGTGCTTGCAGCACTGGGATGTTTGCTCAATTCCAGTTACGTTGTATGTGGGGGGGGGGGGGGTGGGTTTCGCTTATGGGATGAAACCGGAGACCCCGAGGAAATTCATATAGAACTGGGCGGGGGGGGGGACAATCAAATTCCACAGAGAAAGGGTCCCGAGTCAGGAATCAAAGCCTGGTTATTCTTGCTGCGAGACACGAGTGTTACCACTGCATCAACCTGGCCACCCGAAAATGTTTATTTATGCTGTTTTAAATAGTCCAGAAGCAAACGGATCTCAACAGCCTATTTAACAAAGCTAAGTCAATACTTCTGAAGGCATTGGATGAGCCCTAAAGCACCCTGAAGCACAATATTTATTGTATGCAGTGATTTTTCATTTGGAGCATTAATGGCCTAACAACACTTTGCTTTGTGCTGCTCCATTGAAGGAGATAAATTAAGCCACCGCTATTAAGCAAAATAATATCCGATGGCTTTTTATCAAATAGAGATATATGTGGCGCAGTGGCTCGTGTTGACTTTAATCGACTGTGGGAGCATCAGGGTAAGCGGAGAGGCGTTGGTATGAGCCTCGAATTTTGAAATAAAATGAGGTAAGTCTGGTCGTATTTTCAGGAACGAGTCAAAGCATGAGTGGCGCTACGGAATGTTGAGCCCATGTCCTGTCTACTTTTGCAAACAGAATCAGAATATGTATTCATACAGGAGGAGTCCGATGAGCCATTAAACTATTTTTTTACACATGTCTAGTAAAGCTTTTAACTATAGGGGCAGTGGCATGGCCAAGCGGTATCTTGATTACCCCTTGAGTCCCAACAGCCGCCCTGGTCAGTACTGGTGGTTCCTCACACCTCCGGTTAGCGCGGTTGGCTACGTACGGTGCGAAATAATGTCAGCATACATATACGCATGGTGTATTAATCACAGGACGCTATTGGGTTAAGAGCAGGCCACATGTGCCACAATTATGGTCCACATTTTGCCGAATTTGAAAATGTTCCTGCAAATCATCCCTTTGGAAATGACGGAGCTATCAGCACCCCCAACTGCGAAACTCACTGCAGAGTGTTTCACTGAAACGTCGTACGTTTGTGATGGCCTTGCATTTTCAGAATGGCGTGAAATCTAAATTCACTCATGGTTTGATAATGGGTTGATGAAAGGCAGCACGATGCTCTTTGTTAGAGAAAAGCAATTATACAGCAGTGTTGTACCACATGCAACTGCCCATCAGAGACACATAACCAAAATTGACCTCAAACTCAATTCGAGGGGTGTGATCTTGCATTTTAGTTCTTCTTGGGACATCTAATGTCAACACTGCGATGTAGGAAAGAAAATAACGTTTTCTTGAAATATGTAAAAAGATAGATAGGTCTTGAAGAACGAGCTTGTTCAGTAAAATTATATAATTGTTTGCCTATGGCAAAAAAAATGTAAGTGGATAAGGAACAAAACGATGAAATTCAGAGGTGAATAAGAGCAAGGTGGAATCCCTTCCGGGAGCTGAGCGTGATAAACAAAATGAATTCACCAAGTGAATATGCCTTAAGTAGATTGGAAGAAGAAAAAACGCCTAAAGATATGCAAATACGCATGGATAAATGCACGTTCGAAATGACACTGAACGCTTGGATCAGCAAACAAATAAGGGGCATCATATTGATCACAGAAAAGTAAGTGGGTTTGTGCAGAAAACATCTTGAAAAGGAATAATGGCCGAATGAAACGAATGTTGATGGAAGGGCAATCAAAGGAGAGAAAATGCCTAAGTGGATTACAGCCGCAGAGATGGGGCGAAGAAATCCATTCATGCACAGGAGATGGATTGTGGCACCACAAGACCATAACGAATGGCGATGGCATAGGAAGGCCTTCATCGAGCAGTGGATAAATAATGGCTGTTGGTGATACAAATTCACGATATAAATCAATCAGGAATGGACCCATGAATTGAAAGTAAGCAACAAATCTTTAGTTCTTACATGGCTGTAAGACTGACACTTCACGTGTGAAACTGAATGCGATCGGATATCTAATTATCATGTTCTTTGGTGATCTGTAAATGAGCAAATTGTGAAATTTACTTCCATAACAGTGAACAAATATTAACCAAAAATAAAATCAAAAGCCATGATGCTAACAGTTTACAAACAAAATACAGCCATGGAGGTTATTAAAATAAATCACCATTAAAAGGTCAAATTATAAAAAATATAATCAGAAAAACTGAATGCCATAATATACACTTTCTGATATTGCTACGAATGTAAATCACCTTCGCCTGCATCCAATATTATTTCTTATATTATTGTTGCCCAAATGCTCAAAGATTAATTCCGGGGATTATTGACTACGTTTGACTCATAATTTATGGTGTTTTGGCAGGTTCATTTTCTCCGTTTATTTGATCTTGTTTCAGGACATATTTGAAGCAGGAAATTCCCTGCAGACAAGCTAGCCATGGACAGACGAAGCAGACAGTGGAATACATCTCTCGCGTGTTTGTTGCTTTTATCTCGCCGGTTTCCTTGGTCAGAGAGCTCATTCTTGTTTCTTTTTTGTTTTGCTAAGTAGCCCGATCGTTAGGTTACTCTGGCTCCCGTGCCATGGCTCAGGCCTGAGCGTGTAGACACAGGCCTCACGCAATCTCTCTCGTGACTTGAACATTTGCAACCTCCATAAATTTCAGGGACATATCCTTTGGCCGCAAATTTTGAGTTTGCTTGACAAGCTTACAATAATGTAATCGACCCAACCTCTTGTATGCTTATTTTAACAGCACGTCATGTTTATTTGAGGGGGGTGGGGAGGGTGGTGGTGGTGGTGGGAGTTACAGGAAAATAAAATATCCAAACAATTTTGGACAATTTTAAACAAGAAAGGAAACACATACTGCAAAACATTCCAATTAGTTTAACACTACAGCATTAAATTTCGATTTAAAGCTTTCGTGACTGCAATGATTCATCTTCTTTGGTTCTTTCGGTAAAGTCACGTAGAATGAGAATAAAATAATAAATTGATAAAATAAAATAATAATATTCTCACGACGTTTCGGCCACAAAACAAGCGGCCTTCATCAGGTGAAGGGAGCGAAGGCCGCTTGTGTTGTGGCCGAAACGTCGTGAGAATATTATTATTTTATTTTATCAATTTATTATTTTATTCTCATTCTACATGACTTTACCGAAAGAACCAAAGAAGACTACAGCATTACTTTGGATTTTTTTGTTTTTTTACAAAATACTTTGCAACTAAACAAGCTTTTTTTTTTTTAAAGAAAAACATTATATAACAAATGGTAATCTTATTCTTAGCTCTTTCGGTAAAGTCACGTTGAAGGGAAACAATAAAATAATAAAATATATATAAAACAATAAAAATTATATAAGAATATGAATTACTGCAGTCACGAAAGCTTTAAATCAAAATTTAAATGGTAATTTTGTTTGCTTCATTGTCATAAGAATAATACATTCTCTGTTTCTTTCCTATCATTATTATTTAAGTTTCCAAGGACAGGACCTCCGGTTTATTATTATTATTTTTTAGAGGGGAATCCGCATCAGATATGGAAGATCTGATAACATGTAATGTTGGAGCCAGAAAGATGCATGTTTACACGGTCATGTTTTGCAGGTGCATATGAATGAGGGCTCTAGTTTTGTCAGAACTCTTCAGCACCTTGATTGGAGGCATGCAAAGAAAGACAAATGATGAGGGTGGCTCTGAGAGCTCGTGCCACGTAGGGAGGACTCAGATGACGTTGTGGAGGTCCTGGATTCGACCCCTGGCTGCCATCCGTGACCAAAAACGAGGTTTAGTAATAGGTTTTTACCCTTTCATCTGGCACCAAAATTGACACCTTCATACAAGGGATCATGTTTGCAATAACCACAACACAAGCAGTCAAAATGCAAACAAAAAGAAACAAATCTGATAATGATATGCACTGTCCTTGAAATTGATTGGTCCACACCCGAGACGGCTTTTCCTAGAGCCTAGTCTCCACTGGTGTTGGAACAAATGACGCCAAAAGGCGTACAACTCAAAAACAGCGCGCTATCAGTGTTGAGAGCTCGGGGTAAGCATTTACATTATGAGACCTCCTTTGCCAGCAGCAAGATATAGTAATAGGTTTTTACCCTTTTTTCTGGCACCAAAACGGACACCTTTATACAAGGGATCATGTTTGCAATAACCACAACATAAGCAGTCAAAATGCAAACAAAAAGAGACAACTCTGATAATAATATGCACTGTCCTTGAAATCAAGTGCAGCAAGTCTCGATGGTCTCAAGCCCCGTCGTCACAAATGCACAATCCAATGTGTCTTGCTTTAAAATGTAAGTCATTTGACATCATGAAAACCCGGGTTGATGCTCTCAACGGCTTTCTTAGTGTGGAAGTAATGTTCACGTAGTCGTCGTGCCCTGTCTTCTTACCAAACAGCTGCTCTCCAGTCGTGAAGTTTCAACTTGCTGCAAACAAGTGCATTCCAAAAAAAAAAAACTTCAAAACAGTTGTCAAAGCATTTTGTTCCGGATCAAGCATAAGCTGTGCAATACTTCGAGGGTATTTCATGGTCGGTGCTGGATCGAACCATTTTTGTGTTCCAGCATAAGAAAGCAGAACGTGTTGGCTCATGTATGTGGTACAAAGTGTCATCATTCATCTTGTGGTTTAAAATGACAGTATGGGTAATCTATGGATTTAGTACGTACAAACCTGCCGTGGTTTCAGCGTGACGTAACAGGCTCTGTGTTGATATGTCGTGAGCTAAAATCATGTATTATGGAGGGGAAAAAAATTGAGATATATTTATTTTTCTCAGAGTGTATGAACGTTTTCTTCTTCTCAATTGTATTTCATCTGTGTAATTAAATCAACTCAAGCCTCCTGTAAGTCACGTGACGTTTGGGTGGCCATCTCCACTCTGAATCCCTCCCCCCACTGTGAAAACAGACACTTCCCCGTTTAAATTTTGATTTAAAGCTTTCGTGACTGCAGTAATTCATATTCTTAGTTCTTTCGGTAAAGTCACGTTGAAGGGAAACAACAAAATAATAAAATATATATAAAACAGTAAAAATTATCACGACGTTTCGACCATAACACAATTTATGCATACATTTATGCAAACCAACACACCTGAAGACGACCGTTTGTGTTATGGTCGAAACGTCGTGAGAATTTTTATTGTTTTATATATTTTTATTATTTTGTTGTTTCCCTTCAACGTGACTTTACCGAAAGAACTAAGTTATATAATACTTCCCCGTTTAGTTCACTTTTGCTCGCTCTTTCCTCATCTCTCGTGCCTCCCCTCTCATCATCACAATCTCATCCCGATACCTTGGCCTGATCATTTAATGTCCCCCTCCTGCCTGACTCTACTCTCCTTCCCGTCGTGTGCTATGGGTATGAAGTTGCGTATGTCCGATGAGACCAAGTATCAATTCTTAACTCTGACAGGGCATTTCCACTTTAAAAAATGACATTTGGTATTCATGCCATTCTTTCAGTGCAAAGGCTGCACAAAGGTGCTACGGTCATGCTTGTAAGATTAACTCAACGTTTCCATCATGAGTCTGCTCCAGAACTGGTTGAGAGTTAAAGACGTGGAGAAGTGACAGGAAATTAATTCCACGTAGATGGGCTCGACAACCCACAACTACCGGGGTTGTATCTTGATGTCTTGATGCGTAGGATGATCAGATCAGGCAGCATGCTGCTTACTGGAGTGAATGGTGGCTGAGATATCCGCATATCCAGTGTTTTAGAGGGTAACCTGTGAAATAACATTTCACAGAGCTGCTTCCTAGATCTCTACAACTAATAGTGCATAATAGTGTGCACTTTCCATCATGCTCTGCTATTAATACATGTTCATTGCATGGCAGTTAAACTAATATATTTTGTTGGAATTATCTCAACTAGAATATATCCTTGTTAAGTACCAAACTATAAATGTATGATGATCTTTTTTGTGCAGTCATTCATAACCATCAGCTTCAGAACATGGCTTTCCCTCTTTAATCAGAGGCAACTGAAACTTTGATTAAAACCCAGGATCTCAACAGCGCTAATTTATCACGCGGACCCCTGTACCACCTGACCACATGAATGAAGTGTGAGTGTGTAAAGATTCCAAGTGTACCAATATCTTAGATGCACGTAGGATGATGGTAGTGGAGGAAGTGGTTTGTGTTCTGTGTTCTCATTTTAATTATTTGGGTATGATTCTAGACCGTGCTCATCTTAACGATTTCCCCAAAGATCACTCGTTCAGGAATGAGTTTGTCGTAATGAAAACTGCTGATGTCTAATCCGCTGGCATAAAGTGGGATAATGAAAATATGCACTATTAATATTTGCCTCTGTGGTTTATCATGACTGTCAATAATGCAGCCCATTTTGTTCATTAAGCACCATTACATCGGATATTTGGAGATACTAAAATGGAATATAAAGCCATACGACTATGCCATTGCACATATTCGTCTTGGTGAGATTTTTAATGGTCTCCATCATTAGCTATGTTTAATCAACTGCTGGATAAAGACCTCTCAAAGTCATCCCCATCTCTGAATGAATATGTACCAACAGCATGCCTTCTGTATCTGCCCATCCCTTTGGACTGCCATCTCTTACAATTATATGCAATAATCCAAATGCCACTTGCACATGAGGTCAATTATTCCATTTCCTCTCTGGACGTGCTCTCTATTTCAACCCTTGGATGCCACTGTCATTATTGCTGACTACTGGCCATCGCCCCTTCTAGCGACGTGTCTTGCCCAAGCCCACTAACTTTTCTTAATTTTGCATGAAGTGTTTGGGTGCTAAAAATATATTATATTGCCATTGAAATACGGACGACACCCACAGGTGACTATTTTTCCCAAAATGAAATTATTACTATTAATAATGCCCTTTATTGATATAAATGTTACAGTTAATATGACAAAGGGAGTATTTGCACCCCCCCCCCCCCCCCATAATGAGGTTAGATGTATGTTGAACTCCTTTCGCACCGTAAAGTGAGAGGAAGACAGCTTTCATTGGTATGAGTTCAAATGTGTACGGGTAGGCTTTCGGTTGATGTGTTCACCCATTGGTCGGCAGCTGCCTTTTCCTCTTAACAACTTGTCGATTTTTCATTACTCATATAAGGGACACGTGGCGTGCTAGGGCATATTGGAGACTGTGCTGCTGTCCCACTTATCTGGGTTTGATTCAACACTCCGAGGTCCAAATTTCCCCAAACAATTTAAATTTGCCCCTCGTTCTCCGGGAGCGGATCTCTGGTGGGTCGATGTGTCCTGACGTGACCGTGCAGTGACTTTCTTTCGTTTTTTTGTGTGTTGGCTCACTTCACGGGCACCGCACCAGGGTTAGCCGTCATTGGCCACCGGCGCAAGCGGACCTCGAAACGCGAGCGGTCTCACGTCTGCTCCGATCTGCGTCGCAGTTCCTCACGCGTTTTGTAGACAACGCGCAACACGGTAAGGGCCGGCGAGCAGAGCCCCGACGAAATGTGCGCGAGCTCTTGTGATGGCCTACTTGAGATGCAGTGATGGAGCATAGCGTAATTTACATAATTAAGCTCATTGCTATTAAATAGAAAATGCATGTAACTAAATTCTAAATTCGTCTTCAAGTACACATTTAAAATGTATTATTGCGTGGTGTGCTGAATTCATTATCAGCTTCCGTAATTGGTTAACATAATTTCTTGGCCGTGTTATTCGAGTGTTCACCCGTCACATCACTCAGTGCGCATGTGCGCACATAATGGCACCGCAATGATGACAATGCTGATTAAAGTGGACCTTGCAACACTCATCCTTAGAATCTGAGATGAATTAGAATGTGAGGATTATGAATGAATCTCTAACAGCCCATCATTTAATCCTCTATTGGTAGTCAAAGGACATATCAATTATGTTGCTTGGATGGTGGCACATTGTATGCTTGTAAAATAGCTGCAATAGATGCTATATATTTTGACATGGCATGATACCTTTTTCCTTCTATATATTGAAAAAGAGGGTTTTTTATCATCATAATGTTGTTTTTTTATGTTTACCAAAATGCATTCTGAAAAAAAACGAGAATTGTATTTTTTTAGTTGTATTCGAATGACAATATAAGTTAAAAACAAAATAATTGGAATCTGTTTACAACCTTGAGTCAGAAGTGGAAATTCCACATTCCTATGATGGGGGGGGGGGGGGCAATTCATCTTGAGAATAACATCAAAATGTTGATCACTGTATATGCCCTGGAGAGATTATGGGCTAAGTTAACCCCCTACCAGTATTACATTGGTAATGTTCCAAGAAGCCATCTGGCCAGAATGACTATATACTTATACACAATTGTAACATCATAACCGATAAGCAAGAATTGTGTAGCTTGACACTGCTAATGAGTCCGTGTGTACAGATTTGTAATGGTGCCATTCATTTTATTACAATCTGTCTGCTCCAGTTGATAAGGCATAACAAAAACTGTCATCAAGACTAATCTCTCTTGACTAAAGCAATTTTCTGTGATTAATGTATCTACAAAGTAAAATGTCAAAGTCCCATGGGGTTTATAAATGTCACATATTTATCTGAAGCCTCATACTATGTATCACTCACGTATGCAGATTTGGCCAAACATTACTCTTACATTTAAAAAAAAACTATTACCAAAGAAAATATATATGAAAGTAAAATGTGTTGTTAAATAAGTTTTGGTTTATATGTCAGCATTCTAACCAACAAGCAAGCAGACTTTGGGCCGTTATGTAATAATTATACATTTTAATCACAAGTTTAGCCCATATGACTTCATCATTTCTCACCACAAAACTGCCGAGCTTGTTGTTTTGTGCTGTTTACTACAATTGCATATTGCCTTTTTCTGCAATTTTAGTCTCGCAGTGGTAGGAGTAAGCCCTTTCCACAGCAGTGGCGAGATGCTAACTACATTGTCAAGTATACAGGATGTTGTGGGCTCGATCCCGACCCTGACACCTGTGTATTTAGAGTCTCCATGTCTCTCTCCCCGTGACCACGTGGATTTTTCTCCAGGTCCTCCGGTTTTTCCCTCCACATTTAGAATAATTGCACGTAGAGTATTTGGCTGTTGTACATTTCTACATGATAAGCCACTTCGTTGAGCTATCATTAGTGGCCACGTTGTTTCTGAAAAAGAGCTATATAACTCAGTGGACCTTACCTGGTAAAATTGAACAGTTTAACTTAATTTCTCACATGTGTTCATTGTTCTCCAATACATGTTTCTTCCTTATTATCATCCAGGTAGTCGAATTGGCCATCATCGTTGTAAAAGTGTCCTTTTTACTATTTTGACTTATTGGTGGTCCATGATACTTACCATCTCATGGAAAATGCTCATTTTTTTCATCGTTTTTGTTTCCTATACAGCCCCTTTCCGGAATATAATGAATCAACAAACTGTTGGCAGCTGCAACAGCCTTCCATTGTTGACCACCACTATAATAATATCCCACCTGTTGCTGATGTTTCTATGTCTCTCCTCTATGTCCAAGTGCCTCATCTGCTCCATCGGCCCATCTTTTTTCTCGGTAATCCTCTTCCACGTATAAAAGCTATAAAATATATAAAAAAATATTTTACTGGGTAAGGGCCCACTGGGCTTCTAGAATTTTTTCAGAAGCCACCTGACCGCAAATTATAGCTCAACAAAGTGGCTTATCACGTGGAAAAGTATATAAGTCAAATACTTTAAGTGAATGTGGAGGTGAATAAACAGAGGACTCGGAGAACATCTACACGATCACGGGGAGACAGACACGCACACTCCAAATACACAGGCGTTAGGGTCGGGATCAAACCCACGACCTCCCGTATACCAGACGAGGTAGTTAACATTTCGCCATCATGGCACCATAAATCTAAACGGTGAGGAACTGCAATTACTTGCTCTCGCAACTGTTCTGGAAAGGGCCCCCACTAGGGTTTACTCTCGAGGATGTTAGGCTCACTCTCCCAAGCTGGCCAGATGTCTTCGAAGAGTTGTGAGTACCCACACTTTACCCCACTACACACGGCATGCTAAATCGACTGACATGTGGTTTACAGAGGTGGGGATATTTGACAAAATGTATTGTTGTTTTAGCTGCCGCGATGAAAGATGGCATCGAACCGGCGCCCTCTGGGTTATTTGTCCAGTGTACATGGCAGCTGCGTCCGAAACTCTGCAAACATGTCAATGGTATTGGTTATGCAGGGTATGGGCAATACATACACTCTGAATTCGATCATTCCACCTCTGATGGAGGTTTTACATGATATTATCCAATAAGTATTTGGAAGAAAATATTTAAATTTCAATAAAATCTATGACGTTTTAAAATAGGTTTATTTATTTGTTGTTTATATTCCTTTTTCTCTCTCTCTCCGTTTATTATATCGTTGTCTTGTCTAACAGCCAGTGTGCCAGACTTATCTCCACGATGGCAAGTCAAATGAATCTTAATACAGACGCTCAGTCAGAATGCATTTCCATCTAAGCTTGGAAGCCTCTTAATCATACACACATTGAATGTTGGGGTGGGTGGGGGGGGGATCTTGTAATTACTAAAATTTAACATGAATGTTAAAAATATGTATGGGATAATTTTAAATAATTACTAACTTAACCAAATAAATATTTAACCCAAAACGGTACGGAGGGCACGTGCAAGGCAATACTGATGACCCTATCATGCGACAATGGTTCCATGACTGGTTCCATGACTGGCGACCAAAACAAATGACAGATTGCATACTAACTCTAACCTAAACGGGAAAGCGTGGGTTAATCTGAACAATTGAACCACATCTGGGGGCGAGAACTGGAAGCTGATGCGACAGTTGTGCGTGGTGCACTCAGCCGCATTCAGTATCAAGGCGCACAGGACTGTGAGCCGGGACAATCACGGGCAGCAGGCACGGCAGCACATCAGCTGTGAAACTGGGTCCAGCCTCGCAGCTCAGCTGGGGGCACGTGGAGCTCAGCCACCCACCCTTTCAAAAGGTTCAGCCGCCCTCCGGAATTGCCATAGTGTCGTCAAAAATAAATAAATAAATACACGTCGATGCGATATTTAACGGCGATGGAGGACAACGTTAAATTGTTTACACCATTAAGCGATAGGTGTCACAGCATTGTATCATATGCACATTCATTATCTTAAGCATTAAATTTTGTTCATAGTTTGACCGTGTCTTGTATGCCCTTTAAACAATGTCGGGCAACAGGGATAGACCGGCCTAATTGTCACCTCTTCGATCTTCACGATGTGTCACATTGGTGTCAGAGTCAGGAGGTTTGCTCAACTCTGAGTTCCACGGTGACATCTCTGTGCCTTCGTTCTATGCGCACCCCACTGTCTCGACAGAGCGAGTGATATAAGCCAACTGCATCACAGAGATGTTGAATGACGACTGGCAGCTGGGTTACCACATTACAGGATTGATTGCAGATGCATTATACATGTTGTGCATGCATTATTTGTTGCAAGAATAATTAGAAATCGCCCCCCCCCCCCCATCATTGCCTTAATAAGACACACTAATATTTCACACCGTGTAAGTTTCCACCAAATCATATTTGAATGCTAATGCCTTGACAGCTGCCCACGTTAAGTATTTGCTGGGACGGTAGGGACTGGTAAAGTTAATAGACGATTCTCACACTGCAGTTGTGAAGTATTGATTTATAGGAGGTGTGGGGTGGGGGGGTTGCAATGTCTATCAGCACGTGTCTCCACCGAATTTCATGCACTGCAGAATTCACAATGTGTCAACAAAAGGAAAGCGTGCTCAGCGGTTACCACCCGACGATATATTCCAAACTGCACGGCGCAGATGCACCTCGCACCTCCGATTAGCGTGGTTGGCTACGTACGGTGCGAAAGAAGTTCAACATACATAGAGCGTAACATGCAGCTAAAAGAAAGCAGCAAGCGCCACGAATATCCATTGTTGAGCAACAGTGGAATGTGGCACTCCTGCGCTACTTAACAACATTAACCATCATAATTATAATCAGCCATGCTCGATCCACTGCTGGATGAAGGCCTCAGAAATCTATCATCATCCCTCGTGGTTCTGCGATGCAACACTCCTGAACATGAGCTGAACTTGTCGCTCCGGCTCTTCGGTGGCAGTACTCTCGTATGTAACACACAATTAACAACGTGGTCATAAAAGCTCTTGCTAAAGAACAGTTCTCTACAGAGCGATTCCCTCGTTAACGATAGCAGATGGATAATATGCAATACATTTCAGTCTTTTGTCTGGGGAGCCACGGTGGTGAGATGTTAAATGCCTCGCCTGGTACATAGGAAGTCGTCGGTTCGATACGAACTCGTAGTCTCCCCGTGGGACTGTGGATTTTTTCTCCGGGTCCTCCGGTTTTCCCCTCCACATTTAGAAACATTCGTTTTTAGTATTTGGTTGCTAGAAATTGCCACGTGATAAGCCACTTCGTTGGGCTACCATTTGTGGCCAGGTCTCTTCTGCAAAAAGAGCTATACAGTGAGGTTTACCTGGTACAAAAAAATATATAATACATAATTCCAGCCTTTTATCTTCTTTAACAATGAAATTACATTGCATATATGATATCCGTTTGCAATGTAATTCTTCTGGATATATCCTGCGAGGTGCCTCTGCCTGTTTTCAAGGTATTTCTAGCACCCAGTGGGACCGCGTTTTACTTTTTCAGAATTATCCAGGCTAAAGCGGAGTGTTTGGCAAAGCCATGCAGAGAAATGTATTGATCTGTTGCGAGATTTATAGGCACGAAACAGGGGTGCAATACCACCGCTCTGATTGAAGCGTGACGAGGGGTATGTGATGTTCACAGAGTGAACAGGGATCGCAGATTCATGGCTCATTCCAAGGGCAACACCTCCCTGCAGCACAGCGTCTCCCGTGAGCTGTGCCAGCAGCTTTGCACTGAGCCATTGCTCAGTGCAGGGTGCCCTCTACTGCGAGTTCAGCTTCCCACATCCGCATCTGTGGAGACTCCCCCCCCCCTTCCCCCAGCCTCTTTCCAAGCCCATCCCTCCCCCGTCCCCCGGCCCGAGTGAAAATCAGAAGCAAATCTGCGTAGCTCCTCAAATGTGAAGGGAACGTGCCACAGGGTGTTCCGTGGCTCCAGAGACAGCATGCAAACATTCCGTATTTGTTATTCATTATCTGCCCATGAGCAATGTTTTAGCGAAAAACATTAGCTTTGTTAAATGTTAAAATATTCAACAGGCAGCGTTGCACACTGCACTTTTTGCAACAACAACAACAATAACAAAAAGTACGTGCCTTCATACCGGCTCCGTCGCAGATGAAGCTTACTACTCGGGAATATGTACGCAGTCACGAGGGTACGCATTTGCATTGCTCTGTTCAAAACACAAACCCTCACTCTGTTTGCTTTGACAAGAGACAGGTTACGGCCATTAACGATACCCTTATTTAAGCACGTTCTTTTTTTACTCTACATTCGCAATTTAGCCGTTTGTCTATTAAAATTATACGAATACGTTAATCTAATGGATTGTCAAAATGCTCTTGCAATCAACTTTTCACGTGGCCTAAAGCTGTAAAAATATGGGGAACCCATTGTTTTATGCAAGAAAATACAATTCAGTGTAAGATTCGAATACTATTTGTATCCAGATAGATTCATGTTGGGAATGATATCGAGAAACAGAAAAAAAAACATGGATTAGAGAACGTATGAAGGTTAATGACATTATTCAACCTGTAAAGAAAAGTGGGCTTCGGAACGGACACTTCACGGGAAGGAATTATATCCGATGGTCAAGAATGATGAAGTGGCAGCCAAGGAATGGAACGCATCCGATAGGTCTTCTTCCAATGAGATGGAGTGAATAAATGCGCTCGTGCGCAGATGATAGGTGGATCGATACATTGTGGGGTTAGCACGCTGCGTTAAGAAACTGGCAACCCAGGTTCGATTTCCGCTCATGGCCAATACCATAGATGATTATCTGAACTGGTCCAGGGCCTCCCCTATGGTCGACTCAGCCTCAAATGAGTGCCTGGGGCTATGTGTAAACATCGCCAAGAGGGAAACAAAGGCGGCCGGACGTGGTGTTGGCCACCCACCGCCTCGTGTGCTGTACCAGCCTTCATAGGTGCACGCTAACAGCACTTGCCCCAAACGGTCTGTTACGGGCTACACGTGGGGATCTTTTTCGTTGATACATGGTAGGATGATGAGATTTGGCAACGGCCTTCATCCAGCAGTGGCTCGATCGCGCCCGATGACGATGACGATTCCGTGTAGACGAATGTTCCGTGCACGTTGCTCACGCACAATGCATGCTGCAGATAGTGTGCAACACATGCGCGGCCACGGTCTTATTTACCGACGTGTTATGCAAGTCACTCCGTGGGCAATGTCATTCAATTCGTCGTAATAATCACACCGCCGAGGCGCATGCGGGCTTCGCACGAGATGAGCAGCACGACAATTAATCAATCGCGACGCGGCTGATATTTACCCAGTGCAGAGGCTGCGTCGCCACTCGCGACAGATTTTGATGAGATGGCGGTGCGGTTCAGGGCCCCTTGACTCACAAAACAGAACGGTTGCGAGTTCAATTTGCAGCCGCGAGTCAACTCAGCCCATCATTCTCTCCGTGGGTGGATAAAAACAAATACTAATTTGTGACCAGCGTCAAAAGTGGTCATCCTATGCATTGACTGGCCTCCATAAGGGGAATGAGTGATTTGGCGTTGCTAGAATTAAAGATTGCATCCGTAGGAGTAAGCGATGCTGGCAAGCTGGGATGGTTAGCACAATGGACTTGCAATCCAGAGGTCGTGGGGTTTTTTTTCGCCCAGTTGCTTAAATCCCAGCACCTAAGTCCACCCAGAAGTGTAAATGGCCTCACCACGGGCAGTCAAGAAGCGGGTCGCGTGTGATGCGGGTGCTTCCGCCTCTGCCATGACATCTGGCCAGAGTGGACGAGGAGACCACGTGCCACTCTACACTGTAAAAAATGTGACCCATTGTTACTAAAACAAAAATATGGCAACAAAGTGACTTTACCGAAAGAACCAAGAATACGTGATACAATTTAATGTTTTAAGCACTACAACTATTCATGAAAAGTATTAAATAAAGTAACTAGAAAGAAAAAAAGTACATGGTAATAAAAGCAACAGTTAGAATATGTTGGATTTAGTAATTGCGTGCCAAATGATGAGTTATATAGCCTAAAAAAATAGTGTAAATCCAAATACATTTTACAAGGAAAAGTGATTTATATACACATATATAACACATTCTTGTGGAGGGAGCTGGTAGGAACGTTGGGTTGCTCGGTCAATGGCCAGGGTCAATGGCGGCACCACGTGGTGTATTCCGCAAATATGCCGATCTGTGAGGGCGGGCACCGCCCACCCAACCCCACCCTCCCCACCCAGCCCCACCCTCCCCACCCTCCCCTCTCCACCCAGCCCCACCCCTCCCATTTTGGGATGCACGACGGACGGACACAATAATCCCCTGTGGGCTGGTGGAACCAGGAGGTTGCTACCAGCAGTACGAGCACAGATCTGTCCTTCTGTCATTCTGTGACTGTGATTAACGCGGCACGGATTTGTTGAAGTTCGTCACGTGACCGCGAGCTGCCCACTTCGTGTTGTGGTGCGCCCCGCACCTCGGAGGCCCGAGAAGCAGCAACATGACGGCCACGGCGCCGGAGACGCAGCCACGGAAAGCTGACGGTCGATCCACTCACACACGGCTCACTCACACACAGCTCACTCACACACAGCTCACTCACACACAGCTCACTCACACACACACAGCTCACTCACTCACTCATACACACGGCTCACTCATACACACAGCTCACTCACACACAGCTCACTCACACACACAGCTCACTCATACACACAGCTCACTCACACACAGCTCACACACCGCTCACTCACACACACACAGCTCACTCACTCACTCATACACACGGCTCACTCATACACACAGCTCACTCACACACAGCTCACTCACACACACAGCTCACTCACACACACAGCTCACTCATACACACAGCTCACTCACACACAGCTCACTCACACTCACTCATACACACAGCTCACTCACTCACGCTCACTCATACACACAGCTCACTCATACACACAGCTCACTCACACTCATACACACAGCTCACTCACACTCACTCATACACACAGCTCACTCATACACACAGCTCACTCACACTCATACACACAGCTCACTCACACGCACAGCTCACTCACACTCACTCATACACACAGCTCACTCACACTCACTCACACACAGCTCACTCACGCTCACTCATACACACAGCTCACTCACACTCATACACTCACTCATACACACAGCTCACTCACACTCACTCATACACACAGCTCACTCACACTCACTCATACACACAGCTCACTCACACTCACTCACACACAGCTCACTCACGCTCACTCATACACAGCTCACTCACACTCACTCATACACACAGCTCACTCATACACACAGCTCACTCACACTCATACACACAGCTCACTCACACGCACAGCTCACTCACACTCACTCACACACAGCTCACTCACGCTCACTCATACACACAGCTCACTCACTCATACACACAGCTCACTCACTCACAATCGCATGCAGCTCAGAGGAGATGGGTGAGTGAGAGTGAGGCAGAGCCGTGCTCCGTCCACTGCTGCCCTGAGGGACCCCCGCGCTCTCTCCATTACATTCCTACTCGAGTTTTTTTGGTGCTTAAATCCACTGCTGGATGAAGGCCCACCGCACGCTGTGCGAGTGGATCGTAAGGATTTACTTGACCAGTCTGTTGGGGGGTGCTGCAGGCTGTGGTTGTTGGGGGGTGCCGCAGGCTGTGGTTGTTGGGGGGTGCCGCAGGCTGTGGTTGTTGGGGGGTGCCGCAGGCTGTGGTTGTTGGGGGGTGCCGCAGGCTGTGGTTGTTGGGGGGTGCCGCAGGCTGTGGTTGTTGGGGGGTGCCGCAGGCTGTGGTTGTTGGGGGGGGGGGGTGCTGCAGGCTGTGGTTGTTGGGGGGTGCCGCAGGCTGTGGTTGTTGGGGGGTGCCGCAGGCTGTGGTTGTTGGGGGGTGCCGCAGGCTGTGGTTGTTGGGGGGTGCCGCAGGCTGTGGTTGTTCTGGTGGATTCTGGTGGAATCTGATTAATATGTATTCATGGTCTGGGTGAAATTGATTTACATTTACTAATTGTCTGGGTGAAATTGATATAAGCTTACTAAATATCTGTATCAGCAAAGTCGGGTAATCCACCAGTAGAGCCATAGGACAAGATCATTCTCACAGAGTACCTTGTTCCGTAGTCGGTGACAGTGTTAGCCAATTGCACAGTAGACAGAAGCAGTGCCGTTTCCCTTTAAGCTTCCTGGATGTCTGAATGCAGCAATTGATCTTAAGCACTACAACTTTGAATAAAAAGTATTGAATAAATCAACTAAAAAAATAAAAAAGTACATGGTCATAAAAGCAACAGAGATTTTAGTGACACAATGCTTATTTTCTAACATTTGTATGCAAGTGGTATGCCATCCACATCTGATGTCTTGTAGAAACACATCACATTTCTGAAATTTTTAGTGTGCCTCACAACTTGCTTAAAGAAGCTGTGTTTAGCTTCACACCGCATTGTCCATACACCAACCAGAGGCACCATATTCTTCAATCAATGCAGGGTACTGTTCCAAAAAATGGTGTTTGGGTGTCAGTCTCTCTTCAGGACAAACTGATAATAATCTTTCACGATGTTCAGATATTTTAAAGTCAAGGAACGCAATCGTTTCAACTGTGTGAACAGGGGCAACCACCAATTCAAGTATGTCTTTTAAAGTCAGAAGAACCTGCCAGGTAGAATCACCATCAGGTACCCGTGAATAAACAATGAGTGGCAACAACCGTATTAGAGCCCAATTTTCATGGGCATTTCCACCTATAGTTCTGCGATGAATGTAGTTTTGAGGGACTGCTTAAGAGCTGTTGGCTTTGTCCGAGCCCTTATATGGGAAAGGTGTGATTAACTCGTTAAGCACAGTCAAACTGAAGTACTTCTTCTTGGTGAAAATCTGAAAACACAATGCTAGTTCCCTTGGGACTATGCCTTCCAAAAGGTCATGATGTACATCTGGTGGGTACCCAGACTCAATATAAAATAATGTATTATTTTATTCTCATTCTACGTGACTTTACCGAAAGAACCAAAGAAGAATATGAAAGTGATTAAATTTTTCAGTCAATGGACACGACCGCTTTAGCCAAAGCAATGCGTAACAAGTAAGAGGCAAAGCACGGTTAACGTGTCCCCCTGCTCAAGTGAGTGTGGCGGAGCACGTGAGTGCCTAGCCTCTCCACGGGACAAATTACTCTGGCACATATCAGCTCGCAATCGTATTGTGTTTTGACCTATTAATTTTCATTAATGTGGAGGGGGGGGGGGGGAGTTGACCACTCTTTGGAAGTTGATCCATCTTTGGAAGTTGATCCTTCATCAAGGTACATTGTCAACTGTCTTTGAAACCCCCAGCGTTTGCAATCAGATGTAACTATGCACGACTTTCCTTTTCACAAGTGTATGATAACAGCACACCATACACGCTGTGGTAGAAATTGAAATCACGCCAGCATTGACTGATAATAAATGCTGCATGTGATCCTTTGATTTAGAGTTGAAAGTGTTGAGTAGGCTTAGCATTTCCAGAAATGTCTTCCCATTACCGCGTTTGAAATGCTTTACTGCAAATATTGCATGTTAGTGAGCTATGAAACAAAATTTTCGGGAACTAAATATGCGGTAAAAAAAAAGATTGGAAGTGCCTTACCACTCAAACGAGTGAGCACATGGAAATAGATTTTGTGGAGGGTTAGTGTCACCACAGGACAACCAGTGTTGACTTCCCCAACCAAACAAGAAGAACTCCTTGTGTTGACCCAGGAGGGATGGTGGACTGAGTTAAACCCCAACTGGGATTTGAACGCGCATCCTCCGATTGTGAGCCACATGTTCTACCGCTGTGCTACCCATCAAGAAAAAATATATATACCTGACGTTTTGAAAAAAAATGCGTTTTCATCCAGCCTTGTATAAATAAAAATATATGCTGATTTTAATGAGTATCTCACTGTTATCAGTCAAAAGTAGGTTAGCATATGCTCACCATTCTCAACGCATTCTATAATATTATATTCTTAACTCTTTCGGTAAAGTCACGTTGAAGGGAAACAATAAAATAATAAAATATATATTTTAAGAATATGAATTACTGCAGTCACGAAAGCTTTAAATCAGCATTCTATAATGTTTACAGATTATTTAAAAAATCACTGTCACTTATTTGATCAATCATTTAATGTGCTTAACACCAATAATGAAAGCACAAGTTTATAATGGGAACACAAACGTTGATTACAATATAATAATGTATATTACAGTGGTAAATTCAGTCGTAAGCTTAAATTATAAAATATCACACGTAGTGTAAAAACAAATTACAAAAGAGATATCGACATTTAGAAAATGTAACAAATCCTTGCCCATACAGAAGTTACCCAACCAAACACAACAATATCGAGAGAATATACCGTGGTGCGCGATTTGTAATGTCGCTCATGAGGGTAAAATGTATTCCATCCGGAGAAAGCATTGACATCAAGCTTTTATTTCGTTAATCTCCAATTGGATATATACATAACGTTTGAACGGTTAAATGCAATGATCACAATCACCACATTCAAACGGGGTGTTTACGACATTATTGATAGAGATATGTTTGATTGCCTTCACGTAATTCAGAAGTCGCCAATTCAATCTCCGTCACGTGAAAAGTCAAACAATGGGATAGTTGGTTAAATTTCTCACCCGCCGTCCACCCGGCACCACACTGAATATAGCTTAACCACGGCCAAGTTGGGCAAGGTCGCATGTGGAGGGGTAACGTGCGGATATTCCTGCCCCTGACGAGTTGCGCGGCGAGCGTGGAAGGTTTGGCCAATCACCGCCTAGAGGCGCTCTCCAGAGCCCCCTCTTGTGGAGTATCTCGTGTGACATGAGCGCGAGATATTGCAGGGCCGCACCATAACATTTGCCTTACTTTTATATATTGTTAGGAAGCCACTGGAGCTATGCACTTTAAAATCGAGATTGGAAAGTAATTTCTTTAGAACTGTTTTTGTTCCCATTGGTGTGCTTCCCCCACACCCCCCAATATGCACGGTTAGTTTCATATGTTGCGAATAAAGGTCCACATACATATCGTGTCTGCTAAATTCATGAATTACTCAAAATATGAGGTTGACGTTGCTGTGGCCCACTGTTATTATATCGGCTCTAGTTACGTTAAAAATATAATCCTCCATTGATGTCAGGCTTAGGTGTCCGCTTCTGCTGGTCGGCTGACTCTCCAGTGACCCATCTCGTAAGCAGCGCTTGCTCGAGACGATGTTTCACCAGCGGATATACTCTAGTGCGAGACGCAAAGACAAACATCACGATTCTGTCAAGGTCAGTGGTCAATTTTTGTCATCGACTATCATTGTCATGCCACCCATAACACAGGCAAGCCGATGCCGTGTTGTCATTATTTTAGTTGAATCGTCAGATAAACAGTTTGCATTTAGTCCTGAAAGTGATATAAGACGTTTTTGTTATTTATTGTTTTTTTTTGCATTTATCTTCTGTAATTTAAATATCCTTACGTGTTTTATTTTTAAGCGTTCAAATAACACAATGAATCCAGTTTCCCTGGGATGTCTATTAATGAGAACACCGAAAAAAATTGACATTTGATATTCTCGCCACGTCTGCCAGAGTGTCAAAAGAGGCAATGCAGCTGATGTATTATTGACTCTCATGTGTTATTATCGTTAATTATTTATGTTGGTACAATGAATTCTACATCAAGACATGTTTTGTTTCCTCGCTTGTCCTCTGATCATTCAGTTGTACTATTGCCATTTGAAGGCTGATACAAGGAAGATATGATGAAATATGTATATGTTTGTTGACAGGTATAAATTAACGACAAAGTGCTTTCATGTAAATTTTGTTTATTTAATAGGAGAGGACGTGGGGTGTGGGTCGGTGGGGGAGGAGATAGGGGATATGCGGTCAAAATTGTTTATTTCGATTTTCTGTTTTTGTTGAGCCAGAATTTAAATTGGTACATAGCGATAGATGATGGGGGGGGGAGGATTTTGGTACCCCTTCCACTCGAAACCCACCTTTCCAGAACGGAAAATGTCATGCAATGAAAAACTGGGGGCGAAATAAAGTGTCTGTGACAAAAGTTGGTAGAATTGTTCGTTTGGCTGAACAACATGCCCCATATAATTTAACAGAAATTAATTGGTAATTATAATTCATCGTAAAAATTACATATTATCTTACTCTTTGGTTCTTTCCATAAAGTCACGTAGATAGGAAAATAATAGATCACGTCGTTTCGATCGCAACACAAAGCAATTGTCATCAGGTGGGACAACCACAGCAAGAAAAAAACTGCTGAAGCAGGCTGCAGTCGCGAAAGCTTCAAATCAACATTTTGTTCACGTAAATCAGAGGTTACTAGGTCGATCTCCGTGGCGCTCTCACCTCCGTCCACCCAGCAGTAAATATGGCATGGGGAAGCTCTCATCCAGCAGTAGATTAGGAAAACGGTGTTATCATTTTTATATTCATATTCTTAGCTCTTTCGGTAAAGTCACGTTTAAGGGAAACAATAAAATAATAAAATATATATAAAACAATAAAATTCTCACGACGTTTCGACCATAACACAAACGGTCATCATCAGGTGTGAAAAAAACCGACGGTGTTATCATTATTTGTTGAGTATTTTTTTTTACTACTTCATATGAAACAAAAATGTCATAAAAAACTTAACAATAGCAGTGCGTGTGCGTGTTTGTCTTGGACATGATCACTTGCAGTCCAATGTTTTGTTGTTGCATATGTTTCCAGCTTTCTTATACACACATAATTATGATAATGCCATGATTTAATGGTCAGCACCACACAGGAATTGCAATACAGAGGTCACCAGTTGGATTCGATCTCCAAGTTTAAATAATTTTGTAGACGTTTCTTAAATGCCCCTGCATTTGTCGGCCTTGCGGTATAAATGGGTTCACCACCGTTAGTCGACCAACAGGTCGCGTGTGGTGGGGTAAAATGTGGGTACTCCCACCTCTTCCAAGAGGTGACTACCGTGGAATAACACACCAAATACTCTCTAGAAGGGCTCTCTTGAGCTCCCTCTCGTGGAGGCCTTTTTTGCCAGCAAGTGGAGTGAGCAAGCAGTTGTGGTCACGGACCGTTTATATACAGCGGAGTACGAACATATATTCTACGCAATATTCTTGGAATGTTTATAAAGCATATCCTTCCTGAATTTGTTTCATCCCATATCCATCTCAGAATATACTTTTTTCCCAATATCAATTCACTGAAAAGTGTGGGTACTGACATCTCTGTCAAAGTGTCCGGCCAGTTTGGAACGTTAGACAAAAATGCCCTCGTCTCGATAGATTTCACTCTAAATTGCTCTGCGACAGTTGTTTGACTGTGCGCGTTGAAACACCCATATCGTTGCACATCAATTGGAGCTTGCACACGGCATTAAATATTTGTGAAATCCAAACGGCCTGTATTTAATTAAACTTTTTGTCAGGATCCCTGTGCAGTGCCTTCATAATTCCCTGTCAATTTGTAATTACACAGTGAATATGTACATCCTGCACGGACAAGGTAACGTGTTTCCCCTCTCCTTTACATATTGTCTCTTTCCCCAAAGATGGTTCAAATTACTTGTACTCATTTCACAATTGTAAATGCACAATTGGTCTGTAAGAAGACGTAGCTAGCTGGCTTGTTGCTTAGCAATGAATATAGATTTTCCCTATTTTGAGTAAATTAAGGCAGTTTCATTTATGTACCTTATCTTAAAGACAATATTTAAAAGTCACTACAGATGTTTTGTTTCTTAACAAAGTCCGCAGATTCATATATAGCTAATAAGGTTAGTGATGCTTAGAGATGTAACACGAGGAGCTGTATTGTACCACCGGCATACTCCACAATAGCCATCATGAGTTTGTATTCAACATAGCGAATGCCATTGAACTATCTGATTGAAGTTGAAGTGTGTTATATTGTATGCAGTCGTGTTGCATCGTCATCCAATATCTCATGGTTGCATGGACATTTTTTTTAATTGAATGCTCCCAGACAATGTGTCTCATGTGCAGTTTATACCTAGGAAATTCTTAGTCATTTATGATCCACACATTACAATGCAATAATTCAGTTGTATTACTGACACTAAATGTGTTATCTGCAACATCTGGCCTTGGAATATGCCGAAGTATATATATTTTTTAACGTTCATGAATTTTTGTCAATGCATATGACTTCGTGAAAATGCTTAAGGCGAAGGCAGCCCCTCTGAAAATAACCTCACGAAAAAATAATTTTGTGATAAAACACGCAAATTGTGGCACACGAGTGTTTAAATATAATGTTAAAGATGCATCAAACCGAATCTTGTGAGGGTGTTGTGGGATCGGTTAAGTGTGAGGGTTGCTGACAGCATGGAGAGGCCTGTATCCCCCAGCACTTATTACTCTTACTACCACTCTTCTTGTTGCCCAATAAAGCATCACCGAGTCTCAAGCTTCTTCTTCAGGAGGGTCCTGCCAGGTTTTCGCAATTGATAGGTGATGTTGCTGTGTGTGTTCCTGATTGAGTCATTTTGCACGTACATTTTCAGCATGTGTATCTTCATTGGAAGCTTTCGTGGCTGCAGGAATCTTTGTGTATCTTTGGCCAATATCGGTTACCTTGAACTTTTTTGTGTAGGCAATGTACGATTGTATCTGAAATTAATTATTCTGACATGTATTGACAGTAAAAAAATATATCTTGTACGAATTAAATATATAGTACTTTTTTAAATACACTTGTATTTTTCTAAGAGCAATTTGCTAACCATTGATACCACCCATAATAATTCTTTATTTTGGATGTTCCGATATCCATTACAATTCTATAATTGAATACATTTTCGTAATTGCATAAAATTCTTATTTATTAATAATTGGACGTCAGTGTTTAAGAAAACATATTCTATTCATAGGAAACTATGATTATCTATTTTACCAGTCTGTATACATTTCTTCGTAAAAAGAATACACAGGTGACGAATTAAATTGCTTAAAATATCTCACAATCTTTTTGATGAAATCGCAGAAAGATAACGTGCATTTTTCCTGGGGACCCGAAAGACAACAATGTGTTTGCACATGTATTGGCAATATTAGAATTACTTCAAGGAATTATGTCCTAAACTGCTCATCAGAGCCATTGTGAAGAGGAAAAGAGCTTGTACAGTTCTCAAACCAAAGCCAATATAACAAATTGACAGCTGTGAATACTGCTTTCTGTACCTTCGAAGAGCCATGCGTATTGCGGTATTGCAATTGAAAATTATTTCCTCCGTTGTATTTGTTTGAAATGTACTAACCTCGTTCTCTGTATTTCAATCAAATACATGCATTTTAAAGACAGATCTCTGAAACACGTTACATTTAAAACATGTAATACATATCATGAACCATTGCATGAACTCATGCATTGAAGAGATTGTTATTTTTTGCAAATGCCAATTGAAGGGTCCCACGGTGGCGAGATGTTAACTACCTCGCTTGGTATACAGGAGGTCGTGGGTTCAACCCCGACCCTGATGCCTGCATATTTGGAGTTTGCGTGTTCTCTCCGCGGTCACAAGGATTTTTTTTTCCCGGTCTTCCGGTTTTTTACCTCCATATTTAGAACCACGCGTTTCGAGTTTGGCTGCCATACATTTCCACGTGATAAGCCACTTCGTTGAGCTATTTGTAATATAAATCAGTGGGCCTTGCCTGGTAACAAAAAATTAATGTTCGTAGTTTTCTCGTTCATCGTTGCTTTGTTTTATTCACCCATTAAATCCTCACGAAATGGTGATATGCGTTTTCAGCAGGCTCCTCTATTGAGATGTTTGGTCTGTTAAAATGTCATGAACGTTTGGCTTTGCTGGAAGCAAACCATTGTTGCCCGTGGAATCCCACCGTGAAGACAAGGTAGAGATGCCCAGCACCGCCATTTCCTATCCTGAGCTTCCATGTAGCCCTCATGGTCCATCCATCCGAGTCCTATCCAAGCTCAACCACCGATAATCTTCCGAGATCCAATGGGATTGGGCACATTTAGGGTGATATTGATCGTAGCAACATAATTGCCTTAAATAAGCACACAACACAATATTACAGTGTTGTAAAAAAAAAGTGGCAAACACAATGTTGTTATGTATTTTCCAGTGCAGCCAAGATACAATTTGCCTGAGGATGTATCTGTCTAGTTGTGTAAAGGTACAAGGAGCCGCCTTGAATTGTTCGTGCATGCCAATTCTGGTGGAAGGGCCTCGACAGATAACTTCTCCATGAGAGTGTTTTAATCTACTCCTCCATGCTGGCCCGACGTCTTGGGAGAGATGGGAGTACCAACACTTTATCCTACTCCCAATGCAATGCATTTTCCCCAATTCTGTAGACACAGTGGACAGAGTTGGGGGCGGGAGTATTTAATAAACTGGCCCATTGTTTCAACTGCCACTCGAGGGGATTCATTCCAACATCAATGTGCTAACCATTATGGCGTGTGCAGAATCCATTGTTTCCAGTTTTCAAGCTTGATTAATTAACCGCTAAATGTAAAATAGTGCTTTATTATGTTGCTACACCTGCAGCTCGTTTAACTGTGGACGCATAACGTATAAGTGCGATATTTTTGTTGGTTGGAGAAATTTATGGGTAAGTCGCACGTCTTCTTTCCCATCAACGTCAAACATTTATGCGCCTCATAACTTAGTGGCGATAAGTTTATCGACTGCATTCATGTATTAGGGAATGTTTAATTGCATACGATGTAAGTGCATTGTCTTAAACGTGTCGATAAAGCTGCAATTGTGATTTATTGTTGGAGAGATGCTTCAATGCAAGTCCCGTTGGGAGAAAAGCAGATGGTAGTTTAACTTGGTGTATATATTCCCAAAGTTTGTGCAAAATTCAATCATTTCTAAGCAGTATTTTTTTGCCCGTAACACCCATCGCGATAAATTACCCTTCTATAACTTCGTATTAGAATTATGAATGCTCCTTGCTGTAATTCTAAGCCATATAGTAGATATATCTATTTTTAAGTGTCATGTATTGTATTTTAAGATAATGCGCATGATGCGTACAATGAATACGATGGCCACATTTAAATAAAAAAAATATTTATATACACTATTTTAAACTGTAGCACTTTAGAACCGCGTATTATGTTTGCTGTTTAAGATGTTTAATCCTGCGTTTCATTTCTAACACTTGATTATCATCAGCTTTGCACTTGCAGGGGTGGGTGCAGCAAACAGCATGGCTGGGCTATCTTGGCATGCCCACAATGGTGATATGTATACACTGCATTGGGTGCTTATTTGAGACTCACTCAACCAAGGGAAGGTCTAGGGCAGGTTCATATACCACTTGCCACAGATGCTGTGAATGACCACGAATCAAATACGGTCCTCTGGGATCACAGCGCAGTTCAGGCATCACTGCTCCATGCCTCACAAAGACAAAGATCCCCTGTATAGCCTTAACAGACTGTTGGAGCAAGTGCTGTTAGCGAGCACCTATGAAGTCGAGCACCCATGAAGGCCGGCACGGCACACGATGGGGTGGGTTGGCCAACACGACCCCCGGCCGCCTTTGTCTTCCTAGTGGCGATTTTGCACACTGCGCCAGGTACTAATTTTAGGCTGAGTCCACCTAGGGGAGCCCCAGCACCGGTTCCGACAATCGTCACTGGTGTTGGCCGTGAGTGGGAATCGAGCTCGGGTCACCGGGTTCGTAGGGCAGCGCGATAACCGCTACACCACCGCTCCCGTCTCCACAGCTCACACACACCACCATGCATATATGAGTGATGGGGAGCCGATGATCCCGCTATTTCGTTACCTTAAGTGTCAACCACGGGGGACAGGCGTCTCGGTGTGCAGCGCGCCAGCTGAGATGAGGACTGACCAAGGGTCATTCAATGTCACCTTCTCGGGCACACGCTGCCAAGTCCCAGTGTGAGTTCACTCCGAGGCATTCCCCCGCAAAGCACTATCCTCTCGGAAGGACGACCGCTGCTGTAGCAGCGGAGGAACTGAGAATCCCACTGAGAATTCCTCCTCTGATTCATTGCCCAGGTCAAGGCCTACGACTGCATCAAACGTCTCTGCTTCGTAGGCCCGTCTCTCCTCGCCGTGATGCTCAATGCCATGCTCAGGTGGTTGTTACATCATTGAAAGTCAGAGGTCCCTCTCTCATGCGCAAATGTTAGTGTGGCGTGCGTGTGCATATGGCACCAAATTCGTTCAATGCCAAAAGTCACAGGGAGTGATCCACGCACACAAGCACACGTGCTGCAGCGCGCGTATATGGGGAGTTGGGTTGATGCTGCATCAGCGATCGTGCACAGTTTGATGAAGTAAAATAAACTTTTTTCTCCTTCAACCCCCCCCCCTCCCACACCCGCTGCCTTCCCCCCACCACCCGAATCCCGGAGAAAAAGAATAACCCGATGTATCCGCTGGCTGGCTTGAGCTTCCTTTGCAATATGCGTGTGTGCACATGTGGACAAATATCTCTATATTATTGGAGTCAAAATGTAAAATAAAACATTTTAATCGCTTGCTTATTGCAGACCACACACACCATCAATGCTAACATCCAACAGATGATACTTGGGGTGAGTGGATACTCTAGTCGTAATTTATTAATGAAAATGCATCGCAGGTAAGAGTTCAAAAACGTGTATCTACAATATAATTAATGTTCGATGCTTAATCAAAGTAATACAACTAGAAGATGTCGGGCCACTTGGTGCCCTCATCTCAGCCATACGGAAGGCTTGGGGCCTTCGGGCTTCAACTATCAGAGCTATGAAGCCGAGCCAAAAGTAAAATGTAGAACTTCATTTGCACCGTACAGAGCCAACCCTGCTAATCGGAGGGGTGGGGGAGGATAACAAACTAAACACAACAATAAGTTCTCAAGAAATGACTTTTCAATCTAGATTATTTAAAAGTGCATAGCTCCAGTAGCTGTCCTAATATCAGAAGGAAGAGCGTTCCAGACGGCTGCAGAAGCGCGTCTGGAAGTGCGCGATGCAGTGACTGTCTTTGTCTGATGGTTAGCAGCTGCAAAGATATTTAATTTACATGAATAAATATTTAAATGTATGTTTTAAAATGACTGAGATTCTTGATTTGGATTCGGGCTGCCTGTGGCTAAACAGGGTTCTCAAGTGTAGTGAGTTGATGGACCGTGCCAGATCACTACCCAATACTAATAATGATCACATTGCATTTGTTTCTGCAGTTAATTAGAATATATATTCCAGCAATTGTGAATAAAATAGACAATCAGTTCCATTGCCATAAGAGAAACGCGACTCTCAGTGACAGAGTGGATGGAAACGTATTGCCCCCTACCATGTCAATCAGAGGTCACACTTTACAACTGAATTTACATTTTATTTCCATAAACAAAGTATTATATTACGACCCAAAGTGTAATTCGTTACAGGTGCATCCATTTGACATTATGAATTATTAAATTATGTAGATAATGGTGGTATATATGTATGTTGCAATTATTTTGCACCGTATGTAGCCAACCGTGCTCACGGTGTAACGATGCGTTTGTTGGGAGTTTGATCAGGTGCATGTCCGGGGAATATATGCGACACAATGATGCAATTAGTTCAACCAAATATTAACTTTTGCCAATGTATATTTTCAGATCGAGATTATGAAAAGATGGACAAATGAGTGTAGCATTTATACAGGTTGATCATGAGTGAAATGAGTGATAACAAACGAAATAAATATTATTTGTAGTCATGGCATTTACGTAAATTGCAATCTTTTACAAATTTCATTTGGATAATTGATATGACAGGAATGTAATTTGGTAAATATCATTGTCAAGTAACTTGCTGCAGTTTTGATAACTTAACGTCGTTGAGTTTAACATTTAATATTTGAAGTAATCTAAACGCATATACACAGAATGTCATTGCCATATATAATGGTTCAGATGTCCTTCTAAGATGTCGATTTTTTGAGACTCATAATTTAAGCATGTTTCTGACCATCATACCTGACTCTATATTCACGTACATAATACTATTTGCACGCGCAGAAAATCACACCTTTAAAAGCATCCATCTGTTTAATGTGGGCAAAGATTACGAGTGAAGAATGCAAGCAGATCGTTACATGACAATGATCGTCTTTGACCAAGGTTGCTTGCGTGTTAAACCCGCACATTATAAACAATGCGGCTATGAACTTTCCCCATACAACCAAGTGAACTACATTTTGTACTGATCGAGCATTGCTATAAAATATGTAATGCACTTATTTTGGGAGTACGAAGATTAAAATGCATTTCGAATATCTTCATTAAATAATGCACCAGCTGTGTTGTGACTGCATACAAGGAAATCCTCTAAGGATATCTCGAATGCCTTTATATGTTCCCAGGACAAGAAACACATTGCTAAAAAATAAAAGGAAAAAACTCATTTGTTTTTTTATATTCTGTATTTTGAATAAAAAGCACTATTTATCTTTCTTGTGATTTCGTAAAACGCTGACTTTGCTGTGAATTCGCAGGTGTGTGACATTGAGCGTGGGCTCTGGAATTTGTTTTTTTTTTAATGTTCAATGAGTCACACTTAAAAATTCAGATTTATTTTGGAGGTGGGGTTGGTGGATCACACAAAGATGTCTACGTCAGTGTGAATCGGAATCTCCGTGCAGGCATTTATGCAAAATAGTGGCCAATATAAATCAGGGCGTGACGTGAAAAAAAACTCAACACATTCAGTACATAACACTGCCCGAAACATCACCTATTCTATTTAGAGTGTACTTCATTCATTGAAGTGCGATTGAGAAATGTGTTGAATTTTTTTTCAAATGTGTGCTTGTGCACCACTGCCAATGCAGTTGAAATAAATATATTGTTGCAATTTTAAGAGCATAAAATAGAGTTCTAACCATTGGCGGAGCCAGTGGGGGGAGAGGGTGGTGTGGCACGTGCCCCCCCCCCCCCAATGATCCGATCGAAATCCCTAATTTAGATCGGATCATTGGGGTTTATTAGTAATAAATCGGCATTTTGCGACCCCCACTGCCACTGTGTAGCCTATTATCACATGCCAGGGACTCGATGAGATGATAGGACAATAGTCTGAGTCCATAAGCGGTTATAAGTGACTCACAGAATTGTGCGCAGTTGCGTTTACAGTACACGACTTCCCTGAAGGCAAACACCTTCAGCGAGCGCGATTCCGATCACACAACGCGGTTCAAAAATCGACCCTCGATCGATGGCTGTGCCATCGCCGCACACGCGTCGAATAAAAAGCAAGGGACAAGTCCTTACTTACTAACAACTCCCATAATTTTTCATTGCTGGAGGGGTTTCCCCCCCTACCTGAACATCCTGGCACCGCCATTGGTTCTAACCATAATTGTTGCACGCTATTCCGGCAGACGTATGGGTTTTGTGTGCACGCCAGGTTGTTTTTTTTTCTTCTCCACCATTGCAAAATACTCAATTCAGGAATTGACCGTGGAATTGTCTAAGCCTATCTCTACAAATGTTAATCAGGAAATATTCATGCTTAAAACGTGAAACTTCTTTCAACTCAGGCCCTTCCCTCATAGCACCAATGGCCCTTTGTCGTGTATATATATAGGCCTTTTTCCATTTTTGTTTTTGATATTAATTATTTTGCCAATATATATTTTTCATATAATGACTCGCGGGGTCGCTGGGAGCACAAACAAACGAACCCCCCCCCCCTCCTTTTCGAGCAGCCGTCTTGTCACTCTCGCAAAGATAATGACACGCTCCCCTCCCACCAACGGACGAAGGATAACAAACAGGCGTTTCGTATTGGTTAACTTTTTCATGCTTCTGCTAACAAATGGTAAAAATTCCAAAACTTAGCGACCAAAGATGAAGCTAACATTATCGATCCTCACACTCACTCCAATTAAAAACCAGGCCACAATCTACATCAGTGGATCATTACTCATTTATTAATTCAATACTAATGTTATTTTCACATTTAATAATTTTATACACGACCTGACCAAAGCATCAATAATAATTCTGGCAGTCAGAGTTATTCCTAAGCCAAAACGAATTCTATAATCTCGGGATATCAGATAATAACAATAACTCGAGAACAAACAGCACAAACCAGGATACAGGCGGTGGAGCAAAAATGTATAAACCCTAAGAAATACGTGGTGATGATAATGTTAAATCACAAATCTTGGGAAACATAAACCAAATAATAATTATGTAGTATTCAACCGAGGGTTATCCAGAAGAGATGAGGCGAAATAGGTCAAACTTACACAACCAAGATAAACTATCCCATAGGAAAAGAGCCTCCCAACCGTCTTTGTCTTCCCGCAGCACGGGATAGCAAATAATGTAACGCCCAGGGCGAGGGAAATGACTCTTACAGAGAGCTTTATTGCAGGTGGGGCATCTGCGTTCCACGAATGAAAAGATGGATTGAGGAGAGCGACAGTATTCAAGCCAGGTAGAGACACAGATGTCTTAATAAATAACACACACACACGGACACATGTATACCCCCCCCCCACAACACAGAGTGAGATCAAAGGAAGTTCCGGTCCTTTGTGAGAAGGCGAGCAGAGAAATAAATTTTGGCATAAAAAGAGAGACACGGGCCATACATTGCATCGCAGCTACCAGCGGCAGAAGACGGCGACCATCAGCTACCGAAGATGACCAGCTACCGAAGAGAAGAGCCGGCCACCGACGCAGCAGATCACCACCGACACAGAAGAAGCTTGCCAGCAGAAGAAGAATCCGCAACTCATCCAGGATGGCGAGGCTCGCTGAGTAGCGACATGCTACGCCGTGCGAATTCAGCGCCATCAGAAGAACTTTCGCTCGAAAATCATTCCGCTCTAGGCATCGACTCATAAGAGCCACTGCAGTTCGAGCTAAGCTGACGAAAATTCCAGCATCACCCGCGAGAGAGGGCGGAAAGCGCCAAACGTCGACCAAGCCTGCCATCGACGAACGAAAGCATCGTTCATCGCCAGAGAGCCGGAGCCGGAGAGGGCACGCTGTCGCGCCGCCAGCGCCGCCAGCGCCGCCGAGCATGGGTGCCGGCGGCTTGCCAGCGCACGAGCGACCGAGCATCTCCAGGACGGGCATCGTGCCGACGCAGCTCATCATCTAGCGGCGGAGAGAACCGTCAGCTAACGTCAGACACGCCGAACGAGAGAGGGAACCAGCCGTCGTTCGTATACCCTCCCCCATCCTCACAAACCCACGACGCTCCCGGCGTCTGCTCACACAAGAATTTACCAGAGAGACAATCCCAGCACCCACACAATAAGAAGACTAATTACAAAAGTGCATGAACCATCAGCTGGCCGTGAAGGCATCGCGGCTCATCGAGTGATAAGAATATGTCGTTTATAAGTACATTAATTTTTTCTTGGTATTTTGTTTTACGTGATTTTACTTCTAATCGCATAAATTACCAATAGATTCATTGATACAAACTAAACTTTTGAAACCTTCGTCACGAATCTACATGCTCACAGAGAGAATATCGTGTTAAACCTGTTTCTTTAGCATGTAATTTTGTCCACGAATTAATTCAAGCTTAGCCAAAGATAAGAATCTCCCGTAGGAGGGCACGCACCCCGTCGCACGCCCTTGTTCCAAGGCATTTTGTTAATTATATAATCTTGCCAATGAATCTATTGACGTATATTTTTCCCTTTGGGGTATAATGATTTTCTTTATTGCCTTCGTATGAATATCGTTGCATGAATTTTTAAGGACTTTTGGTTCCTATCGCCGTATATGCTTGTGTTACTCTGAGGAAGTAATCGATTGTTCTGTTACCCAATTAACAAACGTGATCATTGGCTCGCATTAGCATAATCGCATACATTCACATATACAACACCTTCATCCGGTGCCATAAGGAACGGCCAATGATGTTACAAATAACCAGGGCCGGATTCAGATTTTGTAGGCCCCTGGGCTACAGGTACTGTGAGGCCCCCAGTAATATTTTCAAAAGGAAAACTAAATTTAAGAAAAATAAAATGTATTTTTACAAGGCTAACAACAAATAAAATTGAGTATTCACAAGTGAAATAACTTTTCACTTAATCTCTGGAGGCCCTCCAGCTGGCGGAGGCCCCTGGGCTGTAGCCCCTAAAGCCCCCGTGCCTTAATCCGGCACTGCAAAGAACCTCCGATAAGCACGGTTGGCTTACGTACGATGCAATAGACGTCCAACGTACACACGCAAACACACAAGGGCCATTGTTTGAAACGCCACCACTTGTAATTGTTTTCTTTTAAGCCACTGCTATTGATGAATGTGATGAGTTATTTGCTTGTTAACTGTTGCCTGTGCATCACTGCCAACGCGGCATCGCCAAATAATATCATCAAGATAGTCTTCTTTGCAATACGGTCGTCAATATTGCTTGGGAAATGTAAAATGTTTTTGTTTTATTTATCTCACTATAACCACCGATAACTATTGTTCAAATTATGTTACCTTATCACCGGTGCATTCACACGCATTATGCGTTTATAAAGCCAGAGTTTGACCATGTTTTAATAAGTAATGTATTTCGACCACGACTTTTGGCATGCCAGCCAGCATTTGAGAAGAGTATTTTATACAAGCTGAGGAACGGATATCCATTTGTGCCAAGAGACCCTTTCTTCATTTCTGTATACAAAAACAAACATATAAAGCGAGTCTGAACATTACAAAAAGACAACATTTCAATCGCCAGTCATTCCCGTTCATCGCTGTTTAACACATGCATTGTTTGTGTGTAATTTGCCATGTTGAGCCCCCTAATGGAGGTATGTGCGTGAAGTTGAAAGGCAACAAACATGCTCTGTTCCACCATGAAATTTGTTATTTTTAAGGCGAAGTCATATATTTAACTAAGGCCCACCTGTGCAATGCCAGAATAAGAGTCACCATTGTGTGCTGAGGCATAAACGAAGCAGCATTAGCACTGAATATTTCTGCCAGCAGAAGCCAATGTTGTGATCTCCAGTCTCCTCTGGATGTAACACCACCGATCGATAACAACTCAATACGTATGATCAATGACGGAACCCCTAGCAGACGAGTTCCTGCCATGAAGAAGGGCCATGGTCCGAAACGTCGCCTGTTGCATAACTTTTCCCCTTTGGAGCAGTGTTATTAAGAAATGCGTTTTAGTTTTCAGGATTCGTGGTCGTGCACCACTGCCAAGAAAATATCACGTTGTCTCTGTTCACCACTAAGAGATAAGTTGCTTCCGTTGAACAGACAGAATAACCCTTTGCTTCTCAAGGGACTACCCTGGCCACACAGCTGAGCCATGTTTCGGTTAATATACCAACATTGGACATTCCCTTTGTTATCGTGAGCGAACAGAATGTAGTTAATCTACTGGAAATCTGTCGCGATGAATGGAATAAAAAAAAAATGTGCGTGAGCATGTAATTGTGGTGAATAGGTGGGGAGCGGTAGTGTAGCTGTTAGAGAGCTGCGCTACGAACCCGGTGACCCGAGTTCGTTCGCCTCTCACGGAAAAAAACACCAGTGACGATCATTTCAACTGGTCCCCGGCCTCTCCTAGGTAGACTCAGCCTCAAATTTGTTCCTCGTGCAATGTTTATTCATCGCCACTAGGGTAGACAAAGGCGGCCAGGCATGGTGCTAGGCCGCGCACCCCTTTTTGTGTGCCGTGCCGGCAATCATATGTGCTCGCTTACAGGACTAACAGTCTGTTGAGGTTATATGGGGGATCTTTGTCTTTGGTAAAAAAAAGGTGCAGCCCTGTCTTTGCTTGCCCATGCCAAGGGCACCCAATAAAGAGAGGTCCAGGCTGAATGCTTTCCCACTCTTCCATGATGGACAGACACCTTGAATGAGACGAGATTAAGCACACTATGTCCCATTGCAGTGTTGGTTTCAAAATAATAATAAACAGTTATTAGTCATCAATGTTATTGTCTTTAATAGCAATACAATGTTTGGAAATAAAGTTTTGAATACGAGTTTCAGTGATTCTAAATGTAGAAATGAAAGTGAAAATAATAAATTGTGTGAAAGCCAATACTTTGCATGGATACGCGAGTATATTGTTCCTGAACCTAATTAACCCAGACACTGAGCATTAACTCTCCATTCTCTGTGATATCTGTGGAATTATTTCCTTTTTATAATATAAATAATAATGAATAAAACACAATAGGGCAGATTTCACTGTCAAATGAAAGGGTATGTCAATTCTTATATTAAATAAATACATCTCCACCGAGCCCGGGAATGACACTGAGCTATACATTTGAATAAGAACACCTCAGTTCATAGTAGCTACGGATGCTGTGTTTGCTACCCGCGGAGGTTCTTGATGCCCTAATAAGCTAAATGGTGACCGGCGATGGAAGAGCAGCGGTGTCCGTCCAGAGTTGAGCTGTCGGGCTGCCGTTCCCTGCAGCAAAGCCACCCGCGTGTAAGAGCGAGGGCGGACACACGTCCTGGTGGACCACGTGGCCAGGGCATTCTGTCCCCGGGACTCGGCACATCTGTGGATGATGACCGCTGTGGAGCACAAGCGCGATTGTCGGCATCCCTTTGACCTGGCTGTTGCTGTTAATCGCCGCTGATCGGCATGGAATACAAACTGGCTGGAGTCTACGTTGGCATTTGAAAGCCGACACTGTCAACGTTGGCATTTGAAAGCCTACACTGTCAATGGAAAATAATGTACATATATATAATCTTAAATGGACTGATATGCAATGTATTTTTCTTATCATAATTAGTTTTTTTTTTAAGACGTATATTTCGTTATTTTTTTGTGAACAAACTGAAAGAGTGAAACTTTAGGGTACAGTACTTGACCGGCCCATACTGGACGTGCTGACCGGCCATACTGGGCATCTGTGAAAAAGCGCTTGATAGCTCATAGGATCCTTCCGATCTAAATAATGATGCTGATTCTGATTACAATTGGATGTTGCGAGTGCAGATCTCAGTTGGCGATTGACTCATCCTTCTGCGGTCAGTTAACCATTTCCCAATCTATGGAAATGTAACAACCATAACTTTGTGGATAAACTGATCCCTGTTAAAGGAATATATAATCTATACACACATCATTAGTTACCTGGTTAAATTAATATATATTTGATCTTAAAGGTCAGAAACACTTTGAGATGATAGAATATCAAGTCGAATACGTGTTGACTTGACTTTGAATAGATGAATACAAACTGATAATGTTTTGTCAGTTGCAGTTGTTGAGCCTGTATCGTGCTCGGATGGTTGACTACCATACCATAGAAGAGGGTCGTAGTAGGGTTTGTGGTCAGTAGAGGGCAATGCAGCTAAATCCATTATTCTGCACTCCCCCCCCCACCACACACTTTCACAAATTGGCACTGACCAGCGCAGTGAAGTATGGCTAAGTAATCTCCAGGGCCTGCAAGGCGTGGGGAGACAATCATCCAGCAGTCGATTGTCAAACACGGTCTGTGCAACCATTGTCATGAAAGACTGTCGGTACTGTGAATACATAAACATGCATTTGGGAATCCAGTCCCCATTAAAATCACATGCTTTGTCCACATCAGCAGTATATGGGCCTTGCAGGATAATGTTATACAGTCGGGTGTGTTTAAGCGAGCAAACTGTGGACCGGTTTAGAGCGTCTGGGTCACCACCAGCAGAGTCGGGCATGTTGAACTAGAATGCAGCGTTCCTCGATGTTGTTGACATGTGCACTCCGTGAAAATGATGCGGTGTGTTTGGCGAGAAATGGCAACATTGTATCAGTGCGGGACTAATGTATGAAAATAACGGGTGATTATGCCTAATTAAATGTACAAGTAAATATAAATTTCTGCTAAAAAAGCAATACGTGTGCTTTATTAATAAATTGATTTTAGTCATCAGCCCCATAGTTGCTCCTGAAGGGAGACATAATAGCCATAAACATTGGCATCGTGATTGGTAGACTCTGTTTAACGTGAAAACAAAGTAAATAATATAATTAGCTGAAATCAACGAGTTTACTAACGGTTCATTAACTAAATTAATTCAGGGAAAATTTGTAATATTCGACTAAGAGCAGCCTGGTGACTCGTGTTTTTTTTTACATGGTTTGGATATTACATAATGACAATTATGAAAGTAATGAATTTCATAAAACACATTTAAACAAATATATACCTTGTAATTTAATAAATATAAAACATCAACTGATTCATTATGAGACCTCCTTTGCCAGTAACAAGATATAGTAATAGGTTTTACCCTTTTAACTGGCACAAAACTGACACCTTTATTCAAGGCATCATGTTTGCAATAACCACAACACAAGCAGTCAAAATGCAAACAAAAGAGACAACTCTGATAATAATATGCACTGTCCTTGAATTTGATTGGTCCACACCCGAGACGGCTGGTCCAACACCAGTGGAGACTAGGCTCTAAGAAAAGCCGTCTCGGGTGTGGACCAATCAAATTCAAGGACAGTGCATATTATTATCAAAGTTGTCTCTTTTGTTTGCATTTTGACTGCTTGTGTTGTGGTTATTGCAAACATGATGCCTTGAATAAAGGTGTCAGTTTTTGTGCCAGTTAAAAGGGTAAAACCTATTACTATATCAACTGATTCATTATCCAACAGAGCCACAATGTGTAACCTTACATGCCTGGGATGTTTCACTAATTATCTACATAGACAAAACACAACACATCCAAGTGGACAACATTCATATCGCAACCGGGATAAGTGAACGTTTCACTTTCTCTTCCTCTATTCTCTGCCCACCTTATGGTGGGCGTCTTATGAACAAGACAATGCATGTCCAACATTGACCACCACGCCGCTGAAAAATAGAATTTAGTGAGGTAAACCCTTCTTCCTTTGGAGTCAGTAAGTTAAGTATTGTACGCTGTATAAAGGCAACATTAGTAATCCCATTGCGAAACTAGACTCTGCCATGGGAATGTGTACTTGGCACCACTGGCTCAGGGCCACCATTGAAGATCAGCACCACTGTGTCGCTCATCTGAGCAAGGACACACGTTGCATTTTATTTGAAACATAATTGCTTAAAAATGGTAAAGATCCAGTCTTGAAATATCGTGCTGACTCCACACCTAACCGCAGGGCCTTCACTAGAAAGGAATTTTAAAAGAGGTGCATTATCCCACCACACGTGACTTGTGGTGCACCCATTCATACTGCTGGGTGGACACAAGGCAGTGGGATTGAATAAACTTACCATATTGCTTCCATATTCTTGGTTCTTTCGGTAAAGTCACGTAGAAGGGAAATAATAAAAGAATAAAAATTTAACAAGAAAATGTTATTGTTTTATTTTTACCGAAAGAACCAAAAATATGAATCCCTGCATTCACAAAAGCTTTAAATCGAAATGTTGTTTCCACTTCCATGCCAGGAACCAAATGTGCTTCCCCTGGATTGATTGTCCAGCCTGCCTACCCAAAATGAAACAAAAGACACGTAAGTGTGCATTATCTCGAGCGGTGTTTCTCAAACTTGTTTGGCCCCGCGACCATTCAGCCGATCCAACATTTCCGCGGACCACCCAGCTCCCACACACCCCTGGTGACAAAACGCAATCACTTATCTCTATAAATACCAGAAATACGAAATGCTTCATGTTACCGGAAGATAAAAAAAAAAATAACAGGCAAACTATTAATTTTCTTAACAAACGGCACAAACGTCGTGATTATTGTCCGGATCAACCTGCATTTGCACCACCTGGAGGACCGTCACGGACCGTCAGTGGTTACCGGGGACCGCACTCTGAGCACCACTGCTCGAGAGAGCACGCACTTCCCTCGCGGTATGTGTTCAGTGTATTCCTTGCAGACTCATACCACCACCTTCAGGATAAGGCGGACAATGGCGTTATTGCACAGGATGCACTCCATTAGCAAGTGACACGATCGTAATTTGTCTGGAATGCTGCAACCCATAACAGGAAGCTCACGGAGATAGTGGTGTCACAGACTTAAAACAAGACGAAACCCCAGTGCAGAGCGGCGCGTGTTTATGGTTAATTCATCCGGTGTATTGATTCAAAGGGTTGTTTTACCGCCGTGAGGTGAAAAGGGATGGAAATCTTATTTCAATCTTCACGCTACAAGCAAGCAAAAATGCTAGTTCTACAGCGATGCCTAATTTTTCGCTGAAACCATATAAAATATGACGAATTACAATGCAATGCATAACAATAATAACATACAATAATTCCACTGAGAATTGTTCAGTGCATGTACGGGCGCTGGGTGGATTGTTGTATTGCAGGATTATGAGAGGTGGCAGAGGCTTGAGAAGGCCTTCATCCAACAGTGGATTAATCGTGGCTGATGATGACGATGATGAATCATTCCACTGCTGGATAAAGTCCGTGACGACTTACCCATGCCATGTTTGGCTTGGGAGTTGTAAGACCATACATCACCACAGTATGGTCTGGTGAAATGGGGGAGGAGGTGGGCATGGCTGTGGGGTGAAGAATCGGATCAGGCATTACACCACTGGAGTTTTCCATGAATAGGAATCGAACTCAGGTTACCGGGATTACAATGCAGTGCTGAACTAGTGTATAACTACTACCCCCAGTAAACATATATATGATTACCCTGAAATGTTCTAATTCTGTTGTTCAAAGAAAAGTGTCATTACAATATTTTGCATTCAACCAACGTGGTAAAATTAGCGGAACTAATTTTACCCCGTTGTTTATACAGTTACCTTAATTTTGATCGCAGACAATCGCATACATTTATAATGTTCTCATTTGCTACTGTATCACAAAGGACTCCCACGTAGAGTAGGATTGTAGCATTGATTGAGGGGGCATTGTAGAATACAATGTTGTATTATATTAAACATTGCAACAAAAGTTATAGGAAACTCTTTGTACGTGTCAGAGACATTTGATTGATCTCACGTGCCACTTGAAAAGAGATTTAGAGGTCTGAGATGCTTTGCAATTATGTTGCACTCAATTTACCTTACATTCGATTCTTCGTAAATATGCGATGGTGAATTGCATGGGCCGCAGTGTGGCTTGTTTGTGCGTGCGTTCATGCCTCATCACATTACTACACTAACATCTTGACTGTGTAGCACAAATATCAGGGTACTGAAACCCACACTATGGGAAAATACATGGCTTAACATTCCAACTGGAAGGAACGCATCAAATGTGTTTCTTTTATATCCAAACAAAATGATTACTGTATTAGATTTCTCATGTATTTGTTTTAATATTTTATTAAGAATGTGGTTGCCAGGGTCTCGGAGGATGTTTATTTTATTTGTTTGTTTTAACGAAACACCCTTTACAAAAGTGGCCCAGACATTGGCATACGTTCTTAACCAAGTTGAATTCCAACATTGAAGCATTTAGTGTAATTAAATGAGTGCCCCCTAACCAATTCATTACAGCTCCTCCTTCACTCGTTGTATATCAAGTTAAACTATAATTTTTGTTTTGTTTTAACCTGTCACTTCATGCACTCACAATGCTGAGAAATGTTCTGCTAAGTGGCACCTCTGTATCAGTATTAAATGAAATTGCCAATCGGGTGACTGAGTGACTCAAGGGGTTAGAGGGTCGAGCCACAACTGCTGAGACCCTTTGGGTCAAAACGAGGTTTTGGCCACCTGTGCCTTAATTGGCAATTTCAAGTGTAGCGAGCCAATGGTGTCAGCCCGGTTATCAATACACGTAAAAATATCACGTTCAAATTTATTTGCAATTTTAGTTTGGCTACATTCCAGCTCTGAGAATAAAACTAAAAAATAAGATTGGTTTCACCGTCTTGTGATCAATTTTATTCTGTAGCAGGGTGAGTTGGAACGTGCTGCTCCTTTGCGTGGATACTATGTCACTTGAAGGGATCTTTACAGGGCCACAACATTTATTTGTGGCGCAACGGTGGCGAGATGTTAAATACCTCACCTGGTATACAGGAGTTTGTGGGATCGATCCCGACCCTAATGCCTGTATAATATATATTAAAAATACATTTCTTTATGATGATCAGCTACTTCGTTGAGCTGTCATTTGTGGCCAAGTCACTTGTGAAATAGAGCTATATAGCTCAGCGTGTCTTACTTGGGGAAAACTTTAAAAAAAGTTTAGTTTAACTTTTAGTATTAGTGGTGAAATTTACCATTGTGAGAGTTGCCATTGACATCGTTCCGAGTTGACCCCATGACATCACGACTGTTTTCATGTGGTATCCCAACTGAAAGTGTGCAGTTCTCATCACAGTGCAGGCTTCTTGGCCCACTAAAACGGAGCCACGTGGCCTGGTTACAGCTCAATCAGCCCAGTAAGGCTGGCATCATAAGAAATCTGTACACAATAATGTTTACTCTTTGGTTCTTTCGGTAAAGTCGCGTAGGTAGAAACATGATAGATCACCACGTTTAGATAGTCTTCCCACCTGAAGACGATTGCTTGTGTGGCGATCGAAACGTCCTGATCTATTATTTTTACTACCTTCGTGACTTTACCGAAAGAATCAAAGAGTATGGATTCCTGCAGTCACAAAAGCTTCAAATCATAATAATATATATTTTTAGTGCCCGATAGGGCAGGATCTCAGAACTGGTCTGAGCATCTTCAAGAAGTGAACTCAGAAATGGAATGGTTGACACACGTGGGCTATATCAGCTCTCTATGCTATAAGTACCCATCGTGTATGTACGTATGTTGAGCTTTTTTCACATAGTACGTAGCCAAGCATGGTAATCGGAGGTGCAGCTGTGATTAGTCATACAAATCTCACGAGGTTTGATTATGGCTGATTGCAGTCATGTCACCCTGGCAGTTTTGGTTAAATGTCACATGTCGATGTTAAATCCAGACATGCCATGTATTAAGCCACCGGCGAGCTTTGCTGGTCAGAATTAGATCGATGCATTGGCACGCATGAATACTATCTTTGTGAGCGTGACACTTTTGCCAAGTGGTGGGGCTCTAATGAAAATAATTTGGACGTAAATTTCGTACGTTGCCTAATCCAACAATAAATATGGATCATTGTATTGGGCACGAAAACATGCCTTTTTTTTAGTTTAGAGCGTCCATGTGTCCATTCATTGAAGTGTCTGCAACGTTTGTTTTGTTGTGGGCTGTGTGCAGTCAATTTAATGCATCAGGACGAAATCAAATGAACGTATTTAATTCCTTCCTTGTGTCAGCCAGATCGAGGCAGGACTTCATGACATTGTGGCTGGCACCTCTAGCTTTCTCTCACCACCCTTCTCTCCAGTGCTGGCAGCCCGGGAGAGGTGTGATGTAAGTTCTTTAGCTCCGCGCAGTCGGACAATGATTGCTGTACGAGGGGGGTAAAGTTCCCCCCTGCGTGTCCCTGCGCACTTGTCATGAAATCACTTTATTTCAGCTCTGGTTTGTAAAAAAAATATTGACCAGGTGGTGCAGTGATATGACTTAAACATGATATATGTACGAGTTTCCTTGAATCCGCTGGTTCTGCAGATATAAGGACAACTCGTATACAGCATCTGACCATGAAATGCACAACGCAAAAAACAGAGACGTGTGCGTTATACTGAATGTAGCAAATTAACAAAGCAAATAACATTCTAGCGTACATTTACAGCCCGTTGTTAATCCACTGCTGGATGAGGGCCTCTCCATGCCGTGTGGGTCACGGGGGTTATTTGACCTTACTCCACCAGAGGATGGTGAAGGCAGGGAGTATAGATGTGGGAGCATAGAAGTGCAGGACAATAAAGGGCATTGTTGCACTGCCCTCTGCAGCTCACCATGTTGAACCACCTCCATCCTATAACACCTGGTATGAATGTTGGTCACCCATTCAGGCGCTCTTCAGATTCGCACTCTGCTAAGCTTCCAAGATTGCAGACAACACTCTGTTATGTTTTAACAACGGTCTATGTCAGCTAGTCTCAAACTCCATACAGTTAGCTATCAGTCAATATTACAATATTTTGAAATTTAGAGTAATGATGGACCCTTGCTGTACCTTTGGAAGAAAATGTGTGTTATGCAAAGATCATTCAGTGATCATTGTGTTTCATATATATGTATGTGGCACCATGTATTATCGCAGGCTTCTATGAGAGAGTGGATTCACTATAAAACCGTCAAGAGCACATACACACAGTAAGTGCTGTATTGCTTTTGAAAACTACACAGACATTCTTTTCAGCGTGGAGCAAAGTTACGGATGGTGTTCCCTTTCCATGTAATAATGAAATATACTGTTATACGTTACGTATATATATAGATATACGCACGCACTGTGTATATACACTTTCGTTGTTTGAGCCCATTGGCTCATGCCAGCATTGCGTTTGTCTGTATGTCAACAGAACATAAGAAGTATGTAAACATCGTGTAATGATTCTCTCGGTGACATCTGATTGACACTCCGCAAAAGACAGTGTGGGTAGCCGGATACTGGATTTCAAAATACTATATACAGGCATCTTCACAAACGTGTTTTTTTCTTCTTCCGAAGATCTAATATTCCAGGAGAGTTATGCAAACTGGCAGGGCAATTGATCGAGAACGCCGAATTAAGGCTGGCATGGCACGTAAGGGCGCTGAGTAGCCAACACCAAATTTGGTCACTTTTGTCTCCCGATGAATGAACACCACACAAGGTTCTAATTTGAGGCTGAGTGAACCCAGGGGAGGCCCAAGACAGTTTACACCATTTGCCGCTGATGGAAATTGAAGCTGGGAAGCGAACCCAGATTCGTTGGGGCCATAGCGCAAGGCACGGAACCACAGTGTCACTCATCATGGCAAAGTATGTGCATGCAATTCTCAATTCTACTATCGGGACACCATCGTTCTTCCCTTAATATGTCCCATCTTTTATTTTGCCTCAGAAGTGACAACTCTCGTGTGCTCATGGTGCCTTCAATGGTATTCCACCCGTGCTGCATGTGTACTGCCACTTCACAGCTTACAGTTAACGCTGTGTACTGTGACTTCACAGCGCTCTCTGTACGTTGTGGCATCACAGCATGTGCTGTACTCGGATGCTGTATTGATAATGGATTAGTACTCTGACTTGGCAGATAGGCTCACACCATTTCTCATGTTCGTGTCGCGGACATTTCAAACCTTCCCGCAGGCATCGGTTCGCTTTAGTCAGGATGACTGATTGGTGTTTTTTTGGGGGGGGGTTTGGGGCAGCAGAGTCAATTACAACTCTGCTAATATGCGAGACGTCACAATCACGTCTGACAGGAGGCACCTCTCGTGCACTCAAGGGCATGCGACCTCTCATAGTTTCCACCCTGGGTGTGCTACGATTGTCGTGTTATTATTATTATTTTTTTTAAACCGCCACCACAAAGATACACAAAGTCTGTCTTCCTCATTGTTTATATGAAACAAAAAAAACCGTAGACTATCTACGCTTTATTTTTACACTCCCCCATGGAAATGGACACGTGCTGCAGAGATCGTGTTCGCCTGATAACATTGAAGCGACCATTATGAGGACCCAGACGTGTTTGTCATTTAATTAGCGGTGGAATGTGCAATATTGAGGTTTTTTTTTTCTGGAAAGGAAGACACCATACTGCGATACGTATGTGCACTGATGATTTTTTTTTTATATGTACATGTGGAGGTTTCTGAGCACAGATGTACAAAGGCCCACAGAGCCAAGTGACCAGCCCAACTGGAGGTGTGTTGCTTAAGCGGTTGATGCTGCTTGAATCGAGTAAGGTTTTGTTAAAGCTTAGAAAAAAGGACATGGGGAGAGAGAAGAAAAAAACCATCCCAATTAGAGCAGTGTTTTTGACCTGTGATGCAGAAGACGACCCGAAGCAGTGCGGTGATTTGAATCATCAACATGGGTTATGTAATACATTGGTGAAATTCATGGAAGTAGTGATAGTACTGGATTAAGACAGTTGTTGTATAATGTTGGATTTCACACTTTTATTGCTCTAGTATTAGCTTGGACTTAACGTTTTTTTTTTCTCTGTGTGGAAAATGTAGATTATATTGAGCCCTTTAAGAATATCAATACAAATGTATATCGGTCACTCGGTCAGAATGTTCTATATGCATTACATGTGAGCCAACTATTTCATTGTGAGTATGGCAAAACTATATATTCATGATTTATCTCCAAGCCTTAACACGTCAAAGTGTCACACTGCTCAAGTGGCAACGGGGCCACATTGATCTCCATTAGGAGTTCTGAGCTGGTGATGGAACGTTGTGTTTCCTATGTTTGGAACCAATCTCACCATGTGAGACTGCCCCAAAGTGATACTTATTTCTATCGAGCCTGCAGAGACGACGACGATGATGATGATGATGTTGGCTGGGTCGACCTTGTTACGTTGAGCTTCAAAGCACCATCCAGCCGCATGAAAATAGAGAGGTGGTGATAAAAGCACAACAACAACTACGATATTACAGTACTTGCTAATGCCGCCGCTGGAAGTAGGGCCTCCACTCCAGAAAGTATTATTTGGCTTCTTCTTCCACGCGGGGCCTGACGCCTTGGAAGAGGTGCGAGTACCCGCACTTCTCCCCCAACCGCGTGCGATCTGGCGATCGACTTATTTATGGAGAACCCGTTTTTTTTACCGCTGGGTGGACAGTCGTGTGGCACGTTAATGAACTTGCCCCCATTGTTTCAAGCGCCGCGCCGTCGAGAGGTCAAATCAAATTTCGTCAACCTCAGTAAAGGTCAAATCTGCTGACGCTTAACATCGCCGAAAAAATCCCAAGCACATTCAAAGCATATATTAAAAAAAAGTTAACTCCCATTTCACGCTAAAGCCATTCAAGTTCCATTTTTGTTTTTCCCTTTGTGTTGAAGCATGGGAGGGTGTAAGGGAGATAGAAAACTAATGTCCCCACCACCCATCCCAGACCCACACACACTGATGCAGCCGCTCGCGGTATCCGATTAGAGGCAGCTGATTTGGCGAGGTCATGCTCCGGGGGGTTTGGAGGGTTGCGGAGGCTTCCGAGACGCCGAGTTCGTCACCCGGAGCAGGCTGGCTGTGGGCGACGCGTGAATAACCCCGCGCGCTGCGGGGCCAAGCAGCAGTCGCAGGGGCACGGATCCGTGACCGGGCGGAGGCTCGCTCTTTCAGCCGGTCCCCCTCGTTCGAGTCAAGGCATTGTGCTCGTTGGCGCAGATTTGTCGCCTGGAATCTCCGATTCGTGTTTTCCTCCAGGCGAGCATGAACAAGTTAACTTTAATTGTATTTTAGTCCAGGTTTTTTTTTTGGGTTAGATCGCGTAAATGTATAGATGTGTCGATAAACCCGCCACAACCCGACACAGGCAATTAGTAAAGTTTGTCACGTAAACAGAACATGCCAATTTGTTACTCGTAATTACAACTAGCTTGATGAAGCTAGTTGCAATTACTGTCGAAACGTCGTACTCAGGTTGTAAATGTCGTGGCTTTGCTCTCCAACACACTGGTGTGCTGCACTAGTAGCGGATTGACACGTTCTGTTTACGTGACGAACCTTACTAATTGGCTGTGTTGGGTGGTGGCGGGTTTAACGACACATTTATGCAATCTGACCCAAAAAAAAACCTGAATTATGGATTATATTGGTCGCGAAAGCCTACATGTTGAACTGTTTATATTTTACCGGGTAAAGCACACGAGGTGGTTAGCTTTTTTTTTTTCAGAAGCAACCTGGCCACAAATGATAGCTCAACGAAGTGGCTTATCACGTGGAAATTTTAAGCGGCCAAATTCTCTGAACGCGTGACGTTGATTATACATGTGGAGGAAAAGACCGAAGGAGCCGGAGAAAATCCCACGTGACCACAGGGGAGAGAGAGAACATGCAAACTCGAAATATGCAGGCGTCAGGGACGGGATCTAACCCACGACCTCCTGCATACCAGGCGAGGTAGTAAACATCTCACCACCGTGGCCCTCCCAAAGAATCACTGCAGGCGCGGAATCCTCGGCACAGGCAGCAATGCAGTTGATTGCCAGTGATGGGATAAATTTCGTTCATCAACCTTCTGACTTTTTAGGATCGCAGCCGCTGCCTCGCCCTCACAGTGGGACGTCTCACAGTCGTTGAGATTAACTGAAATGTGGAGCCAAGCTCCCTGCCCTACTCACTGCTGTACTATATCATGAACAACATGTTTACTGATACACATTTTACTATGCTGTGATGTTAGGGAGAGAAGAGTGTCTAATGCTACTGTTGCTGCCACTATTCCACGGTGCTAACTACCTCGCTTGCTATACAGGAGGTGGTGGGTTCAATCCCAACCTTGACGCCTGCATATTTGGAGTTTTCACGTTCTCCCTGTGGTCACGTGGATTTTTCTCCGGGTCCTCCAGTTTTTCCTCTCCAAATTTAGAATCAACACGCGTTTAGAGTATTTGACTGCTGCAAATTTCCACATGATACGCCAGTTCGTGCAGCCATCATTTGTGGCCAGGTCCCTTCTGAAAACGAGCTTTATATCTCAGTGGGGCCTTACCTGGTAAAATAAAAAAAGACTAGTTTAGTTTTTTTATTCAAGTTAAAAAAAGTGTCTCCCTGTTCAAATGAGAAAATGGGCAATCCTCGCCTCTGTTGGTGGATATATCTGCTGGTGCTGCGTCTGCGACTTTTAATACCACCAACTGGGACTATGAATACAAGGTAACGGTGCAGCGCTGCAATTGCTTGATCACGCCACTGCTGGTAGAAGGACCTCCACTGAAGGGAGCTCTAGAAAGCCCCTTGGTTTTAAGCCCCTACTAAAATGAGTCTTGAGGTTTCTCCGTCTCTTCCACGCTGACCTGACGTCTATTTGAGAGATGGGAGTACCCACGTTATTTACCCACCACACGCGACCAGCTAATTGACCAACTGTGATTGTATCCATCTAGACTGTTGGGAGGTGGATGGGGGCAGAGACGTGGGGATTCAAGAAACGTTCCCATAGATTCAACTGCCGTGGCCAGGTGACCCAACCGCACGACTGCTGCTTTGGGAGTCGTGTTGTGCGAAGCGTAGCACCACGGTGGTAGTGGTATATATGTATGCGCACGAATAATAGTTTCATGTGAATTTTGTCGGAGATTTAAGGGCCATGTAAATTATGAACTAAAAAAAGAAAACTGTTTAAAATGAGTTTGGGGAAAGAAGAAAACAACAGTGTGAAATAGACATCAAAATGTCAATATATTTACGACCCATTTAGTCGAGCTTAAAATTACTCTTTTTAATTACAGTTGCATTGCTATAGTGTATCATGCCTGTGACTCTCTCTTCGGTGTTATTATACGCGTGTGCGTGTGCATTGCTTTCAATTTACGATGAAGCTTCACTCCCCAAAGAGTGGCCATCGAAGACCTTTATAATTCACTACGAATCCAGTGAGCAACCTGCCAAGGTGTTTGTGCTCCTTAAGGCGTTGCACGCGTCCTGCATGTTCGCATATTTTCGAGAGATTCGTCACAATTGCGATAGATTGCAGCTATTTTGTCAAATAATATTTTGAATTTTTTTTGAAACGCTGTTTTGCGCTTCTCAACACATGCGCATTTTTTTTTTCCTCTGCGTGGCGGGTGGCGGCCAAATTAGTTTAGCGATTGCAAATGCTAGGAGTAGTCTTGCACGTCACCACGTTGTGTGCCAGACACTTGCATCGCTGCTTATTAATCTATCCCAGTCGTTGGCAACCCGCGTCTCTGGAGCCACATGTGGCTCTTTAAGGACTGCTTCGTGACACGTTGTTTATTAAGGACCCACCGTGTCATATTCACTGCATGCATTGCGGCTCTTGAAAATTAGAGGGTTTTTTTTTTTATACCGAATTCTAAAAGAATGGCTCTTCTTGTTTTTTTTTTAGATTGCCAACCCATGATTTATGCTGTTTGGAAGGTGAGTTGGAAATAATTGACCACCTTCATAATTAGCATGCACTGCCGTTTGAATGGAGCATTAATCTTGAGATCAAGTTTTTTATTGCTCGTAGCAGAGAGAGAAATTTCTGGCAGAAGACATATATTAAAAAAGTCTATTAAACGAAAAATCATTTGCAGCCCTTTCTCAATTCAGTGCTGGATGAAGGCCTCCTCATGCCATGCTGATCATGGAGTTTGTTGATTATACTTCACCAGCCTGAAGACTGTGGATTTATTAAGCGATGGGGTAGGATGGTGGGGGGTGGCAGTGCTGATTCAAATATCCCTCGCCACTGACATTACCCACGGCAAGAATCAAACTGGGTGTTAATACGCAATGTGCTAACCATCTCGCCACCATTCTCCCCTTAGAATACAAAGTAGCAAATATACGATTTATTACTACGTGAAATAAAGTATGTTACCGATGCTTGTTTTGTGTTCCGAACATCTCCTCGGAAACAAGGAGATGGTGAAGGGAAAATGTAAACACCTCGCAGCTGCTTGCTCATGCCACTGCTCGTGAAAGAGCCTCCGCTCGAGAGTCGTTGGCCTTCTCCTCCACACTGGCCAGACGTCTTGGGAGAGAGTGGGGGGGGGGGGTACTCGCACTTTACCCCACAGCACGTGGCCTGCCAGTCGACTACCTGTGGCCTACACATGCCGCTGGGTAGACATAGGAGATGCCACATTGGAGGAGAGAGCCAGCAGCCTCTGACAACGCATCATGTTAGACCGCAGGAGCAGCCAGCGAGGAGATGAGAGGATAAAATATTGCAGCGAGAGCTAAGTCTGGCAGAGATAAGTGCGCAGAGGATGAAAATATTTGAGGGATGCACCGATGGCATTACAGCGGTGGCAGTGGAGGGAGAAATTAAGCTGCCAGGGGCAGAAAGCACTGCCGCAATAAACCTACAAGAGCCAAGGATATCAATGATGGCCTAAACAAAGAGGATTTGCAGCCTTCAAAGTGCTTTTATTAAATGGAAAAAAGGGAATGCAATGCAATTCCTTCACAGCCTGTCCCGGCTGTGTGAAACCACTCACTGTCTGCAGATGGCACGGTAAAAATGTGGCTTTTTGAATGAAAAAGGAAAATTATTAATGCTCATTTAACAAACCAAAAACATTGTTATACACAATTTAACAGGAATGCCTCAAGAATGCGTTTTTCAGGACAGCCTTACCGTTTATATATTTGCTAATTTTGCAAGTATAATATAATGCAATTTCTACATAGATTTAAATAATGCTCCATTTAACATAACATGCAATTGGACACGGGCTCACTATACCGGTTATACTGCACATTTCAGGGTTATGGTTGGTAAAAGTTTACCATTACATGGAAGCTAAGTCAATATTTAACTCTTCTTTGGTTCTTTCGGTAAAGTCACGTAGAATGAGAATAAAATAATAAATTGATAAAATAAAATAACACAATAATATTCTCACGACTCATCCCAGGTGAAGGGACGAGTCTCGTCCCTTCACCTGAAGGCCGCTTGTGTTGTGGCCGAAACGTCGTGAGAATATTATTGTGTTATTTTATTTTATCAATTTATTATTTTATTCTCATTCTACGTGACTTTACCGAAAGAACCAAAGAAGATGAATCATTGCAGTCACGAAAGCTTTAAATCGAAATTCAATATTTAACTGTTTGATTGGGGTACAATTACATGTATGATTATGCATATCACATGTAATTAACAGTGGCTGTGTGTCTGTCCAAATATGGTGAGCAGTGGCATTGTGATAAGTGCACTGCTACAATCATGCCAACCTGAGTTTGATTCTCTGCCATGCATGATATCAGTGGTGTAAGGTAAGTCCTCACTTAACGCACGTTCACATAACGCGTTTTCACTGAAACGTGGTTCTTAAATTCGGTAATACTTTACACGCAATGCGGAACGTGCACCATTGTAATGCAGGACGCGCGCCGTTGCAACGCAGAACTCGCACCGTTATATAACGCGGATTCTGAGCAGTCGCCGCTGAACTACTTTCTTGAGCCACGTGGCTCAGCGTTACGGTACAGTACGCGGAGTGGTACAGCGTACTGCGGCGTACCCTCATCTCGGTTCTTTGTCCCACCGTGGGTCGAATGCAGGCTGAGCTTACATCGCCGATGTGGTTCACATTTGCATAGTTCTATTCATATATTTAAACCCCGGTCAAGTATATAAAGCAATTCCCCGCTCAACGTGTTTTCGGTTAACGTGCGGCAATTTTCAGAAACGCATCAACCGCGTTCAAACGTGGCATCGCTGTATATCTGAACAAGTTCTGCACCTCCACAAGATTAACTCGGCCTTAAATTAGTATCTGGTATAGCAGTGAGGCTATCATCTCCCCACTTGCCCCAGCAGCCTGTGTGTCCTTGGGGGGATCTTTGTGTCGTGTTTAAATACATGCACAACAGGCTGTGCCATTGTTTTTTATTCATTCATTTTCTTATTCGGTTCACAATATACAATTACGTGAAACTCATATTGGTATTAGCTGGTGGTCATAATCTTTGTGGAATTGCCTTTTGAGAGATTGGTATCAAAACACCACGTGTAATTACTCATGAAAACAGGCCGTGAAAATCAAGAGATAATAACGACTGTGTTAGAATATGGCAGAACGTGTATCATTCCCCATGCTCCTATCCATGAGCCCTATCATCCAGAGCTGCAAGAGGATCTGCAATTATTCCCTTTATGTGTCCATTTCTGTGAATTTCACAGATAATTTGGATGACGTAAAAATATAACCTTCACCGTGACTGCATTGAAGTTCCCGTGTTGTGGCACAGGCCTCCGGTACAAATAATATTTGCAGCTTTTTATTGCCGTTTTACGGAAATGGGTGCAACGGAGTGGGTGCAGCGCTGGCTTGGTTAAAAGATGCATTTCTATGCTCGTAGATATCTCGATCTCACCTGTTAACGCAGCCCACTATATCTTTACGAACCGTTCCGAGCGTGGTGGCGTATGGCTACATTCCAGGCTTGCAGAGGTCAGTCGAAATGGGTATGGTGCACGTTGTGAACGACGTGTAATACTCTGCAGGGGTATATGAGCATGAGATAGGCGTGCAATTATAGTGCAGCAAACAATGTCTTCCCTGTAATTTTTGCATACTTTAATAAAGTACTGTGCACGGGGTTTTTCTCATGGTATTTGATTTCCTCCCATATGCCAAAGCATAATTGTTGCACCAGCCTGATATCGAAACCCTGGATAGTCCTGAAAACACGTGGGTGTACAACCGGAAAAACATATCAGAAATCCTGAAATTTAGTTTCAGTGTTACCGTACTTTGTAATCATGGTGATTAATTCCTCTGCACGAGCATCTGGACTGAACCACTAAATATTGACCTTGGCACGTGCCACGAATGCACAATGATTGTAACACCTATCAAAACTTATAATTTATATATATGCTTTTCTTTTTGCTGATCATTAAAGTATTATCCGTGGTCATTTGGTAGCATTATATTCTCTGCCGCAAGCTTACAAAAGTCGTACTAAAAAAAAAAACTCAATCGCCAAAGGGCCCTGTTATAAAGGAGAATAACAAAATAGTCTACTTTGTTTTCCTTTCTGCCAATTACTATATGAAATTGGCATTTGGCCGTAACTAAATACATAAGCTTTCGGTTGCCTGGTTGGCCCAAGGGATGCTTGCTCATGTCAAGCTGAAGCCAGATCCCCTCTGATGCTGGGTGGGAGCCAAGAGACAGACAAGCGGAAACAACAACAAAAAATCATTGTTTCCCCTGTGCCAGAAAGGTTTCTCTTGTGAAACATTTGTGTGCTTGCGGAGGGCCGGGCAAGGGGTCGGGACGGGCGTGGTGGGGGAAGGGGGCAGGTGGTTGTCAGGTGGGGTCAGAGGGAGGTGGCGGGACCCACCACACAATGGGTTTTGCTCATAATTTGGTTACGCGTAGCTCTAAAAGTGTGGGTCGCAACAGGTGTTGAACAGAATTCAACTTTCCACTCCTTGGGATTACGGATTATGCATAGACCAGCACACATGATATTATCCTGGCTGCCATAACGCTCAGTACAGTGAACTTCCAATTCCAGAGGTCGCCGGTTTGATTTCGTCTTCTGGCATGGCAGTTAAAATAATGGTGAACATTTCGTAAACCGTTCTGCCTCGTTCCACCCGCCATCATACACCACTGTCGGTGGGCAGGTTGTGCATATGGTGGGTTAAAGTGTGGGTGCTCCCACCTCTACCAAGATGTCTGGCCAGCTTGAAAAAAAAAGGCCAAACATTCTTTGCAGAGGAACTCTCTAGGGCTCACTCTCATGGAGGGCCTTCCACCAGCAATGGTGGTAGCAGAGGAATTGCAGACGGACTTTCTGACATGAGGGTAGGGAAGATGGAGCGATGCAATCAGTTCGTGTGCAGGTGCTGTGGGGTGGTTGGCAGCTTGGGGAGGCCTTGATCCAGCAGTGGATTGACCATGGCTGATAATTCACTGTGTAACAAAAACATATTTTTCTAGTTCCTGGGTAGTAAGCGTTATTGTCTCATTGTTTTTATCTCAAAAGTACAGAAAATGGCTATTTTCTTCTTTGGTTCTTTCGGTAAAGTCACGTAGAATGAGAATAAAATAATAAATTGATAAAATAACACAATCAAATTATCACGACGTTTCGGCCACAACACAAGCGGTCTTCATCAGGTGAAGGGACGAGACTGTCTGGAGGACAGCGCTGAAGTGAAAAAGCCACGCTCACTCCAGCGCTGTCCTCCAGACAGTCTCGTCCCTTCACCTGATGAAGGCCGCTTGTGTTGTGGCCGAAACGTCGTGATAATTTTTTTGTGTTATTTTATTTTATCAATTTATTATTTTATTCTCATTCTAAGTGCCTTTGCCGAAAGAACCAAAGAAGATGAATCCTTGCAGTCACGAAAGCTTTAAATCGAAATAAAATGGCTATTATTCCCCACAAACTTTGCTTTTGTGACCAGGACATAATATTTTGAAATGTACCTATTTTGAATGAGAAAACGTGGTGTGCATTTGTGTCATTCCTTCACGTAAAGTCCTGGTCACAAAAGCAAAGATTGTGGGAAATAATAGCCATTTCATATATATTTTTAGGCATAAGCAATTGGAAAATAACACCTAGTACCCAGGAACAAACATCGTGTTACATCGTGTAATGATTACATTTTAATTAATGCAGAAAATGTATTTTCATTCATACGTCTATAATTTGTAAGTGTAGTCAGGACATCACGTCCATTTATGAAATACAAGGGAATTAGACATGAAAGCAGGTCGCTTGCATTTGTGCGATAACTACAGGTGAAAGTGTTATGTGAATGCTCTTTAAGCCCTGAGCATGGATTAAATGATCTAAACAGTTTTGTTTATGAGAGAAGGGCATTCAATGTATGGCACCTGCACACTGTGTTTATGGTGCTACACGGGTCCTTCAATTTAATCTACTTTAATTGAGGGTTGGCAATAAAAGTGTTTTTTTTATATTTCCCCCAAGATTTGCCGTTCCGTGAGCTGGCAAGTTTCCCAGGCTGGCAAAGCACGGAGTGTCACTGCGTTATAAATCACTCATTGCCCATGCAGATGCACATGGCAACTCCTGGGTACATTTTCATTGGGCCGTCATTTATCCTGCAAATTGCTCTCATCAGCTGTCAACTGCACAGCGCTGCCGTGGAGAAATTGACAGTAATTTTAGAGAGAGAAAATAGGATGCAGACACCACACAACAAAGACAAACACCCGCCCCCAAGCATATATAAATGCAGGCTGCTGTGGCAAGTGTTGTTAGCAAGCACCTATATAGGGCAGCACGCGGTAGGGGAAAAAAGCTTCATAGCTCATCGGATTTCTCTAGTTTTAATACAGATTCTGATTTTTTTATTCTGAGGAACGGGCGGTGTGACCAACACCACACCTCGCCACATGTGTCTCTCCAGCGATATTATTTACACACCACCCCAAGGCACTCACCTAGGGGCTATCCATTGAGTACGTATGCATGGAGGGGGGAGGGGGTGAACCCAAATGCGTACGCTTCCGTATGGGGAGTCTACTGACAATGTGTGTACGCATAGGAAACGGGGGGGGGGGGGGTGAAGCCTCAATAATAATTTGTCTACATTGGCCTTCAAATGAGTTAGATATTCCGGCGGTGGACTGCCTGTTTGCTTAAACACGTTAATAATATTAATCCTTGATCGCTTCTGCGTGGATTAAATATATCGTGGGGGGGGGGGGGTGCGTCCAGTGTACGTACGCAGGTGTGTGGGGGGGGGGGTGTTAAAAGTACGCGTGCCTACAGGGAGGGGGGGAGGGATCAAGTTTTGACAGATTTTTGCGATACGTACTAAATGCATGGCCCCTTAAATTTGTGCGGAGTCGCAGGACTCATTTAGATGTTCGCCATCGACGTTGGCCATGAGCAGGGTTCCTACTCAAGTTTCTGAGTTTGTAGTCCAGTACGATATCCACTACGCTACCGCTCTCCAAACGCAAATACCAAGATCCCTCATATAATCTTAACAGACTGTTGGGGCAAGTGCTGTTAGTAAGCGCCTATGAATGGTGGATGGCCAGTGCACGCACACACACACATTCACACACACACACACATTTACACACAAACACCCTACAACGTCTGCTGTTAATGAACAATTATTCGGTTCAGCATGACTTGCACAGGTGGTGTGGCGAACGTAATTCCCATCCACCTTTTGTCTTCCTTATTCTCATGTTGGAGTACTGCACCGTGTTAGGCCCAGTCAACAAAAAGACTAGGATCATGTTATTGTTCCTCATCAGCCATGATCGATCAACTGCTGGATGAAGACCTCCTCAAGCCATTGCCACCTCTCGCAAAATTAAACACTGTAATGATCCACCCATCACCTGCACGCAGGCTGATTTCATGGCTTCACCTCCTGAAGGGGAAGTCCCCTTAGATTGTGTTCCATTCCTTGGCTGTCACTCCGTTTTCATTCACTGTTGGTCGTCATCACTTATTGTGACCTGTCCTACCCAAGCCCACTCACTTTTTCTGAACAGTTTAAATGATGTCATTAACCGGCGTATGTTCTCCACTCCATATGTTCCTCTTTCTGCCTCTCAATGTTATTTAAAGCATGCATGCCCGATAGTCATATTGTTCATAGGCATGAGTAAAACGCTGGTTGTGAAGATTGTAGCACTCTGCTAACCACTATGCCTCTATGAATGCCAAATACATAGAGAGAGAAAAAACACATCTCACAGTTAATTATCCACATTCAAAGCACTCCAAGGGTATTGCCACTTGCCACAAGAGCCCTATAGATGGGCAAGCATTGACTTAAAATAATTTATTTTAAGCCAATACTCATTGGTAATAATGCCTAATAATGATTTCATTAGCTGAAAATTCTACCTGACGTGACAAGGAAGGTGAAAGGCATGAGTGGACAATGTTATATCGACTTTCACGTGGTGAATAATACAAATCAAGGATTGTGATTCAAATGCCATATGTGCAATACATTTTACATTTTAATACGTAGGTTTCCACGACCAATAATATCAATAACAGAGGTTGTTTAGGAGTTAGATCGCGTAAACTATACATTAACGACACATTGCATTTACGCGATATAACCCCAAAAAAACCCTTCTATTATTGACTCGTGCATTTGTTCACCGGATGCAATATGACTGCAATGTGTGTACGTATGTGCACAGAATTGTATACGTACGTGCAATGGCTCGTTCATTATACATTGCCGCATTACCACACTTGCTAAATCGGCAAAAGGTATACATTTAATTAATATATGCCCCATTTGATCATGTGACAGTGTCCGCGTGCTTCTTCCAAGGCCCCGCGGTTATGGACCCTGGTTATTAACGCTTCCCCAGGGATCTCGTGACCTTCCGTTTGCCCTTTCGCTATATAGGGTCACAATGTTGACAACCTTCACTTCCTCTGGGTCTCCACCTTCACCGTGCAGGCCTCAAATGTACTTAGGGAAACAATCCTAGAATCAATTCCCAACAAATGACCCCTTCATGAAGGTCACCGTGTCGTGACCCCGGTTGATTTTGGGCTCATTTTGATATGACAGTAGTACGTCAGAATCACACTGCTGATAAAGTCGGGTCGCTTTGAATGACACCAACAGATTTCATCAGAGTGCCTCTTGGTGCCGCTATCTGTCAGAATCATACGGAGAGATGAGATACCCACTAACCAAAAGGACGTTGTGCTCACCGCTGTCCCACACTCGCCCGTTGATAGGCAGTTAACCCTGTGCCCAGGTAGCTTTACCAGCTCATACGGTTATGGGTATGAGTATATATTGAATCATAGGGAAATTGGAGTATTATTTTGTCCGTAATAGAGGTTTTTTTTTTGTGTGTAAGTGAAATCACCACGTGCATTCTTTTAAGTTGCCCATTCTCATCCTCGATGTATCTCTGTAAAGCAAATTGATACATCGATGAGCTGAATCGGGTACATATTCATGTTAACACGCAGATTGGGTTAAATTATGACGTCACCCTGCTGCTCTATTTAAAACCGGGAGCAAGTGGAGGGCTTCACCATTATGGCAAAATTTCCCGATTATGCTGGATTAAATTACCAGCGAAACGTCGTTCTCAAAAATTGTAAATGATGTTGATTCACTCTTCAACACACCGGTGGGCTAAAGTAGTGAACTATTTGTCTTTTGTCAACGTGACACATTTTTTTACTGTTTGGCCGTGTCGGGTGGTGGAGGGTTACGACACATTCATAAATAACGCGATCTAACCCAAAACCCTTTATTATGAAGAACATATTCATGTTAACAATTACATAAAAAATATATCAGTTTAGGGCCAAATCTTTGTTTATGGCACAGGTAAACCCCGCCATCTTTGTTGATGCATAATGTCTTACCCTATATTACAGATTGAAGCACATTTTTAAATGCAATAGGTAACCCTATATAATGCATGACTACGAAAATAAAAGAGCACTAAGATGATAGTGATGGTGGTGGCTATGGTTACATAAACACATTGTAGAATAAATTATGAACAAAACGGATTAACATGTCTGATAGTAACATCTATAGTTAATTCAATTGGACAATAAACAATTATCCTTATCGCCCCTGCTTTCTCAATTAATTTCCTCTTTAATGTTTGAATATGTTAATTATGCAATGTTCATTGTGAAGACTGGAACAGGGGCAGTCTGTGTATTTTTCTAGATAGCCTTGAGCTGCAAATAAACAAGAAATGCAAAGCCTTGGGCTCGAGTCCAGACGAAGTGTTTGTATATTCATAGATTCGAAACAACATTGGCAAGGCAAGTCCAACTAGTGAGTGCCTGCGGTGTTTATTTGGTTTTGCCATCTTAGGATAAATGTGGATTTTGCATTAAAATGAGACATAATATCTTAATGGTTTTAATCAGGTTGACGAGAGAGTCTAAGCTCAAGAGACAATGTGCACTTATTAAATAAAAAAAAACGCTGCACATGAAATATTATTAAGAAAATTATTAAAAATCCTACTTAATCTTACACAATGTAAATAAAATACACTCCTACAGTCACAAGGGCAACTCCCATACATGCATTCCAAAATAAGTTTTGTTTATTCAATGACATGATAAAAAGTTTAAATATAATATATAAAAAGAATTGCAATGGTGTGTAGCTTTTCAAAACATGCCACCAATTGGCATTTTTTTTTTCCATTGCTTTTCCATGTTGAATTTGAACACAACGCCTCAATTGCACATCGCCCACTACTAATCCAGGCATATAAAGTGCTCAGGGCCACCAATGGAGCTTGAAAAGCAAAATCAGGGCGTTTGCATTGTACATCCCATTCATATTTCATAGCTTATGCATATATACAGTATGATACACAGCTATATCTTCATGCCACTACAGTGATGGGTTGCCCGGCAGGTTGGTGTCTGGAATTAAGTAGTGATCAGGGGATGCCAACACAACTGGCAGCAACACAGAGCAGCCCCATTATTTATTTTTTCGACCTCATAGCGGCATCAAGTGCTAAATCTCCTAACCACAATGCCTGTTTTTTTACACGGCCGCTGCAATGGTTTAGCCAATTCCCCTCAAGGCAATTATCATATTTTTTTGCATCAGCCCGATAGCAAAGCTGCATTTTAACACGTAAGCTTTCGCGACCAATATCATCCATAATATACATTTTTTGGGTTAGAACGCGTAAATATAAATGTGTAATTACCGGCGAAACGTCGTAATCAGATTGTTAATGTTGTGGATTTGCCCTCCAATGCACCAGTGTGCTGTACCAGCACAACGTGACACCTTTTTTACTGATTGGCCGTGTCGGGTGGTGGAGGGTTACGACACATTTATAAATAACGCGATGTAACCCAAAAACGTTTATTATGAATAATATTGGTCGCGAAAGCCTACGTGTTAAACTGACATGTTTTGTTTATGTGACAAACCTTACTAATTGGCAGTGTCGGGTGGTGGCGGGTTTAACGACACATTTATATTTGCACGATCTAACGCATGGATGCTCGATGAGTATTTGTGTGTGCTCACCCACAATGCCATACTGTATCACCAGATGAATCCTTTGAAATCATGTATTTTTTGTACCACTTTGTTCATTCCCAGACAATCCTTACAGCGAGGAGGGGTCAGACAGCAACAATGCATAAAGTTCAGAAGTATTTCACACAAGGAAGAGCTTTTTCTCGTCTCTCTGTCCCAAAGACACTTGTCAGATGGCACATTTTAGAAACCGCTGCATATGTGAAATTAATTAATTGAATCTGTATTTCTACACAGTATCTCGTCACTATCGCTGTGTTGTTGTGTGTGGAAACTATTGCCATCATAATAACACTGAACGATCAATTGTCTCTTTTAGAATATTACAATATTAATCATCCAAAGCTGGAATATCATATGTGGAGTGGTGGCACAATGATGATTCAAACTCTCCAATGGTTATTTGAATCTGGCGACCTCAGTTCGATTCCGGACGAATACTAATATCAGTGCTGAGTGATATCCAATGTGGTGAGGCATGGTCAAACAACCCCCATGATCAGCATGGCATGGAAAGGCCTTCAATTGTTTGAAATAATTGTGCACATGTTATTTATTTAACTTTTTTTTTAATACCCAGATGTGTCTCTATGTTTATATGCGGATGTTTGCATCGTACAAACATTTCTGGTGGTGCCTTGCTGTGCTGTTTGCAAAAAAATGATACTTACAAATAACAGTTTATAATATCGTAATGGTCATACAATGCACAAACATTGGCATTTAACATCATCTACAACTCTTGCACCCTTATAGCTTTAATTTATGGTTCATTATCATCTACCAACACTTCTATAAATACTATTGTGTTGCAACGTAGAAGACATGAGTGTATTGTTACAATATGGGGAGGAAAAGCAGATCCCTATGGCAAGTGCCAAATAGTGTATCTCTATATATATACAGAATGGAGTGTTATGGTGCAAATTACTACAATTCCAGACATGGAAATGAATTTGCCTCTGATAGTTCAAGAAAAACAGCAAGAATATTTTGATTCTAATTTCATCTTAGACTGTGTATATTTATTTATTTAGTATGTGAATATTTAATCACTCTTAAGCGTAACTATTGAGTCCGGTCTGACTTTGGCAATCACTGCGCTTGCAAAGGGCTGTGCCTGTAGACTAACATGCAATTCATCTACACGCTTTGATGCCATAAAATATAATTAATGCATTAAAGCAATAATGCAGGGCTTTTATATGATGGTGCAAACACATTTAACATTGAAGACTACGTTTCCAAAATTAATTAATATGTAGATGCTGAGTTCACACTGCACTTTCAATGACAACAACAAGAACAATTTATAATTTTACTGCAGCTCAACACATTTTACACAAGCATGTCTCTGGTTTGGCAGTAATGAGAGAGCGTTATTGAATGATCGCATTCACACTGAAGGTATCTGTCAAAAACTATGAAATGTTCACAACATTGAAATGTTGCTGCTCAGGGAATGGCTCATAAATATGTATAATTCTCCAAACGAAGCCGGAAGCATTAAGTCTGTGCTTTGAATATCAGGTTTTTTGCCAGTAACAAACTCTCTGTTACAACTTAAAAAATGCTATTTTTTGCTGACCACTTGGCGTTTTGTGCTTAGCAACTGGGATAAGAAATTATAGTTTTGATGAGCATTGTAATTATTATATATGGACAACTCACAGGGACTGAAGAAAATCTATTGTTGAACTTAATCTTACATATGTAATTTACACTGTGGCTTGGTGGAAAAGGGACCTTCCGACACATTGCTGTGGGCTTTACACAGCTTTGTGTTTGTTAAAATGCTACAAACAACAGGAGGAAAGATGATCACGGGAATAAAATTCCTCAACATCGGTTGCTCCCACCTTTGGTCCCTGGACCATCGGAGGTCAGCAAGGCCACGAGAAGCAGCCTGTGGCACCATCGCAGGCGCGAACAGCTCGAGCGGGTTTTAAATTTGATCAATTGTTTTTTTTGCCGCAGGATTGTCCGCGAGACACCTGTGAGGGTTGACGGTGGGCGTTCGCAGGTTCAGGAAGGTCGGAAATCTGTGCTCTGCGGAACGCTGCGAACCATCTCCACTTCCCGCAGGGCACGGTGACCTTACATTGTGTCGTGGGTCAGTGATATTGACCTCAATATCTTAGGCATGCATCTCATTTGTGGTCTTAATCCCATTGAAAATGCAGCAGCAGGTACACATTGCACGGATATATTCGTGCACGCACACACAGCACAGCACACACGTGGTTATCTCGGCGTACCCTTTGCAAACAGCACCCGGCGTAGGGGGGGCTGGGGGGTTATAATTTAATAACAATCTTCCCCAGGCTAATGGGAAAGGGGCCTTCAGAAAGGACTTGCTGACCTATCTGACTGAGCCCTTCTGGGAAGTGAACGATAGTCCTGATAGGGGAAATCAAGGAGAAGAAGCATGGGTGAACTTTTTCTGACCTGCCGCCGCTTGATTGATTGCTGGGAGCATCTGCTGCTAATTCACTGGGTAAGAGGCAAAGTAATTGGAAAGACACGCTGCCAACACCCTGTATGCAGCCAAACACATCCTTCCCCCTTCACAAATAACACATACTTCTCTGAAATAAGTATGCAGTGCACGTGTGTGTGTATAATTGATAATTTCCATGATTAAATATCTAAATGCGTGCGTATACACGTAGGGGAGCCGTGTCGTAGTGGTTAGTGTTACTGCACTTTCCTATGCTACAAACCCGGTGACCTAAGTTAGATGTCGAGCTCTGGCTGTAATATCTATCTGGGCCTGGGCCCTCCCGAAGGTACCGGTAGAGTGTGCAAACATCAGGCCTCAATAAGTGATTGCGAACAGAAATTGTCCCGACAGCCTTTGTGTGCTTTTCGAGGGACATCTGTATTTGTATGCACATAAATATTGGGGGGTATTGGTGGAGTGATTCACGTTTGTTGCACACCAACTGAGCTGTTCTCAATTCTTACCCACATACAATCGTGGACATTTTTACGAGACGCAAAAAAAAACCGGCCTTGACTTTGCATACATTGTCATCAACTTAAAATGAGTATTGTGCTGTCAAAATAATCGCGTGGAAGTGATGAATAGATTCAAAGCGGTGACTGGGCAAGGTTCTGGCAAAAAAAAAATCCCTTAAAACACATTGCCAGTCTCAATAGATGCTCGCTAACAGCACTTGCCCTCGTAGCTTGTAAGGGTGAACAGGGGATGGCTTTTCTTCACTTTACAAACATGATTTTAGATTATTTAAATAATTTGGCTGCTGCTGTAAATGTCCACGTGACAAGACACTTCGTTGAGCTATCATTTGCGGCCAGGTCGCTTCTGATAAAGAAGCTAATAGTTTATTTGGCTTTACCTGGTAAAAAAAAAAATAGTTTAGTTTTATTTGTAAAAACATTTTTATTGATTTGCTAACCTTCCCTATCATGTCTTTGCTATTGTTTGTTGATGTAACGTTCTGACCCCGTGCCCCCACTGGACATGTGTGAAAAAGAGCTTCATAGCTCATCAGATTCCTCCAGTATAAGTACATAATCTGATTCTGATTACGGAAATTTTATTTTTAAAAAAAGTAGTTTTCGCCAAGCAGCATCTTAGCAACCAATGCGTGATATATATGCAAGTGTCTGGTTCTTTGTGCCATGTTTCTCTCTTACCACCAATATACATTTAAAAGCATTTTGCGCCCGAAACGTCGTGATTTATTTTATTTTATTTCTACATACGTGACTTTACCGAAATAACCAAAGAGTATGGATTCCTGCAGTCACGAAATCTTCAAATCAAGATCATTTTAAAATGCATTCTCAAATGAATGTGTGCGTCTTTTTATGACAATGTTTTCTTTGGCCAACTAAAAAAAAGAGAATCAGCACAAGTGGCACAATCTGTCATTTTTATTTATATTGGCATTGACCGCCATCATCATCATCAGCTGCATGCATAATATGCAAACATATTTGGCCATGATGCAATGTTCAGCACAATGGACTTGCAATACAAAGTGTTGGTGGTACAATATCTTGATGAGGCACTTGAAACAGTGGGCTAATTAAAATGGGCCAATTTATATTTATTAAAAAAATCTCCCTCTGCCCCCTTTCCCCCCCTCCGTCTCTGTTCACTCAGCAGTATAAATGTGTTGCAAAAACTATTCGGTTATTGGCAAGTTGCATGTGGTGGAGTATCGTGTGGGTGCTTCCACCTCTTCCAAGATGTCTGCTGAGTTTAGAAGAGCAGGTCAAATACCCCCTAAGACGGTGCTCTCTCGAGCTCCCTCGAGCGGAGGACCTTCCGCCAGCAGTGGCATGAGCAAGCAAATTCAGGACTGCACCTTTACCTTTATAAACAGGCACCACGGATGCCGCTTTGTCTCTTGTTACAGATCATCATCTGGGCTGCATCCCAGAACTTTATAATTCCATGAGATTGTCGCAGTGTGCCAAATTTTTTTGCTAATTATGGATGCAGCTGTATGTACCATCATGCCGCATCGCTTCACTCAGCGCCCTCCTGACACGGAGTCTGTGTTGGCATGTTTGCAGTGTTTTGGAAACTATTCATCTGGACATTGTTATCACCTGCTGCGTTCAGTGCAAACATTTCCTGGGATTCGTTTTCTCTCTGTTGGAAAGCAAAACGAAGCAGTCATTATTCAAATGGATGTCATATGGCATACTGAATTGTATCCAACGGAGCTCTCGGGGTTACAATTGCCCTTCCCTAGTCTGCACTTCTGTGAAGCCTCCTATAGTTTCCATTGCATCTCTTCTCCCACAGGGTCAAGTGTTCCTCGGAAAAGATATGCCTGGGTTCTTCATGGCTCATAATGTACAAGGCAGACCGCCGGACCGAGTATCTCTGAGGTCTGTGTTCAGACCGTTGAGTTGACCACTGTGTAAAAAAAAACAGTCCCCATGTGCAATTAATTTGTTGGCCCCAGCCACACCCCCCACCCCCCTCCCCCCCCAGTAAACTGTTGTGAAATGATTACTTTGTCAAGTCTACGTTTGCATTTGGTTTTGATGGCATCCAGCTTTTGAGGGCAGGGGCATGTAAATTGGTGTAACATACAAAGCAAAGGAAACGTGACTCTGCAGAGGATGTCCATTTGTATTCCCTGCAAGGATGCGTCTCCGCTCCGCTTGCTGGGACGCCAACCGAAGGCCCTCCCAAAAGCCATCAACACCTCTCACGATCCACACGAGCTGATGATGATTAGCGGATCCAGAGCTGCAGTTGACTGAATGAATATTGAATTGCTCAAGCGACCAATGTTTCCCTTCGCTTTGCATTTTGAAGACGTGCTGCCAATAATATACTTTACATTTCCATGCGATGTTGTTGACAATTGTGTGAATGGTTTTTGTTTTTGTGTGCTTGTGTACTGCTGCCAACACGGTATCACCAAATCACAATATGCTCATCTCTCCACCGGATGGCCCTCACACATGTAACAACATTGCGTCCGCTTTGCACGTCCAGGTGAGTTTTAAGTTGGTAACTTGGAAAATATGAATGCAGGTTTTTTTTGGTGCCATAACTCACGTAAAATTTGCTTATATTTTTATTTGTTACATATGTTATATATAGTTTTATAGTTGTTTTACTAAACTCGTTCATAATTGCGAGAGATGGTAATGACTTCGGGAGAGGCTTTTATCCTATCCTACATTTGAATTGTGCACATCTTTTGGACCCATGTTTCCCTTGATTCGAAGTCTATCTAGGCTCTCACGTGGTCTTAAAATAAATATAAACTGACAATACGCCTCACTCAAATATCTATCTGTCCACAAAAAATGTGATTACGAATTTCATCAGCAATAGGGTATAATTTCAGCAACATGGTTTCAACACAAGCAAATTCTGAACCGTTTTTGATATTCAGTGATGAACACAAACATCATTGTGGAGAATATAAATAATTGTGAACTCCACAGCGACTCGAATTTATATTTTGGTCTTAAATAGAATCAATCGAACAGAGTAAATGTTCTAGTAATGTCCTACACTGGTAAAATACATTGTTATTATTACATATCTGTGTACATCTCATACATCTGTGTTGATGTGAAATCCCATGAGGGCAAAACTTTTCATTGCATATGGGCCACGTAGGGGCAATGTGATTATACTCCAGGACTTAGTTAACCCACATTGGAATGTTCCCCCTAAACTGAGGCAAATACTCCTGCGATTAGGAAAGGGTCACTTTGGGATATTTTACACCCACAGGATAGATATCAAATTACATTCAAAATATCATTGGAAAAGACCGTGTCTCCCACTGTATAGTCACACCCTTGTAACTATTCTGTATCATTGGTTGAACTCTCTTCCAGAGGGGAATGAGTGCCCTACTGAGAATTCATTACCTGCAGCAAATCGGTACGGCGTTTGGCCATTGGTGGTCACAAATACGCGAGTGAGTTCCCACTGGGAATAACGTTTTTGGTATCGATGAGATCAAGCCCCAAGGTGGCAGAGTTGCGGTCGTAATTACCATGTGCCTAACCGCATCTGCGTGCACATACCGTTTGTCGATCCACTGCTGGATGAGGTGCCTCCCTACACTATGAGGGACATGGGAGGTTATTTGGCCACATTTCAGTCTGGGCTGTTGAAGGCACGGGAGCGAAGCTTTGGGATTATTGGAGTGCAGTACAGAACAACAATGGATTATACAACACTGCCCACTGATGCCCACCACATAGCCCCAACTACAAGGATCCCCCATATAGCCTTAACAGGCTGTTGGGGCAAGTGCTGTTAACAAACACCTCTGAAGGCCGGGACGGCACACAAGGGATGGGTGGTCAGCACCAGGCCTGGCCGCCTTTGTCTCTCCAGTGGTCGATGTTTACACATCGCACCAGATACTCATTGAGACTGAGTCGACTTATGGGAGGCCCAGGACCTGTTCAGATAATCATCACTGGTGTTGGTCGTGAGCTGGGATTGAACTCGGGTGGCCAGGTTCGTATTCCAGCACACTAGCCGCTACACTACAACATAACCCCATATCCTCTCACACCTGCACGCATGATGTTCACCCATCCACGCCTGGTGGTCACCCATCCAAGCGTTATCCAGGCTTCACACTGCTTAGCTCTCAGGATCTTATGGGCTCGGGTGCATTCTGGGTGATTTAGTCATAGGTCTGAGTAAAAGCGCGCACTACAAAATTTTACATTTTCACATCTATTGTTTTTTTCTCCCTGGTTTTGCCATTGCTGTTTTCTTTCCCATCTGTTTTTTTTGTAATTAACGGCTCGCGTTACCCAAGCAAACGCGACCTGTCGATCCGCTAACTGTGGTGGACTGCTGGGTGGACAGCGGCAGGGGGGATTTAAGAAACCTGCTGTTGGTTAATCTGCCTATGTCGGGTGATCGAACCGGCGACCTCCGGATTGCAAATCCAGCGAGCTTAAAGCATCGCACCACAGCAGCATAGCTGCCCTCGACATCTTTGACCACATGGATAGGAATTAGAAACACTTATTTAAGTGGATACAGTGGGATTTATGGTTAAATTATATTCAGCGACGTTATCAACAGCTGTATGTAAATATTTTTAAAGGAGATTCCGTGGGTTGATTAGCTCTGTGATTGACAGCTTGTATAAGGAATGGGACAGTCTTGTCCACCCGGAAGAAATATTGACTTTCTCACGCAAGCTTTTAAATGAAAAGGTGTGATTCATGCCCTAGGTTAAAAGGAAAAAAAAGAGCCGACCGCAGCAACTGTAATGAATGGAACAGGAAGGACAAGTGCTACAACGCAGCACGGGAAGAGAATTATTGGCATGCAGATTGCACGCAATCCGTAAATATAATTAAAATGGAATAGGGGCGGAGATCGGCCACACAACAAATAAGTTGCGTTGACATCTCTGCTCCACCCTCACCATCTTCCCGAAATGAATAAACATGTTGCTCTTGTGTCAGCACAATAATGTGCGCAACGTGACCCATCTCATTCACCGCAGCATTCTGCAAGTGCTCTCTTGCCCACCTTTGCACTTATTCAATAGGCATTTCCACTGACCCCCGAAGGATCTTAATGATGCCGATATTTAATTTACGTTTCAAGGAACAGGGACGCTGCAAAGTAATTGAAGTGGGTGCCATCTGTTGTTTATGATGCGACCTTCATACGTGGCCCCGGTCGGCGAAGCTCGTGAGTGCAAATTTTACGGGCACGATGAGGCAGTAATGGGAAATAAAAGCTGTTCACACTGTGTTGGGCAATTCTGTGCCGCTTCCACTCGAAGTCACTCGGAAAGCTCGCACGCAGTGGCTCTGCAGTGACGAGATGTGTTTTGACATCGACGCTTGTTATATTCATTACTCTGAGTGGTGGCGGTTGCTTGAGTGCAACGCACGTGCTTAGAACTCTAAAAAATGTTGTGAAACTGCAGTATTCCCTCGTTCACGAACTTGATATCCGCGATTTTGGCTATCCGGAATCGTATCTGGGACTCGACACGACTGCATCGGGAGAGAGACAGTAATGAGATAATGCTATGCGAGAAAGTGATGAGAGAGAAAGTGATATGTATTATGTATATATTTGTTTTAGGTAATGCATTAAAAAGGTAGCTTTTCGTAGGCCAATATCATTATCCGCGGAATGTGCTATTCACGAGCACCTCCATAACGTAGCCATTGCAAATAACGAGAGAATACTACGTGCAAAAATATAAAATGACGAAATATGGCAAATTAAGTCGATCTGAATTTATGTTTAGAAAGCGGGACACTTCCATGGTGTGATGGTTGGACTTCCAATCAAGATGCCGAGCCGCTTTTACTTTCCCTGCGCAGCAACTGACATCGTTTATATATATAAAGTATAATTTAACAAAAAAATGCAATTAACGACGTAATATGCAGAATTTACAAGGTCGTTAATGTAAGTCTTTTTTTTACTTGACACAACTCTGTTTCAAGATGCAATTAAATGTGTAATAATAAAAACAACAGAAGAGAAGATGAGGGGGAATATAACTATTCCTAGAATGTATCCCAAGAATAGAGATTTTTATCTTAAGAATATATATTTCAGAAGTAAACATTAAAGTAGCAATCAATATAAAGTACCAACATTGGGAGAGTTAAGAATCGCTAAATGAATAGAGACCAAAAATCCAAGATGATCCGGTATTAAATGGCCAAGTTTCTTGTATCACTCCACCTCTGTCCACCCAGCAGTTACCATACGGACAGCACGGCCAGTCGATTTAGCAGGTCCTGTATGGCGGAGTAAGGCATGGGCACTCCCACATCAACCAAGACATCCGGCCAGCGTGAAAGAGTAGAATGCCCTCTAGTGGAGGCTCTTCCACCAGCAGCGGCGTGACAAAGTAATTGCAGGAATGCACCTTTTACCTTCATCGTTAAGTTCATACTTAAGACCTTTCCTCAGCTGCTGTTGACTAGTATATATCCAAATATACAGGATTCATGGTCAGGATCGAACCCACAACCTCCTGTATACCGAGCGAGGTAGTTAACATCTCACCACCGCGAACCTCTGTCACAAGCGGCAAACGTGCTACCACTGACGGACCGTGTCACTGCCACCCCCCTCCCCCCCCCCAAACGCACACTAAAGTGTTGTTCATATTATTTTAGCTTCAGGAGAGTCATTGTAACATTCTGTTGCAGAGAGACGGACGGATTCAAAATATGTATTTATGCCGGAGGATTCCGATGTGCTATGAAGCTCTTTTTCACAGACGACAGACAGACAGGCAATGTATCAATGCTTTTAACCATAGTTCGAAAGTGTTAAAATGCATTACTAACATAACAAAACTATCAGAAACAAAACGTCAACCGTGATATTAAATGTTACGATACGATAGCAATATGACGTGGACAGTGCAACAGTTCAATGTTGACATTTGTGAGTATGTATTAATTGTTGAAGATTACCAGCTGGATTGAGTAAGACAGGCGCTACGTTTGAAGGACAACAACTCCCAAGAGACGCAGACACTGACACCTCCAACCTTTAACCCCGTCTGACAACCAAGGATTAATTGCTCTGATGAAATGAAAACACAAACTGTTAACAATGCCTGTGCATAAACACAGCATAATTACAGCACACTAATTCTATTTAACTATTCCATCCCAGCAATTTCCATGAATTAAAAAAAAACCTAAATTAAGTTGAGTTCATTTAATAATGAAATTATCATTAAAGATATGCTTGCAGAAGCTAACAAATTCTGATTATGTTTTAATTTTTACACCATATTGATGTCTTAAACACATTTTGAAAGGCTCTATATTACAAGATATCAGTTTCTGAGTACAAATCCAAAGGCCAAAAACTCCAAGTGGCCAGTAAAATAAACAGCGCCATCGCAGTTGAAATAGCTAAGTGTTAACGCGTTTTGCGAATTTAGAATGGTTATACGAATAGGGGATGGGGGGTGACGATGAGAATTCATTTCAAAGTGGATCAGTATGAGGGAAGAAGCAGTGAAATAATAATTGTGACCTGCAGTGTGGTGGGTGTGTGAGTGGGTGAGTGAGTGTGTTGTTGTGACCTGCAGTGTGGTGTGCGAGTGGGTGTGTGAGTGAGTGAGTGGGTTAGTGAGTGGGTGCGTGAGCGGGTTGGTGAGTGGGTGAGTGAATGGGCTAGAGAGTGGGTGAGTAGGTGTGTGAGTGAGTGCGTGGGTTAGTGAGTGGGTAAGTGGTTGTGTGAGTGAGTGGGTGAGTGAGTGGGTGGGTGAGTGAGTGGATGGGTGACTAAGTGTGTTCTTGTTGTTACCTGCCCTTTGATGGTTGAGCACAGTATGGGTGAGACAAATCAATCCGTCTACTACATCCAGTACTTAACATTGGTGGAACAGTCAATGGGTAAAGTGCATGGGAAACCTTAATCCTTTAATAAAGTCAAAGTGTCACTCTTCTTCAGGTAAGCGTGAGGTGGCATTAATATGGCCATGGTGCATGGTCATTGGCAGAAATGCTGCACTTCTATGTAATACTAATCACATTGTGCCTGGAGAGCTGACCATATATGCATGGCCAGACTTGATCACAAAGTGACGTTAATAGCTACTGGAAGGCACTCTAACGGTAACGTCATACGCAAGTATGTTTTTATTTTTTTTTAATAGCAAAGGCACAACATTTTAGTCCCAGTAAGCTTCGCGTGTCATGATGGCAACGCAATTCGAGCATGCGTTTTGTACAAATTCTCCACACAGTCTGCGCTCGCCAAAAGAATGACACCGTTTTGTGTGTGCACGCGGCCTTTCATTTTGTCCGGCATGCATTTTTCCATCCGGTTGCTTATCATCACAATAACCCTGACAAGGTACTCGAAATTTGAAAATGTTACGAGCACCGCCCGGGCGTTTGCATGGGCTATAACTTGTGTAACGGTTCGACGTTGATCGCGAGGACGTCACCACAGCGAAGCCGAAGGCGACGAACTGAGTTCCGCTCCCGGTCATGGACAGCATCAGTGACGAGCGATTTTTCAAACGGTCCCTGGGCCCCCTTCGCCAAAGCCGCACTGACCAGCGTGGTGAAGTGTGGTCAAAGATCACAGTGTGGGGAAGCCTTCTTCCGGCAGCAGGGCGCCACGGTGGCGAGATGTTAACTACCTCGGCTGGTGCGCAGGAGGTTGTGGGTTTGATCTCAACCCTGACGTCTGAATATTTGAAGTTTGCATCTTCTCCCCGTGGTCGCGTGGATTTTTGTCCGGGTCCTCTGGTTTTTTCCTCCACATTTAGCATCGACGTGCGTCTAGAGCATTTGGCTGCCGTAAATGTCCACGTGATGAGCCACTTTGTCGAGTCTGTGATATGTGACCAGGTCGTGTCTGAAAAAGAGCCTCGTGGCTCAGTGGGCCTTACCTGCTAAAATAAAAAAAAAATAGTTTACAGCAGCTGAATAAAGGGCTGTAATTTTCTTTAAAGTTCCGTGATTAAAATCGATGAGTAAAGGCGTGCGTTTTCGTTTTCGGTCAGTGTGGCGAATGTGAGAACCTCTAAGGAGGGTCTGGGACGTGGGGTTCACCCTTTGATGGCATGAAAGGGAGTGGTGAAAACACGTCTCAAAGCTTCTTTAGCTAAGGCCCTTGTATGTCACAAGTGCACGGCCCAATGGCTTGAAAGCGCAACTGTTCGCAAGCAACCGCTTGATCTTCTATTGAGCCACCCTTTAGTTAAGGCCACCGCCAAGTCCCGTTTTAAAAAAAAAGAAAAGTATCTCTGGATGAAAGACAACATTTCCAATACTTATATATATGTCATTGAATGTGTGTATCCAGAAAACCTCAAAAACACTGGCACTATTAACTGTGAGATTTCCTGTTTGGCTCCATCGCCGTGGCACAGCGAGCCTGGGACAAGCGGAGGGTTCCCTGGCAGCCAAATCTACGAGTTGGGGGCCCCCCTTGACGACCACCACGAGATAGGAAAAGAACAAAAACTGATTAAAAACGCGGTTTAATTATACATATACTTTTTTATGGTTTCATTTACATTTCCACATTTTATTTTAATTTAATAACAGCAGTAACCTTTGGCGACGGTGCACTAGAAATGAAATATTGGGGCCCCACCTGACCGATTGCCACACTCCCTGACCTGATACTGTAATTACGCCACTTCTCCATCGCTATGTTTATGCATATAATAAAATAGGTCCATTTGCGTAGGGGGTTACTATGAATATTGTTAAATAATAATAACATCCTATATATATACCCAGGAATGCTGCAATGAGTCGTAAGACAATATTTTTTTGAGGAAGGATGTTTGGCCATTCCATTCAAACATCTCTGGTATGTGGGAGGAAACGAGAGCACTCTGAAGAAAGTGCGTGCATATGCGGTGATGACACTTGTAGCCCCTCACAGATATACTGCCATTTCCTGCCACCGAACAGCCCGAGTTTGCAACACATTCGCATTCCCTGGCAGTCATTGAATGCGAACAACTGACCAGACTCAAGTCAGCTTAACCTCTGAGAGCTGAATTGCACGCCAAAAATGCTTTGCACAATCTTACGGTTGCGCTTTCCGTAAGGAAAACGAATTGACCCTTTATCGCACAGCGTGGAAAAAAAAGCAGAAGCCCAAGCTCTCATTTTCCAAAAAAAAACCCTTACCCAATCTGACATACAGTCAAAGAATGGCCATGTCATTTCATCCTAATTGCCCGGTGGATTGTTTGCTGTTGTTGTTCAGCGACAGCCAATGATCAAGGGGGCTGTGGGTTTCGTGTGAAGCTGTTGATGGTTCCCATGCATGATTTACGTCATTGTTCACGGCGTGCCGAGAAAGACCGCCGCACACATTAACCCCGGCCGAAATCAGCTGTGAACTTAAATTGTTAATTAGTTGCGTGGCCGGGAAGCTTTCAGAGCTGGAGACGTGCCCTGGTGCCTGCACACATCCAACAGAATGCACTTGGGGGGTCATGGGGGCTAAAAACTGTTTGTTTAGCACCGTTGGGAAAGTGATCTATCCATGTAGGGTAAACACACACCCTGACGCGGTTTCCTCCTTCGGCTGGCATGGATAGATGAGCGTGATAAGCAGGGACAACACCGTTTTTTTTTTAGGAAATACCGACTTCCCTTTTTAAGATTTCTGTTTTCTTTTACAACGTGGAAAACACTTCTGCGAGATTTTCATTGAAACGCGTTTCCCGTGCTTTGCCGATATTTCAGTCCTGTACATTTAGAACTATTTGTATACGATTTTCAAGTTGCAACTCATACATTGTTATACATTGTTTTCATTTGTATATGGTCTTGCTATGTACCGTATTGTCTCGGTTGTTAAACGCTCTGGAAAGTAAGATGCAACCCGAATGTTTGCCTGGTGTCGATAAAGTTATACAAATCTTGTCAAAAAACAAATATCCACTGCATAGGCTCAAACGACTGTTGGGGCAAGTGCTCTTAGCGGAAACTTATCAAGGCTGGCATGGCGCGCGGTGGAGTGGGTGGCCAGCACCACGCGCATCCGCCTTTGTCTCCCTAGTGGTGATGTTTACACATGTTTACACACCACACCAGGTACTCACTGGGAGAGGTCCCGTGGGCCAGTTCAAATAATCGTCACTGATGCTTTCCGTGAGCGGTAATTTAACTTCAGTCACCAGGCGCGCAATGCAGCGCGCTAACCGCGACACTACCACTCTACGAATCTGGTCACACACACACTCGCACATACTGACCCCATTTAAAAAAAAACGCGCATCCACAACATTTTCTTTAAAAAATAGAGGAGGGGGGTATGTGTCTTATCTGCAGAATAGGTGATTCGCAATTGTTCTCCCATCACTTTCCCCCACTCAGACACAAACGCATGACACAATATAACCTGCTCATGATATTGCTGAACCTCGTTTCCATGATCATTTCCGTTATCATCAGCACTCGTCTGACCATGCAGTGGTGCTGTGTCACCATGATACTTTAAGCTAGCGCAAAAAAATGTGTATTATTAGGAATCAGTTGTGCAGGTGGATAATATTAATGTTCGTGAATATGTAATGCTACGCAGGGCATGGACTCGCGCACAGTCTGCATCTCATTAGGGTTGTTTTTTTTTGTGTGAGTTTTCTTGGCAGCACGCATTGCACAAGAAGATGGATAGGGGTCACTTAATGCTCCTTTAAAGGTTGGTGAATTCAGTTCTCACACCAAAACAGTTCAAATAACTAACGACGTGCCAGCTCACTTGCGTGCACCTCATTCATTCAGAATGCTCTCAAACTTTCGGGTTTAAAAAATACATTATAAATAGTTAAAAAAGATATAGCAACTGAATGTTCAGCATAGTTTTATTTCCCAGTATTAAATGTTACCTTTCAAGAATGTTCATGTAGATGTGACTACATTGAAAACAAAATGCATGGTCCTTTATAGAGTGCATACAAAGTGGTTCACCGTGTTTAGACCCACGTGCAAACAATTATTATACGGCAATTTATTCATTAAAGTACGATGTTCATACATCATATTCGTACAAAGAGATTTTTACAACCAGCTTATAAGCAATGGTGTTTTTTGACAACATATATCAACAGCTATTACCTTAATATAACACACGTAAACATACGCTCCACGTAGGGCGGTGACGTGGCCTTGTTGGCGGTGCTTTGCCCGCTTGTTGCAGAAGTTCACGATTCGCATCGAGTGGCTGCCCTGGTAATTACTGCGTGGTGTATGAAGCGTAAATAAAACGTGCCGTCCGTTACACAGTAGACGTTGAAGCTCCCGTGACATCGTTTGCAAGGGGAGGCCGCTTTGGAATGTTTGCAAATGTGTAGGAAATGTGAAATATTACCCGAAAAGTATTGCGTTGGAACATACGTAGCAATTATTGCCCCCTACTGCTAAATAAAAAAAACTTGACAGGACCCTCCTGAAAAAAAGTCTGGATACTGAGTGAGCCTTTCCTGTACAAACACGGACAACAACAAACATTCGTACGCAAGTACACATGTACAGAACTAGAATGTTAGCAACAGAGTTTAGCATTTACTATTGATTCACATGCTCTAAACTGACGTGTAAATAGTGTTTTCAGGAGCACAATGCAAGTTTGCCCGCGAACAAAACTGACGGCGCATTTACTCTTTACACCAAAATGTGGTGTTCAAACATTTTTCTCTCACCGGCACAAGCTTGCAGGGACTCTGCATGACGAAACCAAAAGGGCATCTGAATGACTGAATGCACAGCGCCGGTACGTAGAGTGTAAGTCTGAAAATAAAAATGAGAGATATAAATGCCTTTCAAAGCCAAACATTGTGGACAACTTCTAAAAATCATATCCGTGTAGTTTTAAGCACGTGTGCTTGAAAAACTGATGGTTGAGAACATATATTGCCCTGTAGATTTCCACAGCGGCTATTGCAGGTTCATCATTTCTTGAACTTTTTAGCGTTACAGACTGTGTTGCATTCATGTTTAATAGTGCATACAAGTTGGACGTTATGAACTTTTTTTCCTGCGAGACCGCGAATTGTAATGATGTCTGTAACCTTGTGTGTATGTATGTTGACTTCTTTCGCACCGTACGTAGCCAACCGTGCTTATTGGAGGAGCATGAAGTGCTATGCAACGCCAAACGTCGCATTGCGAATTGCCAAGGGAACGACTTCGTTTGCTTTGTCTCGCAGTAAATCTTCGACGCAGACAAATACCTGACCGTGTCTGGAAAATAAAGAAACCAACCCTCAATCGTATATCATAATCAATGTATACGAATATACGAGTCAGACACTGCGAGAGAACGTACAATTTTCAGTGATTTAAATCAATAGGTATAATTTTGCCGTGGTGTAATGGTTGGTACGCAGTACTTGCAATTTAGAGGTCCCTGGTTGTTTGCCCACCATGGCAGTTGGAACCAACGGTGCACATTGATTTGTTTATTGAATCCACCTCCAGCTATCAAGGCAGTGGTACGAATGGGTACGGAACCACAGTGAGTCGATCGGCAGATCTCGTGTGGTGGGGTAAAGTGTGGGTACTGAAACCTCTTGCAAGACAACTGGCCAGCTAGGACGTGTGAGGTCGTGATGTGCTCTGGATGGCCTCTCTCTAACTCGCACGAGTGGAATCCCTTCAACGAGCAGTGGTATGAACAGTTCATTTCAGGGCTGCACTTATGCCTAGTCGTACTTAAGTCGAGGTCCCCGTTTGTATGCATGAATGTGTTTAGAAAACACGCGTGTGAAAACGCAATTATTGACAAGGTTTCCACGTTGGGGCTACAATGTTACAATTGTTTTTTCCTGAGAAAATAGGAAAGTCGTTGTAAACACATGTTGCCCATGTTCTGTTAAGGTTACAAGCATCGCATTCCAGCATTCGATGCGTGTTCCTTTTCGGGCATTTTGTGAACGAATGCATTTCTTCTTGCTTTTTTTTTAGATTTGAATTTGTTACACACCACAGAAATTCCACCACGTCAATACATAGAGCGGTATCTCGAAATCTGTATTTCCATTAGCTACTGATTACACATATGTTAAATTAGTAAGTCAAAAGTGTAAGTGAGGGCTGTGCCATTACATTTTCGAAAATAAACAATGTGTCAAGATGTCAATGTTAGGGTAGTATTGGGAGCTACTGTGAAGTATAAGTTGACATGGCGAGCTTCAGCTTATGATCCCCATCACCTGCAATGCACCCAGATATCAGAGGCCAAGCTGGATTGAGCCTGGACAATGCTGTTGTCCTGCGCTTCTGTGGTCCCACACCAATCAACAAGCGTGGCGAGTCTTCTTTGGTTCTTTCGGTAGAGTCACGTAGAATGAGAATAAAATAATAAATTAATAAAACAAAATAACACAATAAAATTCTCACGACGTTTCGGCCACAACACAAGCGGCCTTCATGTTGTGGCCGAAACGTCGTGAGAATGTTATCGTGTTATTTTATTTCATTAATTTATTATTTTATTCCCATTCTACGTGACTTTACAGAAAGAACCAAAGAAGATGAATCCTTGCAGTCACGAAAGCTTTGAATCGAAATTTAAGCGTGGCGAGGTATGGTCCAATGACTCTACCCATCATCAGCGTGGTGTAGGAGGGTTCCCATCCAGTGGGGCCCTACATGTCCACGTCGGGGCTTCCAAATCAGCCGCCTGGTGGTCCTTCAATGTTCGCGAAGTCCATTGGTAAAGTTAGCTCGCATGCGAATGAAGCCACTGGAGCCGTGCACTTTTAAATCTAGATTGAAAACTATTTGTTTTTAAAATAGCTTTTTTGTGTTTGGTTTGTTCTCTTTCCCCCGGCCTACATCGATGTGCACGGTTGGCTGCCCACGGTAAGAAAGAAGTTCAGCATAGATACATACACACAAATATAAAGATCCCCCGTATAGCCTTAACAGACTGTAGGGGCAAGTGCTGTTAGCGAGCACCTATGAAGGCCGGAACGGTACGCGAGGGGGTGGGTGGACCAGCACCACGCCCGACCACCTTTGTCTCCCTAGTGGCAATGTTTACACACCGCACCAGGTACTCATTCGAGGCTGAGTTGACCTAGGGGAGGCCCGGAACCGGTTCATATAATCGTCACTGGTGTTGGCCGTGAGCGGGAATCGAACCCGGGTCGTCAGGTTCATAGCGCAGCGTGCTAACCGCTACACTACACATACATATACACATAAATACACAACAACAATAACAACCGCCATTCGCCACTAAGTGGCGGTGACGTCACCACGACGCTTGTGCCAGGCTATGTGCACCCTGAGGCCACGTGAAGTGTCGAACGCCCGCTGGCAGGAGGTCACGGGGCAGACCCAGGTGCCACGGGTCGACTGACGGAGATGACTGGCTGATGCACCACCTGTGCCCCCTACTGTGCCAACCTGCTGTGCTTTAGTCACCCGGCGCTCCGCTCGTTGTTCTGAGCGTCGCTCCTCCGCCCTCCGTTGTTGTTGGAGGGCGACTGCCTCCAATTGCCCAGTAGCATCCTTCACGAGCCTCCTCCACAGAGGCCGATCTTGACACCGCTGGTACCAGTCATCGGCAAGTCCACTCAGCTCCACGTCCTCCTGTACCACATCACTCCATCTCTTCTCTAGCCCGTGCCACGCCCGTTTAGACCCCTCGATCCGGACAAACAATAGCTGTTTCGGCATGCGGTGGCTGGGCATGCGGGCTACATGACCCAGCCAATGCAGCCTTGTCTGCCAGAGGAGCTCATCGATGGGACCTTGTCCAGATCTTTCAAGGATTTGTGAGCTCCTCACACAATCCAGTCTGGTTAAACCCAGGATGGATCGTAGGCAGGCCAGCCTAAATGTTTCTAACCGGCGAAGATGTTCCATTAGGGGGGTCCACGTTTCGCAAGCGTAGAGAAGGGAGGGAATGACCGTGGCCGAGAAGACCTGAAGCTTAGTGCGGAGCGGCAGACCAGGTAGCTTCCACACAGCGTTACGCAACCGATGAAAAGATATTGCCGCTCAACTGATTCGGAGTGAGACCTCTGCTGTTAAACTGGAGCCAGTCATAAGCACACTGCCCAGGTATGGGAAACTCTCCACTCTCTCCACAACTGCCCCATCACCGATTGGGAGTTGTGGGGGTGGAGTGTCCGATGGTACAAAATACCCAGGCAGGTGCTTAGTTTTGGTGGGGCTGATAGTAAGGGCCCACCTCTTAGTGGCATGCTGCAGTTTCAGCAGAAGTGTCTCCAACTCCTCTGAATGAGCAGCAATTACCAAATCATCAGCATACATAACGTGGTTGATCAATAGGGAGCCATCTCCTGACCACACTCGGGCATCGATCAGCCTCCCATTATATTTGTACCAAATGGAAATTCCCCCGGTACAGATATTGAAGGCTTCACGAACTACGTGGTCAAAATAGATGTTAAATAATGTGGGAGCCAGAAGACATCCCTGTCGCACCCCAAGGTGTACAGGGAATGGCTCTGACTCCCGGCCACGTAGTTTTACCCTGGCCCGCTCACCATAATGAAGGTCCTTAATGATTGTGAGCAGAGGGTCAGGGACTCTGTAAGCACGAAGAACAACCTAGAGGCCAGGCCTACTGATGGTATCATAGGCCTTGACCAGGTCAATGACGCAGAGATGCAGGTCTTGTTGGAATTCCCTACACCTCTGCTGTAGCAGGTGGACAGAAAATATGACATCTGTGCAGGACCGCCCTTTCCTGAAACCGCATTGGGGCTCCGCTAGCCTCTCCTCAGCGTGCCTAGCAAGGCGATGTTGAATAATCCTTGCCAGGACCTTTCCCGGCACACTGAGGAGTGAGATGCCCCTGTAGTTGTTACAGTCTGTGTGGTTCCCCTTCTTATAGAGGGGGACCACCCCCTTCTTATAGAGGGGGACCACCAGGGCACCCTTCCAATCCTGCAGAACCAGTACAGTGGTGCAGACTGTTGTTATGATGTCATGTAGAGCAGTCTGTGCACAAACGCCACCCTCCCTCAGCATTTCGGTTGGGAGATCATCTCTGCCCGGTGCCTTTCCTGGTCTCAGACTCTGGATCGCCTCCAATACTTCCTCAACAGATGGCACCTCAGCCAGCCACTCACAGGGGGTGACTTCTTCTTCCAATATTTGAGGCACCGCAGCCTCCGCAGGGTCATCCCCACGTTGTGCCATGATGTTTTCCTGGCTGAGGGATTTCCCTTCCCCCAGGACCTCACAGAAATGCTCAGCAAATCTGCAAACCTGTTCCTGGGGGTTGGAGATTGGATCACCATTTTTTCCCCTAATGATGTTAATAGGTGTGGTGATGCAGGATACTTTTTTAATGGAGTTAAATAAAGATTTGTGATCACGGGCCACTGAGGCAGACTCCATCTCCTCAGCACCCCGCGACCACCACCTATTCTTGCAGCACCTCACGGCACTCCGAACCTCTGAGCGAAGGCTGCGGTAAGCCTCCTCATTCTCTGACGTGCGATGCTGTAGACGATAAGAGTGGGCCTGTCGCTTTTTCTCAACCATCCTGAACACCTCCTCTGTCAGCCAGGGTCTCTGGGGAGGTCTGGACCGCGTACCCAAAGCAGCAATTGCAGCTGCATGAGTCACAGTCCTAAACCTCACCCATTTACCCTCGACATCAGGAGGAGTGGGGGACGATGCCAACCCCAGCCGCAAGCGATGATGAAATTCTCGCTTGCAACTTTCATCAGCTAATTGAAACCAGGCCACCTTAGATTGGAATGGGGTCCTGGGTGTACACCCACCACCGGAGTGGAAGAATGGCAGGCGCATCTTACAGATGACTAGTCGATGGTCAGAGGGCAGATCAGCTCCACGGTAGTGACGGATCAACATCCACTGTTTTTCACTATTTAGTCCAGCAGATGTTCTTGCTTGGAACCGGCATGCATACATGATGTTGTGTGGATGCGCCAATGCCGGAACAGCGTTTTGGTAATTACAAGCCCATGGGCTGCACAAAAATATAGCAGCTTCCTACCGTTGTTATTGAGCTGATCTGGCCCATGCCTTCCAATCACTCCAGACCAGGTGCTAGCATCATGATCTACTCGGGCACCCAACAAGATGACTCTATCCCGAGGGGCCACTTTAGCCAGCACCTGTGACAGGAGGTCATAGAAGGCATCTGACTCATCGGCTTTGCCTGGATCCCTCCACGGATGTTCTTCTTCGGTGGGGGCATAAGTAATCACGACCACCACTCCATGCCTCCGGTTGATGGGAAAGCGAGCCCAAAGTAGCCTGGGGCTTACAGCTTCCCACACCTCACCGCCATGCCCCCACGTCCTCTTCATTATTTTGTTCAGAAGAAGAGCCACACCCTGTTGTTTGGCAGTATCCTGCCCCTAGTAGAGGACTGTCCACCCCTCATGGTGGCAAGAGTCAGAACTGGTCCACCGGACCTCCTGAATGCCACAGAAATCCAGGCGGTACCGGTCCAGCTCCCGACAAAGGAGTGGCAGCCTCTCCTCCGCAGTGAGCATTCGAAAATTTCACGTGGCCACACGAAGTGACTTTTCGTTGTTTCTGGAGGAGCCCCGAGGGTAAAGATTAAATCTCTTGGCTCCGCCAATAAGGGTTTGGCCAGGAGACGTCATAGACGCCTGTCCCTCCGGGGCCTCTGGCACAAGCTTATTAGCTACATATTTAAGTCGTGGTTTAGTGGTAATTAATTGAAGGTGGAGGGGTTACCAGCCCCTCGTACCCGTCCAGAGCCCCCGTTTAGCCACTGTGGTGGTCACAGACGCCCTGAGGGGAGAGGCCAATCGGAATTGGCCCTCCCCCCACAGCACTGTCCACGACAGAGTTGCCCGTCCGGCACCGCGAGGAGGTAGGGGGTTGTTTTGCCGGACATATATACACATACACATACATACACACATACATACACACATACATACACATACACACATACACACATACACACACACACATACACACACACATACATACACACATACATACACACGTACATACACACATACATACACACTGACATACATACACACATACATACACACATACACACACATACACATACATACACACATACATACACACATACATACACATACACACATACAACAACAACAACAACCGCCATTCGCCACTAAGTGGCGGTGACGTCACCACGACGCTTGTGCCAGGCTATGTGCACCCTGAGGCCACGTGAAGTGTCGAACGCCCGCTGGCAGGAGGTCACGGGGCAGACCCAGGTGCCACGGGTCGACTGACTGAGATGACTGGCTGATGCACCACCTGTGCCCCCTACTGTGCCAACCTGCTGTGCTTTAGCCACCCGGCGCTCCGCTCGCTGTTGTGAGCGTCGCTCCTCCGCCCTCCGTTGTTGTTGGAGGGCGACTGCCTCCAACTGCCCAGTAGCATCCTTCACGAGCCTCCTCCACAGAGGCCGATCTTGACACCGCTGGTACCAGTCATCGGCAAGTCCACTCAGCTCCACGTCCTCCTGTACCACATCACTCCATCTCTTCTCTAGCCCGTGCCGCGCCCGCTTAGCCCCCTCAATCCGGCCAAACAAAAGCTGTTTCGGCATGCGGTGGCTGGGCATGCGGGCTACATGACCCAGCCATCGCAGCCTTGCCTGCCGGAGGAGCTCACCGATGGGACCCTGCCCAGATCTTTCAAGGATTTGTGAGCTCCTCACACAATCCAGTCTGGTTAAACCCAGGATGGATCGTAGGCAGGCCAGCCTAAATGTTTCTAACCGGCGAAGATGTTCCATTAGGGGGGTCCACGTTTCGCAAGCGTAGAGAAGGGAGGGAATGACCGTGGCCGAGAAGACCTGAAGCTTAGTGCGGAGCGACAGACCAGGTAGCTTCCACACAGCGTTACGCAACCGATGAAAAGATATTGCCGCTCGACTGATTCGGAGTGAGACCTCTGCTGTTAAACTGGTGCCAGTCATAAGCACACTGCCCAGGTATGGGAAACTCTCCACTCTCTCCACAACTGCCCCATCACCGATTGGGAGTTGTGGGGGTGGAGTGTCCGATGGTACAAAATACCCAGGCAGGTGCTTGGTTTTGGTGGGGCTGATGGTAAGGCCCCACCTCTTAGTGGCACGCTCCAGTCTCAGCAGCAGCGTCTCCAACTCCTCCTCTGACTGAGCAGCTATTACCAAGTCATCAGCATACATAACGTGGTTGAGCAATAGGGAGCCATCCCTTGACCGCACCCGGGCATCGATTAGCCTCCCATTATATCTGTACCATATGGAGATTCCCCCGGTACAGCTATTGAAGGCTTCACGAACTACGTGGTCAAAATAGATGTTAAATAATGTGGGAGCCAGAGGACATCCCTGTCGCACCCCAAGGTGTACAGGGAATGGCTCTGACTCCCGGCCACGTAGTTTTACCCGGGCCCGCTCACCATCATGAAGGTCCTTAATGATCGTGAGCAGAGGGTCAGGTACTCCAAAAGCACGAAGAACGACCCAGAGCCCAGGCCTACTGATGGTATCATAGGCCTTGACCAGGTCAATAAAGCAGAGATGTAGGTCTTGTTGGAATTCCCTACACCTCTGCTGTAGCAGACGGACAGAAAATATGGCATCTGTGCAGGACCGCCCTTTCCTGAAACCGCATTGGGGCTCCGCAAGCCTCTCCTCAGCGTGCCTGGCAAGGCGATGCTGAATAATCCTTGCCAGGACCTTTCCCGGCACACTGAGGAGTGAGATGCCCCTGTAGTTGTTACAGTCTGTGCGGTCCCCCTTCTTAAAAAGGGGGACCACCAGGGCATCCTTCCAATCCTGCGGAACCCGTCCAGTGGTCCAGACTGTTGTTATGATGTCATATAGGGCAGTCTGTGCACAAACGCCACCCTCCCTCAGCATTTCGCTTGGAAGATCATCTCTGCCCGCTGCCTTTCCTGGTCTCAGACTCCGAATCGCCTTCAATACTTCCTCAGCAGATGGCACCTCAGCCAGCCACTCACAGGGGGTGACTTCATCCAATATTTGAGGCACCGCAGCCTCAGCAGGGTCATCCTCACTTTGTGCCACGATGTTTTCCTGGCTGAGGGATTTTCCCTCCCCCAGGACCTCACAGAAATGCTCAGCAAATCTGCGAACCTGTTCCTGGGGGTCGGAAATTGGATCGCCGTTTTTTCCCCTAATGATGGTAATAGGTGTGGCGCTGCAGGTTACTTTTTTGATGGAGTTAAATAGAGATTTGTGATCACGGGCCACTGAGGCAGACTCCATCTCCTCAGCAACCCGCGACCACCACCCATCCTTGCAGCGCCTCACGGCTCTCCGAACCTCCGAGCGAAGGCTGCGGTAAGCCTCCTCATTCTCTGACGTGGGACTCTGTAGCCGATGACAGTGGGCCTGTCGCTTTTTCTCAACCATCGTGAACAACTCCTCTGTCATCCAGGGTGTCTGGGGAGGTCTGGACCGCGTACCCAAAGCAGCCATTGCAGCTGCATGAGTCACAGTCCTAAACCTCGCCCATTTACCCTCGACATCAGGAGGAGTCGGGGACGATGCCAATCCCAGCCGCAAGCGATGATGAAATTCTCGCTTGCAACTTTCATCAGATAACTGAGACCAGGCCACTTTAGGTTGGAATGGGGTCCTGGGTGTACACCCACCACCGGAGTGGAAGAATGGCAGGCGCATCTTACAGATGACTAGTCGATGGTCAGAGGGCAGATCAGCTCCACGGTAGGTCCTGGTGTCAAGGACATGGGCTCGCATTTGCTGGTCCGTCACTATGTAGTCCAGCAGATGTTCTTGCTTGGACCCGGCATGCATCCATGATGTTGTGTGGATGCGCCGATGCCGGAACAGCGTGTTGGTAATTACAAGCCCATGGGCTGCACAAAAATCTAGCAGCCTCCTACCGTTGTTATTGAGCTGATCTGGCCCATGCCCTCCAATCACTCCAGGCCAGGTGCCAGTATCATGACCAACTCGGGCATTGAAGTCACCCAACATGATGACTCTATCCCGAGGGGCCACTTTAGCCAGCACCTGTGACAGGAGGTCATAGAAGGCATCTGACTCATCGGCTTTGCCTGCATCCCTCCACGGATGTTCATCTTCGGTGGGGGCATAAGTAACCACGACCACCATTCCTCGCCTCCTGTTGATGGGAAGGCGAGCCCAAAGTAGCCTGGGGCTTACAGCTTCCCACACCTCACCGCCACGCTCCCACGCCCCCTTCATTCTTTTGTTCAAAAGAAGACCCACACCCTGTTGTTTGGCAGTCTGCTGCCCCGAGTAGAGGACTGTCCACCCCTCATGGTGGCAGGAGCCAGAGCCGGTCCACCGGACCTCCTGAATGCCGCATAGATCCAGGCGGTACCGGTCCAGCTCCCGACAGAGGAGTGGCAGCCTCTCCTCTGCAGTGAGCGTTCGAACATTCCACGTGGCCAACCGTAGTGGCTTTTCGTTGTTTCTGGAGTAGCCCCGAGGGTAGGTATTCAATCTCCTGGCTCCGCCAATTGGGGTTTGGCCAGGAGACGTCATAGACGCCTGGCCCCCCGGGGCCTCCGGCACAAGCTTAGTTGTTACATATTTAAGTTTAATTCGTAGTTTCGTGGTAATTAATTGAAGGTGGAGGGGTTACCAGCCCCTCGCACCCGTCCAGAGCCCCCGTTTAGCCCCTGTGGTGGATACATATGCCATGAGGGGAGGAGCCAATCAAAATTGGATCTCCCCCCACAGCGCTGTCCACGACAGAGTTGCCCGTCCGGCACCGCGAGGAGGTAGGGGGTTGTTTTGCCGGACACATACATACACACATACACACATACACACACACACATACACACATACATACACACTGACATACATACACACATACACACACACACATACACACATACATACACACATACATACACACATACATACACACTGACATACATACACACATACACACACACACTGGGGATATTGGGCTGGACGTAGCTGGGTGGTTTCTGTGATGGGAGTCTTGGCAAGATGAGTTTTCAGATTGATGTCCGACGTTTCGTGGTGCAACCCGACAAATAAACAGCCAGATATTTACAGCGCGGTGTAACCGTTTCGACTTATGCATCACCACGGTCATTTGTTATTAAAATATAATGAATGTCTCTCCATTGTTATGGATATTGCTTCGTATGGTTTGCTGAGGCTTGAAATACTGCGTGATGTCTACATAAAATAACAATCATAATTTACACTTGTTTTTTGTTGTGTATAACCTTAGAAAAAGGCGAGCAATTTTCACACGTTATACTGCAACACTCATTTGGTGCATGCATGGAAATGGTAATGTATGTGTTGAAAATGTTGTTGTGAACTTCATAACAGTAGCTGCACGTGTAAGAATGGTAATGCTGAATCGTCTTTTGTTGGAATCTCAATCGACTGTAGCAGACACGGCAACTTACAACTGTTTCCCTTCCTCAATTATAACCATGATAGAGCTGCTGGACATGTTGGCCTCGTGTATTAATGGACCACGCATTTATAAGCGTAATGTTTGGAGATCCTCACATCATTTCGTAAAGGCATTGGCCTTTGTTGTACACAGACAAAAGGTTATCTTTTTACAAGAGAAAAAAGTTATTGACATTTTTTTCCCTTGGATATGGTAGCCTTGCAAATCCTCATGGCCTGACCTTCAGACCCACCGTTTGGAAGGCAAATAAAAATTCCTGGAGCACAAAGCGAACTCTCATATCGCATCGGAAACTGCGGCAAAACTTAAAAAAATGCTTTGTCCATCGGGTAAAATTCGAGGCAAGTTTAACTGCAGCAAAGTCACCATGATGGGTTCAGAAATTAGTCTAATTTGGTCTTCCTCCCAACGATAGAGTGCATCACTTATTTTAGTACCTTGATTCCGTTCATGCAGGCCAATACCATTGGGCTGGAGGACAGTCCAAAGTCATTTGTGAGGGAGTGCAGTCTTGGTTAGTATGGATCAAGGATGGATTTGGTGAAAATGATGAGAGCCCTTACTTGTGCAGACGTATACATGCAGAAGGAGGGTGTTAAGTTTGAGGCCATGATTTGTTGTGTCTCTGCAGATGGTGACAACAAGGGATTGTTGGGTTGTTTCGTAAAGGAAGGCGATGATGGGGGGAACTCTCTAGTGGCAATGCTGCCCTGTCCATCGCCAAATTAAGCAACAATGTATTTTAATGATCTTAGTCTTCTTGATCAATGTTGACCAGCCATAAGAATGTCAGGTTTGTAGTTTGCATGTATGTTGCACTTCTTTAGCACCGTATGTAGCCAACCGTGCGAATAGGAGGTAGTTTGTGGAGAACTGGAAGTGCTGCCATGGTGGCGAGATGTGAACTACCTCGCCTGCTATACAGGAGGGCGTAGGTTCGATCACGACCCTTACGCCAATATATTTGAAGTTAGCATGTTCTCCCCGTGGTCACGTGGTTTTTGTTCTCCCGGTCGTCCAGTTTTCCCTCCAATTTGATAAACATGCGTTTAGAGTATTTGGCTGCAATAAATGTCCACGTGACAAGCAACTTTGTTGGGCTATCATTTATGGCCAGTTAGCTTCTGAAAAGAACTATATCGCTCAGTGTCCCGTTCCTGGTAATATTATATATATATTCGTATCAGCATCATCATCATCATCATTACCCAGGGTGGGTGGGATACAACTTTGTTGTCCTTATACTGTTTCTGGATTCTTCATAGGCGTGCACAACACGGCAGGGTCAAGGTGTACATCACACGATCACGGTACAAATGAGAGTAAAATGCTGAATCAGAATATGTATTCATACCGGAGGAATCCAATGAGCCTTAAAGCATAGCTTTTTTTCACACATATCCAGTAGATGTAATACGATGGGATGATGGTAGAAGGATGATGATGATGGCAGAAGCGTGGTAGTGTCTCGGGGTTACGACTGAACCTTTTGTGGGGTGATAACAGTCGCAACGGCCGAGAGACGATACGATGAAAAGATGAATGAGAGAGTGGGCCAGAGACAGGGAGAGACGGGACCTCGCCAGTGGCATCGCATCACCACAAGGTGAGCATTCCTAATGACCTAGCGGACCTTGGCTCTTTGTGCCGCGTGTGTTTTGTCGATGCAACGGTTTCACGTTTTGCCCTTGCCCATCTGCTGACATTCACTTTCGAAGTATGTTGGACAAATGGCAGGCTTTTGTTCTTCCCGTGCAGCCTGTGCACGCACGGTTTGCGCGTCTGCGTGTAGCCTTTTCTCCGCTACAGGGTCTGTCACTGTGTGTGTGTGTGTTGTTTGACAGCAGGAGCCTTTTCTGCGAGCGCTAAAAGTTTCCGTTTTATTTCTCAGCGTTAAAAAAAAACACGAGCTGAAGAAGCTAGCACAAAACAGAACCCAACGAAACACAAAAAAAGACTGAGCAGGTGCTACATTTTGGCGTAAGGTGTGATAACTGAGCCATCCGTCGGCTAAAAACAACAGTGAACAGATGCTCGCACATCCTATGTGGAGGGGGGCGAGGGTGTGGGTAACGGGGGGTGGGTGGGGGGGGTATGCCTCAGATGGTGGGAAAGATTAACGGCAGCGGAGGAACATTGTTCGCTTAGGGAAGCGAACACAAAATCGCTAACAGTATGGCATTCTCAATGGGCATTCACCATCGCTTACCGTACTAATAATGTGACACACGTGGGACTGTTCAATGGGTGTACTACATTAATGTACATTTCATCACGCCGGTCAGTGCGGGTTGGTGGTGAAGGCGCAGCGGGAATGGGAATGGGCCAATTTTGACGTTGGCCATGGCCACTGATGTTAGCCGTGGCTCGGAATTGATCTTGTGCGACCGGGTTCAAAGCACAGCGTTGCGAGCCACCATTACCACCGCCCCCTCCCCTCCCCCCCCGTCTAATATCTATACGGTAATGTTGATTTTGCATATTACGTGTGCTTGTACTTGTAGGCACACAATTTCAATTGTTGCAGACGTAGATATATAACTTAATAAACCAAGTCAGCTTGCAAGAACCAGTTCGAGGCTTAAAAATAGCGGAGTGTGCATACTGCTGTGGTTAGCTGAGCTTAGCCGAAGGAATAAAAAAATCTTCTAACCCTGAACAAAGCAGCGTAGAGTCATTACGGCTCCCACAGGTGTTGGGACATGCCAGGGGGGGTGGAGGGGGGGGGGGGTTGACAAGGCTAGCAGCCAAGCTCCACATCAGGAGATAGGGCTGCTGCTGGATGATGCCCTTCTTCATGGCAACGTCATCGCACACGTGGCGCTGGATCGATGCCACGATCCAACCCAATCCGGCGAATGAGATGATCTCCATCCACTCCATCGGCCATTCCCTCTCTCTCTCTCTTCTGTCTTTTGCTTCGGCTGCCATTGCTAAACTCCTAAAATATTTTATTTTTATTTTACCACGCCCACTTAGCTTTATAGCTCGTTTTCAGTAGTGACCTGGCACACAAATTATATCCCAACAAAGTGGCTTATCACGTGGAAATATATAGCAATTCTAGATTTGAAGCTTTCGTGACTGCAAGGGTCCATACTCTTTGGTTCTATTCGGTAAAGTCACGTAGGTAAAAAATAAAACTACAAAAATCACGACGTTTCGGCCACAATACAAGCGGCCTTCATCAGGTGAAGGGACCAGACTGTCTCGAAGACTGCAATCAAATACTCTAAACACATGTTTCTAAATGTAGAGGGAAAAAACGGAGGACCCGCAGAAAAATCCACACGACCACGGGGAGAACTTGCAAACCCGAAATATAAAATATATATATGTCAGGATAGGGATCGAACCCACGACCTCCTGTACACCAAGAAAAGTAGTTGACATCTGGAGTGGAAGATGGCGACCTTCACGCGGCCAACTGTTAAGTGAGAAATCACGAGAAATGCCAACAACGCGTTGACCGAACATTGACCATCGATCTCCCGGCCTCCAGAGCAGCGACAACACAAGCCACGCCAAAGGCCCTCTTCAGGGCCAAACAATGCACCAGACGGGCCCTGGGACAAAGATCCTCCAACTGAACATTGAGCGACTCTCCCGGCCAAAGTATCGCTTGACCACCTGAATGTAAAATTGTCGTTGTTGCTCTGCATCTACATCAGCCGTAGGAAAGAAGAAGACGTTGACATCTCGCTACTGCGACGCTCCTCCATCACCAGTCTTGTCCTTTGGCTGTCATCCTTTCTAGAGGGACGCCCAAGTTCACCAACATTCCGTCACTCTCAATGCAAGAACCTCGTGAAAGACCCAATGCAGAAGATCCCTGGTCTTGATCTTCCACGAAGCTCACGGTCTACCCTAAACCACATCCGCACAAACCGTGGCATATGCGAATGGAAAATTAAAAACTCTCCAGTGTGCGACTGTGGTGATCCATAACAGATCGAACAATTTATAACGACGCAATGCCCCATCCGCAAATACAAAGGAGACACCACAAGCGATAACACTGCTCCTGACGCGGTTATCTGGCTTGCGCACCTGAGTGTGAAATACCAGTTGTTGTTCTGCATCTTCATCAGCCGTACAAAAGAATAAGAAAAGAAAACAGTCAATGCCACGACTCTGATTGTTATATTGTTCCTGTCGCCATAGTTGTATCTGTGGGTGTAATTACCAAGCGTGCATCTCTCAATGCTTCTTTTCATGATTTCCAGCGATCTGTTCATCATATTGGGAGTGTCTTCGTTTCAAAATCCATGCTCCGTCACGTGTATGAGGCACTGATTGAAAATGTTCCTATTCAGGCACAAATCGTACCTTGTTTTCATAATTAGATTCACTTTTCAAAAGCATTCCAAACCTGTTATCGCTGCATAATTATTGTAGGGAATAACTGAAAAAATGGCAGTTTCTATACAAAATGTCACTATCATGTGGCTAAAACATCAACTGGTTCTTCTAAAACTTGAAAAAAAGCATGATAAATTATCTCTTTCATTTTTTTCTTGTTAATCAACTAGTTATAAAAGTGATCATACCTACGAATGGAACACATTATGCAAATAAATAAATAAACAGTATGTGTGATGAGGATCATAAAAATAAAGTCACACTTCAAAGATTGGAATTAATTTGTGTGAACACCATGTGTGCTCCAGACGGAAATAGACGCGATGGCTTTGTCTGCGTTAAACTGCCCAGACTAATTACTTGTCTGGGAGGCAATCCTCTAAAAAAAAAAGTCAGCAGATTCGATTTCAGAAAACTTTCAAAAAAATTGTTGCTGCTCGGCAAATTCACAGATCCGTCCGGCGCGGGCACTCTTAGCTAATGTCCCTGGGACCTGCGGGTTGTTTGCTCGCGACCGACTTCGAGGTTCACTTAACAAACCTGATGATCCGATGTCTTTATGTGCAATCCTTGGGGACGCGTGTTCCTTAGACATGCAGGGCTCAAACGACTTCAATTAATGGCTCTATGTTCTCATTATGCGGGGGGGGGGGGGGAGAGATCTTCCATGGTGTAATTGTTTATCACACGTTACTTTCAGTGCAGCGGTCACCAGTTCAGCCTTCTGTGTCCACAAAGCAGAATGAATTGGCATGATACACTTGGTTGAACGGCAGGTCGTGTTTTCTGGGTCAAACTTGGAGACGTCGACCTCTCACAGATGTCTGACCAGGATGGAAGAGTAGACCAAACACCCCCGAGAGAGTCGCTATAGAACTCCCTTGCGTTAAAGGTCATTTTGTCAGAAAGTTTATTGCAGGGCTGCCCCTTTACCTTCGTCACTGTCTTCCCATACTGCAAAACAAATAATCATTTGACTTCCTTCTGAAAGTGATCCTGATAAATTCTCCATTTGCAGAACTCAGTCACAGTGCACTCTGTCAAACACAGCTGGTGAACTACTTGTCCGGAACTCTGCAGACCCTTTACCGCTCTCTCCTCTCGAAAAACAATTGTCAAGAACTTCTTCTGAGTATGGAAAATAGATTCTGACTGATGATAATCAGTTCAGCCTTTTCTTGTGAATCACTGCATTTGCAGTTTATACAATTCTTCCCCAAGTAATCATGACTTCATAATTACATATTAATGAACATCGGCATTTTCTTCCTATACTTTTAGCATTTGTATAGTTTGTTGTTATGTATTTTAGCCTTATCTTCTACCCACAAACCCAACAACGATGTGAGCACAGTATCTGGAGACGCATGTATTTTCCTCACAGTGGAGGCAAAGTGTGAAGATCACCTGGCGTCAGTGGTACAAATTCCACATTCTCATGGTAGGCACTATTCTCTGCATCAGCTAACTAATGATTAATGTCCCGCAATTTGTGGCTCCCAAATTTGTTCCGACAATCCATGAACAGAATGTGAACCCGCAACATCTATTTGTCAAACCCTCTGCCCTTAGGAGCAATTCCTGACTGTGCTTTCAATAATATTTTACACATTTTAAATATACTGCATTTTAGTGTGAATGAATGTCGTTAATTCAATTGTTGATGCCAGACATTGTTCAATGTGAACCATTAACGTTCATGTGACTCATTAATTTGGTTTATATTTATTCGGTTTATGGATTTTGCAATCACATTGCACTGATATGAATTAGTATTTATACTAATTTCCATATTTCTATGTTGCATGCATGCATATTATTAAATCGGATACCATGGGTGGGTGTCTGCTTTATATGTTTCTTACAATTCGATAAGTGGCTGCACGTTGACCTTGCTTTCACCTGCTTGTGTTTTTTTTTGCGGGAAGAGCTTTTGCTTGTAGATTGTCCCGTAAATGTCGCTTTGCATCATTGCACCCGATGCATGCATTGTTCTCTGTGAAGCACTATGTGACCAAGTTAACTCTCTGCCAGTAACCGTGACCTTCACCCACAGCCAGTGCCCATTTAGAGACGACATTGGTAATTGATACAGGACTGCAGTTCCGTTTATCAATGCACAGTCTCACTGAGTGTCCACATTCAGAGCGCTGCTTGGGAAGTTTCGCCAATTCCCTATTGTGTATTTTAGAATGGCTCTATTACTCGAATTGTGTGTTATTTAAGTGAGTGTGCCAAAACTACGCCTGCTGATCCCGGCTCTGGTTTAACAAATAGGGCATTGTCCATGGCAATTTTTGTCGACGAGGCACCGTCTGGAGTTGTCTCTCTCGAGCGGTGGCCCTTTCGCCACGAGTGGTGTAAGCAGGCAAATTGCTTTAACATAAAAATTAAGGTAAACATATTTATTGTTTATAAGCAATCGCTTATATACGATTGCTTCGGTATTACTTCGCAATTTACTCACGAGTTAAAAGACTCGGATTTTAAAATAGTACGCCTCCGGTTTAAAAAAGAAAAATTCCCAATACCAGGTGTGGCTAATAGGGTAAATGTGGATAATTACTATATATCCATGCAATTCACACACTCTATTAGCTGCGTTTGGCATTGGGGGTCGTGGGGTGGGAGAAAGCCCCTGGAGACTTCGTCTGTCCCAGCAGGACGGTCCTTTTCTGTTACGTGAATATAATTATTTTCATTGCAGCTCACGGCCACGTTAGAATCTTATTCAAACAATAACCTTGAGCACAGCCATCAAATGTCATATATCACAGTGATTACCTGACGATCGCATGGCACGCAGGGAACAAAGAGTACCGCAGTTCATTAAGCGCACGCATAAATAGGTTTAATTCTGCCGTAATCAAAAATCCATTAAGAGGTGTTAATGTGATGTTAAAAGTGAAGTGCATGTTAAAACAGCACACTCAAGGTCAAGTTTGCACTGGTGGATTTTTCATGTTGTCTTTTAAACACAGTTTTATGCCCGCTTCCCAGAAAGTGGAGCATCTGGTGATTGTACAGCACTTAGTCATACATTATAAGTGTTGTGATTGGATGCGGAAACTTCATGGTTACGTTAGGCATAGAGATCTTAACTTTATCCATAACCAACGGTATTACTGCAATGTGATTACAAATGTGCACTGTGATTGTGCAGTGCCAGCAAAGTTTGAGTCACACAGATGTAAATATAACCCTACTTTTGATTTCATAATGAAACATTGGCCATCAGTAGTATATGCAGCGTGTGTCGATTATCATGCATTATTTATCTTGCCATCTCAAATAGATTTTTTATCCTTTTCAAGATGTATTCCAATTGCACTGTTGACGTGATGCATGTGACAAGGGTGTAATTTGTAAATATTGTACAGCAGTTGCAGCATATGTCAGAGGGATTTTCACAGGACGACCACTTTTCCAATTTCATAAGCGATGATGATATTGTTTGTAATTGTTTTAATCTAATCTGGACTTCAAACTAATTAGTGCCCTATATATGTAGGATTTTTTTTTCCCACTGCGTGTACACCATCAACTAACTGCACTTGAGAACGAGTTTAATTGCCAGTTCAACATTCTGACCTCGAAACAATCTGGCCACCTCATATGTTATCATTTAAGTAACAAAAAATGGAACAATACGTTTCATAAGGATCGATGATCTAAACTTTCTTGGAATTTCCCGGATAATGAAGTTTTGATTTTTTAAAAAGTGCCACTAAGGTAAACTAATGACCTCATTGAAAAAAAATGTATGGTCACAATTGACCTGGCATATAATGTTGTAGCAGTCATTCTATCAATCATTCATATTTGATGCTGTGCTTCAGACTGGAATGAATGCTGATGGGATAAACCAAAAAAAGATAATATGGGGGAAATAATTGGCAATTCATGGCCGATGTGAATGCTTTTGTGCGAATCAGTTTGGAGTATAATGTTAAGTTTTCTCCAGAATCACAGCTGTCACGTGTGTAGGAAAGACCTTGCTCTGCAATTGTTGTTTGTGAGTTATCAACAAGGACCTTAACCATAAAGGGACACTTCTTGGTCCGTGCCGGAGCCAAACTTAACGAGAGAGAGAGAGATAAATAAGTGATGCAATCCAAGGGATAGCCAGCAACAAGCAAATCGGTTAGCCATCGTCAAGGCCGGCCATCTTTTGTGTACTTTTAAAGTGGTCTTTCAAGTTTGCATAGACTCAACTCATGAGGAGGTGCAAAAGCTTCGATTGCCAACAAAAACGGCTGCCGTAAAAGTCGGACTGGAGAAATCGATTTAAATAACACATCAACAGAATTTGCTATGATTTTAAATGAGAAAGAAAAAAGGTCAAGGATTTTAATCCCATCATTTCAAGTGAAGTCTGTGTGCCATTTTATTTTTCAATGCCATTTACTTGTAATAATACATTTTGGAGAAACGAATTTTGTCGTGAACATTGCCACAAAGAAGAGATGCACCTTATTTATTTCACGATACCAATAACATACCTATACAATACTTTCTGAAATGGCATCTGGTTCATTCTTAAAGAGGTAAAATTATGTTATATATGATAAATCATTATTATACAAGTTAAAAGCTGCCATAGTGTAATGGTTAGCACACTGAACTTACAATCCAGACAATTGAAACATATTTCGATTTAAAGCTTTCGTGACTGCAGGGATTCATCTTCTTGGTTATTTCGGTAAAGTCACGTAGAAGGGAAATAATAAAATAATAAAACATAATATTATGTTTTGAAAAATATCTCAATTGGTCCACCAGTAGTTGCGCGTGATGCATTAAGTGTGGGTATCCAATGCCCACCTCTTCCAAAACGTCTGGTCGACATGGCTGAGTAGACCAAATGCCCTTCAGAGTTCATTCAATTGGTGACCCTTCTGCAAACAGTAGCGTGAGCCAACAAGTGCGCCTTTACCGCTTAAAATTTCAAACGTTATATTATTTATACAAAATGAGTGATTCTACCAAGAAAGAAAGAAAGAAAAAAAACTTTCACACAGAAAAAACAATGATCGCGAGCATCTCAGCAGTTTCGTAAGGGCAGGTGGCACTCTTCGTGACTTTGTGACACAGCCCTCCATCACTCAATCACATCTGTGGTCGCGAGAAAACACCGGGAAAAAAATTGGTCCACGGTCGCACATAGCATCGCAGCGCAGCTGCTGCAACTCGGCTGCGTTTTCGTAGGTAAAAAAATAAAACAACAAAAATCACGACGTTTCGGCCACAACACAAGCGGCCTTCATCAGGTGAAGGGACCAGCCTGTCTCGAAGACTGCGCTGGAGTGAAACAGAGCCAAGCTCAGACTGCAACCTTTAAGCTGTGTGAGAGGGATTAAGGTGCCTCGACAAAGGAATTAGCATAAAAAAAATAGCATTTGATTGGCGGACTTAGCATGATGAAAGGTGTAGCACGCGGCAGTGCACCTTTAAGCTGTGTGAGAGGTGCACTGCCGCGTGCTACACCTTTCATCATGCTAAGTCCGCCAATCAAATGCTATTTTTTTATGCTAATTCCTTTGTCGAGGCACCTTAATCCCACTCACACAGCTTAAAGGTCGTAGTCTGAGCTTGGCTCTGTTTCACTCCAGCGCAGTCTTCGAGACAGGCTGGTCCCTTCACCTGATGAAGGCCGCTTGTGTTGTGGCCGAAACGTCGTGATTTTTGTTGTTTTATTTTTTTACCTACGTGACTTTACCGAATAGAACCAAAGAGTATGGATCCTTGCAGTCACGAAAGCTTCAAATCTAGAATCGGCTGCGTTTGCTCACATTTTATCATGACGATAGCCCGAGACCAGAGGACCACAATGCAATCCTTCGGATACAAATTATGTTGTTGTTGTTGTTTTGTACTCACACGAGGGGCTGTGTGCTAGTCGCACAATTTGCGCCCGCCGTTTGAAACCCTCGGCTGCAGTTTGGCGGTGCGATACCTTTTGAACCCAGCCAGCGCTGGCTCGGTGGCAAATGCACAAAGCAATTCCACCAACCGGGGGTTGCCTAGCGTGAGTAATTACCACGAGCCTCCCTGCCGGATTCCTAAATCTCGCGGCGGCGTGTTGTCCTATCTCCCGCGGCTTATCGCTGGTCAAACGCGGGGACATGCAAAACCGCGTGCGGCGCTCGGCAAAGCTGCCTCTCAGCACGCCGTAGCAGCACACTGGGAGCGCGGCAAATCTGCATTCACACGTGGTTGGCACCGATATCTGCCAGGCTCTCAGTGCGCCTTTTTTTTGTCTTTTGTCAATGACATGCGCGTTGTTGTTGTTGTTTTTTTGTACTTCTCATTCTTCTATATTCCTTTCTTGCTAACTTATGAGCAATTAGAGGATAAAATGAAAACTGCCAGTATTTCGGAGGTTGCAACCGTGTAAGGCGTCCATTTGAATTGGTAGCGGAGTGGAACGGAGAAGATGTGCCTGCACTGCCAATCAATGTCAGTTAGCGCGGTCACGTGCACCAGCGTGGATCAAGAAACAAAACAAAAAATCCCAAACCCCACGGTCAGATTTGCTCCAGTCGTGCCAGCATGCGAATGTGTGGTTCAATTACCAATCACAACACAATGCATTCTCAAGACGTCTGGGCACCTGTCATATCGCGCTGAGATCGATTTCTTTTTTTTGTTGCCTTACCTACTTGACACAAATAAAAAAAACGACGAAGTTTTAGTTTTGAATAAATGTTTAATGCATTTGTTCTGCAAACAGGCCTAACAGCAGATTTAAATATATATGTCCATAATACAGTTTTTTTTGTTAGATCGCGTAAATATATAAATGTGTCGTTAAACTCGCCAACACCCGACACAGCCAACTAGTAAGGGTTGTCACGTAAACAGAGCGTGGCCAATTCGTCACTAGTACAGCACACCGGTGTGTTGGAGAGCCAAGCCACAACATTTACAATCTGAGTACGACGTTTCGTAAGTAATTACAACTAGCTTCAACAGGCGACAGCCAGATTAAAGCCTACGTGTTACATTTTCCCATATAACGTTTACATTTTGAAGCGATTAGATTTTTATGAATATACAGAATTAGATTGTCTTTGACCAAATTACCTGGAATGCACCTCATCCCATCAGACGAGGTAGCTCAGCAAAAAAATTAGCCTGGATAGCACTTGGATGCATAACCGCCTCTGCACTGTAACAGGTGGAGTAGGCATTGTGGGCAGTAGAGGGCAGTGGAGCAAATCTATTGTTGTGCTGTACTCCACTCTCACCTTCACCAGCGTGGTGAAGTATTGTAAAATTACATTCACTGCCTGCACAGTATGGGGAAGCCCTAATCCAAAATGACTGTAAATGTACACATGTATACGTACTTTACACACTTAACTAATTCACTGTGGGTGTGTAGATTGGTAATTCAAGGCGATGATAATGATGAAGCAATATTCACTACGAATGGAACTATATATAGCTTAAGCTCATGGTAACTGCGTCAAATTGAAAGCAACAATCGACCTTGTTTTCGTGTATGTTGTGTGTAATGGATTAATATCTCTACATTGAATACAACATGGAAAAAAATAAACCTCAAGTTTAGTTATGACACTTAATCACAACAATTCATAGAATTGCCAGGCATTAGGGGAGTTGTAATTATTGCCCTCGTATTCACAATCAAATTAATACTGCGATTGCAATTGAGGTCATTAGTGGCTATACGCCATACACGTTTATACCCACGGACGCATCTGGCGTAGAGTCGTTTAAAGGTGTGCAGTAGATCACTCGGTCGGGTGCCGATGGGAGTCGAGGAATAGCCCCGCTAGGGGTCTTAATGCAAGGGGTGCTCAAACCATGGAAACCTTTTGGCTCGGAGAGATGTCTCCCCGAAGCGCATCTACGCACCCCAAGCACAGAACTGATTGCTTCACAGCAGAGGCGCATGGCGTTCGAGCGCGCAGCGTTTAAATGACACTTTCATATTCCCAAAACTTTTTTTTTTCACAACAGGAATGTGTGCGCCACCCATTAAGATGCACTGCCTGTGTTCATTCTGAGTGAGAAAAATGTATAGAACAATTCTAATTGGGTGCTCATTCCTAACCATTCACCTTCTTTGCTCACGAGACTGTATTATAATTAATCAGATCAATGTGGACGACATGTTTGTCAACTGCTGACAGTCATAATTCATTAAAGTTCGAGTGTGTCTTGAATTGCTTCGTCGACTGGTGTGGTGCCACGCATAGAAGTGCTCCACAGACAAAACAAGCTACTCTTTTTGTTACCGCACACCCGAATGACGTCAGTGATCCCAGACTCATCAGCTGAGACCTGGACCTCATCCACTCCGTAAGGCACTGGCGGAACCAGTGGGGGGGGGGGGGGGTGGCACGTGCCCCCCCCCCCAATTATCCGATCTAAATCCCTCATTTCGATCGGATCATTGGGGTTTATTAGTAATAAGTCGGCATTTTGCGACCCCCATTGCCACTGTGTAGAATATTATTACGTGCCGGGGACTCTATGAATTTATAGGACAATAATTGGCAATAAGTAACGGCTAAGCAGTGAAAAGTAACTCACATAATTGTGCGCAGTTGTGTATACAGGACACGACTTCCCTGAAGGCGTTCACCTTCAGCGAGCGCGATGCCGATCACACAACGCGGTTCGAATTCGACCCTCGATCGATGGCTGCGCCATCGCCGCACACGCGTCGAATAGAAAGCAAGGGACAAGTCCTTACTTACCAACAACTCCTCTATCATTTTTCATTGCTGGAGGGGTTGCCGCCCCTACCTGAAAATCCTGGCTCCGCCATTGCCGTAAGGCATCTTGAATGATTGATTACCAGAAGCAGACGTCTGCGTGTGTGTATGCGAGAGGTCAGCCCTCTAAATCAAACTATTTGTATTTTACCAGGTAAGGCCCACGTGAGCTGTATAACTCTTTTTCAGAAGCGACCTTACCACAAATGATAGCTCTACAAAAGTGGCTTAGTGTGGAAATGTATAGCAGCCAAATACTCGAAGTGCGTGTTTCTAAATGTGGAGGGAAAAATCCACGCGACCACGGGGAGAACATGCAAACTCCAAATATACATGCATCAGGATCGGGATCGAACCCACGACCACCAGTATACCAGGCGAGGTAGTTAACTTCTCACCACCGCGGCGCCCCTCTGAGAGTGTAATACAGACAGTGTGAACGGTGACATGCATTGCCTTTGTAGTGTTGTGGATTCAGGAGACGTCGGAGACGGTTCTTGTAGGCAGCACTATTAATTAAAACACCTCGATCGGCAGTACAGTCCCAGTACACTCAGGCTTACTGTCCTCCTACACCTACTGCCTGGAGAGGTACTGCCTCTGGCTAACGTGCCCTAACACAGGACTACACTCAGGGTCCTCCGGCTATGGGTGCCTAGTGGGAGGCTGTTCTAACTCGCCCTAGCCAGGGTGCGAGTTCCCACCACTGACCCACTGGACCCTTACAAGGACGTCGGGGCCAGGGGTTCCCAGGGTCTCACCGCTGAGCCGCACAGAGTCCTGGCCCTGACAAGGGCAGCGGGGCTAGGGGGTCTCAGGGTCCTATCGAGCTGCTGCTCTTCGGCCTCGGTCTTCAACTGGTCCAGATCGGCTGGGGAGGTCCCCTTTTATGCCCCTTGCCCATTGAGGGGTGGGGCTGCGTGGGATCCCAGAACCCCCGCAGCCCTCCCCCCCCCCCGTTGGGGGCGCCAAGGGGCTTAGCTGTCTGGGGATCCTGAGCCCCCAGCAGCCCCTCCCCTCTTGGTCTGGCACTGCAGCCCCTCCCCTGACGGTACGAGGTACCGTTCCATCTATGGCGCTACACCTTTATCATAAACCCCAATCTCAATGCATTATATGGAGATGATAGGACAGTGCAATAGAGCTGTAATTATGTGTATTTTGTGGCCTTATTCACTTTATTTAGCCATTTCATCAATATGCGGATCCATCCCTTATGTGTCCGTGTAATCTTCTTACTTTGTATATCTGCTGTAGATTCAGAGCAAAAACTATCATTTCACATTTAGGTAGCCAGATAACTGCGTCGGGATCAGTGGAGTGCTTCGCTGTAATGTGCACTTCTTTATCATGACACTGCCCGTTATTTATCCAGGAAAGCCTTAATAACGCTTGAGGCTCTTTATCATCAGAGTCCTGCATTGGCTTAATTGGCCATTTCCATTGTGGAGTCTTTAGCATGGCTTCAAACGTTATCATCGCCATGGATGAAGACCTCTCCAAATCTGCCTCCATCTCTCTCGCGATCATAATGCTCCACACTTAATATCTGCGGTCGTGTTCATTTAATCACTCCGTTTCTCCTTGCTGGACATCCTCTCGCAGACGTTTCATTCCTCGACTGCGACTCCATCGTGACCCTTGGCCATCTGCCATCATTGCGTCTGGCAACGCGTCCTCCTCAAGCTCCACGTGCTTGTTTGTCTCAGCGTGAATGATATCGCTCGTCCGTCCTTGTTCTCTAATCCACGCGTTCCTCTTCCTAGTCTCTAAATGTAATTGCTCACATGCATCTCTTCATGCTGCTTTGTGCACCTTTCAGTGTTTTTGTGACATCGTTGTTCATGTTTACACACTTGTGTTGTTGTCAATGACCACGTTTCTGTACCATGTTGTCCATTATTAAAGTGTAATTATACACAGCCAATGATAATTGATCTTTATTTCAATAAATATTACCATATATACTGTGATGATATTCAACATATATAACCATCGTCAGCCATGTTCAATCCACTGCTGAATGAAGTCCTATACAAGCCACCACCAATGCTCACGATTCAAGTCATATACGAGGAATTCTAAATCAAAAAGTAGTAATGCAATGTAAGCAATTTTGCTTCATATATTAACTCCACTGAGACTAAATATTAATTGCAACGTGTCTGGCTTGTAATGCTCGTTCCTACGAAATGAGTTATTTTCAATGGCACGAAATTAAACTCACTAAATGCTTTTAAGTTGCAGTTACATCGTACATGCAATTGAGTGATTTTAATAAACTACGTTTAAAGAAGTCAGTTCAAATTTGTACTTTCATGAAATTCAGCTGCCCCTTATTTGAGAGCCTACAAATTTGCACGAATATAAACATTTAAAAGTTTGTTGAAACTGTGATTGATCTCTTAATTAGTCTCTTGCATGGTTCGCATCAGCTGTTTCATAAAACACAGCACTCATGTTAGGGGGGGGGACCTAAAAAGTTGTTTGTAATTCATGGGTACCCAAGTATTTTTTTGAAGGTCATTTTATTAGCGAGTACTACAGGGCAATGATTATAGTGGATTTTAGCATTCCTTGAACAATAATTTCGGCATGAAGCAATTTGTCTGATGCGTTTGTTGGCATGAAATAGTGACAGTACCAATCATGTAAGTTGGTTATTAAAATAGAGAACGTATTTTTTAAAATATATAATTACAAGTAAAATTTTCATCAGTCTGCGAATCGACTTAATGTTGAACACAAATTGTGCACGTCTCACGTCTTAATTCAATTTATAATGCGGTTTAGACATTTATGAAATAACTTAATCGGAGTTTGTGAAAGAAATCTACGTTTAAAGTAGAATATTTATGGTTACCCTAAATATATGTACATATTAACTCTGAACACACAACCCCTAGTGAGGTGAGCCAGCCTGCCATGCGCTGATGAGAACGTGCTGATTTGAATCATCATTGGTTATTTTCATAATTTTGCTGCTTGATGCACGACACGCTCATTTCACATGTAACAGCAATGACTCCCTCATGTCTGAGATGTAGTACAGTGAAATGTTAGTGCTCATCGATTCTAGCGCCAGGAAGTTAGCTGCGAACAAGCGTGTTCACTTCCCTCTATTATCCATCGCTGGGATCAGTTATTCTCTTCGTCTTATTTACCCCGTCTCGTTTGTATTGTTTGTCCTTTTCCCTTGTCTTACTTGTACAAATAAGAAGAGGTTTTACCCTTTCTGGCAATAAAACAGGTGTTAAGATGTTCAAACACCAAATAGCTACCTTTTGCAAGGCACCACGTCCTCATTGATCACATATACGGGTGGTGTTTGAACACCTTAATACCTGTTTTATTGCCAGAAAGGGAAAAACCTATTATTTTTCATCATGTTTATACTGGTAGAACGATCAAAAAAATATTACTTCTACAGTAGAGTTGTTCCATCAGCCTAAATTTAACATGAGCATGTCATTTGAATATGAATGTTAACTTTGCAGCTCTGCTATTTATTGCTCACAGCACTCATTTGTATAAATAATATAGTGCTGTGGCTCTCTATGTGTCAGTGTCCATACAAAAGTATTACGCATATGCGTATTATGTAAACATACTGGCCTCACAATTTTTTTTATTTGTCATAGGTCAATTAATTCACTCGTCCATGCCACTGTTTCTAATTAAATTCATCTGTAATCAGTATTACTCCCACATATGCCATGATTTTAATCAATCAATTCCTTTGTTTATTTAAAATCTCTCAGCATCCCGTATTTGCGATTCAGCACGCTGTCTCCTCCTCTCCTGCGTTCTCCTCCTCCTCTCTTTGACCTCAAGATGTTTGTGTCTGGAGCCCGTTTTTTTACAGTGTCATTCTCTGTCACCCTTAAGACGCAGTGTGCAGCGAAACCCCCTGTAATTTATTGCCAAACAAAGCTCTTTTCAAACGATGGCATGAATAGGCCAGACATTGAAATCTGAAGTTGCAGGAAATATGCGTGGGAACGTTTGAATAAATAACGAAAGTATATTTTCATCCATATGTTGTCTTTTTCCGGAGGAGAAAAAAAGCAGCCGATTACAGTTTACTTGTTTTTGGATGCAAATTTTTTTGTATACAATTTCAACGGCTAAAATGAAGCAACGACAAACTACCAAAATAACTTTTGGTCGTCATGTTTCCATTTTAGGTACTATCTTAAACACGTGAGTTCCCACAACTTGTGATGGTGAGGCTGAGAGACGTGTTGATTGTGCTTAAAATGTAAAGTGGGTGACAGCAAGCTGTGCTGTAAGTGAGAGCTAGAAAGTGGAAAGGAACGTTTTTTTTTCTTTCAATAATGGATGGAAACAAAAGTTAGTTATGCGAATGTCTAAATTATTTAAAAAGATTCTTTCATCATAAATTAGCCACATCATGCTGCATTTGCCAATAAACACATACTCTACCATTCAAAAAATTGTGAAAGAGACAGATGGGAATTTGCATTCAAATGCATTTTAAGTTCTGGTTGGAGTTAAGCTAATTAAAAATATAAATGTTTCATTCTTCATGGGCAAAAAAAAAATCAAAGAAGGTATCCTGCAGTTTTTGGAAACTTGTTCACAAAATGGTGCCAGTCTCAGGATAATGATAATTTAAAATTTGCATCGTAATTAGAGGATCAAATAGACCGACTCTCGAAGCTCCAGATGATATTGAAGCTGGCCAGAACGTTTTGCCAACGCAGGATTGACACATGGCATGTGGACAATATATTGCAGCGAGGGGAGGACCGCTGAGTCGTGCATTATGAGCATAAATATGATAGGTACGGTGTTTATTATTACCAACCGCGAGATGTAAATGCATCGTAACAAGCTCGTTGCTCTGTGTGCATCTATGCGTCTCTGATATAAGTACGTTGCATAGGGAGCATTGGCGGAATTGTTATCGGACTATGCTATGATATTAATAACTCGAGGTCATGCGTGCTGGTGGTAAATTAGTACCCATTTGCATACACGTCTTGTGTTGGGTTCCCCCTACGTTGCTTTGGTATTGCCCTGGGCGTTCCCTCGATTAGGCTTTGGTTCGATATGAGAAGCCAATGCTTTATGTCCTCGCGTATGGCAATATGTCCAGGCGCTAAATGCCAATGTCAGGGTCTGCTAGCCACAGAGGGTGTCAGGAGAGAGAGTTTGTGTGGTTGTGCTATTCTTCCTACTCCTCCTATATTGAAGGAGCGCAGACTACAGCGGTTTACTATTTGGTCCGGAGTTTAGGTTACGTGGCCACAGTCGCACTGTGGCTGCAATGTTATTCTTTCATTCATGAAGCAGACGCGTGCATCAGCATATTGATGTCCTGATGCAGTTGATGGTTCCATCGGCGTCTTCCAGGAGGATGAATATCAAAGCCGGGAAGTTGCTGACATTTGGGTCTTGAATGACGTGTTTGTTCTCCACGTCTGCATTGTTCCACTCCATTTGCCGGCATTCTCCCGAATGTGGGCAAGATTCTAGGATGGTGACAGCGCCATCGCAGAAGGGGAATTCGGCCCTTGAGTCGGTGTTGAGGTCCACTGTTGCGGTCCCGGTTCATGATGGTTGTAGTTGGTTGTCATTGGCAAGAAAACGTGTCAATTCCCTTGCAGTTTGGGGAGGGGTGCTCTCTTGAGCTCCCTCTTGTGAAGGCCCTTTAGCCAGCAGTGACCTGAGAAAGTAATTGCAGGGGTACACCTTTAACCTTTCGCAGGTGACGTTATTATTGTCAACATTAAGTAGTGATAAGCGGTGCAATAGTGGTTGGTGCACTTATCTACAACGCTAACGGCATAGATTTAATTTATTGCAGTATGCAATTACTGTGTTTATTGGAATACAAATGTGTATTTAGTCAAACATGAGTATGTAGTGCAGCAGTTGAGACAAAGTTATCTTATTATGACACTGTATGTAATAAACTGTTGGTCTGTTTTACAAAGTGTTGCCCATGATACTGTTTTTTTCTACATTGTATTACAATCTTCAATGCTCATCACAAAGGACCAATGCCATTCTTAATCCTATTTCTCTCCGCCTGATAAAGACCGCTTGCGTTGCGTTTTTTGGGTTTTCTTTTATTGTTTTTTTATTTTATTTTATCACCTGTTATTTTATTTTCTATCTACGTGACTTTACCGAAAGAACCAATAATATGTAATCCTGGCTTCGATATTGTAATTATTGCTCTTATCGGATGATGTACAACGATATTTGATTCAAATGTGATTTAAATAAAATGACACAATAATAATATGAAATAAATGCATTTGCAGTGATACAGTGAGGGAAAAAAAGTATTTGATCCCCTGCTGATTTTGTACGTTTGCCCACTGACGAAGAAATTATCAGTCTATAATTTTAATGGTAGGTTTATTTGAACAGTGAGAGACAGAAAAACAACAACAAAATCCAGAAAAACGCATGTCAAAAATGTTATAAATTGATTTGCATTTTAATGAGGAAAATAAGTATTTGACCTCCTCTCAATCAGAAAGATTTATGGCTCCCAGGTGTCTTTTATACAGGTAACGAGCTGAGATTAGGAGCACACTCTTAAAGGGAGTGCTCCTAATCTCAGCTTGTTACCTGTATAAAAGATACCTGTCCACAGAAGCAATCAATCAGATTCCAAACTCTCCACCATGGCCAAGACCAAAGAGCTCTCCAAGGATGTCAGGGACAAGATTGTAGACCTGCACAAGGCTGGAATGGGCTACAAGACCATTGCCAAGCAACTTGGTGATAAGGTGACAGCAGTTGGTGCGATTATTCGCAAATGGAAGAAACACAAAGAAACTGTCAATCTCCCTCGGCCTGGGGCTCCATGCAAAATCTCACCTCGTGGAGTTGCAAGAGGAAAACTGGGTGAAAGTGTTGTGGTCAGATGAGACCAAAATGGAGCTCTTTGGCATCTACTCAACTCACCGTTTTTGGAGCAGGAGGAATGCTGCCTATGACCCCAAGAACACCATCCCCACCGTCAAACATGGAGGTGGAAACATTATGCTTTGGGGGTGTTTTTCTGCTAAGGGGACAGGACAACTTCACCGGAACAAAGGGACGATGGACGGTGCCATGTACCGTCAATTCTTGGGTGAGAACCTCCTTCCCTCAGCCAGGGCATTGAAAATGGGTCATGGATGGGTATTCCAGAATGACAATGACCCAAAACACACGGCCCAGGCAACAAAGAAGTGGCTCAAGAAGAAGCACATTAAGGTCCTGGAGTGGCCTAGCCAGTCTCCAGACCTTATTCCCATAGAAAGTCTGTGGAGGGAGCTGAAGGTTCGAGTTGCCAAACGTCAGCCTCGAAACCTTAATGACTTGGAGAAGATTTGTAAAGAGCAGTGGGACAAAATCCCTCCTGAGATATGTGCAAACCTGGTGGCCAACTACAAGAAACGTCTGCCCTCTGTGATTGCCAACAAGGGTTTTGCCACCAAGTACTAAGTCATGTTTTGCAGAGGGATCAAATACTTATTTCCCTCATTAAAATGCAAATCAATTTATAACATTTTTTACAAGCGTTTTTCTGGATTTTTGTTGTTATTCTGTCTCTCACTGTTAAAATAAACCTTCTATTAGAATTATAGACTGATCATTTATTTGTCAGTGGGCAAACGTACAAAATCAGCAGGGGATCAAATACTTTTTTTCCCTCACTGTATATACTCGTGACATCATTGCACCTTAGCAATTACCTTTCAATGTAGGACCCATAGAAAGGTGATATCTTTTTTATTTGCTGTGCTGGCTGAATCTGAAAGTATACTGTGATCTTTTAAAAGAGCATTCAGAAAAAATCCTACATTTTAATTGAACAGACTTGAACATAGGTGCCCTACATTAACACAGCACGTCAGCAAAAGTGAATGCTCCTCGCACAATATATGTGCAGAAAGAACCACAACGATCAAGAAGGTAGGTGGAGGAAAAATAAAAAAGACCCTGTCAATGTAGAGAAGTTTAAAATGTATTATAAACATCAGTGTGTTTCTCTACTCCAATTGAGATAGTGACACTCTCCCTGTGATGTGCATCTAAGCTGCGGAATATCAAAATTGATTTGAGTGATTTTGGCCGTGGCAACGGCACACAATGTGAGGTTGTTGTGTAGATTGTGGTTCATTTTTGTGACATCCGTATGCAGACCGGGCGTGTGGCTGAACGGACCTCTTGGCATTGTGAAATATGTGACATCCAGACCTCAAATAACCCCTGCATTTTGTCTGTGCATTAGAACATTAACAAAATTGGTTTGGGCGGTGGTGATGAATAAAACACCTTGCTTGCAGCTAGTCATTTCTCTTACTATATGCAAATGTAAACATTATAATGAAATACATTATTTTTCACATATGCAATCCTCCCACACACACGCATGCATGCACAAGGCATACAAACGTAGGTCCCATGGCCTTGTTGAATGCTTGCATACATATGACACGTACAACATTTTCACCATTTTAAATTGCAATCATATTATCACGTATACATGCTTGCAGTTGTTGCTGAAATAAAATGTGTAATTCACACACATAATTCACTTACAAGTCCGAAATGGCACACATGCTGTGATTTTGGTCAGTTCGCAATAAACACATGCCACGCTTTAGGAACGTAAAATGTGCCTTTCATTTTTTTTTATTATAAACAGTAATGCAAAATATATTCTTAGCTGTTTCGGTAAAGTCACGTAAAGTCATGTATGGTCGAAACGTCGTGAGATTTTTTTTATTGGTTTTTATATATTTTATTACTTTATTGTTTCCCTTCAACGTGACTTTACCGAAAGAGCTAAGACTCTGAATTACTGCAGTCACGAAAGCTTTAAATCAAAATGTAATGCAAAGTATGTTCATGAATTGCCACATCAACTCCGAGAGAGATGCATGGGCCCAACCAGTGACAATTAATGCTACCCTTGCTAATCCGATCGATAACATAAACTCATGGCTTAGTTTAGCACCCAGGGTTCACTGAACTACAGTTCTAGATTTAAAGCTTTCGTGACTGCTAGGATCCATACTCTTTGGTTCTATTGGGTAAAGTCACGTAGGTAAAAAAATAAAGTAACAAAAATCACGACGTTTCGGCCACAACACAAGCGGCCTTCATCAGGTGAAGGGACGAGACTGTCTGGAGGACAATTCCTTTGTCAAGGCGCTTTGTTTCTTCTCTCACAGCTTAAAGGTCGTGATCTGAACGTGGCTTTTTTCACTCCAGCGCTGTCCTCCAGACAGTCTCGTCCCTTCACCTGATGAAGGCCGCTTGTGTTGTGGCCGAAACGTCGTGATTTTTGTTATTTTATTTTTTACCTACGTGACTTTACCCAATAGAACCAAAGAGTATGAACTACAGTTCTCGGGAGCCACCACGATACTACGGCTTTTCGCGTTCACCAATTTACACCCCATTCAAATGAACTCATTCCGCCGCTGCACGCGCCCGATGGTTGTTAAACACGTGACATGCTACGCAATTAACACTGTCTGCGTTAATAGAGCCAATTCAAAATAAGACTGAAGTCTGTGTTTTTTGCACGCGTCCCTCGTGTGTGCGTGTCCGCACGCGTTCCACGTGACGCGCAGCGCTGCTTGGCGCGTCACGTGGGACGCGTTGAACAATCATCGCGCGCGTGCGGCGTGGGATGAGTTAAATGTGTATTCGAATGGGGACGTAGGTTATTGGTAAGCGCGGTAAGACGGATAGTAGCGTGGCGGAGTTTGGAATCCACCACCCTCTCCCCCGCCTCCTGCACCACTCTCAACTCAGATTAAACCCCAGGATCTCGACAGTGTGGTCTCAGCGCTGAGGCACAAGGGGGTAGCGCTCTCTGAGCAGCCCGAAGCTACCTGTACGTGAGAATAAAAGGTAAATTAGATCGAGACCCGACTAAACTCGCAGTAACTCCCACGTGTGTTGCTTACAAACGTTAAACACATTTTTTAAAATAATTATTATTTAACCAATGGTACTATACTCTGTAACGACGACACCAAGTTAATGCATTGTCAACGACGGTCAAACCGCGGGACAGCGAGCCACGTGCAGCGATCTGCCGAGCAACCCAAAGACGCCGCTGATTTTTAGCTTTGCACCAATATTCCGTTTGAAATCGAGATAAAACAAAAAATCTGCGGAAATTGGAAGGTGCCCCGGGACACTCATGCGTTGCAGCGGAGCCAAGATTCAAGTGTGTCTAACTCCCCGAGTGCTTCTGTGGATTTCTAAATGTTTAACTCCGGAGCCAACCATCGCGAGCCGGCCTTATGACCAACCCCACGTGACCAGATAATGCACGTGCCAATTCGCGTGTCTTGGCAGTGGACCACGTAAATGTTTTGGTGTGCGGTCAGTGAGCGCCATGTGGACCTGATGCCTGTATATTGTGATGAGTTTGCATGTTCTCCCCGTGGTCGCGTTGATTTTTGTCCGGGTCCCCTCCACATGTATAATGTACATGCGTTCGGAGTATTTGGCAGCTATGCATTTTCCACGCGATACGCCGTTTTGTTAAGCTGTCAACAACTGTGGCCATGTCGCTTGTGAAAAAAAGCCATATAGCTCAGTGGGCCTTACGTGGTAAAATAAAATAAAAATTAATTTAGTTTTAGTGGGCGTCAGGAGGTTTGGGCACTGGCCTGGCTGGGCCCCACAGATGCCCTCCCATCTTGTCTGAATGCCGTGCGAGACTGGGTAGTGTCATACCTATTACGTGCACTTGGCATCGACACACGTTGCATTTGGAAATCTTACAGATACGGGCGGCTGGCTGGATTAGCACGAACATTGCCACAATGGTCAATGCCCTTCTGCAATTAGTTTGCTCAATTCCATTGCTTCTCAACCTTATTTTGTCTACGATACCCCCCTTTGTTGAATTTTTTTGAACCGAGGAAATCCGCCTTGCCTGACCCCAACATGGTTCTGAGAAATAAACCCATGAATAATGAGCGTCAATAGTTTAACCAATTGTCCGTATTGCGAGATGTCCTAACGAGCCAGTCGCTGCGAGCGAATACAAAAACCAACGGACCGTCTGCACGCGTGACGCGTTTTGTTCACGCTTGGTGGCTACTCTTGGACACCGCATTGTGTGCGATCACCGCGTTTAGAAAGGTCTCTTAAATCGTTCTAGACTCCCATATGGATTAAAATGTTATCGTAGTTATTTTATATTGGCAGATTCATACGTGATTACTAACCAATGGCACGCATGTACGATATAATTCCACACGTTTGTAAATCGCCTCACGGTACCCCATGGGAGATTGCCACATGTACCCCCAGGTTGAAAACCACTGCTCGATTCCATGTCGATTGCGCATCAATTCCGGTGTGGCACTGATGGGAAGTTGGGAAGGCCTGAACAGATACTGGCCTGGGCACGGTGCTTACCCACGCCAATGAGCAGCTGGGATCTTTAATTAATGTACAGCTGGCTGAAGCCCCTGAGGAAGGTAGCAAGGTGTGAGATCCCGCTGCCTAAACTAGTTGGGATGAGCATTGTGCAATTCCTGTGCAATACACAGTAAATTGCGATTGCACTACCAGTAAAGACGTGTACAATTAGTGCACAGTGTGTAATTAGTATACATTTTGCTGGTGAAGTTGAGTCACTCTGTATGGATTTACCTCGCCTTCCCACGCTCGCTCACATAATTTAATTATTCCAATTAATATCAGATCACGGAAAGTGATCGTTGTGAAGATTACTCTCAGAACTTGTATTACCCCAGGCGTTCTGAATCATTGTTTGTTATCTCTGATTTGTGCCACAGCACGTGTGCAACTTGGTTACCAGCTGAACATTATATACATGTATGTAATTGAATGTGGCTCACAATATGCTCTGTCTTGCGAACGAACCAAGAGAATAACAGGTTAATGGCAATTTAAGCAAATGTGAGTCTAAATAATTTGTTTAAACAGCTTGTGTGTGTCTGTCTGTCAGTAATATCCACATTTCATTGAATCTCATTTCTAAAAGATATATTGTCATGGTGTGTATCCACACATTTACAATGATTATATATCAATGAACTGCAGTCCGTTTGCGGTCTACAATTATACTCAAATCAAGCCTTGATTGGAAATGAGCTACTGAATCGCTGCATTTCGAAACCTATTGAGGTCCATCACATAAGAGCCAGGGTTGGGTGATTTCCTGTTGCCAGCGCACATTCGGAAATGCTCTTGTCACGAGTGCATGCTAATCACGTGGGCATAATTGAAAAAAAAAGATGCAAGCATGCTGATCTGCGCACCCATTGGGGAGCTGTAAGGAATTTAATGTGGGTGTTTGTCTATGGATTCCCCTGAATGCCAACATCACGGTGCTGAATTTGGATCCGCTCGATGAGTGGAAGGCAGTGTAATGCTCTGAAAATCAGTCCAATGTGCTTACATTTCTTCCCTTGATGGACCAAACGAGCTGTAAGCATTTTTTTTAAATATATAAAGCAGCAACAATGAATGCAATGTGTATTTGAGGAAGTGGATGCCGCTTTGGTGTGAAGGTTAGAACACACAGCAATTGTATCTCTCCTCCCAGCAGTATCATTGTATTTTAGTGAGGCAGGGCAAATGGCAGTTTTAGTGGGCCAGACATGTTAATTCAGTATTTTCATGTGTATGATAATGCTGTATATGAGTGGTACATTATTATTGACATGTTATACAGACATATGAAAGAATTGTGAAACATATATCCGTGCAAAATGTTAATATCTACATCTCAAAACATGTCCACCTTACGTTGTGTAAGGTTTTAATTGACAGTGTAATTTTTAATTATTGTTTTCGCAATGGTGTTCTCAGCATCGTGAATTGAGAAAAGGGCATTCTTAATGTCACCGTTTGGACATCATCATGCAATATTTTTTTTGGCAAATTGTTTATTACTTTTGTGCAACATCGGAAAAACCCAATTCAAGTGCAACGGATTCAATAAAAACACACGCATGCTGCTACTACTCATGGCACAATCTCAGAATTAGCCAAAGTACGGTAGTTGTGGTTTGGGAGGAGTTAAACATTATTGTGGATATGTTTTGACAAATACTGCATGTGCACACTTCCATCATTTTTATTGTTTAATTCAGGGAGAGTGCGTAGACAACATTATAGTGGCTTAAAATTGTTCAATCATGAGATGTTTATCACTTTTTTTTTAATTGGTAAACTCAAACTAAACTATTTTTATTTTGATTTAAAGCTTTCGTGACTGCAGGGATTCATATTCTTGGCTCTTTCGGTAAAGTCACGTAGAAGGGAAACAATAAACCATTTCGGGTCTTAATTGATTGTTCCTGCTTACGGTGGCTTTCAGACCGCATCCATTATTTTCGTCTCCCCCCTTTCCCTCTTTTCCGAACATAGATGGACTCGTCCATCTGAATAACTGCCAAATCGCTCTCCGTGGTGCTAACGTTAAAAAAACGCCACTTTTTTCAAAATTTATTGCTGTGGTTTTCACACCTGATGATGATTGCTTGTGTTGCAGTCGAAACGTCGTGAGAAATTTATTGTTTTATATTTTTCTTATTTTATTGTTTCCCTTCTACGTGACTTTACCGAAAGAACCAAGAATATTTTAATTTTACCAGGTAAGGCCTGCTGATCTATATAGCTCTTTTTCGGAATAGACCTGGCCACAAATTATAGCTCAACGAAGTGGCTTATCGTGTGGATATGCATCGTAGCTAAATACTCTAAATGCATGTTTTTTTTGTGGAGAAATGGTGCTGTTAGTGAGCACCCATAAAAGCCAGCACGGTACACGAGGGGGCGGGTGGCCAGCACCACGCCCAACCGCCTTTGTCTCCCCATTGGCGTTATTTACACAACTCACCAGGTACTCGTTGGAGGCCGAGTCGACCTAGGCGAGGCCCATAATCAGTTCAGATAATCGTCACTGGTGTTGGCCGTTAGCGGGACTCGAACATGGGTCGCTGGGTTCGTAGCGCGGCACGCTTACCGTTGCACTACTCCAGGGGTCACCAAACTACGGCCCGCGGGCCGAATTCGGCCCGCGACGTCAGTCCATCAGGCCCACCGACGGTACTTGAATTTGCTTGATAAAAACGTATGGAACACGAGACGTTGTGATACAATTTAAATTTAAATATTATGTTTAGAATACTAGGAGATCTTCACGCGTGCGGAGACCTGACTGCTATGTGCCTTAAATTTACTATTTTAAATTTTTAATTATTGTATCTAGATTTTCTTGTTTATTGTAACGTTTGCTTATTTCGCGCCATCCCAAGTACTTCCCCGGCTCGTGGTAGCTCTGCCTACGCTCTGACGTTACCATGGTTTCCATGGCAACGTCATGGCAACACGTTACCATGGTTTCCATGGCAACACACACAAACACGCATCTTTCCCACCCCAAGATTTCCAGCTGTCAACACAGGTCCGACGCTCCAGAAATATTTATTTATTATGCGGCCCGCGCTCGTCATTCTTTCAGTTATCCGGCCCACTGTGAAAAAAGTTTGGTGACCCCTACACTACTCCATTAGCCCATATCCACGCACACCTGCATGCATGGTGGTCACCCATCCACGTATTATCCAGGCTTCACACTGCTTAGATTTTAGGATCTGGAGGGATCGGGTGCATTCTGAGTGCGTGCATTTATACAGACCTATTAGTCATAGGTCTACAAAATATAAAATTTTCACAGCCATTGATTTTTTTTCCTGGATTTGCCATTGCTCTCACTCATGCTTACATCCATATGTTTACACGCGCGCGTGCGGATGTGCTTGCTAAATCCTATTGAAGAAAACATTTTATATTATCTCTAACCTCAGAAGAAAGTACACCCAGGTGTTTCAAAGCACACACATGTTTTTTATAAAAATGACACGAAGACAATTAACGGAATAAATGTTCTCTACATGCGCAGGTTTTGCCGTGATTGATAAAATAATGGCCTTAATTATCACGAAAGGTAAATCGCATATCATCAAAAAAGCTTCTTCAATCTGCAACTTGCAGGTGGAATACATTAACAACAAAGAGGCCAAACATAGGGTGGCTTTGTCAGTCTTTTGTTTAATGAATGCAGTTAAAATACATTTTTCAAGGATTGTCAGATATTTTTTACACGCACTTAAAATACCAACAAGTGTGAACGTGTACGGTTTAACATTAACTAACAAACTTAGAAAATTCAGATCATACAACAAACATTAATAAGTCAGCTGTGAACATCTCTGCTCAAGTAAGTTGTTTTAAAATTATTGTTTGAATTCCTATCAATGTTTATTTTTTTCTTCTGTTAAGTTACTCTTGGACAAGCAAACAAAATTAAACAAAATATGGGTATTTGTTAATGTCTGCTTGTTTATTCTTAGTATCTCAACCACAATTGTTTTTTTCCTGATAATTTACTGCAAGTACATTTTAGAAGTAAAAATACCGCTTTGTCTTTCCTTTTTGGGCAGTAATACCGTGGAATGTACGGGGTGGTCCAGACGTATTGTGACCCCCACCCCTCAATTAATTGATCCCTAACATTTATTTCTTTACGTATTCATTTCTGATTTAAATAAACCTTCGAAAAAATATGAAGTTTTCGGGAATGAGACGAGAGTCGCAAGACAGGGAACGTGGTGCTTTTCGGGAACGCATTTGCCATGTTAAACGAGGAGTTTTGTTTGTTATTGGTATGCATGCTTGTGCAACACTTCCAACTCAGTATGGCAATTTTTTTTCAACCTAGTAGATACAGAAGTGTACATTTTCGAAATGTCAACATTTCTGCAGTGGCTAAAACCCATTCCTGTGAAGCAGACATTACAAGTGAAGAGCTTCCTAAAGTTTTTGTAAAGGAGTACAAGATTGATGAGCAATGTGAGCGCATGAATGGGATGCTTGCAGTGGTGTTCACTGTTTGGGAACTTTCGCTAAGAGCAACCTCATTAAGGGGAAATAAATTACGTTGTGCGAGAAAGTGGCATACCACAAAAGCCTAAAAATACCGAGATAAAGTGTGAAGGAAAACCATTAGTAGGTTTACTGGAGTGTCCTTAAAGTAAATGAGTGTGGACAGCTCCATTAGGATGACTGCCAGTCTTCCCTCAATAACTGAGAAAAAAGTGGTTATTTCTGCTGACCTGAGATAAGCACTTACATTTGACCATTAGCTCAGCACTTATTGGTTCTCCATGAAGTGATGGACAATTTTTAAATCAAAAATTGCTCAGTTTTTATAAGATACATCATTGGCTTAAAAGCCAACAGCCACTTTGTTAGTCTTTTCCTTGGGCTGGAATCACGCTTAAGACTGATTAATTATAATCTATGAAGTGAAGGTGCAAACCTGCGCTGTTTTTGCTCAAACGACTGCTGGCAGAAATTCCTCCACGAGAGGAAGTTCTATAGAACCCCCTTTGAGAGTATTGGCCTACTCTTCCACAATGGCCCGATGTATTGGAAGAGGTCGGAGAAGCGACACTTTGCCCTGAGGCAATGCACGTGACCTGCTGTCTCACTGACTGTGGTGGACCCATTCGTGCTTCTGGGTGGACAGACGCGGTGGAATCGCAAAAAACGGTTGTCTCTAAGTGAATTTATATTTTTTGGAGAGCAACGTTTTGGTATCAACATGATTTAATATTTATATGCGTTGATTATATTCTGCAGAAAGCGTGCCATTATTATTGCTCAAGGCCACAGTGGCATTTCCATATGTTCTAAGCAAGCCCTTCTTCAAATGCATTGCATGTGCTGCAATTCCTGATATCACCATAACTGAGCGCAGATTCTCAGACTACGGTTTCTACAATAAAAAAAATTTCTCGATAGTATTTCCCACATAATGTCACGATATGACCGTGATCGCGATATACATTTCCCATACCTTCGTGGCGTTTTCAAATTTTGATCGTTGTTTTCATCTTATATTTTTTGTTCAGTACTTATTCAACTATAGTTTACTCAAGAAAAGTCTGCAGTAAGTTTTATTTTTATATTATTCATCGTAACTTTGCAATATCTTATGCACATTCCCCACTGGCGTTTGAGGAAATGCCATCATGTAACTTGCAGGCCAAAATGTTATATATTTTTTTCATGCATAATAGCTATTTTGTTTCACTTTATTTAAAACGTCGTACTTTAGCAATGATTATTTTATCAATATTTTGTCAGGAAATGAAACGTTTCTATGAGCTGTGATAATCGCAAAATACCTTAGCACATGTACAATAAGATTTATCTTAGATATTATAAAGTAAAATATATTCCATTCTCTTTAATGTTATAGCAACCCTACTCGCAAACCACTACAGTGATGGTTTGCGTCTTTATATATTACCTGCTTAATTTGTATTCGAATGGAAATAATGGGGAAGCATGGCCTGGGGAGCGGAGGTTGAGAAGCGTTCTTCTGTGACAAAGTAATGTTGTCAGTTATGTGCACAATTGTTACCTTGCAGACAATATTATCAACGTTTCTGAAATAATGAGAATTGGTTTGTATAAATGCATAACAGTACTGCGTTGCTCATTTTGAAAGCGTTAAAAACTCATGGTGACTTAAAATAGCATGACGAAAGACTCAGTTTTTTTGTATTTTTTTTTTAGGACAGATCACTTGAGATGTCTGGACATTATCTCAAATCGCACCTGAAATTGCAAAGTGGAATATATATTTTTTACTACTTTAATGCTATTGTGGATGCAATGTACAGATGAGTCGCATACCAAAAATACTAACAGTGCGATACGGGTCAACAGTCCGTTGTAGACCAACGTGGGAGTCGCAAACTCCATTCTATTTCGCATGGGTGCAATGCCACCTTGTGCACAGACTGACCAAACACATGCTCATGATACTTACCGATAAATGAATACTCTCTCGCAGTACCGTAGTTCGCGCACTGCCCTTGGAAGCCCATTAACCCGAGTTAAATTGCTGGCCCACAGCTAACGTTGGTGGTGAGTGATATCTCAACCACTCATTTGTCCATCTGCACTCACCTGTATGGTAACGTATGGTAAAAAAAAACGACCATGACTGACACAGGGCACAAGGAGGCCTTCATCCAACAGTGAATTAACCAAGCTTGTGTTCATCATTATGAATTAAACATGTCATATGTTTCGTTATGTTAAATAACTTCCTGAATATATAGCGATTTAAATTAGAACAGACCCGACGTGGAAACCAATTAAATAAGGATATGCTATGAGTAGTGTGCATATTTGTTATTGACCAGGATATGTCATGTTTTCAGAGTGGAATTTCAATACATATCACATTTTTGCTGGAAGATGGAAATCTAATTATAAGAAGTACCAGCAACTTCTCTTGTCGCCGTGTGAATCGGGCATGCATACACTCCTGTATGAAAGGATGACGTTATTAGCTTTTATCTTATTAAGAGCTTGTCTTTGATGATTACGTTCAACTTTCCAAAAAAAACATTGAGCCTTAAAGAGGCGAATTTATACCTTTAATCAACCGTTCTGAAATGTGCAGCGGTCATGCTCTTACTGTTTTAATTTTGCCTGCGTCTTTGGTGAGAAATATCAGAATGCATACATTTATCTTTTGATAGACAGCACGACAGACTTGTTTAAAAAAAAGTCAAATAGGGGGTGATTATGTATTGAAAACCAAATATAGTTCAGGGTTTTTAAGTTGTAGTAAGTAAATAATTAAACAATATATTGACATGCTGTCATTTGGTGTCGTTTATTTTGGATTGTCTTGCACCTTGTTCATTTTTTAGAAACTGTGTAATTGTAATATAGCTTGTGCACACGTTGCATGTTATGCAGACAGTGGTCATTGTTATTGTAACGTAGTTTACGGCACCTTGTTCAGACTAAATCTTGAAAAAAAAAGTTACATTCTAGATTAAGCATGTTGATTAAAATCTACATTTAATTTAATTCCGTACTCTCATGAGCATTGAGGCAGTGTTCTTATCCTGTTTTTTTTAGCCCTGAAGCAATAGTGGAAATTACACATTCATGTGGCGTGGGCCAGTCCCTCCATGGGACAACCACCGTCGACTTGCTCACAAAGTGGTACCAATTTTAGTGACCTCGGAGGGATGATGGTCCGAGTCAACCTTCAAATAAGATTTTAACTCGCAGCCTTCCAATTATGAACCGCTCTCTCTACCATTAACCATCCGGTAGTTTTTTGTTTAAATATATAAAAAAAATGATTTTGCAGTAAATTTAAAATAAGATTACTTATCACCTAGGATGCTGCCCTGGTGTCATGGTTAGCACCCTGTACTTGTAATCCAGCGGACATCGACTCGATCCCTTGGCGGAGCAGTTGGGAATGTCCCCCGCATCTCTGTCCACTCAGAAGTATCGCAATTAAGTTGCGCAGCAGGTCGTGTGGTGTTGGGGTAGAGCATGAGTACTCGCATATCCGTCCGACACATCCGATCAACGTGGAAGAGTAGGCCAAACACCCCCTAGAGCTTCCTCTCGTGGAGGTCTTTCCCCCAGCAGTGAGCCAAGCAAGGGCAAAGACTGCACTTTTCCCTTTTTTTTACTAATGACCTCTTGGAAGCATGTAGGCCAATTATACGTGAATATAAATTAACCTTATGGCGGGACCCCGGGGTCTCATAAGCCCCCGGCTCTGGCATAAACTGCGTTGCGACGTCATTTTATGTCTGTTGAAGGCGGACCGATACGGCGATCTATCCCTCTCGACGAGCTCTACTCGATGCGCTAATCAAAGTGTTGTTTCTTCTGCGAATTCGTCCTCGCTGCTGCGCATGGATAACACGACAACAGAACGATCAGCGCCAGGTGGGTCGCCAAAAATAAGTAAATTCATTACGATTTTGACTTCCGTTTATTCGGGGACCCCGGGGTCCCACCATAAGGTTCAAATGTTGTTTTATTGGTTATTTAAGCGGTAATTCACACTTGTATGTATTTTGAACTTATTTCACACCGTACGTAGTCAATCGTGATATTCGGAGGTGTAGTGCAGTGTGATTTAATTAAAAATACTGGCCAATGCAGATGAAAGGCTGCTTAAATCTTTTTTGCGAAGGTGCATGGGTTACTTCTGGTGGTTTTTGTTTTCTTTACACACGTGACTGGAGCATTGCGGAAGATTTTTTACGTCACAAAGCCGTGAGGGAAGGATCACGACACCCCAATGAGGCCTTCATTTACCAGTGGATAGACCATGGCTGATAACGCCCGGCCACGTGGTTCAGCGGGTAGGGCAACGAAACGGCTCGGAATGGGAAGGTGGAATAGTTCAAATCCTGGTTGCAGTTGACTCAACCCATCACTCATTTAGGGGTAAATAAATTATGTACCACTTTATGGGGGGGGGGGGGGTTACTCAGCAGTTGGTATCCTATGATGGAAAGACTCTCCCTCTCCCGTAGGGAAGGGGAATTCACACCAATGGCTCAGGGTCGTAAACGGATGAGGATCGCTGCAATGCTCATTTTCGCAGGCTTTGACTTTTGAAAGATACAGCACGTGTTAATGTAAACATGTAATTGCCAAAAAAACACATTGGCCTTTAAGATGAAAGAGCGTATGCTTAATTTTTTTTTTTATAAATGTATGACAAAAGGGGCATTTGGTTACAGCAAGTGCTTCACACGTGACTGGGGTAGTGTGGGCACCCCAAGTGTCCCCGGTGAATTGGCAACCGGGAATGTTTTCCGATCCCCCCCTCGTCCCCCCCTGCCCCTTCCAAGTGAGAGGAGCCGTCTCTTTAGCGCGGTGGCGTTCCTTGCTCTCGGCCCCAGCTCGCTCCACGGTGATTGATTGCAAAAGAAACCGAAGCACATGTTTCACACGGGGGACCGTTCACACACGGAGTTTGGCACGAAATGTAATTGTTACATAGTATAGATACACGGTCATAAATCCATGACGGTGCCGAGTTGGGGCGGGAGGGATATATGTACTGTATGTTTGAACATTTTTTTTTGCACCGTACGTAGTCAACGGGCAGTTGTGGCGAGCCTGTTGGAAAAAAAAGTTAACTTTTTAGGTTTAAAATAAATTGAAGTGGTGATACTCCATTATTCGTTAACGGCCGTTATCTATCCACTGCCGAGTGATGGGTTCAGTAAATCGTCACCATCCCTCGCCATATCGTGGTGCCTCATCTCCTTCACAGGAGCCGATCTCAATCTCTCAGTTCCCCAGTGGTGGTTGATCTCCCTTTGGCATTGCCCCTCCTCTAGCCATCATCCTGGAGTCCGCTTGGATCGCCGCCCCTTCATTCCTTCTCGTGTTGTGTCCATAGCCAAGAGAACACTGCGTTTCGGGCTTTTGTTAGCGTGGCAGTCAAACTACGGAACGCTTTGCCACTTGAAATCAAGCATTCGGAGTCGGAAGATATATTCAAGCCTGCTTTGAAAACCCATCTCTTCAAAGTGGCCTTCCCTCTTTAGTTTGGTCTGGTGTCCTGGTCCTATTTTTGTTCTCTGCTTTTCATGCATTGCACATTGGGATCCTGGGATTGAACGTGCATTATAAATTAAAATTATTATTAATAATAGCAGTTCTTGTGATGCCTCCACGAATGAGCCTCTCTGTCCTCCCCTTTTACACACTGTGTTCTGTGTCTGTCCGTGCTTTCAGTCCACAGCTGACATCCGTGGTGAGTTGACATCTACACCAAGTTGTGGGTCCCCCCTTCGTTTACCAACCGACAATGAGCAATGTGTTTTTTTTTTAAGAATGGTCAAACATTTCCACTGACTGACGCAGTGTGGTGTGGAGGCCTTCATCCAGCAGTGGATTGACAAAGCGCTGTTTAGTATGTCCATTCATTGCAGATTTATTATACGTATATATAATACTAGCTGTACTACCCGGCTTCCCCCGGGACTTGGATTCACCACGGCCGGCCGCCTTTGTCTCCCCAGTGGTGATGTTGACACACCACACCAGTTACTCGTTTGAAGCTGAGTAGACCTAGGTGAGGCCCAGAACCAGTTCAAATAATCGTCACCAGTGGTGGCCGTGAGTGGGAATCGAGCTCGGGTTGCCAGGTTCGTAGCGTGCTAACCACTACACTACAATGCGTTACGCTTCCACATGCGCGGGTCACGTGACAGATTTGACGTCACTGCTCACTTGCCGTGCAAAAAATAAATGCATTATTGAGCTCCCCCCCCCCAAAAAAGTGTATTTTTATCATTTTTGCATGGTGTACAGTCTGGAAAGTACCCACATGGCAAATTTCAAGTTTGTTGCATGTCGGGAAGAACGCTAAACATTTTGAACAGACACACATAATCACAACTTTGCCTTTTATATATAATATATACTGTATTATTTGGGTCTTTCGGTAAAGTTTCGATCGCAACACAAGCGGTTGTCATCAGGCGGAGAGAAAAGGAGCGTAAGCATCTAAATGCAAATGTTTATAAAGGTTTAAAAGTGGGCGTAGCCCAAGTATTAAAACAGAGTGGGCGGGGCACAGGAGTCTAGGTCAGCAGTGGATAGAGCATCCTATAGAGATGGAGTCTAGGCCATGATAGAGCAAAATCTATAGAGATGGAGCCTAGGCCAGCAATGGAAAGCGCATGCAATAGGCATGGTGGACTAGAAATAGTCTAGGCCAGCAGTGGATAGAGCGGGGCTCCTCACCTCGGCTCTCTGCGATGCTCACCAGTTTGTATTAACCCCTGACACAACCTTCTCCACTCATTCCGCCTGCAACCGCTAAGAGTGTACACTGTCTTAGTTGTGTATTGTGCAGTGGTTATATTCGTGATCTTTTTTGAGCTCTGAACCCAGTTAATTTACCATGTTTCCCTCTCAAATGCATAGTTTGAGAAAAATGCACAAATACATTGTCAAATACCACAATCAATGGTGATTGCCATGTGGATACATTTGGTGGGGGGGGGGGGGGGGGAATAATGGCCTGGTATTGTTTGCAGATTACAGTAAAGCTCCTTTTGAAAGCGATGTGTATTTTTGGCCGTTCGTACCCTCCATCGGTGATGGCATATTGAGTGCTCTGGAAATTTAATTTTAAAGAATCGCCCGAAGCCAGTGATTTTTCAGAAGTTCCAGTCCAAGAGCGTTCATTGTTTTCCTTTCTTATTGTCGCTCAGTTACCCCCCCCCCCCCCCAGACAATCCCACCCAGACCATCCCCTCCAGACCATTACCCCCACCCACTCTTTTCAGACGTCTGCCTACTTCATTTTTGACGTTCACGGTTCATGCCGTGAAGTCTCCTTTTAAGGGCGGGCCTTCTTTCTAACTAAGAGAGGCTCCTCGAAGCGCATATGTTTCAATACTGCGTTGACGACTTTTTTATATATGTTTACTCTTTGGTTCTTTCGGTAAAGTCACGTAGGTAGAAATAAAATAATAAAAAATAAAACAAATCATTTCTACCCTACATGACTTTACCGAAAGAACCAAAGAGTATGGATTCCTGCAGTCACGAAAGCTTTCAAATCAATGTTTGCCATTGTAATGACAGTTTGTGTGGTTCAAGTGCTTTAACGCAGTTTTCACCTCCCTTAGGTGTGAACGATATTAATTACGTTTTTAAAATAGAACTTTGCAGCAAAAATAATTATCAATTTTGTGCCAACACGGAGAACTAAATTTGCCACATTATGAAAGTTCCTGCGTTTGATGGAGCCCATATGCATTCAGAAGTGACCTCTTCCCCTTCCCGACTGAGCTATCCCGGGAGGTGAGGTTTGCGCATCTCAGTAACGATAGCAGGCATACACAAACACCGTGCGAAACACATTTTGTATGAAACAAATGCATTTGAAGTTGTAGAATCGCTCTTTTAGTTTGTTTACCAAAATAGAGCCATGCTGCCTCACAAGGCAAATGGGTATTGATACCTGCGAAGCAACTACATTGGACATTAATGGAAACTAATGGAAACTAATGGTCCCTTAACGACGCATGAACAATACAATATTGTCATTTGCAGGTAGCTATGGGTGGAGTGTTACATCGCCAGACAGTGACATATGGTGACGGTTTTGGGTGGCCTTCATCCAGCAGTGGAGTTGCTTGTGGCTGATTTATGATGATGACGGATGCGTGGATTCGAAGGCCTCGTTCATAATGTTCTATCTCTATATCGATTGATCGCGACCATGTTGACGCAGCTTGTTACCTGGACCAGCTTGCCGTAGTGATATCTTTTCATTGGCCACTCGTGCAGTTTGAAGTCGATGCTAAATTCAACATCAACACGTGCGGACCCCACCCATTTGGACGGATCCTCCCGAGACATGCAGGTCAATCTTTATTTTCCGCGGTAAAATTGTAATAAATAGGATTGAAGAAATGCATTCCTTTAGCGGGCACTGACTAAGATTTAAATCACCGTGATTTAGACACGCTTCATTGCACACAGGTGAAAATCACACCGTCCTTTTGGTTCCGCTATGGGGCCATACGTTAGTGTGACCGTGCGTTTGCGTGTGTAGCATTTTCTGATCGCTTGAAGAAAAAAAGCTCTCCTGATAAGCCAGGCGCGTTCCTCCATTGGTGAACCGACTCGCGCAAATGTTAATCTTGTGTTCACTTCAATGGTTCGTTATGGAAATCCGCTGCTATAGAGCAGTTGTCCCTCCTCCTATAGGTTATTGTCAAATAAAAAAAGAGGTTCACGTGAGGTGACCTGCATGTGTGTAAGCCACTGAGTGTTCACACATCCCACGTTTTCTCACTTCAAAATTCAAGGCGAAAGAGCTATTCCTTCTGGCGTTTGATTAATTATAGGAATCTTTGGTGAATTTCAGCTGAATGACCACCTACTATTCTTCAGCATATTTGACTTGTGTGTCTGCACGTGCGTGTGTGGGAGGGGCGGGGGGAGTGGTGGCGCAGTGGGGGAGGGGGTGGGAGTGGTGGCGCAGTGGTTAGCGTACTACGCGATGAACCACTGCGACTCTAGTGATTTCCGCTCGCGACCGATAAGTGGCGAATATCTGCACCAGTTATGGGCCCTCCCCTAGGTCGACGCAGCCTTAAATGAGTACATGGTGCAGTGTGTGAAAATCAGCACTGGGGAAGACAAAGGCTGACCAGCCACCCCGTTGGGTTCCATGCCGACCTCCATAGGCCCTCGCTAAATGCACTTGCCCCAACAGTCTCTTTAACGCTTCAGGGGTGGGATCTTTGTATTTGTCTTTGGGCAGCAGTTGTGTAGTGGTTAGCGCGTTGCACAAGCAACCCGACGACCTCAGAATATGTATATCTACTGGAGGAATCCGATGAGCTATGAAGCTCTTTTCACAGATGTCCAGTAGAGGCGGGTCAGAACGTTACAACAAACATTACAAAAGGACACGATAGTAGTGCACAGTACAAGAACGGTAAACAAATCGCCCAAACACATACAAATACATCTAAGCCATCCCCATCCTACCAGGCAACCCACCGAGGTATTAACTCATTTTTCAAAAGCGATCTGGCCACAAATGATAGCTCACCAAAGTGGCTCATAATTGGACCATATATAGCAGCAAAATATACTAAATAGTCTAAACGCATGTTTCTAAATGTAGAGGGAAAAATCGGAGGACACGGAGAAAAATCTACACGACCATGGGGAGAACATGCAAACACCAAATATCCAGGTGTCAGGGTCGGGATCGAACCCCCGACCTCCAATGTATACCAGGCGAGGAAGATACCTTCTCATCACCGAGGTGCCCCTTTAAATAAACAATAAGCGTATATTAAGTGCAATTGCATCATCAATTCCAAACCTTAGGAAAGGCAGTAAAACAACAGCAAAAATCAGTCCCAGGCCACACCAAGACAGCACGCAGTCCCTGTGTTCGATTCCCGCTCATGGCCAAAATCGCGATGCGGTGAGGGTGAAGATTCACACCGGGGAAACGAAGGTCAGGACAGCCACACCGCCCCTTGGCGTGCGCTGTGCTGGTCTTTCCTCGATGAAAGAAACATTCCCACTGGTTCCAAATGCCACACCAAAATAACGAATTGGTGACCTCTGGATTGCAAGTCCAGTGTGTGTGTGTGTGTGGGGAAGAAAATTGGCCGTGGAATGATACATTATTAATTTATCGAACGGTGTTTTGTAAGAATTGCTGTTCTCTTTTTTTATTCCTACATACCGCGTGTAAGGCGTTGGGTCGGTATTTATGTGTGCAGGAAAACATAACAATTTAGTGCTGGTAGTCTGATCCTTTTGCAGGTGCCATAGTTGACCCTCAATCAGGACCGCAATGTGGAGCATGCTTGTTGTTTGTATACCCGACAATGGCCATCTGGCTACTAGATATAATTATTTATTTAGTTGTAGCTGTTGATGTGATGGGTCTGTAGCTAATGGGCAAGGTCAGTGACCAGCTAAAGACTCGGGGGCAAAACGTACTCCCTCTGCGTATAATTGCCTCTTTGTCAAAAGTGAAGGTGCAAAATAGCACGAATGTTATGCTAAGCGATTTGCATAATGACTAATAAACGCATGTAAAGGTACTCAATTAAAGAATTTCCACAATTACATATGCATAAATACGAAGTGATTTTGCAGCCTTATTTTTTTTTTAAATCCACAAACCCAATGCCCGAGTTGGGTGATGGGCGTGGTTTTGACCTCCTTTCAGGCTGGCGTGTGTGGGTCGATGAAGTAAGGCGGGAACTCGGGATGACTTCAGATATTAGTCGCCACTGATTTGTTAGCAATGGAATTATATCCAGGTCACCCAATCCAGGGTGCATTGCGCTTTAAATCTGCACAACTCCACCTCATATTTCTGCTATAGTAGCTTCTTTTAGCGTACTTTTTACCTGATTGGCACTATTTGGCACTATTTACGTAATTGGCACTATTTACGTAATTGATGGAGTACACGTCATATTTTTTTCTGCAAATATGGAGCGAGCAATAATTGCCCGGGTGGCATGCAAATGTCATAATTGATCATGGAAACTGAGGTGGAGTAATGGTACAGTGGCTGTGACACAAATTAGATGGCATGCCTTGGCTGCCAACCCCCATTCACCAACTTCCACTGACTAGTGTGGTGAAGTATGGTGAAACAAAACCTATGACCGAGCTTGTGTGTGGGAAGGTCTTCTTCTCTTGGTCGATTGAGAATTGCTGGACTTCATTGTTTATTTATGAATGTAATATTCTGATGTCATGATGACTACCATACGAATTATATAAAAAAACACGACTCGAATCAAAACAGAACAAAGTTGAGATGATTATTATAACGGCCATACATTTTACAGACACATTCTATCAAAAGACACACATACCAATTTACAAACGCATTGCCAATTCTTGACATCCATTGGGCTGTTAAGATTTAGCAGCGCAGAACATTTGTTTCTGATGCAATGGAATTGTATGCATACCAAAAGCATGTTCTATCGCAGGAGCGCTGCAAAATGCATGTATCCTTTTTTGAAACCGAAGCAAACGCCTGGCAAAGGTCAAAGGCTGTTCTGCACCTTCCCCATTGCCTCATGATGGAGCCCAGGTTTTTTTTTTGTTGGGGGGGGGGGGATCCATCCACATGTCGTCTTGGCACCTCCAAGGTGAGGACAGCCAGGATGTTTGAGCAAGGGCCTCTGAGAAGGACTTGCATCCATCATGCGTGGCATAAACACCTGCAAAAACAAAGTGCATTCCACCAATGTGTTTTTCTTTCTTTCTTGCTGCAGAAGGGGTTTAGCAATGCCAGAGCGCAAACTCCCACTGTTATGTTTGTTCACATTCATAACTTTGTATATATATGCATATTGCTACGGTAGCTAATACACGAATTACCGAATTACTAATGGACATTATGTAATTAAAGCCTTAAAAAAATGTAATAACTCTCCCGAAATTGCTTGTATAGTTAATGATGCATTGCTTTAATGATTATAATTTTAGTTGATGCATGTATTACATTTTGCTTATGAACGCATACATTTATCTACCTTCAAATCTAATAATGCCTCTTAATTCAGGAAAGTCATAAAGTAAATCATTTGTCCACTTAGATTTTTTGAATGTTCTAAATTTTGGTTGACTATGGACTACCTAGATAAAAAAAATAATTATGCTCGAGCGAAGAAATTCAAATCTCCGCACAGAAGGAGTCAATCCATTTGTTGTACTGCCATCTCCAAGGCACCTTGCAGCCCAACGGATTATAGATTTTCACAAATTTGAATGACGCACCCCGACCCTTGCCTCCAAAGTGCTGGATCACAGGAGCCATCACTGCTCTTGCCCCCTTGTGTTAAGCAAATATCAAGAAAATGTCAAAGTGCCCCATGCTCAAATGGAGAAAGGAATGGTATATGGGAGCCCCCTGAGCTACTGGAAATAATCTCACGTGTCCACACTTCCATGGCAGGGGCCAATCTCTTCGTAGATTGACAGTTGACATCCCTAATTTAAAAAAATATATATATTTTATCAACTCATGAAGCACGATGACCGGGCTGGACTGGTGACTAGAGTTCACGGTAATGGATTACATCGGTGACAAGTCCTATGACAACTGGTCCTCCCCTTCCCTCTACCAACCCGCAAGGACGAGTGGAGTAAAGTATGATTTTTAAAAAAATATGACCTACATTGTACGGAGAAACCTTAATTAATTGGTGAATTGAGAATGGCTGGAATTAGGACAATGATCTAAGTTGACCTTTGACAGCGAGCTTTTAATTGTGAGCCTCGAGTCCCCCGTATACTCTCGGTGCCACGGTACCACTCAACTTAAACTTACTTTTTTTACGCAGTGTGGTGCAAAAATGTCGTACACACACACCAAACAAAAAACGCAGTTTGCCATTTCGAGCCAAGCCCAGGAGAGTGTAACATACTAGTCGTGTTCGAGTGAGCCGAACACTTGCCCGACGGTAAAGAGAGCAGCCGGCACGCCAATTAAATCGTGTTCTGCGGCTAAATGGCCACGGGAGGAAGGCGTCCACGAGTTTCACCGGAGCGCATCGTCTTTCCGCACGGCCGTTGGCTCTCGTGTTAACAAGGAGCACGGCGTGCCGTGCAAATCTTTGCCAAACTGCTCCGCTCAACTCCGGCCGCGCGAGGGTTTTCCTGGCTATGGGCGCGATCAGAGGTCGCGTGCGTCCGGGCAAAAGGCGGACACGCGCCTAACGGGACTGCATCGGTGGGCCCAGTGGTTGGCGCACCGCGCTGCTAAGCCGCCGGGTCTCCAGTTCGACCCGGGGCTATGGCTAACGTCAGAAGGTGACGGGTTGGCGGGAGCGGCGTTCGTGAAACTCGCCACCGTTGTTTCAACTGGCACGGCGACAATTCGAGAACGGCGTGCAGCAACACACGCACGCTATTTATGTAACGACGTGTGGGTGCACGGCACGGAGATAGATTTTTGCGACGATTTTGTTCGTCTGAAAACATTTTCTCGCACTCCTTCCCTTCGCCCCTGCCCCTCCCCCACATCCCTTTCATAATTATACCTGGAATTGGCAGTCACGTTGTCGCAAACGTGTGCGCTAACTGCTCGCGTTATCCCAACGGAGTATTGCGTCTGGGTTTTGGCGCGTTTGGCAACTGGAAGTAAAGAAAACGGATGCGGCAGACGGTGTTGAAGGCAGCTGTGGATTGCCAAGGGTGCGCGTCCTGGCGCGCGGGTTCGTCCGTGGCAGCAGCGATACCTCCGGAAGCACTGGCATATGGTCGAGAGCCCACGCATCCACGTTGACGTGACCACAGTGTGTGGGCTTTAACTTTTTTGTGGGGAGCGGGGAGGATTGTCGGAAATAAATTAACAAAGGTGTGGGGTAGGATATTGTGCTGAACATTCAGAAAGGCCGTGCGAAGCAACGCTTGCGAGAGACCACTTTTTTTTGTCGGCGTTCCTGCAGCTATAGACGCAGATAGAATCTGAATTAAATTGTGGAGAAATCATTAAAATACTCATATTTTTTTTTCGTATTTCGGTGGGACTATTACATTGAGTAGACCATTGGTAATCAACAAAGAAGCTTTTGTTTGACAGTCCACTTGTTAATACTGTATTAAGCCACATTATAGAATATAAATGCATGTACAGTATTCTTATTTGATTTTTCGGGCAAAATGCGCCTCTTATTCACAATGGCTCCGCATATATTTTCTGTATGCTACCTGATGCAAATGTACAGCCCTTTGTCAATCCACTTTTATATTAAGGCCTGCCCTTGCCTTATTGCTCAGTGTGGCTTGGTGAAGCGGAGAGGAAGCCCAGGACTGGTTCATATATCAGAATCAGAATCTTAACTTAGACTGTAGGAGAAATCCGATGAGCTATGAAGCTCATTTTCAGTCATGTAGTGCAAAAAAAAAAACAATAGGAGTGCAAAATATAGAAAATGGTAAGCAAGTCACTAAATGTAAATAAATATTGTACCAAGTAATTATCTAAGTCCAATTTATCAAGATTGGACAAGGCAGCAATAACATCAAAACAGTCCCATACCAGACCAAAACAACACACAGGCGTCCCTCCAATTAAATGGAATATCAATATTGAACTTTCGATACTCGGGCAATGATCAAAGATGCAAATCACATTTAGCCGCAGAACACTCGCCACGAGTATTCTGCGGCTAAATGGCCACGGGAGGAAAGCGTCCGTGGGTTTCACCGGACACTCTCCCGGCCTTGGCCTACTCTTCCGCACTAGCCACACCGTCTTGGAAGAGAGGTGGGAGTTACCCACACTTTACCTCACCGCACACGATCTTCCGTTCAACTAAGTGTGCTGGTGTACTGCTGATGCTGCTGGGTGGACAGAGGCCTGGGGTATTGAATAAACTTGCGCTATCGTTTCAACTGCCGTGCTTGGCGATCGTTTGTAAATTACCCACATTTTTATCATCGCAAGTTTTTATTTTATTTATTATCATCCCGTGCTCGCACAGCCTCACAAATGCGGCTACTTAACGTTTTATTTGAAGTCTTTTCGCTCGGTTGCCCATAGTTTTATCAGGAAATAGCCATTGGCTCCTTTTTTATGGTGTAGAATAACTCCACTTGCATGTTTTTTTATTGATGCTGCTGCCCCACGTTGCTGGGATGCAAACCAAGCTTTGATCGCTTGTTTATTGCCTGTAATTGATTCCATTGCTTGACCTGCTTTATTATATGTAGACTAAACAAACTAAATGGGATCTGCCTAATTGCTGAAAGAAGAGAAAATGTAACCCAACACTGAAAGTTAATGTGCCACACAGCATGTGGTTTAAAATGGCAACGTGTGACTTAATTGCATTGATCAGCAGGACGTATACTTGCCGTACTAGGGGTAATATTCAGATTATTTTTTTCAGGACAATGCCATGTATTTCTTTTTTCAAATCATTTACATGACCCCACTAATATGATTCCTCAAGTATGAATACATATTCTGATTCCTATACATGCTGTTATACATGTACAGGTCCGTGTGCGAACTTTAGTGATTTCACCCACATGGCACCGGTGTTGGTGGGGAAATTGTAGACGTCACTTTAATATTCATAGATGAATCTGCAACCGCTTATTTTTCAGTCAGAAAATCTGTATCTTTACGTAAATTTTTAATTTTTAAGATCAATCCTTATGTACTAGATCTGCTCAATCATCTGTATGTGTAATCACTGCATTTTGACATTTAAATATATTTAATCCGCATTTTGTCATCGCTTTCAAAAGTCAAATAAGCATTTCGTTTGTGTCAGATAATCTGAATTAAAATCAAATTCGATGTTTTCCACGTGCATACTGTATGCTCTCACTTAATCAGGCATCTAATCATCCAAGCATATTGTGAGTGTGCGTGCCACCCGCATCCTCTACAACAAGAGATCTTGCCAAAATATAACTAAACATTGTCCAGCTGTATAAAACATTGGCAAGTGAGGCCAAGGAATGTAACACAGACATTCAATATGGGCAGAATCAGAATTTAAAGGCAGATTATGTGCCAAAACAGCATTTTTAGCAAGCAGATAAATGTACATGCTATGCCATTCATCGCTGTGCATTACAGTATTTTATTTCGTTTGCCTGCCCGAGCGCTTAATGTTAAACTTGCCTGGTTTATTTTCTAGACCTCGTCTCATTAATAGTCAAGGGATGGTGCTACGCAATGCTTTCAGACTTACATTTTCTCTAAAATTAATAAAGATGTTGATTTCGGAAAAATCGGTGTGATAACGAAACATTTTACTAAAGTTTTTATATATATACACTGCAATCACTCTTAAAAGTTCAAGTATCAATAGGGAAATATATTTTCACTGTAAATGGCCTTTAGCTTTGAGCCTGTAGCAAAGATTCCACATTCTATTGGCGAGCAACAAGAGTAACTAAAAATCTAAGCTCTTGGATAATGTTGGAAGAATATTGTATGTACACCATGAGGACTCTATGCACGTTATCAGAATCTAAACACATCGCTGTGAAACGAGTGGAAATGTAACCTGTATGCATGCACTTCGTGCAAATTAACCCAATCGCAAGGAGTCAACGAGGCAGTGCTCATCTCCCATTTACAGCCCTGGGGCAGTACGCCGAAATTCCCCATTCCCATGGCAGGAGCAAGCCCTTTACACCACTGGACCAAGATGTTAACTAACTCGCCTTGTATGCAGGAGGTGGTTGGTTCGATCTTGACCATGTGACGCCTGTAGATTTGGAGTTTGCATGTCTCTCTCCCCCTGGTCACATGTATTTTTCTCCGGGTCCTCCGGTTCATCACTCCACGTTTAGAATCTACATGCGTTTAGAATATTTGCCTGCTATAAATTTCCACGTGAAAATCCACTTAGTTGAGCTATAATTTGTCAAGAGGTCGCATCTGAAAAAAGAACAACTATATAGCTCAGTGGGCCTCACCTGGTAAAATAAACATAATAAGCATAGTATGTAGTTTTCCCCGAATGGTGGTAGATATGGTATCCACCCAAGAAGGATGATGAGCTGAGTGAACTCCAAACTAGGATGTTAACCTGGAACATTCCGGTTTTGCGAGCTGCTCTCGTTTCCATCGAGCCATTAGTCCAGACCATGGTCACTAATGCTTCCATGCGGTTGCATGTGCAGCAGCTGTCGAATGTAGCCGTGTGGTCTCATCGTTATTGACAGGTTATATAATGTGCATTGCCACGCTATCCCACCCAGCCCTCCCTCCCTCCCTCCCTCCACTCTACCATACCCCCATCCCCATACAAAAAAATAGAGAGAAAGAATTTTGCCTGACCACTTGCCATACAGATGTCACAGCACTGGCTGGCATCCACCTATAAGTCAAACACTTTATTTCTCACTCTGGTGCAGGGGGGAATACCTGGGGTGTCAAAACAGCTGAAATATCTGCAATAAAGTTGACCCAAACTCCCCATCACCCCAACTCCGTGTATCCAGCAACTACAATCCGCTTCCCCCCCCCAACTTTTCAGCCCACCTGTGATACCCAAGTCAATTCAGTCTGCCAGTGCAGCATGGAACACACCCGTTACTGACATGAGCAGCTAATAGCATAAAGCAAGTAGTAAATGATTGAGGTGCAGTCTTGTATTTGCTTGTTGACGCCAATGCTAGTAGTAGGCCCTCCACGAGAAGATACTCTACAGAGCCTCCTTTTCAGAGGGTATTTTGGGCTACTGTTCTACACTGGCCAGAATATATTTTGGAAGTGGTGTAGATATTCACACTTCATCCCAAGATACGCGATCTGCCAATCGACCAACTCTGCTTTGGCCATCTATACTGCAGGGCAGGCGGGGGTAGGAGATTAAAAACGTAACTTTTATTTTATTGTATTTTCCCAGGTAGGGCCCACTGAGCTTTATAGCTGTTTTTAAGAAGCGACCTGACCACATCGTAGAGCAACAAAGGGAATTATCACGTGGAAATGTATTGCAGCCAAATACTCTAAACGCACATCGATTCTCAATGTGGAGGGAAAAACTAAATGACCCCGATAAAAATCCACGTCACCACAGGAAGAGAGACGTGCAAACTCCAAATATACAGGTATCAGGGTTGGGATCGAACCCATGACCACCTGTAAACCAGGCAAGGTAGTTAACAGCTCTCCACAGTGGCGCCCCTTTTTTTACCAACTTGCCAAGTGTTTCCACTGTCGAGCCAGTGACATAAACAGGTGACCTCTGAAGTGCAAGTCCTGTGTGCTAACAGCAATGGTCCACCGTTGATGCATATCAGGAAGCAGAGAGGGGTGTGAAGGGGTTGGATGCAGCGAGTGCTTTGGCAATGTGCTGCTGGCCTAATTTATAAAGAGGAGCTGTGTTCCAACATTGGAATGCTTTCAGACAGCAGATCAGAGCAGTACATATTGGCAAGGAACATGCGTGAACTGTGAGACCACAGGGCCCTTTAATGCCAAGCATTCACGCTGTAATGCTTAATACCACATTTTGGTATTGACTGAATGCCATGTTGAGATGCTTGAATTCACGTTTACACCCTCGGCCAATAATACCTTCATGATATGTCTTAGAGTAAGCAGTTTAAACACGTGCGTTGGGTAAAAATGCAGGGGGAAGCGTTAATACAATTTTTTTTTTAATTGGATCAAAGGATACGTCAACATGCATAAGATAAATACTACTGCAGAAGAGCGAAAACGATCTTTTTATACTTTCGGTAATACTTACAGAAGTTAGATCCTAAATCCGAAACCATACATTGCAGGGGGCTCGAGAGCATGCCTGTAGTTCAGCACTTTGGAAACAAGGGTTGGTGAATCCTACAAATCTGTGAAACTTCGAATCCCATTTGGGCTGTAAGGTAGCCAGGAGTTTAGTTTATTTAGTTTAGCTCGGCGAAAACTCAAGAGACCAGCAGGGCCTCTTTTTCTCAAGGTGTAATCGGGATCACCAAAAATGATGCAAGCAATCGCACAAAAAATAAGCGATGAATCAAATCTGTATAGGAGAAGTCGGAGAATAATAGTAGAAGAATAAGAAGAAAAACGAATACAAATTCGAGCACAAACACGAGAGGACAGTGCCTCATGTGGATTGAAGCTGCCCGAGTTACACCTCTGGCGTGTGTCTTGTTGCCTGCTCCAAGTTAGGGTTCTTCTCACAAGGCTAGGCGCTCTTTCATAAAATTGGCCAAATATCCCAAGCAACATCCTCCTGACAAGAGCATTCGGACTCGGCGAGGCTTTCACATGTAAACAAAGGGCATGCTTATATATATATTTTTGGACTTAACACATTTTCTGTTGAAATTATTGGTGAGATATCTGCTAATTGTTGTCATAAATGCCAGCCTTCATATCATTGCACGAATGAATGTAAGTCGGACACCTGTTCTTATTTAAATTATATCTCAATACTCCCAGGACGGCAATACCGTAATGAGATCATTAGTCTTCATATAAAAGCAATGCAATGATATGTTCATAATGTTTTTTTTAAAACATCACAACACAGTAAACCTGCCAAGCAATTTCACGAAATTAAAATTTTAAGTAATACAGACTGTGCAAAAATGCCAACAGATACGGATGCTTCCCTGGTGTAATGATTATCAACATTGGAGCTGCAATCCAGAGATCGCTGGTCCCATCTCCCGGCTCAGCAGTTGAAGCAATGGGGAAATTTTAGTCCACCCAAGCAGTATAACTGAGTACTGTGAGTCGATCAGCAGAATGTGTGGTGCGGGTGAAGTGTAGCTACTCCCACCTCATCCAAGATGTCTGGTCAGAATGGAAGATGAGGCCAAATACACGGTTTATCGATTCTCTACTGCTCTCCCTAGCAGGGCCTTATATGCAATCCCTGGCATGATAAAGCAATTTCTTAGCCGTACTGCCTGTCATTATTGCACAGCATGTTTTTTGCAAGTATTTCACCCTTGTGTTGATAAATCTAGTAGTCTGTTTGTGGAGTTTCTTGGCACGGTGATGAATGGACCTAAAGCTGAATATAACACGTCAAAACGCCATGTTATCTTAACACATGGGTGAAGCCGTCAACTGCATGTGGCACTTCAATATACGAGATTGGCACAGCTATCGGCAGCATTGCAAGTTATTTTACGCGCAGGAATAAATCTGCCCCGAGGCTTGTAAGTTAAAGTTGGTGGTTGGTGCGACAGCATAAAAACGTTGCACATCATTGGAGGGGTTGGTAACTTTGCGTCTTCCCATTCGCATTAACAGCACGTGCAGTGTCATGAACAGCCCCGTTCGATCCACAGGTATTGTATATGTTGATTTTATCACTGTATTCCAGTATTTAAAATGCATTTAGGAAACACATTTTGTTAGTTGTACTTGATGTGTTAGTGTATATAGATATAAATCACCTGTTTGAAATTGCGAAAAATGTACCAACAAAGTGAAATTACTTTACTTTTGGTGTGCGTGATAATCGCTAGAGACCTCAACATTTAGCTCCTGAACATAGACACGGGGGTACAATTGCTAATTGCTAACCAGAAAACACGGTGGCTGGAGAGAGATTATTGCATTTGCAGGAAAATGTACCTTCTCCACGTGCTGTCTCTGTTATTTTAAGGACTCTATTTTTATTCGGATCTCCGTTATGTTTAACGTGTTTTGCAGCAGGGTTGTTTGGCACTGTCTGACGTGTCGCTCCACATCCTGGGAGCTTCTTCAGGAGGTTAAATTTGGCAGCTCGCGGTCTGATGGAGCATCCGCTAGCTGCTGTCGTCTGCTGTAAGCCGGCAAATGGTGTTTGTGCGCTTCGGTTGCGAGTAAAGCGGAGTAACGGAGAAGTCTCACCAACATCCATACAGGAGACGATAGCATATTGAGGTTTCACAAGCCTACTTGCTGTGCACTGCTGTAACTGTCTCTACGCGGTGTCTCTGTGTTGTGTCTCCTCTTATTCAAAACTAAAAACATATTTTTGTATTTGACCAAGTGAAGCCCACTGAGCTATAGAGCTCCTTTTTTCGGAAGCAAACTGCCCACAGATGATGTCTCGAATGTTTCACTGCGCATGGAGTGGCAGCTTCTGCAGGAATGATAGCTCAAATGTTTCACTGCGCATGGAGTGGCAGTTTCTGCAGGAATGATAGCTCGAATGTTTCACTGCGCATGGAGTGGCAGTTTCTGCAGGAATGATAGCTCGAATGTTTCACTGCGCATGGAGTGGCAGCTTCTGCAGGAACTTAATAAAATTGTGCTTTTATAAATACACGTGCACTCAAGAACTTAATCGCATCACACACTTAGGGACACTCAATATATTTTCGTGAACCATCATGCTGAAATATAAGTATGGTTTTTGTAAAAAAATAAACCATATCTGCAATGGTTCCAAAAAAATATACTTCCCATATGAATCAAAAACCTGCTTGGCTGCAGACCACATATTGGGAACTACTGTACTCAGACAATGGAGTTACTTAAAGGCTCACCATTTAAATTTCAGGACGGGACAAATTGCATTGCTTTCAAATTGACCACTTTCCATATAAAATATCAGAGCCTGGAATTTTGTAGGCCGTATTACCGCAAAAACTCTGCCACTTCTCAGTAACAAGGGTTTTCCCTTCAGAGATTTCACATTTACCATATTTTTTGTTAATTTCTTGGCAGTTTGTTTTTGTCATCTGAATTTCCTACCGTTCTCCAGAATAAAGGTTGTGTAAGTAATTTAATGCTTCTTTATACGTGTGATTCAAATGTTCTCTTTGGTACACATTCTTACACGTATGAAACGGGCTAGACTTTTCAATTTTAAATCAATTATAAGCAAGTCCAAAAAAATTCATAAGTGTTATGATATTAATTCAGAGTAACTGTCAAGTCCAGCAAATACTTTGTAAATTCAATAGAACTTTAAAATAGAATGACAGTGGAGTGATACTGGAATCATGTGGAAAGCAGTATACTGATTTCAAAATGCATTCATCATCATCATCAGTCATTGTCAATCCACTGCAGGATGAAAGTCTCCCATATCCGCACACCATCAGTCATGATCTTCCAATGCAACAATCCACCCAGCACCTTCACGTGATTTTACGTTAAAGCTCCATCTCGGACGCATTCCCTTCATTGGTGCCGAGATGTGCACTACCTCGCCTGGTATACAATAGCTTGTGGGTTTGATCCAAACCCTGACGCCTGCCGTATATTTGGAGTTTGCATGTGGCTCTCCCCGTGATTGGGTGGCTTTTTTCTCCAGGTGCTCCGATTTTTCCCTCCACATTTAGAATCAACATCCTTTTCCATGCCCTATATTGCTCAGTGGGCTTTACCTGGTAAAATTAAAAGTTTGTTTTGTTTTATCCTTGACTGTTGTCCATTATTCCCTTCTCTTGATGTGCCCTACGCAAGCCTCACTTACTCTTCTCAATCGTTTGGAAGATGTCAAAATGTATTGTCACTTCCCTAATTGCATGTCTCTTGCATTCAATTGAAATCTATTCCAGACCTCCATTTACATTGTTTTTTCTTTTCTTCCCAGGGTTCTGAAAGGCAGCTTGGGCTGTTAAAAAGTAACTGCCAACATACAGTGAGGGAAAAAAGTATTTGATCCCCTGCTGATTTTGTACGTTTGCCCACTGACAAAGAAATGATCAGTCTATAATTTTAATGGTAGGTTTATTTGAACAGTAAGAGACAGAATAACAGCAAAATCCAGAAAAACGCATGTCAAAAATGTTATAAATTGATTGCATTTTAATGAGGGAAATAACTATTTGACCCCTCTGCAAAACATGACTTATTACTTGGTGGCAAAACCCTTGTTGGCAATCACAGAGGTCAGACGTTTCTTGTAGTTGGCCACCAGGTTTGCACACATCTCAGGAGGGATTTTGTCCCACTCCTGTTTGCAGATCTTCTCCAAGTCATTAAGGTTTCGAGGCTGACGTTTGGCAACTCGAACCTTCAGCTCCCTCCACAGATTTTCTATGGGATTAAGGTCTGGAGACTGGCTAGGCCACTCCAGGACCTTAATGTGCTTCTTCTTGAGCCACTTCTTTTTTGCCTTGGCCATGTGTTTTGGGTCATCGTCATGCTGGAATACCCACCCACGTCCCATTTTCAATTCCCTGGCTGAGGGAAGGAGGTTCTCACCCAAGATTTGATGGTACATGGGCCGTCCATCGTCCCTTTGATGCGGTGAAGTTGTCCTGTCCCCTTAGCAGAAAAACAGCCCCCAAAGCATAATGTTTCTACCTCCATGTTTGACGGTGGACAGGTGTCTTTTATACAGGTAACAAGCTGAGATTAGGAGAACTCCCTTTAAGAGTGTACTCCTAATCTCAGCTCGTTGCCTGTATAAAAGACACCTGGGAGCCAGAAATCTTTCTGATTGAGAGGGGGTCAAATACTTATTTCCCTCATTAAAATGCAAATCAATTTATAACATTTTTGACATGCGTTTTTTCTGGATTTTGTTGTTGTTATTCTGTCTCTCACTGTTCAAATAAACCTACCATTAAAATGATAGACTGATCATTTCTTTGTCAGTGGGCAAACGTACAAAATTATCAGGGGATCAAATACTTTTCCCCTCACTGTACGATGCTCGAAAAAGCTGTTAATTATCCATGCCGCGTAAGGGCTCACACCGAGCCTTCTCTGACTCGCGCACACATTGGTGTGCCTTCCTTTGTTAATTCCGGTGCTTCCTGCAGCTCATGACTCCTTGGCAGAAGCTTTGAGATGGAACAGAGGTTTAACATCGGCCTGCACAACATCATCCATCGCTCGATGAAACATAATTGCTGAATTAAGGCAATAAAAAGCGCAATCTCTTTGACATAAAGTTAGCGTATTTTATTATTGTCTAGAAATTGATCACCATCAGCAAAGTTGCATGCACTGCTAGATAATATAACTGTCGTAACTTGCGGTCTTGCAATGCATCAATCCATATTGCTCCTGCTCCAGAGTTAATATGATTAATCCATCCCCATAGTGGGCATCCAGCAGCTGCCATTCTATCACGAAGTCTGATCCTATTATGCTATGATGCCTTCCAGTGATGCCCTGCCAAAGGCCACTTACTTTTCTGGACAACACTATTGGCTACGCACGGTGGGACAGAAATGCAGTAGTCAATATGTTGTCTCCAATTTGCATGTATCCTAAGATGCATTTGTTCTTCTTTCTCACGCGATAGTGTACTTCCCAGAATGCACCTCTCTTTGCATAATTTTCAGCCTTTTGTTTGTTTTTTTTGTCACAAGTACATGGGTCTGATTCACATGGCATTCCAGATAATATCCACTAATTCAATGTCTTCTTCTTTAGGCGCAGTGGTATATAGCTGATGATTTCCAAATAGATATATCCAAAGTGCACCAACCCTTTCTTTGGCCACATCTTTAATTCATCATTTTGATTTCAGTCGGCCTTTAAAAACTGGCATTGTGGTAAAAACGTCTCTGTGGTGTTTCACAATTGTGTATTTGCCACCAATTGTTTCCATTTGTACGGGGACCTAATTGCATGCAACTTTGAAGACGTTTTCGCCGAACAAAAATAACACCCATTCAACTCGCAGTGTCAATTCCAGTAAAAAAAAAGTGCTATTTGATACAAAGAGACCCACATTACTCAACAATCATTGCTCCCTTACTGCCAGATTGACGCCCATCGCGAAGCCGTCTGTCGTCCCCTTGTGCTCTGCACAAGGACAGCTGCCATTCGGGGTGGGGCTGGGGATCTGCAATCAGATGTTCCATCACGTGACAGAGGGTAATCTAAAACAAGTTCATCCATCAAGTCATTCACAGCAAATGTCACTCGCAGTCTGAACGTTGAGAGTTCAAATTAAATTGGTGGTCAGCCCAGCATTTCGTCCTCCTTAGGTTAATAAATAAATAAACTCCGGTATAACTTTGTTATAGAGGAGTCGGCAGTGTGGTTTTTTTGTGCTGTTGCCGTAGATTGACTCACTGCGGGGCCACACCTATTTGAACAGAGAGCACTTTGATTTTGCACACTTTCCACATGAGGTTGAAAGCATTAATGCATCAGCCCTGTCCGTCCTCAGTTCGTCTGTTTTCCTCTTCATCTATCCGTCTGTCTAGAATGAGCGTGAGCGGGAGGGTCACGATAACTCATCGTAACGAGATGCCTTCTAAACCTCGTCCATTGGCTCATCGCGGTCTATGGTTGTACTGCTTCCTGCACGTCGAGCTGGGCGCTACCATTTTATTTCCAATGTAAATAATTCCAAGGACAAACACATGCAGGGAAAACTTTATGAAGTCCACGCATGAGTATGATTGTTCTTCATTGTTTTCAGGCATTTTGTGGTTCAGCTTTAGTTCAACAGGATTTAGTTTATGATTTAAGTCTAGCCGAACAATTGCTAACATGTAATCTATCGACACTTCTGGGGTATTGTTTGCATATATATTCTGGATAGTGGTGTGCGATAATACCAACAGCCAAATATAAACAGTTTTGATTGATCACCCCGATGTGTAATATGTGTAATATGTGTCTAATTGGAAGCGTAATGCCTGCGAATTTGAGTCACGCATTGCTGCAGTTTAACATCGGATGCTCCGGAGAAATGAAAGCAAGCAATTTTGAGAAGGTTAAAGTCAATGGAGATAATAGACAACGTTTACGTGTATGATATCTGGCGCAATGATCACCGCCGTCAGCGGCAGGCCCTTAAACGAGCGTATTTATTTAGCGAACTTTCTCCCGTAATTGCATTTGGCTATCAGCGCTACAGATGAGTGTTGTTCATGCCAGTCAGCTGTGATGCGATGTGTGTGTGTGTAAGTGGGGGGGGGGGGGGGGTTTGCTGCTCGACTCGCGCGCGCACCTACACACGGCAAAAGCACAAAACAAGTTGATTGATTGTAGCTGTCGGCAGCAGCTCTGTCGCTTTTCGCCACGTGTCACCTGAGTAATTGCAGCGCGCTATGCTGCCGCAGACTTTTGAAGTGCAGTACAGCGGGGCAAGGGCTATAATTTGTCAATGCTGAGCATTCTTTGTCTCGAGTTAAAATGGGAACTGCGGGCGTGTAGTGTTGGCAAAAAAAAAACGTTTCATGAAAAAGCTTCCCCATAGTGCAATTACGCCATCCGCGCAGGTGTTTCCAGAGGCCCGCCCCTCTGCTTGTCACAGACTATTCGTGTGTCACTGCCGTCACCCAGGTGAGGGCCGCAACACGCCGAGCAAATTCCTACTTTTTGGCGAGAGACAGGAAGGATGCCGCTTCGCTTCCCTAACCGTCATTGCACCTGCCCACAGAACAGAGGCGGGCACTCTTTGCTCTCGCCTGAGAACGATGGGTTTTTGTTTTCTCGTTTCTATTTTGACATCGAGTGCCCTTTTTTTATAGAATCAAGCGATGAATCTTCATCGACGGCAGTTTTAAAAAAAAAAACGAGCTCATCTTCACACCCCCCCCCCACCGCCACTTCTATTTCGGACAGATGTATGTTGAACGTCTTTTTCGCACCGTACGTGGCCAGCCGTGCAAATCGGAGGTGCGGTGGAAGGACGGCACCACGTGACACGTGCAATTTTGGTCACGCGGCAAAAAAAACCTTACTGATTGGCCACGTAGGGTGGAGGTGGGTTTACGACACATTTCATCGCAAGGTCTACGAATTTGCGGTTGGACTTGGGGAACAATGATACACGATTTGAGTAAGAGTGGATATTTAGGATGGTTTTAAATAAGGTGCATGGCAAACGTGTGACACGTGAATTGAGTGTTGCGCACAAGGGCACCGAAGTGATTGCTACTTTCTTTACCTTCAAATTCTAGGTGAGGTAATTGCAGGAGAGCAGTGTGCAATGGTTATCAGACTGCTGCCATTCTGATGACCTGAGCAGTTTGATTCCCAGCCACGACTGGCATAATTGAGTAATACCATGGTGTAGGTTGTTTTGAGGGTTGCGCTGTATCGCTCTGTGATATTCGGCATGACGTCTCCGCTCCAGGTGATGCTCGCGAAACGTCGGACATACCGAACGACGCTCCGAACAACTGAGCGCTATTGTTGGCGAGTGATATATGAATCGGTCCTTGGCCATCCCGTCACCGCTTCACCCCCCTCACCTGCTCGCCAATCCATGACTGTGGTTGGTGCATATTGATGGCTGAGGAGGAGGGGGTGGGTGTGTGCCCAGACCATAACTCCATTTGCATATGAACGGTATAACAGAGGAGCGGCATTGCATTATGGATTGTGTTGGTAGGTTACGTTTAAATGCCTACATGTTGTTATTTGCTTCATAAAGATAATATCTTGCATACTATTGTCATGTTTTACGTGCAGTGACTCTTAAGCGAACTTTTTTTTTAAGGCGACGTCACTGTATTTTCTCTGTGGGCACACGTGGTACGAAATTTAATCACTCTGAAACCAGCTGCCAAATTGCCAAAAGCCACATCAGCCTTGATGAGCCTGCTACTTCAACCGCCCAGCGTGCTTTGTAATTACACAGAGGTTTAAAATAAAGCAAGAAGAGCTTACTTTGATGTTTTAAACATTGATCATTATTTTAATGTTTGATGTGTTTAAGTATGCACTTGACAAATATTGTAAACTTTAAGTGAGAACAACTTTAACAACATTGATTAGGGAAAGTTAAGACATGCAATGTGTCGTAATATTTGCTGATGGAAATCTTGTGCAATTGTATCCTCATTCGTTTTTAAAAGTATAGTTGTTTGTTCTGCCAACTTAACAGTGCTTAATGTGCTGCCCTATGAACCCAGAAAACCCAAGTTGGATTCCCACCCATGGCTAACAGCACGGAGAATTGATTTAAAAACTTTGTAGTGCACTGATCTCCCCTCTTTCACCAACCCACGTTGAACAGCATTGTGAAGTATCATACAAAAAATAACAACCAATGACCATTATGGATTGAGGATGCCTCCATCCATTGGTGGATTGATTATACACTATGGAACATAATTTTTGTTCCTGGGTAGTAAGTGTTATTTCGTAATTGCTTATGCCTAAACAATATAAAAAATGGCTATTATTCCCTACAAACTTTGCTTTTGTGTCCAGGACATCGATATTTTGAAATTGACCTATTTGCAATGAGAAAACGGGCAAATTTGTCTCTTTTCGTTCACATAAAGTCAGAAAAAACAACATATTAATCAAAAATTAACATGTATTTATACTAAAGGAATACAAAAACGACTACAAAAGATTTAGAAGTGAGTAGTTTTTCGAGATTTACGATTATACTGTAAATCAATTTCACGAATCAGCCCCCAAATGTAGTCTCCCATCATGTTCTCATTATACTGTCCTTGGTAGCGGCGTTCAAAGTCCAGTATAGCCTGGTGGAAGTGCTCGCCTTGCTCCTCCGAGTACACTTCCATGTTCTCCTTGAATTTATCAAGATGAGCATCAAGGGTATGGACTTTGAGGGACATCCTACAGCCCATTGTGCCGTAGTTCTTCACCAGAGTTTCAACCAGCTCCACGTAGTTTTCAACCTTGTGATTGCCTAGGAAGCCACGAACCACTGCGACAAAGCTGTTCCAAGCTGCTTTCTCCTTACTAGTGCGCTTCTTGGGAAAGTCATTGCACTCCAGGATCTTCTTTATCTGTGGTCTGATGAAGACACCGGCTTTGACCTTTGCCTCAAACAGTTTAGGGAAGAAGTCTTGAAGGTACTTGAAGACTGCCGACTCCTTATTTACAGCTCTGACAAATTGTTTCATAAGGCCCAATTTGACGTGCTGTAGTGGCATCAGCACCTTTAGGGGGTCCACCAGTGGCTCCCACTTGACGCTTTTCATCCCCACAGAGAACTCTGTCCGCTGTGGCCAGTCCTGCCTGTGGTAATGCGCCTTGGCGTCCCTGCTGTCCCAAAGGTAAAGATAGCAGGGAAACTTGGTAAAACCGCCTTGGAGACCCATCAGGAATGTCACCATTTTGAAGTCTCCGATGACTTCCCAGCCATACTCATCATACTTCAAGGCGTCCTGCAAGGTATTGATGCTGTTGTAATCCTTTTTGAGGTGCACCGAGTGAGCTCGGGGAAGAGATGGGTACTTGTTACCATTGTGGAGCAGCACGGCTTTGAGGCTCCTGGATGAGCTGTCAATGAAAAGGCGCCAATCATTCTGGTTACAGGCGATTCCGATTGCCTCGAACAGACTGGTCACATTGTGACAGAAGCAGAGCCCATCTTAACGGGTGAATAATATGCAAAAAGGTTGGTGATGCTTCTTCTTTTCTGCGACTTGCACACTTTCATCCAACAAGTTCCACTGCTTGAGCCTAGACGTCAAAAGCTCGGCATTGGACTTGGTGAGATGAAGATATCTGATAAAGTCGTTGAGAATTTTTTTGGTTGGAGTAGTATGGGTTTATCTCCTCAGCTCCACCTCTGAAATTGTCATCTGGATCTACAACGTCGTCTTCGCTCTCTGACTTGCTGCTCTCTTCTAAAGACGGCTGCTCTCTCTCCGGAGGAGTGAGTACGGGGAGCTCATGGCAGTGTGGCACCGGGGCGACGAATGAAGGAAGGTCCGGATACGTGATAGCAGGTGAATTCTTGCCAGTCCGACGTTTGGAAGGGTCCACCATGCAGAAGTAGCAGTTCCTTGAGAGGTCAGTGGATTCCTGCCAAATTATTGGGATAGCGAACTTCATGGCTCTCTTTTCCCCTCTGTACCATCCTACAAAAATACATTTATTTCACCCATGACTAATGTGTAAGAGATTCTCGCAACATTTTTCATATATGATGTATTTTTTCAATAACATTGAAAATTGTAAAACATTTTAAAATTAAAAACTTTTACAATTTTACATTTTTTTACACTACACCATAGGGCCCACTGCATCTCCGACCAACACCACCTAGCCAGTTAACTGGAACACATGTAAGATGAATAGGTTCTCGGACCGCTTTTTTCTCAAAGCTCTTCCTCCAACCATGGAGAAACAATCTCGCGAGAAACCAATCAAAACCATCACTTTATCTTACTGTACATAGCAGGTGTTAAAAAAATATTTCCAAAATCTTAAACAAACACAAGATCCAGGTCCGATTCAATACAGTATACAAAATCCGTGATCTAATCCCATCTGTGTAGGAGGTCATTCCTGACATGCAATACCCTGGAGTCTACAAACTGAGTTGTACCTGCAGTAGCAGTTGCATTGGGGAAACGAAACGACACGTCTCGGACCGTGTTCGCGAACACAAGGCAGATCTGAAACACGGTAGAACCAATACCTCTGCCGTGGCTGATCATTGTTATAACGCTGTGGGCTCGCACGATATTGTTTTTTCCGAGACCAAGGTACTCGGCAAACCTTCGGGCTACTATCAAAGGTTTTTCATGAAGCCATCCAGATATATAAACATAGACATAACTTCAACCGAGAAGATGGATACAAATTGAACAATAATTGGAAAGATGTTATTAACCAGGTAAAGCCTTAACTGGTTGTGGTTGTTTCCATCCTACCTGCCATTTACTAGCACCTTTCCCCCCCTCCCACCACACTCAGCTTCCCACTTCTAGCCCCGCCCACTCCCCCCCCCAGCCTCATGTCCTCTTCCCCTAGCGCTCACGCGGCCCCTACCCCACACCCCCCTCTCTCCCCCCTTACCCCTCCCCCCTCTTACCTATATAACCTCTTGCCACGGCAGCTCTCTCGCCTACTTCACCATTGTATTGCTGTGGTTGTTCCACCTGATGCAGATTGCTTGTGTTGCGATCGAAACGTCGTGATGTGTTTAATTTTATTTCTACCTACGTGACTTTACCGAAAGAACCAAAGAGTATAAATTTCATAACATCAAATTCCGAGCAACAATTGTTTATCTTACCTTCAGGAGTATTTTTGCATTGCTCGGAGGTGAAATGAGGTCCCCAGGGTTTTTCTTGATCCCTGACAGGCATGCCGAAATATGCTTTGTAGGCCTCACATATCTTAGCAGATGCATCCACAGAGTACTTGTTCGCTCTTATGTTGATGAATTGGCATCAGACATAGCAAAATGTGTCTGCCGGATGCTTGCAGCCTTTTGATGCCAAATCAGAAAAAGGCAGGTATGTATCCACTTAGGTAGCTGGAAGTTCTAGAAGGTTCTAGAAGTTACTCCAAGTTTACTCGGCACTGAATATATCTGGAATGTTCTGGAAAATAGGCACATTTCAAAATATCACTGTCATGGTCACAAAATCAAAGTTTGTGGGGAATAATAGCCATTTTCTGCACTTTTGAAGCATACATAATTAGGAAATAACACTTACTACTGAGGTACAAAAAAATACGTTACACAGTGTTATCGGTATAAGGTTTTTTTGTGCTCAGTTGGATTTGACAAAAACATTCGCTGGCTCACTTGACACATTTCATAATTCTGTATTCACGTGTGTTCTTTTATATGCCTAAACAGACACATTGTGCCGTTGTTTTTATTTCAGGAATTGTATTGTACTTTATTGTTTATTTGCTGTTAAAACAGCCTCGCTCTGGAATTGAATCTGACGTTTGGGGCATTCACACATTTAGTCCAAGGTTGCTTAAAGTTGGGCGGTATAAACTGGGAGACATAATACATAGCACATTGGCACATCATGCTTTATTCATTGTGTGAGGCATGAAATATTTACATATGGAATATGTTATATCATGGGAAACAAAAACATACTGTGCTCGGCAAGTTTTCAAACATGCCGTTTGTTTAACGTGGCAGTTGTTTTGACATATGATTGATTACAAACCACTATCTATAGAGTGCAGTGCTGTTTCCTCCAAGCGTACAATACATATTAAAGGTGCAGGAATAATGATCAGAATGTCAGACGAAAATGGTGGCGTGTTGAGCCTTCAGGGTTTTAAACCACACAATTTTCCCCGGATCAAACCTCGGTTCCAAGTGCAGTGAGTTGCCTTTCTCAGCTCAGTGACTGCCGGGGGAAAAAATACAAGGTGGCCCAAAAAGCCAGAACACCATAGTGCTATATGTATTTTTTTTTACAAATGTTCAAACTGACTTCCATGCACACGAGTGCGTGCGCGATTATTAATTTATTTATTGATTCGGGACTTTTTTGTCTGAAGTTTACAGGTGTAATATTTGGACATTCGTGAATTATGTTTCGTCTCAAATCATTCCGGGTTCTTGGTCGAGTTTAGAAGACACCAGATTTGAGGTGAGCACGCAGGAGGAACAAATCTAAATACCACTGCTAACAGATAAAATGTTAACTTCAAGAAAAACATGTTTGAATGCCGGTATTAAAATAAATGAAATATTCCTATGTGTCCTGACATTTTGGCCACCCCGTATATATTTTGCATACACTATGACTTTTCACTTCATTCAGCATATCCCTGGTCTGAGGATGAGAGTTTACAAACACAGGCTGATCCATGTATTGACATCTCAAAAAAAATGAGGAAGTTGCAGAAAGAGGTTCATTGCATTTCAAAACCGCTTGCATGCTTCGCACACATCTCAAAACACTTGCCGAATATTTTAACACTGTTGATACACCTCGTCCAGCATAGCCGTCACGCTCACAATGCTCGCTCGCCTGTTGAAAACAAAGTAGGAGGGTCGCGTCAATATAAAAAATGGGTTATCTATAATCGGATAACCCTGCGTACTGGATGACTTGACGTGAAGGAGCACCATCTGTTGTGCTGTGTGCGAGGCTGTTGAAGTGACACCAGAAGTAGTTCTTGCGGTGTCATCTTTCGGCAATCCTGTCTGCCGACGACGGGATGCTCGGCTGGCTCCAAGGGGTTCCAGGAAGATGTTTTTTCGCCTCATTCCCTGACCCTCGCAGCAGTTCAAGAGTGGTAAAATACCAACCCCCCCCCCCCCAACTCTGCAAAAAAATATAAACAGAATAGACTGTGAATAATGAATATGAATAATAATATCTCACATTTGGTATTTGTGCCACTCACATTGCAAGGTTATCCCGAAGGCACCACGTGCACATACGGGTAGAGTCTGGCAGTAAAAGGGGGGTGAGGTGCGACATTGCCACGTGGCTGTTACCCAATTGGACAATTTGAGAGTCATTTTCGAATTTGGATCTTGACGCGCGGCACACAAACGGCGGCCTAACGCCATCGCGGGGATATTTTAACGTCAACCACCATGTGAAACAGACGACCGCATAGCATTTCACAGTTGATGTAAACCCCGCAAGTGTTTACCAGGACGGCTGCTGGTCCTCCCGAACTGCGGAACCGCTGCAGTGAGCGTCAAATGCGCTTGTTCTACTCTGCCCATGACATCACCGTCCCCGTGGACAATTCTGGGATTATTTCAGAGGCGCACAGTTGCTTAAAAGGGTTGCACTCTTGCATTCGGATTGTTCTGTAAAAAAAAAAAGTGGGCCTCAGTTTATGAACAGTTTCAAAAGAAAAGTATGCAAAAGTGTTGTAATCTTGGCTGTGGCTATTTTCATGTTGATTGATGGTCCAGAAACGCCTTGTGCAGCAAATAGTCTTCAGAGAGCATAGAAACATGAAACAGAACCTTTAACACATGGTAGGTAGGGTGCTTCCTTGCCTGGGGTCATGTAAGCACAATAACGGGTTTGGCTTGTTGCACACAGCTTTACGGTGGAAGCATTATTTATTTGTATAGATTTTCATCTATGTGTGTTTGTGTGAATTCTGTTTGTCGTTTTTTCAAATGCTCTACTATCAACATAGGTGAAAAATGTATTAGAAATTTTATTTTGATTATTTGTGGTACTATACATTTCCACGTGATACACCACTTCGTTTAGCGCTCAATTATGGCCAGGTCACTTCTAAAAATAAGCGAATAGCTAATTGCGGTTTTTCTAGTTAAAATAAAATAGTTGAGTTTTATTTGTGTATATGTTTTCATGATTTGCTTGCCTTTGCTATACTTTGCACTCCGCTCGTGTTTTTGTATTGTTTGTTGGAACGTTTTCACCCGCCCCTGCTGGACATCTGTGAAAAAGAGCTATATAGGTCGTCGGATTCCTCAAGCATAAATCAATATTCTGATTCTGATAAATGTCCAAAGTATGCACGGGCCCATTCAGAGGCAGATACCACTCTCTCTATGGATTCTCAAATTTGCAAAAGGGAGACTTAGTCTTAAGTAAAAAACTCAAAAGACGCAGCCAGTAAAATTCATGCTGCTCCATTTGTTTTATAATATTCTTAGTTCTTCGGTAAAGTCACGTTAAAGGGAAACAATAAAATAATAAAATATTTATATTAACGTGACTTTCCCGAAAGAGCTAAGAATATGAATTACTGCAGTCACGAAAGCTTTAAATCAAAATTGTTTTATGTTTAACACCAGGGTTAATTCTATGCGGTAAATTGAAATAATTAATGTGTAGGTTGAATGAAGAAAGTCTGATGTTAGATTGACGGATCGTGAACATTGCATGTGTCTGTTCAATTTTAATATCGTTGAGGTGGTGCTTTAATACAAAGGAAAGCCAAAGCAGATAAATGTATCCACAGATAATCCCCGGTACTTATACTCTTAAGCATATTATGATGTTTTGGGACTCAAAGCTCCAACTTTTCAGATACGTGCTAATGGCAACTGTCTTTGAGAGGCTTGCGTGTTTTCATAATCCCACTGCTGATTGGTTGCCAACTATTGAATAATTGTTTCTGTATCAATTCTAGATTTAAAGCTTTCGTGGCTGCAATGATCCATACTCCTTGGTTCTATTGGGTAAAGTCACGTAGGTAAAAAATAAAATAACAAAAATCACGACGTTTCGGCCACAACACAAGCGGCCTTCATGATGTTCATTATTTATTATTTTCATGATGAAGGCCGCTTGTGTTGTGGCCGAAACGTCGTGATTTTTATTTTATTTTTTTACCTACGTGACTTTACCCAATAGAACCAAAGAGTGTGTTTCTCTATCGTCACATTTAGAGCTGGCCTATTTGATTCATTTAAGTAATTGGTTGCTTACCGTTTATCGGTTCTATTGCTTGACAAGTCGCGTAACAATGAAAACAGTTTTTGAAAAAGACTTCCCTCTGACCCCAAGTACGTTGCGGCAAAGGAAGTAATGGACGGAACTCGATGGGCCCCAACTCATCCACTACGTGAAATAGTCGATTTATAATTTTTAAGTCAACAAATACCTTTCATCGAGCCGATTGTTCCATCTCTAAATATTCGTGTATTCCACCTAGACCTTTAAACGTAATGCAGGGAACCAATTATCATTGATGACAGAAAGGAAGAGAAAAATCGCTGAGAAATAGTGAAAAATTGAAGGAGGGACCTGCTACATATATGAAATAAATCCCAACTATACAAGACTCGGAGTATTCCTCAACGTATGCTTACATAAATCTCGATATACAATGCATACATCCAATGAACAACATGAATTCGCATTAGAGTAATGCATTTTTGTGTTGTGTTGAAGAATGAGGACACGAGGTTAGTCAGGTTACCGTATGCAATGTGCAATACATGTTCTGTGGGTGTGCAATTTACATGGGAGATTAACTCTGAGAATATTACTGAATGTCAAAGCAAAACAGTAGAAATCACGTCTTAAATTGGCATTAGCTTGCCTTCACAGTGACACATTTTAGTAGACGCCGCACAAATTGCGTATGGCAGCGTACGCGTCACGTCGCAAAATATAAGCCCACCACGTAACATCACGTGGTTTCACAAATGCAACCACATGTTTGTATTCTAAAGCTCCGGCTTTGAAGCACTTATGGTGGCTGTTTTTATAATATTGTATTATGAAGTACCAGTGGGTACTTGGTGTACATTCCACATTCCTATGGTAGGGATCAGTCTGGCCCACATGCAGAGGTAATGTTTGCTCATTACAAAGTGATAATATCGGGGAATTGGCTCATAAAAAAAGCATGCGTGTTTCTCATTACTCGCCCATTCAGACATAGTTATTCCATATTACACGTATTCTAACAAGTGTGTATTTTTGAATAACAACTACCATTGTTTTTGGCATTGGATATGAAAAACATTAGGCTGCTTTAAGCAGCATTGTTTTGTGAGTTGGGATTCATTTAAACTATCATTTGCGGTTTTTCATTTGTGTTGTAAATTTTATCGTACATGTTTGTTGGAGGAAAATGTACCGATGTATCTATTTTTCTTAGCTTATTCCAGATTCGATTTCTTTAGAAATTGAATTAAATAACCTCACTGAATAGCTTCGACAGTCAAAGCCCATGCAGTATTAATATAATTTCCAACAAGGATAGAGGCGCAACTTTGTAAATTCTCACCCACGCCAATGTCGGCAGAAGTGTCTCCTTTAGAGTGGAGTTCTAAACAGACCCTCTCGAGAGGAGTTTGGCCTACACTTCCACGCTGATCAGACGTCACTGAAAAGGCAGCAGTGCCCACACATCACCCAACCCCACATGACCTGCCGATGGATTGTGGTGACTCATTTATACTGCTTGGTGGACAGAGATGGGATTCATTTGAAGACGCTTGCACCATTATTTCAAGTATCGCGCCAGGCGATTAGACCAACCTGAGACCTCTACATTGCAGGTGCAGTGTGATAACCATAACATCATGGCAGCAACCCCATATTTTTTCCCCAGCAACAATCCGGCCCACAAACACACTGTAGCTTACCTTACTTTTCTTGTTCCATTCTATTTTCCTGTCTTTTGAAAAAAAAAATTAGGATCAGCTTACCTACTTTTCTCAAGCCAAGACTAACCCTGTAGGGTTTATTCCTCTGAATTATTTTGCTAAGTAGGCGCCGCCTTTTGAGTGATTATAGAACCTCATCGTTCGATATGTGATCCTGAAATGTACCTTCATAGGCCACACAAAAGTGGCACTGGTTAAACAAAAAAAAACCTTAAGTAATTTATGGTTCCAGATTTATTCATTGCCCACATCATTGTTCAAAGGGTGTTGTTCACTTACTCGTGTACTTTTTTAAAGATAAATAACACCAGTATATGTATGCGTCAATACATTTACTGCAGGTTGTGAATGTCAGACGCCCCCCTGGACTCTGCTGGCTGTGTGCAAGGCACTTGTAAAGAATACAAGCCCAGCTCCTGCGTGGCTACACATATTTTGTTGTCCGTTTGGCTGACCGTTTCAAACAAAATATTTTTCTAAGAGCAGTTTCCTTAGTGCTCTGTCGGCTTAAGAAAAAAAAACCACTCGGGTGAATCGTGTGTTTTGCGTAGTTTCTAAGGGATAAATGCTAAGGAGATGGCTATACTTAAGCTTGCTTTCTTTTCGAGAAACCTTCGGCCGTATTTCGGTTGAGATTTTTTTTGCATTTTTAGGATTTGTTGAGAATGCCTTGCGGCTTAAAATGTCAAGCGAAACCACTCTAAAGTGGACAAATTGATAAGATGGAACTGCAGTGCTTGTCCACAGGGGATGTGGTGGTGAAGGCTGCACACAACATATATGCACATTTTTCCATATGATGTTAATGATAAGTCTTAAAAGAGGAATGGCCATGGCTCTAGACAGTAAAAGCGGTGATGGCCTGGGGAGATATTTGTTAATAGGCCGTATTGTACACATTGCTAAACTATGCCATTTATATGTTCTCCTGATTGTGCCTATGCTGTACTTTGCCGAAATAAATAAGCAGAGGATAACTGCAAGCACCGCTTGGAAATACATTTATAAAACACAATACACTAAATCAGACGTTTGCTTACAGAAACGCATGTTGCAGAACACTCAATAACAATGTACCCAGGTGGTCTGCATCATTTTCTGTATTCAATGAAGTTTGTATATATAAATAATGCACAGTATATATCAGGTGTGTGTGTGTGTGTGTATATGTGTACATATGTGGGGAGCGTTAGTGTAGGGTTAGCACGCTGCCCGATTAACCCTATCACCCGTGTTCGATTCCCGTTCACGGCCAACGCCAGTGACGATTATCTGAATCAGTGCTTGGCCTCCCCAAGGTCTACTCGGGCTCAAATTAGATAAAGGCAGCCAGGCTTAGCACTGGCCACTCACGCCCTCTCGTGCCATACCAACCTTCATTATGTGCTCTGTAACAGTCCCAGAAGTCTGTTAAGGCTATACCGGGGGGATCTTTGTATTTGTGTGTGTGTGTATATATATGGTCTCGGCTAACACCAGTGGTGAGTTAATTCGTCCTGGCCTATACCTTCGCCAAAACGCGTTGACCAGCAGTGGATTGACAAAAAGTTGTCACGAATATTGAGATATATGCACAGTTTTTATTTTAATGTATTGCAATAGTTTGGTGGTATTTGGTGTTTGTGCTATTTTGTGCATTGTTATTATAATGTTTGAATTAGAAAATAATCTCTATTGCCAATACATCAATAATCTAAGGATTATTATTTTTTGTTCTTATATACACGTTTGTTAGCCGAGTCAACTTTGGATAACCCGGACGTTAAACTAAATGTGACATTGTTTTGAAATGTTTTTTTTTTCACTGGCTCGGTGTGATGCCGGTGGACATATCATGTCCCTATTTGTTTTTTTGTTTGGGATCTGCCGCGTGACCCCATATCCACCGTGACAGCACCAACACGGAGCACGGTGGCGGCAGGCTCGCTCGGAGCGAACTCCGGCGTGCTCGCGGGGGAAAACGTCGCATCCAACTCGCGCAAAAGCGGCTTCGGAGACAAATGCGATGTGGCAGCCAAGTGAGGAGTTCATACCAAGGTCATGTCTCAGACCGCCTCTGCAGATGGAAAGGTCTCCCGGCAGCCATTTGACCCATAATGCCTCATTAGTCGATGTCCCTTTCCTCGGGCAGTGCACTTATTTTTAGTTTGGACCGGGAAGCTTTTAACCATCAGCCATATGGTTCCGCAATTTTATGGCAATTTTATTTATTTTTGTAATGTGTTGGATTAGATTTTTTTTTGAAAAATACGGTGACATTGTGACAGACCATCGCTAAATAATTGATGCATAATCACCCCACGGCGCAGTGAATATGTAACAACAAATGTAATGCATGTGTGTGCTTGCTGTTAATGTATTTCTATATACATATTCTCAAATATATTTCGAATAACACAAAACTAAGAGTGCACATGCATAAATTGAATCAATTTTAAGAGCATGCAAATCTACAAAATGTATTTCTATAACAATATTTGCTACTGTAAATGTATTTGTAGTGGCATTTGTTTTTTTTGCAATCAGCTTTGAAACGTGATGGAAATAATATGTCCGTTGAATAGTTTTTTATTACTTTGGAAAACGGAGTTGTTTACTGAAACTGATTGCAGTATATACAGTGACATGGTTTAAAAACCTCGTCCCAGTTTTTGTTACATGTTTCAATATACAAGAACATGTAGTTGTTCAACTGATACTCGGATGAAAATCTGGAATGTGACATGACCTCTGCCAGTTCAAATATATTTTTGTTAAAAGTTTTGAACAGACAAGTAGTTTCTACATTAAAGTGTATAAATCTCCTCTGCAAACATGCATGCAAAAATCCCTTGTCCGAGTACAGCACTTGTAGATGTACACTTGATAAAGTGGAGCCACCCAACAGAATGTACAACAGGTCATTTAGAAATCGAGTCAAAGTTAAAGTCCCCTTGCTCAAACAAACACCGTGGGCATCTCTTCTCTCTTTTGTCAGCCCTGAGCAATGGGTTAAATATACACATTCATATGGCAGAGGCCAGTCCTTCCCCAGCATCAGCACAATTGACTCCTGAGACATTGTGATTTTTTTTTATCAACCCTGGAGCGGTGATTAGCCGAGTCAACCCTCGCCAAGGTAGGAGTGAGTGCACAAAATGCGTGGGGAGATACGCCACAGTGGTGAGATGTTAACTACCTCGCTTGGTATACAGGAGGTCGTGGGTTCGATTCCAACCCTGACGCCTGCTGTACATTTGGAGTTTGCGTGTTCTCCCCGTGGTCACGTGGATTTTTTTCTCCCAATCCTCCGATTTTCCTCCACATTTAAAAACATGCGTACAGTGTATTTGGCTGCTATACATTATCACGTGAAAAACGAGTTATATAGCTCAGTGTGCCATAACTGGTGAAGTAAAAATTGTTGTTTCTTTTAGTTTACGTCTGAAACTGCACTGCAAACCGTAAACGAAAAAACACCGACGGGGTAGCAACGCACATCGGAGACGTCGCCTTCGTATTGACCCTTGAGACAAAGTATATGGGCTTGGGCAGGGTACATGACGAGATGGGGTGACGGCTGATGTACAAGACTGCTCAATAAGAGTGACGTCTGAGAGGGGACAGCTATTGCAGAGATGGAGCGATGGAATCGGTCCATGTGTTGGATTGAGGTGGATGGAAGCAGCGCTGGACCGTGAGGGGTGGCGATGTTTATGCTTTTTAACATTATTTTATCCAGCTGTGGATAGACAATGGCTGCTGCTGATGATGTTTTATTTCCGCTCGATTGAGTCAATTTAAAGTATCATTCAATGCACACTTAAATATGCTTTGGCTTTAATTGCACCGTCCTACCGGTGTGGGTTTTCGAGATAATTTCCATGTTGCTTTACATCTCAGTGCCATACTTTATTCAATTGAAAGTTGTGTTGTTTTGCAGGGTTATCACATCTGCCAGGAGAGAATGGCATTACCATTCGTATTATTTACGTTCATACTGACAAAAAAGGCTCGCATCCCAGATTTGTTAACTTTTTGAAAAGCCATGTACATCTCACATGCTCCATGCATTATTCATTCAAAACAGGCAACTGCTAACCAAACCTGTTTTATTTACTTTGGTGGAGTGTCAGCAGATTTTTTTTGGGCATTAATGTCATGGCATTTACAGTCAATCTTTAGACAATGAAAAATGGTTTTCTGCAGTGTGTGCATGTGTGTACAATGTGGGGAGGGGGGGGTAGCCCATAACAATCCTGGAATGGTGATCGATTAAAAGGTTTTGTCAGAGGAAGCGTTAACTCTACCCTCCACCATCCTCTGTCTTTGCTATTGTACGCATGTCATATAATTAGTGTAAGGCACCTGGGGAATGTACAAGAACATTAGCTGCAGTCCTGATAATTGAGTGAATGCATATGGGGATTAGTGATCAAAAACATGCCTGGGTGGCATCCAAGGCAACAGTGAAAGGAGATAATGGTTGTGCATTGTCAGGAAACGTACATGTCTTGGGTTAGTCAAGTTCATCGTCGGGAATACGTGAGTATCACTGCTGAGACTTGAGATGATTTGTTAGCTGATTACATTTTCAAGTCGTTTATTGAACCGGGCGAGATGCAATATAGTATGTATATACAATGTGGTGTATTCGGGCATAGAATCAGGCTTTTATTTAAATAAATAAAAGACCACGGTATTTTTGTTCATTGTGATCGTCACTGCAACTGATGAACTGAAGATTATTTATTTCATAAATTCTCACTTCTGAACTTAAACAACTCCTTCATAAATTAACAGACTGCACCTATACAACAAAAACGTCCAATTATGGTGTCGTAGAAAGTGATGCATGAATATCTAGACCCGCACAATGTTCTCATATAAGGGCAACGGGCTACTAGTAGAATACATACCCTCTCAAGGGTCACAAATGATGCACTGTTTTATAAGTATGGTTGGTAGTATTGTCCAGATGGAACCAATTATAACAATTTATAGCCCTTTTTCAAGTCCACGATGGGAATAAGACCTATCATCAGGATTCATGATGATGATGATGGCTATCATCATGAATCATGATTCTGGTTTATTATTTCTAGCACACTCCCATGCATTAGATCTAAAGTCACTTCCCACCCTGTGTTAGTTCGTCATAGATGCCGGTTGACCATCCTTCCCCATAATGATCAGTGCAGGTTAGTGAAAGCAGAACCCAGTACCAGTTCACACAGCAGTTTGCACTGCTGTTCGCCATGGTCATAAATCGAATTCAGGTTTCTAGCTATTAGTGTAATGCACTAAACCTCGTACCACCACATCGCCCCGGTTAGAACTCGGGTTTCTACCTTTGAGGTCTATAAAAAAAATTCCATTTGAAGACAAATATATCCCAATACTGGAATATGGGAGAACTGGATGGATACACATTGTCTTGAGTATATCATTGTTATGTAACTGACAAAAAAAGTGGGAATTTCAATGTCACAGGAAGACTCATAGATTTCTCAGGGTCACGGCCTCAACAAGAGGACATCCTGGGAAAACCAGGACAGATGACAAACCGAGTAGAAAATTAAATGAAACATACGACCAAACCATGCATGAGAAACCTGAATATACTGTAAATGACTATGTAAAAACACCAAGACACTGGATTTGTGAAGAAGAAAAAAGTACATTTATTGGAACCAACGTTTCGGCACAATTTAATTGTATCTCTGACAGTTGCCACATACCTGGCCAGTTGTGTGGATCTGGAGCAGGTTACACCACTTTTGAGTAATGAGACCAGATGCCCTATCCGGTCACCTTTTTTTTTTACAGGAAGTGTTTGGATTGCCTAAAACAATCCCTGGCGCGTTGGAACCGCCGTTTCGTAGGTACGGTGTGGTGTTGTGTTGATTTCAAATTCCTCAGGCAGCTGGAGCGAGACACACAGCACCCAAGATTTAGCTGCTGCCATAGTGGAATGCGTTCCGTTCAATCGTCCCCTGGCCGTATTTGAACCCCTCCCGGACAAATGTGCGCGCACTGCTGTTGTAACATCTCAGACGGTCTCGGTAAGTAAGCTCAGAGCTCGCATTGGTAACGAATGGGGCAGCCGCATGTGGCACGTACAACAACAAAAACACGTTTTGTACAACACAGACTGCTTTGTGTGGTTATTTTATAATGTTTACATAATTTCTGCGCACACGCCCAAGGCCCCAAAACGTCAAATGGCCCGCAATGAGCAGCGTGGGCAAAGTTTGCGAAATATATGAGAGAGCGTCTTTTTCTTGATTTGAGAAAGGTTATCCGAGCTGGGGAAACGAGATAGTGAGACGGAATTCCAAAGTCAAGTGTTGAGAGCGGGTAGTGTTTAGATCTGCAGCTTGGCGTTTGAAGGCATTATGGGTTGAGACGAAACAGTCTGGTAGACTGAGTGAAGTTCATGGGAACATTAACTACGGTAGTAGTGATTTAAAAAGAGAAGGCTGCAACATATATACAGTACACATACATTTACACTGGTGGGTGGACAGAAGCGTACGGATTTTAGAAACGTGCCCATAGATTCAACTGCAGTGCCGACATGGAATTGAACCAACAACTTCAGGATTTGCAAGCCCAGTGTGCTAATCATGACACAGTGACACCACTCTACATGACCTCTATAGTTGTGCTTGCAGAATATAGTTGTGAACAGATATTTGGCCTTGCCTTCAGGCAGCCTTGAATACGAAAAGATATCGAAAATAAAACGATTGCATTATACACTCTTCTGTACATAATAAAAAAAATGATTAACTACACATTTACAACATTACATATTTAGTCGAGTTAATTTGAAGTATCCCCAATGTGTTTGGGCAGTACTCTTATCTAACTGTAGGCAGCCCTGCAGCAGTTGTGAAAATTCCAAATGTCCGTGCTACTTTAAATGAAAACCACTGTTGCCTTGCCACAGAGTTTTACGTGATGCAGAAGCGTGATTGGTTGAAGCACTTCTCACCGTAATTTGAATTCTCAATCTTGTAAGTTAAGAACTCATAAGAAGCTGCACTATCCAGCCAGGTAATTACAAAAAAAATTAGGTGATGTGGCTGTGGTGGAATGGACTTGCAGGGGGAATCGGGTTTTATCTCCCAGCGTTGCAAATGAATGCAACGGTGCAAGTTCATTAAATCCTACAACCCCACAGTCGATTGGGAGGTCATGTGTGGTGGGGTAAAGTGTGGGTGGTACTCCCACCCCTTCCAAGATATCTGCCCAACGTGGAAGAGTAGGTCAAAAAAACCTCGAGATGGGCTCTCTTGAGCTCCCTTTAGTGGAGGCATGCCCACCAGCAGCGGCATGACCAAGACATTGCAGGGCTGCACCTTTAGCACATTTTAGAACAGACCACACACTCATACTCGATGTGCATTCCTCTCCATGACTGTTCAACCGTACAATGAAAGGATCTTAATGGGATTTTGGTCTAGGAAGAATAGAGTACTGCATGATGTTAGTTTGCGATGTTTACTCCCTCGCTTGCTATGCAGGAGGTCGCGGGTTCCATCCCAACACTCATGCCTGTATTTTTGCAGTTTGCATGTTATTCCCGCGTGAATTGTTCTCCGGGTTTTCCCCTCCACATTTAGAAACACGCCTTTCGAGTACTTGGGTGCTGATATAATACATTTCCACGTGACAAGCCACTCATTGAGTTCTCATTTGTGGTTAGGTCGCTTCTGAAAAAAATATAGCTCAGTGTGGCTTACCTGGTAAACTAAAAATATGGTTCGTAATTAACTCTCACGGTTCCACGAACAACTATATTTTAATTTGATTCATCACTCTCTACACCACATGGTGCAAATGTTGAGCAATTTGTTCATGAGCTACCAATTGCAGCCCTGCACTTTCACCTTAACAAAGTTTTGTAGCTCAGTGGGCCTTACCTGGTAAAATTAAATCAGAATGGTCAGTTTAGAATGCTGCAGTCTGAGGGTCGACTTTTCACTGCAGTGGTGCACTGTGACCGTGCGGGGCTGAAGACCAGTCGTGTGTGTGGATGTGTGCGCGTGTGTATGGGGAGCGGTAGTTGAGCGGTTAGCGCTACGCTGCGCTACGAACCTGGCGACCCGAGTTCCATTCCCGCTCATGGTCAACACCAGTGACGATTATCTGAACTGGTCCTGGGCCTCCCCTAGATCGACCCAGCCTCAAATGAGTACCTAGTGCGATGTGTGAGCAATGCCACTTCGGAGACAAAGGCGGTCGGGCGTGGTGCTGGCCATCCACCCCCTCGCGTACCGTGCCGGTCTTCATAGGTGCTCGCTAACAGCCACTTGCCCCAACAGTCTGTTGAGGCTATACGGGGTCTCTCTTTGTCTTTGTGTGTATGTGCTGGTTCCAGCGCACGGCAACAAGAAACAGGGGGCCAAGACGATAACACCGTCCGGCTTGTTAAGTAGCCGGCGATGCGTGACCTCGCAGCCAATGGCAGATTGCCCGTGACGCAGCACAAAACATCCCCGGGTATGGTCAATAGCGCACTTTGCAAGAAATGAAATTGGAGCAATTGCCAGGGTTAGGGAGCATTTTATTTTTGGTGAACAGGGCCATGTGTGCGCCACTTATAGCCGTGCACGAGCGCACAAGTCCCCTTAGATTCAGCTCTGAAGTGTCGTTCTACAAAAAAATGTTATTTTGCACGCGGATGGACGAGAAGGGTAACATTTCCAAATGTAGAACTTTTTTTTTTAACAGCCGAGTGACAATACGTAGCGATGCTTTAAGAGGCTCTTTGTGGGCGAATGTATGCAACATTTTTCCATCGCAATTTGACTGTCGGTAATAGTTCCAAGCTTGTTGACATTGGTGGGTTGGATAGTTTGAAACCATGGTATATAATTTGGGATAACCAAAGTTAGGAAGACTGTGGTGTGAACCTACAGTGAGGGAAAAAAGTATTTGATCCCCTGCTGATTTTGTACGTTTGCCCACTGATAAATAAATTATCAGTCTATAATTTTAATGGTAGGTTTATTTGAAAAGTGAGAGACCGAATAACAACAAAAAAATCCAGAAAAACGCATGTCAAAAATGTTATAAATTGATTTGCATTTTAATGAGGGAAATAAGTATTTGACCCCTCTGCAAAACATGACTTAGTAATTGGTGGCAAAACCCTTGTTGGCAATCACAGAGGTTAGACGTTTATTGTAGTTGGCCACCAGGTTTGCACACATCTCAGGAGGGATTTTGTCCCACTCCTTTTTGCAGATCTTATCCAAGTCATTAAGGTTTCGAGGCTGACGTTTGGCAACTCGAACCTTCTATGGAATTAAGGTCTGGAGACTGGCTAGGCCACTCCAGGACCTTAATGTGCTTCTTCTTGAGCCACTCCTTTGTTGCTTTGGCCGTGTGTTTTGGGTCATTGTCATGCTGGAATACCCATCCACGACCCATTTTCTATGCCCTGGCTGAGGGACCCAATTGTCTTCTGGATCATTCAGATGTTCATTGGTAAACTTCAGACGAGCATGTATATGTGCTTTCTTGAGCAGGGGGACCTTGCGGGCGCTGCAGCATTTCAGTCCTTCACGCCGTAGTGTGTTACCAATTGTTTTCTTGGTGACTATGGTCCCAGCTGCCTTGAGATCATTGACAAGATCCTCCCGTGTAGTTCTGGGCTGATTCCTCACCGTTCTCATGATCATTGCAACTCCACGAGGTGAGATCTTGCATGGAGCCCCAGGCCGAGGGAGATTGACAGTTGTTTTGTGTTTCTTCCTTTTGCGAATAATCGCACCAACTGTTGTCACCTTCTCACCAAGCTGCTTGGCAATGGTCTTGTAGCCCATTCCAGCCTTGTGTAGGTCTACAATCATGTCCCTGACATCCTTGGAGAGCTCTTTGGCCTTGGCCATGGTGGAGAGTTTGGAATCTGATTGATTGATTGCTTCTGTGGACAGGTGTCTTTTATACAGGTAACAAGCTGAGATTAGGAGCACTCCCTCTAAGAGTGTGCTCCTAATCTCAGCTCGTTACCTGTATAAAAGACACCTGGGAGCCAGAATTCTTTCTGATTGAGAGGGGGTCAAATACTTATTTCCCTCATTAAAATGCAAATCAATTTATAACATTTTTGACATGCGTTTTTCTGGATTTTTTTGTTGTTATTCTGTCTCTCACTGTTCATATCAACCTACCATTAAAACTATAGACTGATCATTTCTTTGTCAGTGGGCAGACGTACAAAATCAGCAGGGGATCAAATATTATTTTCCCTCATTGTATCGTACGTACTTCCATAAGTGGTTCTAAAAAGTGATTTTAGATTAATTTTGTGTCAATACGTGGCGATGGCAATATGGCCTGGTGGCTCAGAGGGTTAGAACACTGAACCAGCTCCACTGAGCTCTTAGGTTCAATTTCACGTTTCAGCTAAAAATTTATGAAACTGAATTCTCAACCAAATTGAACTTTGTATCATTCCAGTAGCCAACAACTGCATAGAATAATCAACACAAGAGAGGGGGATGCTTAATTCACATCAAATACCATTTTGTATAATTTTCTATATATGTACTATATATGGATATATTTATAGTATTTGGCTGCTATACATTTCCACATGATCAGCCACTTCTTTGAGCTATCATTTGTGGCCAGGTCGCTTCTGAAAAAGAGCTGTATAGTTCAGTGGGCTTTACCTGGTGAAATGCAAAGCTGTGCTATTATTATTATTATTTTGCATCCGTTCCCAGATTGTTTGGTAATGTACTGAAAGGACATTATCCAACAGCTGTGTGTATATTGCCTGTTAGTTTCTGTGCCAATGCAAACCCTAGGAATTGCTTCATCTGCTTCCTCGGTGTCTGCTAGATAAGAGTAAACAAAGATAAATATTTTATCATTTAGAGTCACGAGGCTGGCCTTCATTTTGTTTGTAAAGTGGTTTCTAATATTATTGTTTGTCTGCAATAATTGATCACACGGCAGCGTGGGAGGGATGCAGTGATATATTGGTTCGTGCTGTGAACTAAGCAAACACGAGTTTAATTCCAGTCGTGGCTAACACCAGCGGTGAATGACCTCCACACAGCCTCCACCACCCAACCTCTCAACCTCCACCACCTTCACCAGCCTGTGACGACTCGCATTGGCAGTGACGTGTGGCTATGCAACATCCTCAACTAACACTGTGCGAGGCGTCAGGGGAGCCTACATATGGTAGTGGATTAACAGAGCTGTATGTTATTTTTTTTAAGTCATTGATAAGCTTATAACCTTCCAAAAGTGAAATTTTCTAGGTTGGAAACACATACCTCATGGACACGTGCACAGTAGTATATGCTGCATCACCCAAATGCCTGTTGCTCAGTGGCGATAACGCATCGAAATGGGTTCTGACCTTGTTAAGATGGGCTTTATTGATTTGAATCTTGAACACAAGCAGCTGTCAAGCAAAGCCTACATATTAAATTATAAACTAAGCAATGCATCAGTTTTGACACGATTCGGAGCAGTTACACAATTTAGCAGTGACAACGCGACATGCAGGAGAATCCTTTCGGTAGATGTGGTCCCTAAACCAGACTGGCAAATAAATCGTGAAAGATCACTTTTTTTTTCACGCGTTTAAGATGTCTATTAGCCTTCATGTACCACGAGAATCGTCAAAAAGCTGCTCGGCATTAACTGGGTGTGGTTGTCGCTTCATGTGGCCTTGTGGCTACGATGTGCTCATGATGTGCTCTTGATTTTATGGCCATGTGATGAAGGGCAAATGCGGTAATGGGATGGAGTGCAATAGGCATAACTTGCGTCACGTTGATGACCCAATGGGGAGATGGTGTGATATAACCAGAGCACACACGCGAGTTGGACAAATTTGCGGGTACACGGGACCGAACGACTCGGTATTTGAAGGCTTTCGCCCGTCAGTCGATCGGTGCCTGGATAATAAGAGCGAGGATAGAGCGCAGTGACTGCGGTACTACTGGACGGTGCTGGGGTCACCTTTGATCCAACACTGCGGAGGCAGCAAGTGTTCGTGGATGAACACACTGGACTGTAGGATGTATGTTGAACTCGCACCGTACGTAGCCAACCGTGCTTATCGGAGGTGCGGGAGGCTAATCGGAGATGCGGGGAGAGTTGATCCACTCGAGCTCTCTGGGACTCTCGATGTGCCTTGAAAAGGGCCATTGCCTGAAACGTCACTAATTATACACCTTTCCCTTTGAAGGCGCTGTAGTTGACGAATGTGGGTTTGTTGTTGTTATTGTTTGCGCTTGTGAACAACCGCCAATGCAGTATACAGGAATAATTTTGACCGAGAAAAGGGTCAGCTGTGTGAACAGCGACGGAAAATGACAGCCCTGCCTCGCACAGACGGATCACCTGCTGTGGGCAGTTAATATTGCACGGTGGACAGTGGGATATTTGACTTTGTACTGGATGTAAATAAACGATAATTCAAAATAATAGATAATCTTCCAATATAATCAAGACCGTGAGACGTTAAAATAACTGCAGTGATTATGTTTCTCTCGCTTTTCTTCAGGGTCGCTGTTGCATTGACCCAACATTAACGATCTAACAGCTGGAAATAAATGAGCTCTCTGTTGGTAAAATTTTGAAGTCTTCTCAGCAGGATCTTCATTGAGTCGATGAACGATAAACATGTTCACACAGCAGGTATGATGCAATTTCTTCAGATGTTGGTAGCTGACTGAGATCAAATGTAGCCAAGAGTGGTTATTTCTTCCACTATATTTATAGAATGTATTTTATTTCTTAATGTCATCACAATGATTATTTTACCACGCCGTGGTACTGGGAAGAAAAACAACCTCGTGGCTTGCCACGGCAAGCTGCTCGGTGATTTACATAAATTAATTAAACATATGGTAGCGTAACTTTTTGAGTCTTAATTATGATAGTCGTGCAATTATATTCTAGTTATTTAATTTTGGTAGTCGTCACCGGTGTGGGCCGTGAGCGGGAATCGAACCTGGGTCGTCAGGTTCATAGCGCAACGCGCTAACCACTACACTACCGCTCCCGCAGCAGACGGCACACACGCGTCTTCGCGACGGTTGATTGCAATCCGTGGACGTGTTTGCCAGAGTGGCCCGCTGGATTCAAACCACCTCGAACTTGTACAACGAGCGGCGCTCGAGTTACCTACCGTGGTGGGCGAGTCACCGGCCGGTGTCTGGAAAGACTCACGTTTACGCTTCAAACAAACTGACACCCCATCGAGCGATGAAATATGAATTGACTTAGCCCCACAGACCCCAGCTTTCAAGGGAGATTATCTCTGAGATTACAGAAATCCTTTCGGGGGGCTTTCAAACCTGACCAAAATCCAAATCAAACCCTTTCACTTTTTAAAACGTCTCCCCGCGATTTGGTAACATTGCACAAAATTTGCAAAATAAAGTATACTAGTTTTTCGATTGTCAAAAGTGCAGTGTTATAGATATTTTTTTTTAGAAGGGTATGCATACACACATGTGCATGCATTGAAAATGTTTAATCACAGTTAATAGTGCGGTTTCACATCTAATGCCTTGTTCTTTTTGGTCAATTGCAGGAATGTTTATCCACGAAAGTAGACGTTAATAAGTCGTCATGGCACATATGTTCAATGCTGAACGTTCATCCAAGGGAAATGTGTACTTATGTTTTGCACTCTTGTACCTTGTTAATTTTCAGTCTGTGCTTTCTCATCGGCAGACACAGTGTGACTGCCATTTACTTAGGCTGCAAATATCCTGTCACTGTCATCATTAACATTGCCTGCTTGTAAATGGCAATGTTTCATGCACGCAGCTGTAAGAATGTACAGCTGCGTTGCACTTGATACTGCAATTGTGAGTTTAGTTCATCCGTGCATTAGTTTATGCTCATTATCCACAGGGTGCAATTGTGTGACTCTGTTAGCCATAGGAAATAATGCTGTGCCCTCAGAACCATAACGCCGCTTGAGTCAGGTTTGTTTGTGTAATTTTATCAAATGGTGTTGTGTGTGTGTGTATATACTCACAGGGGAGTGCTCATGCTTGTATTATAATCACTTATGCTTGGACTCTAAATGTGTAACAAAAAAGAACACAATACGAATACAAGTGATTTAAGAAGGCGAGCACAAATGCGACGTATTAATATAGATGCTAATGGGAGCAATGACCTTTCTCTCAGAACATAAAAAAGATGGCGGATCAAAAGGTCGCAACGTGTGTGACGACAGCATTTAAAAAAAATACGATGTCTAAAATTCCCTACGATGTGGAGGAACGTATCAAGATCATGGATAGCTTTCCAGTTGCAAATAGCAGGACTCGCCCCAAACTCGTGAAACAAAAGCAATGCAACGAAGAGACCATTTCATTTCGTGTAGAAAAAAAAGCAAAATTCGCATTATTATACGGCTGTATCTTCTGTGAGGCGTGTTGGAACAACGGCGCACATTCCTTTGACATCTCCACTCCAAAGAAGAGGACTTTTTTTTTAAATAAATTTTAACTTATCAAGCAAGTCATTGTACAGGGTGGTCCAGAGGTGTTTGTGGCCCACAATTAATTGACTGCTGAAAGTGTTTTTTTTCCCCTTTGCAAATATATATTTTTCTGTTTTAAATACACCTTACGCAAAAAAAAATATTACGTTTAAGAGAATGAAATGGGGGGCGGGTCACAATACATTTGGACCACCATTGGCATCACTTGTTACCGACAACAGCGATAAAGTAATTTACCTCCTGGTTTTTACACCCCGCCGCCCCATCATAGCAGCCAGCGAAGGACGTACACGAGCGACTCTACTCACGAGAAGTGTTGTTGAAACGGGAACCGTTTTAATATCATATACAGGGGAGCGGGGGGGGGAGGGCTGCTCTGGAAAGATAACACAAGCAGAGAGAGGAATAACAATCCCTGGAAGACAAAGGATAATAAATCACCCATTAACGGATGGATGCGTATTACCACTTTTTCCCTTCCATTTCGTCAGCTTGAACTCTGCATGCCCTCCAAGTAGCCAGCCACAGTGACCCGGGTTCATTTCCTATAGAGAGAAGACGAATAGAAAAAAAACACACTCCCTCAATAACAAAAAGGTCACTGTGCCCATGTTCGGGGGAAGAACCTGTTTAATTAAAAGTGAGAATAATAACTTTTGGAAGGCAATGTGCTGTATTATGGAGTTATTTAATTATACCAACAATGGCACTTCTCTTCATATCCGCCCATCATTCTGTCTCTTGCCAGCTATGTTCCTTTAGTCTGTAGTCTGGATGTGATGAATGCGCCATGTGCTTGGGCAGGTGAACAAAATGTCAAACGTATGGAGGGGGGGGGGGGTGCATTAGTGCGTGTTTCCTTATTATAGAATGTCTTTAGCTTGGAACAAAAATTCAGCAGTGGCGCTTTTCACATCGACTTATTTCCGTGGAGGTTTTCTGCAATGTAACGTATCAAACTTACAAATGCGTTGAAAAAGCACGAATGTCTGGCTGGCGTGTCGCTTGATCGGGCTGATGTGACCAAAAACCATGCTTGGCTGATGCTTGCACAACTACCAACCATGCCGAGTTGGCCGAGGGGGAGCTAGAGAACGCGTCTGTTACCACTTGCCTCTGATTTTAATTCCGCGGCCTGGGATCGCTCAGGTCACCGCGAAAGGTACAGGGCAATAACCATTGCAACAGACGCGTGATCACGCATAGCAGCACCCACGCAGGGCATGCAGTCCAATCTCAATGCGTTGTTCGATTTTGTGAAATTTTGGAGTTGAATTAAATCTCCCTTTTCGGTGCGAACGATGACTTTTAGAATTAAACGTTAGTCTGCAGCAGCGCTATGTGTCTGTGTGTATGTTGTACTTATTTTCGAACCGTAGGCAGCCAAACGTGCTAATCGGAGGTGCGGGGGAAGGACGACAAATTGAATGCAAGCCCTGCAATATTTGTTCCGCCATCGGTAATTTTAAAAGCACCGACTGGCAGCCGAATCGTCGTCAGGGGCGGCACGCCGACCCGCCAGTTGAAGGTTCACCGCTTATCTCGACTTTAATTCTCACTCCCATGTGTCATGTGTAGCACGTACGAGATGGATTTAAGCCTGATGTTCTGTCTATTTGTGAGCTTTTAAAATCCTTGGAACAACTTTTTTTGTAAGAACATGCCATTCGGTATTCCATGGCAACAAACGATCAGAGATAGGATGATATTCTGCATTACATTTATTTGGATAACTGCTGTGAATAAATAATACATATGGTTAATTGTGCATAATTTATGCAATGAGCATGGGAATGTGATTAATGTACAGTAGTTTAGAGTTTTGTATTTGCCTACAATACATCTTTCTGCGCACGTGTTTAATATATACATATAACAATTGACAATGCAGTGCTTCCGATGATGTCTTTATCTTATTTCACGGTCACATCCATCTGTTGTAACTTTCGTGAAATAAACTGAGGAACGGTAATTTAATTTACCTTCCTCGAGCGGGATTTCAGAGTGACCTTCTGCTACAAGTGTATTCACTAATTAAGTGACGTAGCTATATTGTGGCAGGCACTGTCCAAAAGCGATGCTGCAATGGTTAACATGCTCCTGTACTTGGAATCTGGAGGTTGCCGGTGTGATTCTGTCTCCAGGAAGGGCATGAAACTATACAAAAAAAACCGATATTTTTTTTATTTTTCCAGGTAAGGCCCACTGAGCTATCTAACTATTTTTCAGAAGCGACCTGGCTATCACAAATGAAAGCTCGACGAAATTGGAGTATCAGCCAAATGTATGCCACCAAATCCCCAAAACCACCAAATCCCCAAAACCCACGTTTACGAATGTGGAGGACCCAGAGAAAAAAAAGCCACACGACCACAGGGAGAGAGACGCGCAAACTCCAAATATACAGGCGTCAGGGTCGAGATCGAACCCATGACCTCCTCTATACCAGGCGAGGTTTGTTAATATCTCACCACCGTGGCGCCCGTGCAAGTGTCTTAAATTACCGGTGTAAATGGGTTCACCAGTTAGTCGATTGGCAGACCTTGTGTGGTGGGGGTAATGTGTGGGAACTCCCATCTCTTCCACAATGTCTGGCCAGAGTGGCAGAGCAGACTAAATAGCCTCTGGAAGGCTTCTCCTAGAGATTCTCTAGAGTATCGGAAGCCCTCCCACCTACAGTGGCATGAGCAAGACGTGCACCTTAACCTTCACTGTCCAATAAAGTGAGTTGCAAACTGATTTTTCATATTAAACACGCTGTTAGTGCATGCCTTCCAATGACCTTGATATTAATGGGTCGGATATTCGGGAGGTGGATAATGATCTTCTCGGTCATCTGATCCGGTTTAGCCGACCCAGGTTATTTCATCCCACTCTCATTGGCGGCGCCCAGTTTTTTTGTGGTTGAGGCCCGTCTCGCAGACTTAATCCTTTGATGCTAAATCCCATTCAAAGCAAGTTGCTCAAAGTTCAGAGGTCAGAATTAAACTGTCAACCTGAATTGACTTGCTAAAAAAAAAGGCTGACAATTGCATTGCATTTCGGACTTGAATTGTGCCATCTTTGATCACCTGGCTTGGCCGCTTTTGCGGTGATTAAACCCAACAATTTGACATGTGCGTCTTAATGCTGTGGGTCCGTTTTCTTAAACGCCCGTTGTTTAAACTGTTAATCATCAGCATCCAAGTTCAATCCACTGTTGGATGAGCTGTGCTTGATCATTCCCACTGGAGCGTACTTCGGCAACGCTGTGTTGTTATTGCCATTGGAGTTTTGTTGTTGTTGCAATTCCGGCGCTAAGCATGTTGGGGTTAACATGGTCGGTATGCGTGTGTAAACACGTGCTCAAGTTGTGAATATAATATCGAAAATGTGCTTTAATTTATGGCAATTATCATGGAAGTGGCTTGTGTTTCCAAAAATCAGTTAAGAAATATCGCAATGAATTGGATAATGGACATAAGTAAATTAGATGCAATTCATCTTTAAAAAGAATGCTGATGTTTGAACCAAACATTTTTAAACCATTGATAAAATCTAGATATTTTACATGTATCTTTGAATGTGTTATATTGGTAATAACTAAAAATACAATATACACATGCACACCACTTGTTTGAAAAACATGTTTAAATATTGAATTTCATAACAATAACATTTATAGAAAACGTAATCTTATTTGTAGCTGAATGATGGCTTACGAACCAAGTAACAAAACTGTTACTTACAGCGTTTTGCTTGACAATACGTATATATACGTATGTAAATATTTCTTTTGATAAATACTGCAGTATTAACGGCCCAGAATGCTTGGGTGTTCTGTTTGTGTTTGAAAATATGAGGTGGGAGCAATCATTTCCTTTTGCCCAGGTTTGTGCCACAGAGTAATAAGAAGCACAGGCCTCTATAAAGAGGCGTCTGGTCGTGAATCAAAATCCGCGCGTGACCCGGTCAAGATTTACAAGAGGCACGGCAGCTCGTACGCGCGGCTTAGCACCGCGCAGGGCAAATGTGATTTGCCGAATTGTACAAGTGTGCACAAATCCGATATCCTAATGAAATTTTGGGCCAAATGCGTCACATAATGCCGCACAGGCATCGTTAATTGCGTTAAGATAATGCCAAATGCTCATAATTATGAAACCATAATGGCAAATTGAGGAAGGGAGTGGCGCACATTAGATGTTCGGGTTCATTACGCTGTGCGTAGGAACATGTGCGCCGATAATAGCAATGAGTTCGTAATGTTGATGTTTAAGGTCCTTTTTTGTAAAATGAAAATGAGATTTAGGCTTATGACGTTTCACGCATTTGTTAAATATTTCAAGAAGCTTCATAGAATGTGTGAAGAAGGGAGGAAATGAGGAAATGCAAAATGGTCAGGTTATCCTGGGCAAAGATGAGCTAAACCCTGCAGTAGTTTATTATATATTTTGTTGAATACATTAGGGGTATATGATAAATATGTGGTGCGAAAGGGTTTTGAAAAACAGATTGTAAATGTATGAGCAACACAATGTACTTGATCGGCATATATAGTGAACATTTTCAACACCGCTTAAATATAATAGACGGTGAATACCTTTGCTGTTGAAATGTTGTAAAATGTCTTTTAATGACAAACTGTGAATGTTTATTGCCTGTTGCTTAATGATAAAATAAATGACAGCCATTTTAATTCCATCCAGTGGATGAAGGCCTCCCCAACACCGCGTCAATCATGATGTTGACGATACTTCACCACTCGGGTCAGTGCGGGTTGTTGAAGGGAGGAGAGAACGCAGGACCAGCTAAGACGTTACTTGCCAACGATGTTTAGCAGCGGCCAGCATGCGAGCTTGCGTCGCTGGGCTCATAGAGGAACGCCGAATCGCTGTACAAACACTGGTTATTTCACTCTGAATACGTGTGTTCATCAAAACACTGGCACAGTGTATTTAATACATCGCAAACCACATTGTAAAATGATTTTGATCTGCGAATAAATTGGTGATATTTTTTTCTAAAATGTCAAAGTATGATAAGTTTGGGCCTGATATTTCCAGTTTTACATGAAATAAATTATTCATTTAAACGGTTATTAAGCAAAGTATTTGACAAGTATTCAACAAACGATGACAATTCTATGCATAGTTTCATCTTCAACTAGCAAAAAGGAGAGATTATTTTTATTTAAACCATCAGAACTGCTCTCCAACGGTCAAATGTTTCCACTGTTAATCCCTAAAGCTGCAAAACTGCTGTCAGTGCTCTATCTGCAATGCTTTCCATCGTTGGATTTTTTTTTCTCATATGGGTGGCCCAGTGATTCTTAATTCCCACTGGGGCATTAACCCATCAGGTATTACACCCTTGACAAGTGCTGGGAGAAGTGAAACATGAACATACCTCCTCCCCCCCCACTGCATTTTACAAATGGAACCACATACAGGGTTGCTACCGTGGAGTTCAATCGTTATCAAACGAGTCTTGCAATCCAGAGGGGTCACCAGTATGATTTGATCTCCTGGCGCGGCAGTTTAAATAATCGGCAAATTTCACAAATCCACGTTTAAGCGGGTGCATCGAAGTTTGTAAATCAGTAGGTCATTGTGTGGCAGGGTATTTCTACCTCGTCCAAGACATCTGACCAGCATGGAAGAGTAGGCCAAATGCCCTGTAGAGAGGATTTCTAGCGCTCTCTCTAGTGCAGGCTGTTTTGCCAACAGTGGCGTGAGCAAGCAGTTGCAGAGCTGCACCTTTGCCTTTCACCTCGAACAGATTCTTTTATAATCTCCTTGAATTAACGTTTGATAATAAAGAAGGGTGTACATTTTTACGTACAGTATTCACTGTTGAAGTATGTTGTTTTTCCAGACTCGTGTTAAATTGCTCACAATATTAACGCCGAATATTTTCACTGACGACCGTAAGTGGACAATTACTGCCTACGGATTGACATGTCGACAGCTTCGCAGACAGCGAAACACGTGACGGACACGTCGGCAGGTTAATAGGCAGGTATTCGGGTGAGGGAGACGCGAATAACGTAAAATACGAAAAAAAGTCAATTTCAAATGGCAACTTTGACAAAGTGTCCAATAAACACTTCGTACGATAATCACAAAGCGCACAGTGCAGATGTGTGAGCACATGTAGATGAAAGTCTCCAGGTTGCCTCCACCCACGGTCAGAGTCAGCAAAGAGCTGTGAATTCCCTGCTACAAGAGCTCTCCTGCCATGCCCAACCCCTCGAGGGATTTGAGCACTGAGTGTCAGGTTAGATGGATCCTGCCCAGGTTCCCCTCCAACGTGTGGCCAGGGCATTGCGCATATTGCGTGTTGCTACACGCACCCAATGCGAGTCCGTTGTTGGAGCTAAAGTGGCGTAGCATTTCAGAGGCGCCACTCGACAATGGGGCAGGTTAAAAGGTCAAGGTGCATTTTTTTGCTTTGCGTCACTTCCGGCAGAAGGGCCTCCACTGGAGGGGACAATGGCCTGCTCTTCCACGCTCTCCATATGTGATGGAAGAGTTGGGGGTACCCACAGTTTATTAGGATTATAAAGTACATGAGTGTTCTTAACGCTTATCCATTATAAAAGGGTAATTGAAAGCCAAAAATGGGTATGTTTATTAAACACCCCTCGCAGTGGAGATGAGTAACACCACAGCTGATCGGCAGGCTGATTGTGGCAGTCTTTAGTCTCGTGTTTTGTCCGTTTGTATTTTTTTAGTAACTATTTTTTTCATGAAACTATTTGTGTCTGGGACCATCTACTCAGAGAAGGGACATTGCGTGATCACCGTTAACAATTAACGTAAAAACATCCATAAATTTGTGTGTACCCTGGCATTGCTAATGGCTTTAAGTGAAAGTGCCGTATAGAGAGTGATTTCATTGTTTATTATTTACGCGTTGTCCTTTGCAATCGCATCTGTTGCCCACCTTAGCGTTTATCCAGAGTGCACCACGTGTACAAAGCACATTTGTATACTCGACGTAATTCCTAGAAAATCTATTATAGATATGCACATGACCTGGGTCACATTGTCCTAAATCCGATCTCCCTGTAAAATTGACTCTCGATGTTTCATGATTCTCACCATCTCATATCAATTAGAAGTAATGCTGCCACGATGTAATGGTTAGCACACTGGACGTGACATCCAGTGGTCCCCACTTCAATTTGATCTCCTAGCGCATCGGTTGAAGTTTCTTAAAACCTCCCACCGCTGCCCATCGTGTAGCAAAAGCTCAGTATATTCTAGATTTGAAGTTTTCGTGACTGCAAGGATCCATATTCTTTGGTTCTTTCGGTAAAGTCACGTAGGTAAAAATAAAATAAAACAAAACAAAAATGAAAACAACTAATTTAGTTGTTTTCATTGTACAGTTAGTTGGTGCTTGTGTTGGGGTAAGGTGAGGGTACTCATTACTCTTTTAAGATGCGTTTTGCCAGGGTGGAAGGGCACGCCAAATTCCCTCTTGAGGCGCTTTCGAAGCAACGTCTCATGGAGGCCCTTCCGGCAGCAGTGGTTTAAGCAAGGCGATCGCGGGGCTGAGCCTTTACCGTTTTAATATAACTTATAGCCTCAAGCCAAGGGTGGCTTTTAACTGTGCTAATTGGAATAGCTGTGAAGTTAATAGATTAATTGAAATAATGAGGAATATGGGTACCTTAATTAAAACAAGCATCCATGAAAGGCAATGATTGGAGTCACAGGTTAAAAATAACCACTCTTATCAGCCCCCAGCTAACAGCAGTGGCCAGTTTCAGACCTTGTATGTCTCCCTTCATGAACCCACACTGACCAGGGTGGTGAAGTATAGTCAAAACATCTGCACGACTCGCATGGCATGGGAAGGCATTCGCCTAGCAGCAGGTTAACACATGGCTATACATTAGAATTGTGTTTTTTAATGCGTATTGTTTACTGGATGATCTTATGTTGCAAATCTAGCCCCTTGAACATTGTTAATCAATGCACGCGAAGGGCTCACAAGCGACGTCATAACGTATATCCCTCTATTTAAGGAATGAGACAGGCATATTTCTCCACAAATCTGGCTGTCACCTGATAAAGCAAGTTGTAATTACTGGCGAAACGTCGTACTCAGATTAGAAATGTTGTGGCTTGGCTCTCCAACACACCGGTGTGCTGTATGAGTGACGAATTGGCACGTTATGTTTATGTGACAAACCTTGCTAGTTGGCTGTGTCGGGTGTTGGCGGGTTTAACGACACATTTATATATTTACACAATCTAACCCAAAAAAACCTCTTATGGACAATATTGGTCACAACCCCTACGTGTTAAAATGCAGCTTTGCTTTTGGGCTGAAGCAAAAAAAATCGAATAATTGCCTTGAGGGGAATTGGCTAAACCATTGCAGCGGCGGTGTAAAAAAATAGGCATTGTAGTTAGGAGATTTAGCACTTAATGCCATCAAAGGGGTCGACTTATTTAGTGTAAATTCTAGAAATGGCGTTTACACAAAAACCGTCTTCTTCTCCACTTGTAGATGCACAGCTTGTGGTTTCAAATGGCAATGATTGCACAGAGGGCATTAAGTCGCCCCAGTTTGTTGTTTGTTGTCGACATCCTATCCGAGCATCTGTGTACTTTGCAAATATGTGTTCAGTCAGAGGAAGTACAGCTTTGACATTGATGAATCCATAGGGAGCTCTCTGCCCATGGAGTGTCACTCTCGAGTGTGTGATGTTGGCACCAATTGGCTTGTAGAGGAACTCTCTAAACAATGTATTGTGGCCGCTTCAAAACCCATTCGAACCCTTTCAGCTACAACCGGGTAGGTAGTCTGTCTGTCTGACATTAACAGCTGGAAGATCGGTGAATTGGAACCGTTCTTGGATGGCAACTTGGCTCAGCATTTCCTCCAGTATCGATGAAATCACGACAACTTTGTACAACGTCAATAAGTTGTTGTCCAATGGAATACTTGCTCCTGTCGTAGATATATGGAATTTCCAACCACTGGCTCAGAATCTCAAAATTAAAATGAGCACTGTTCCAATGCTCGATAACACTGTCCTAAGCGAACACAATGTATGTTTAATGGCTGACGTTTTGGGCAATGTATCTTCTACATGAGGAGAGGACCATCACCCAAACCGTCACCTATTATGGGACGAGTGTGAGTTTTTTTTCTTTCTCTGCCTCCACACCACTGCCAATGGAGTATCAAACGTGTTTTTGTTTCGTTTGTCTTCTCCAGTTTTAATTCTACGAATTGAAGCTCGAGGAAGCCTCCGTGGACAGCGCAGTGTACGTGAAATGCTTCCGGCGATGTCGCGATATTGCAAACTTGCCACAAAACCATTGTCTTTTGCCACTTCTTGCCTCAAGGTGCCGGTTGTGAGATTTTCATCGGACAATCGATTTACTCCCTGGTGGCGCGACTGATGCCGGTGAATTACACGAGCATTGTAATTCTTTACAACAGTGTGGATGATTTTGATTTAAAGCTTTCGTGACTGCAGGGATTCATATTCTTGGTTCTTTCGGTAAGAAGATGGATTCTGGCTTAGCAATCATTGGAAGAATTTGATAAACCATTTCGGGTCTTAATTGATTGTTCACGCTTATGGTGGCTTTCAGACCACATCCATTATTTTCGTCTCCCCCCACCTCTTTTCTGAATATGGATGGACTCATCTATCTGAATAACTACCAAATCGCTCTCCGTGGTGCTAACGTTAAAAAAATCGCCACTTTTTTCAAATTTTCTTGCCGTGGTTTTCACACCTGATGATTGCTCGTGTTGCAGTCGAAACGTCGTGGTAATTTTATTGTTTTATATTTTTGTTATTTTATTGTTTCCCTTCTACGTGACTTTACCGAAAGAACCAAGAATATATATAGTGTGGATGATGTCTATGCATGCACCACCCCCGGATAAACTTGAAATATGAGTAGCACATTATTATTTACTTGATCTACCAATGACATTACATTTGAAAAGAAGGGCTCAATATCCGCAATATACTTTGGAAGTTTGGCGCTCGCGCTTATGCGAGAGTCAAGCTGTGTGCAATCTCCATCCTGGGAGAAAACAACTGCTCCACATAGCTCATCCAATTACTTTCCAGTTTCTCGGACAAAATTGACATTTAAACTTCAATTCTTTGATAAAGCCCAGGTCTGTTATCCCCCTGGTGTCTCCGAGAAAATCCGACTTCTGGTCAACACAAATCTGGAGTCCTGGGTAATATCCCCCTTATCTGGCTAATCCTCAATGTTTCCCATCAAGTATTCCTCCGAGGGGTTTGACATCTCTGTAAATGCAATGCATTTAAATCGTTCTGGGGTTTTCCGGCATGGCACTCCTATATGCATGCATACTTTGAGCATTTATTACTTTTTTTTGTTTCCGTAGCCTCAAACTGGATATGTAAAACCCATCAGTCGAATTATTCACCAGTGCTGTTCTGTTGTGTAATTTCAATATTTACGGCTAAGTGACACGCTTACAAAAAATGCTCAGCCTAACTAGGTTGTAAAGAATAATGAAGAAAGAGATGGGAAATAACTTGATGGGATTAACACATCATAGAAATAATTAAGGAACGCAGACTGCTAAATTTGTACGTTTAACTTCTTTTGCACTGCACATAGCCAACTGCGCTAATCAGAGGTGCGATCATGTAAGAGCAAATGCACGAAACGGCGATCCGGCAAGATCAATGGCACGGAGAGTGGAAGGAATCATGAGTGAGAAAATTATGGGCTGATTGGAATGGAGGAGACGCAGTAACAGATAGGAATGACGTGGAAGTAGCACCAACAGTGGTGGACTGCCTGCCTGCCTGCTGGAAGTTTGTGGACCCTGCAGCCTCGGTAAAGAAGCTGGAAGTGAGAAGAAGAGAGAAAGGATGAGCACTGCTGGGGTTGTACGGCATGCCCAGTAGCCACAGACGCCTCTAGTATGAAGGATTGTTTTCGCGCAAGTTGCGCGTGGGCTTAGAGGCGGTGTGCTTGCTTCTGGGACCGCTGAGATACACGTGAGTCGAGGCCTTTTTGCTGCTTTCAAAAGAGGCGGCCTATTTCAGCTTCCCTTATCCTGTGCCCGGGCTCCGGAGAAAAATTGTCCGTGGTAGTTGATAACTAATGGCCAATCCCACAATGCGTCGTTCCACGTTGGCGAGTCGTTTTTCTTTTGCTGCTGCTTTGTCGCTCAATGAACCGGTCACTCAGTCTTATTATTTACAACACACGGAGGCTCCACTAATGTTGTGGCAATTAAATGAACGGAGTAAGAAAAACAATCCGAATGTTAACAGCAATAACACTCATCAACACAATCCTCTCAAATACAGCACTTGTACGTATTACGGTTACATCAATTACAAGGAGCAAAAATATGAGTGTTAGATTCAAACTGTTGACAGCGTACGAAATGCAGAAGGTAATGGTGGCTGAAGGGTAAAAGGGACATTGAAGGAGGAACAGCAGCCAATGAATGGAAAGTATTTGAGGGGACATGCAGGGTGCGTTGCCGGATTATTCTCGTAGCAAAAAGTAGCTACACATGATACGGGCCCCGCACTTTCAAGGGCCCCGCGCTAAATGCTTTCAAGCTATCAATTCCGGTTCAGTGATTCTGCACTTGCTCTATTACTATAGTACTATACTGCCTTCGACTTTTATGAACGACTGGGTGTTTAAGGTTAGCGATGTGTCGTATTATCTGGCTGTATAGAAAATGAAAAAAATACAATTACTTTACTATGCAAGTTAAAAATGTGTGTTTTAATAATAAAAACAGGGCCCCTTTATAACATATGCTACAGGCCCCGCACAAGCTTAATCCGGCACTGGCAGGATGGATTATTAAATCGGTGTTTGGTGGCTCGATAGGCGTTTATCCATCAGCGGTTTGACCATGGCTTACAATGATGATGAACATTTGTTAAATTATATCCCCGTGCTCAGAAATAATTAATTTAACAATGAATGCATCGCGGCGGTTTATCCGAAATGAAATATTTGTTGAGCGACAACCAAGAGTGCAACGATCATATAAAAGACAGACGGGTGGAGGAAGGGACATGCTATAGCATAGGCAATTCGTTTTCTCTGCAAGATAAGTGAAACCATAAAAAAATTGAATTCATTCGCAGGCATCTATTCAGTGATTTCTGCAAATACACAGATTTTGTATTCACTGATGAATCGAAGTGCCAGTTTTATGAGATGGAACTTCTTTTCGTACAAGTTGAGGTCTCAAAATAATGGGTCTTGCAATGGCAAGTGCACGGGATAGATGGTGGGTTAAATGTCCATGTCAGATCCTTTGTTCGGTCTGAAGTTATGCACTTGGCTTTCAATGGATCATACCCACAATGTGTACAATGTAATATTCTTGGTTCTTTCGGTAAAGTCACGTAGAAGGGAAACAAAATAATAAAAGCTTTAAATCAAAATTTGTACAATGTAACTCTGCTTCCAACACTAGATTGCATGCGCCTCCCCCCCCTCCCCAAAAAAGAGAAGGAAAATGACTCCGCTATTTTGAGAGCTTTCAAAAAAAATCCCCAATTATATCCCGGCTGTGCTATCAACGTAATGGCATGCGGGAACTGCATTTCTGTTTTGCAAAGCAGCTAACTCACGGGATATAGCATCGTATAGAACCACCTCTGAAATGACTTCAACAGAGCTCTGTATAACCCTATGGTTACACCTCTTAACTGAAATTAAGATTGTTACATGCCAATAAAAACGTGTTTTACAATCCTTATACCTAAAATATGTGAAATTGATGTAAACAAATATATCTGTTGTGTGTTTTCGTAACGTACTGTCGTGCGTTGCTCGCTACGGTGTCCAACGTTTCACTAAATGTGCTGGAAGCTTCTTCAATCTGCTCCATCCAGTTCCCGAAGAAGCTCCCAGCATGTGGAGCTAAACGTGGGATTACGTGCCGAACACCAAACGGCACAATGCATCAGAGAACTTCAACGATGTTTTTACTGGTAGGAATGAAGTTGTAAACTGAGTGTACCAGCCTGCAATAGATTAATGTGTCCGTCCGTCCGTCCCCTTTCAATACTTTAACGAAGTGAAATCTCGTGCTGTTGGGTGTTAAATCAGCAATAGACAGCGCAGAGACTTGTCCTACCAGCCCACCCTGCAGGGACCTGTTTAATAATCAATACGAGATTTGAAGTTTTCGTGACTGCAGGGATCCATACTCTTTGGTTCTTTCGGTAAGGTCACGTAGGTATAAAATAAAATAAATTAAATCACGACGTTTCGATTGCAACACAAGCAATCATTATCAGGTGGGAAAATCACAGCAATATTTTTTTGCTGAAGTGGGAGAGAGAGTTGCCGTGGTAAGAGGTTATATAGGTAAGAAAGGGGGAGGAGCAAGGGGGGAGAGGGAGGGGTGTGGGGTAGGGGGAGGGCGAGCGATGCGTGGTGTCGTAGTACCCGGCAAACCAATACAAAGCAGTTAGGGTTTTACCTGGTGAAGGATGTCATTCCTGACATGCAATATCCTGGAGTCTACAAACTAAGTTGCACCTGTGGTGGCTCTTACATTGGGGAAACGAAACGACACGTCTCGGGCCGTGTTCGCGAACACAAGGCAGATCTGAAACACGGCAGAACCAATACCTCTGCCGTGGCTGATCATTGTTATAACGCAGTGGGCTCGCACGATATTGTTTTTTTTCCGAGACCAAGATACTCTGCAAACCTTCGGGCTACTATAAAAGGTTTATTCATGAAGCCATCCAGATATATAAACATAGACATAACTTCAACCGAGAATATGGATACAAATTGAGCAATCTTTGGAAGGATGTTATTAGCAAATCATGAAAAAAACTACATATTTTTCCGTAATTATACCAGGTAAAGCCCACTGAGCCATTAGCTTATTTTTTCAGAAGTCACCTGGCTATCACACATGATAGCTCGTGGCATGGGGATGGATCGTCGTGGGGCAGAGGGGAACGATGCTGAAGACTGGTGATGTCATGTGCAGCGCCACACTCTGAAGTCCACGTGACTAATTAGCATAAACACCCCCCCCCCTCACCTTTTTATTATAGCCGGTTTATGCTTCTATCAGGGAAATCGAATTGTTTGTTGATGCTGAAGGAAAAAAAACCTTTGATATGAAAATGAGAGAAATGTGATATGTGAATAAAGACTGTTTTGATGCTGTGCATGTATACTGGAACGGCATCAGACAGCAATATGGTATTTTATCCAAAATGATTCACGCAGACATATGGCGTATAGGGATAAAAACGAAATAGCATTATATACGTATATATTGAAAGGCACTGGCGGTACATGTCTTGACCACCAGTATTGCCTGGGGCAATGAGTGTACCCACTGTTTTTGTGTGCAGGCCTCGCGTTGCATAACGCCACCTCTACTTGGCCGCTGTTGAAAGCATCGTTGACGCATATGGGTTTGTTTTTTTTGCAGTGTGCAGCTTGCCACAAAGATGAGATGGGCCGGATGGGCTCCGAACCTGATATGGATCTGTGTTGCCTGTCCAAGGTGTGCTTGTAACGTAACAGTGGTGCAGCGCTGTGTACTTTAAAGCCACCTTTTAACACTGGTTTACGGACCTCCATCCAAACTGTCCAGAAGAGTGTCAAGTGGCGGCTTGGGCAGGGATTCTGGACGAGGGCGAAGGATCATAACGGAGTGGCAGCCGAGGAAGGGAACTCGTCTGAAATGCCTCCCACTGGGGGAGATTGAGCAATTCAATTCGTCAATGCAGCCTGGGCAGGATGAATCGTTGCATTGCAGGTTCAAGAGAGGTAGCTGCAGCGGATTGAGGCCTTCATCCAGTAGTGGATCGATCATGGCTGACGATGGTAGATCACCATGCACCAAAAACATAAAAAAAATTTTTCTCGAAATCGTCTTAACTGCAACAGCTCTGCGGATTACTTCCCGATGCTTTGCGGATCACTGTTCTATAACGTCGGTATTCAAGGGTGGGTCCTGCTGTAAGCAATACTCAAGAGGGGTGTGAAAGGTAACTTAATTCTAGCTTGACGCAGTGAGATTTCTCTTCCTTTACGTATTTCTATGTTGTGTGCTTTTGTAGTTTCATGAAAGGCTGCCAAAGTGGTGGATGCACCCTAGATTAAATCTGCGAAACATGCCAAGCGCGTGGATACAGATACTCCACTCGGCAAAAACTGGCACAAGTGTTGGAGACTCAATGAGGGTTTACTGGACAAATGAATGATGGATGAGAGCGCATGAGAAGACTTACATCCAGCAGTGGATTGATAAAGGCTTTTTTTTCTGAATAACGTTCATAAAAGTCGACGATTTTTGTTACTGATGTCATGGTTACTATCTACTGCCGATGTTATCGATGCATTTAACATTCCCGTGCACTGCAGGACAATTGAAATGCAAATCACAGCATTGCAAATTACCAAATATGCGTTCTTGTGACGGAAAAGCAGTGCGTGCATTTAGTTTGAAAATACATTTGATAAGACAAGTGATATATCATTGGGATTCCAGAATCTTAGGAAAAGGTGCTTTACAACATCATTTGCCTCTCTAAAGCATTGCAGAATGGCTCTTGGCATGTGACTACTGAAGAGCAGTTATGATCTTTTTCCCTACGTTTGAGTTTGTACAATTCTTTTTTTTTATTCATGAATTTGACTTTAATCGGTTTGAATTTCAAATACCTAAGAAAGACGGCTTCGTATCCAGGTAGTCTCTGAGAACCCCATGCGGGATTTGTCAGTGTGATCTTAGTCTTAGTTAACCCTTAATCGGCAGCAAATGATTTTCTTCTTCCTATACTAATCTCAACTACCTTAGCTTAATCTATATTGCACGAATTTCCAAGTGTTTCATTCTCCTCAAACGCAACTTATTTTCCTACCATTTTAACGTCAAATGAAAAAAGTTAATGTTAGAAATTGAACTTGCTGCTATTGAAAAAAAATAAATTATAATGAAAAAGTAAAGTTAGAGTAGTGTGCTTATATTAATATGATTCAAAAAAATAAAATTTAAAACTTGCATAGATAGCTTTGAACTTGAATGAATTTGCACCCCGGTACCCTGACAACATCACCCTAATTGTGCCCAATCGTATCAGTTCACGGAAGCTAAGCATGCTTAGCTGCTGTACTTGGATGGGAGACTGAAAACCCAGTGTTTATAGGCTTGGAATAGAAGGCGGCCAGTCAATTGTATGTGCAGAGTTTTTTGGGTTCCACCTTTGTGAGTGCGAATTTTATTTTTAATGCATCACCCCATCGAAAGGGTCTCGGGACTCAGCGATGCTCCAACACGGAATGGAGCAACGACCATCAACACGTGGTGGTAATTCCACATTTCCGTGCTGAAGAATCAATCTCACGATGTGGCTGAGCAGTGTGTCGGAGTCGCGTCACGGGTCGTCATAATGCATTTGCGTCGTCTTACAAGCCAGCGACCATGCGTTCATGAAGAGCATTTGCCCTGTTGTGGCAATGCAGTTATATCAGTCAAAGGCATGCCTTAAATCATTTTAAAAGGGCCAACATTAGTCCAAGTGATAACTAAATTCTCAACACTGCGAGTAGTTAGCCCCGACCCCCCTGCCAAAATATTATAAAGTGCTTCATGAGCATTTATCTGCAAGACAAATCGACAATTTCTTCTCTACAAGAAATTGACATTTGTTTGGAAGGTCCCCATGTGAGTTTTCTAGAAACCTCTTGGTTCGTGTATGCATATTGCCACCTAATGATAAAACGTCGTATAACATCCGCGCATTAAACACTGTGGTATGAATGAAACGCTGCATTTGTAAGTTCAACAATTGTGTACGGATAATTGTAAATTTAGAGTAAATGTGACCATTGCCCTCTTTTGTTCTCTTAAATTATAGAATTAAAAAAGGAACGAAACAACAAATACTGTTTGAATTTAAAGCGCATCCGGTTATACCCATTATTTTTGCATCCAGTTCAGTTCACATTTGGAAACCCATTTAGAAAATCCTTTCTTCACAATGGCATTTTTTTAGTAGCCAAATGTATCAACACGTAAATACGTATATTTACATATTTACAAATATGTATATTTACATGTTGATGTTTCTCAAAATATGGCGACATAAGTTTGCAAAATATTGCTTTTCATTATCTGTCATTTTTGTGGAAGCATTCTATGATATAACACTTGATTGTGATAATTTCGCCTTTAACGAGTTATGCATTTACAAACTGATTTTTTCTCAGTGTAGCCGTTCCATATTTATAAATGCATTTGATTATTTCTTCATATCTTTCGCTAAAGCAGTTATTCTTAACCTTTACCTTAGTCTGCACCCCTTTGGTTATCGATCGCAAAACAATGTATAATGTTAATACTTACATGATGATACAAAGTAGTTGTACTCACGTGCCCGTGCTTAATTCGTGTTTTCGATGATTTACCTTCTAAAAAAATCTGGCCATGTCTCGCACCCAAAGAAAGGGCATCTCGCACCAATAGGGGGGTTCGTGTTTCATCCCAGGTTAAAAACCACTGCTCTAAAGAAAGCCTCCGTTTGGCGAGTGGCCTCAGTAACTTGATTAGTCCCCACCGTGTCAAAAGCATGTTCATAATCGACACAAAACAGCCACAATTGTTATTGACATACGTTTGTCCTTTGTTGAATCTGACTGATAGTATAGACCTTTTTCTTGATCCAGCTTGCTTATAGTTTATTGGATTCTAAATTGTCCAGTGTTCGGCTCTCAATGATCTTTGGAAACCATTTAATTACATACATCGATTGAATTGTGTGAACAGGCAGCCCAAAATTATTCACGTAAGAAGCTATTTAGACAAAATATGGCGTCGATGGTTTTCTATGACGAGCATAGGAGAGATGCAAGTTAGTTGAGAGTTATTTTAGGCTGGCACTGCCTTGCACTACGAGCAATCTTTAAGCACAAACCTGTCAAAACATGAACAAACACTGCCACCCAGTGGAGACCCGTGCAGCCTCGGTTACTCCGGTTACCGACCCCGTGTCATTTTAAACTGAACTACAAATATACATTTTTAGCAGGTAAGGCCCACTGAGTTATATATGCAGGTCTTTTTTAGAAGCGACCTGGCATTCACAAATTATAGTTCAACGAAGTGGCTTATTGTGAGGACATTTATAGCAGCCAAATACTCCAGACGCACTTTGATTCTAAACGTGGAGGGAGCAATCAGAGGACCTGGAGAAAAATCCACACCACCACGAGGAGAACATGCCAACTTCAAATATACAGGGGTCAGGGTCGGGATCGAACCCACGACTTCCTGTATACCAGGCGGGCATCTCTGGGTGTATGTATATATGTTGAACTTAATCTTGATTTCGTGACTGCAGGAATCCATACTCTTTGGTTCTTTCGGTAAAGTCACGTCGTTAGAAATAAAATAAAATAATTCACGACGTTTCGATCGCAACACAAGCGGTCGTCATCAGGCAAATGAGTCAGCTTCTAAAGGCAAACTGTTTATAAAGGTTTGGGGATGGTCGTAGCCCAAGCGTATCAACAATACCAGAAGCATGGGCGGTGCACAAGTGCCAATGCAGCAGCAATGCCAATGCAGCAGCAATGCCAATTTAGCAACAATGCCAATGCAGCAACAATGCCAATGAAGCAAAAATGTCAATGCAGCAACAATGCCAATGCAGCAACAATGCCAATGCAGCAGCAATGCCAATGCAGCAACAATGCCAATGTAGCAACAATGCCAATGCAGCAACAATGCCTATGAAGCAACAATGCCAATGTAGCAGCAGTGCCAATGTAGCAGCAGTGCCAATGCAGCAACAATGCCAATGCAGCAACAATGCCAATGTAGCAACAATGCCAATGCAGCAACAATGCCAATGCAGCAGTAATGCCAATGCAGCAGCAATGCCAATGCAGCAACAATGCCAATGTAGCAACAATGCCAATGTAGCAACAATGCCAATGTAGCAACAATGCCAATGCAGCAACAATGCCAATGCAGCAACAATGCCAATGTAGCAACAACGCTAATGCAGCAACAATGCCAATGTTGCAGCAATGCCAATGCAGCAACAATGCCAATGCAGCAACAATGCCAATGCAGCAGCAATGCCAATGCAGCAACAGTGCCAATGTAACAACAATGCCAATGCAGCAACAATGCCAATGCAGCAACAGTGCCAATGTAACAACAATGCCAATGCAGCAGCAATGCCAATGCAGCAACAGTGCCAATGTAACAACAATGCCAATATAGCATCAATGCCAATGCAGCAGCAATGCCAATGCAGCAACAGTGGCAATGTAACAACAATGCTAATGCAGCAGCAATGCCAAACGCTGGGGATGCGGGGGGGGGGGGGGGGACTAGTACCCGATAGATATGATGGAACAACCAAAGAGAATTGTTGAACTTCTTTCACACCATACGTAGCCAACTGTGCTCATGGGTGGAAACTTGGGCCCAAACGTAGGAGTCGGCGAAAGTAATATCTTCAGTGACGAACAGGTTATTTGCTTAAAAAATATTCCACGTGATATTAAATGATATTTAGATGCATTTTCCTCCCCGAATAACTCATTGCATTAAACTTACACATGCTATCACTAAACTTGTATACGTTTAAAGCTTCGTTATCATCATCAGCCACGATCAATCCCCTGCTATTTGAAGCCCCCCCCCCCCCCCCCTTCCTTGTCACTCCATTTGTGGCAGAACTCCTCTGGATATTCTTGGACAACATCTTACGGCTGAATCGTGTCTTATCTGCGTCAACAATTGAAGTCAATCTGTCATCCTCTGAGTCGTGCTCTCTCCTTTGGACGCCATTTGAATGGCATTCATCAGGCCATCATCCCTCCTTGCGATACGTCTTGCCTAAGCCCATGACTTTAACAGTCAATTATGTCTGTAATTTACTAGTGCTCTTTGATACACGTGTTCCTCTCTCTCCGACTCAATGGAATTCCAAATATGTATTTTCCATGCTTTTTTTTTAAAAAAATATTTTTTTTCATTTGTATGTCCATGTTTCTGATTTATATTTAATAGTTGGTAATATGCGTTGCTTGCAAACCTTTTTCCGGTGCATTGTTCTATGGCTTTTCATGAACCATTTCAGTTTTTCAATTGCACTCCGACCTTCAGTTCACCTCTTTATTTCATTGTTATTGATATTGATTTGGTTGTGATTTTAAATGTGTATTTAAATGTGGTTGTGTTTTCCCGTTATTACTCCAACAATTACATTGTTATCCTTTTAGAAAACTTGATGAGCATTGGGTTTTGATTTACAGTTGTTGATTCTGACCCAACAATTGCAACCCGTTCACTTGTCAAGCGTTCCAATCATTTCCTCTAGGTAATTTCAATTGATTACTATGGTTTATTGTCAGCAAACATGAGACGGCTAGCCATTTATTTACGCCTTTACGTCTAGTACAGTTTTAGAAATAATCATATAGAACTGCTGCAAAAGAGCATCGGTGAGGGTGTATCTCCTTGTCTAACTCATTTTCTGAAGGTTCATTTTTTTATTACTTTTTTTTCAATGTAGTCTCAAACCAGCTGTTCCATCTTTGTAAATTACTTTAATTTTGCAACCGATTATTTGCTGCGTGATTGCACCGCACCGCGTTTGAAATCAATTAACAAAAAGCAACTTAACGTCGCACAACGTCGAGTTTCTGCTATGCGGCACATTTTGTTTACAAAGGGACATTAAAGTCGCGTAGATTTCAAAGTATTTGAAAAAAAAAAACACAACCAGTTACGGTACTTAAAAGCGGGTGGTGGGGAGGGGCTCACTTTAGATGGCGCAAATGGAATGAGACAAATTATGGACGGTGAGAATGGGGTGTAAATGTTGTACCGAATTACATCAACTTTCGGAACGAGATCGGACGGAGTGGGCCTGGAAAGGTGGCCTCTCTTTCCAATTTATTTCACGCCAGCTGTGCGTGTCCCTCTCCATTCCGCCCATCTCTGCTCTTTTGAGTGATGTCGCGTGATGCTCTCCCACGGAAGTGCTTCTCAAAGTGCGCTCCTTGGTGGTTTGCGACTGGTCCCCCAACCGCGGGGCTGTGATGCAAATGTACGTACGCGTGTTTAGACGTCTTTCGCACCGTACGTAGCCCAAACCGTGCTAATCAGAGGTCCGGAAATAATGCCAATGTTTCCACCTTGTCGTTTCGTACATTAGTTAATATTTTACTTATATTTAATTTCAAGAAATGAATTTGTGTTAACTATCCCAACCCTAAGATCTAAATGCCCCCCCCCCCCCCATTTAGCTGCTTGGATAAATTCAAAAGTGTTCCAGCAATAATAAAAAAAAATGTTGCATTACTGCCATTTCGTGAGAAGTGAATGCTTTTTGACACCAGAGTCGGGCCAAAATAGTTTGATAGCCACAGCTCGACGGTGACTTTGCAACGTCCCTAGGGTTCGCAGGACCGCCCAAACACAAACGAAACGCAATTGAAGTGCTTCACGTGCACGGCGTTTGTTAATGTAGAGAAAAAGATTGCTCGACTGCTTGGCACCATAGCAAAACCCTAACGGTGACAGGAATGAGCTTGGAGAGTCGTAAGATTGTAATTATTAGTTGTATATGCAGACAACAATGATAATATTAAGAGCTACACGTGCAAAGGAACATATGTGAATTACAAGGCATTTTATTCGCTCATGTTAATTATATAAATTCTTGACTTTGGCTTGGACAATAACAATGACGGTGCTAATCGTCAATTTACCCATACCGTGCTCAATTCAAGAGAGTTCTGCTGTGTAGAGTGTGTAGAGTGATTGCGTAAATAATGATAATTAGATTTGCATTGCATTTCTCTTCGATGCTCTGTGCTAGAATCGGTGAATGCTGATGGGTCTGTCTTTGTTAAGTTGTTATCCACCCTTAATAAATGCAGGTTTGGTGTAATGCATTAATGTTGGCAAATTCAAAGGCAAGGATTCTGACATTCAGCCAACCCAATCCAACCACAGGTTCTTTCATTATTGCTCAATACGGCTATCAAGCAATATAAGCACCTGCGTGTGTGTGTGTGTGTGTCCTCTCCTTTGTGTCTATGATTGATTTAACACAATGCAGTGCGTTCTAGATACAATGCAGTGCATTAAAAATAAATTATCCATTGATGTTTAAAAAATGTGAACACCCAACTGCATTGTCCGCGCTGTTGAACAGGACAATAAATAATCTATTGAAATTGATGATTTGCATGGCAATATTAGCACTGGCATCTGAATGTAAACATCAGCGGTGTATAGACTGGCGGTGGGGTCAACCCAACCTTAATGACAAAATTAATTGAAGCCAAAATGCCAGGGGATTCCGGCTTTAGGGAAAATTAAATGAATGCGTTTTACTTTGGAAAGGCTCCATTTTGAGTTTTCAACTTTCAAAACAAAATCATCACAATATTATTGAAGTCTTTTCGATACTGCATTGGCAGTGTTGCCTCTGATCACATATACAGTAACAATGCACATCTTTCTCATGATACTACCCTAAAATGAAACATATATAGTGCGTGTATATAATAGGTGACGTTTCAGGCAATGGCCCATTTTCATAAATCATGTTACTTATTATAGTAAATAAATAATATGACTTATTATATTACAGAAATCATGTTACATATCACCATGGTCATGCTGTGGATGCATTGTACACGGTCTTAAGTGTTTTTTTTTTTATTTCCCAAATGGACGGGCTCTAAATAAAATATAACTAAACTATATAATACATTTCAAAAGTACAGGAAACTTCAAAGCAGCGTGGCAATCACTGCCAATCCCCTGCAGGCAAATGGCAGAGTGCACGCGCTTCCGAGCTTTTGGCAAAACTCGTTTGGCACCGCTCTCATAGCTCTCCCGATGTGTTTTTTTGGCGTAATGTCCGACATTTCCCCTCCATATGCTTCTTCGGGAACAGAATTGGTAGCGAAGTGATATCTGAACCCGGTCCCGAGGCTCTCCCCAACTCTTTAACAACTCTCATCAATGAGCGTGGTGAAGAGTGGCCAAACAAACCCCACGACTGGAATGCCGCTGTCAGCAGCGGATCAACTAAGGTCCGATAAGTTACTTTTATTATATTATTTAACAGCTGCGGACAAAGGACTAAGAAATAGCATTCCAGAAAACTCGCGTGAACTTAACGTCGCTTGCTGTTACCAAGCCAATAGGTTCAAGCATCCCTTAGGGGAATGCATGACAATAATACACAGTGACGCTTAACACAATTAGTCGTTGCGTCTCACCTCACGCCTTGAGCTTGTGAGCATCTGTACTCAGCGCAGGATGAATTGTAATTCATAGGAAAAAAAGCACCTCCATTTGTTTGGGATTTAACAGAACTGAAGATTGATTTGAAATGCGTTCTCCAAGCAGAGCCACGCCATTTATAGGGTCTAATATATGCATTGGCTGTTACTTTGAAACCTGTGGCAGAATTTGTTTCAACCCGTAATTATGCACGCAACATTAGACCTCCTTTGCCAGTACCAAAATGTAATAATAGGGGTTTTCCCGTTTTTTTCTGGCAACAAAACTGAAACCTTTTTACAAGTATTCGTGTCCGCATTAACCACAATACCTGCAGTCGAAATGCAAACAAAAAACATACTGTGATAATATATGCATTGTCCTTGAAACTGATTGGTCCACACCAAGGGACGGCTTTCTTTGCACGCAGTTGAGCACAACTCCAAAGGTACTCCGTTTGTCTCCTGAGTGCTAGGTTTTTCGGTTGTGAAAATTAATCCATGCCCCATGCTGTGTTTCGTGACAGGTCTCGCGCGCCATCCTCTCTCCTTGCCCCTGTTTACGAGTGTTCTAAGCAAGGCCTCTCCAGAGATTGTAGCTACAGGACCCCGAGATGTCCCGAAGGGTGGGAAAGAGTTGTGTGTGGCAACGAAACAGGGCACTGCACAATTTGTTTTTCCGTGATTATTTGTATTCAGGTACGGCCTCCCTCTTGGTGTTAAAATGATACCCAAGACAAATTGAAATGCTATTGCTTGTCGATGAATAGCACTTTTTCTATAGGGCAGGCAAAAGTATGTTCCCTTAGATGTCTGCCAGTAGTTTTATAACATGGTGTTAACATGGAAGCAAAAATGTGGATGTGTAATCATCTTAATACATGCCTCAGTAATATGCTTACAACTCTTGTGTTAATGAAAAACTTCAGCTAAACTTACACTCTTTTAATTCATAGGCAATAAGTGATAACATTAAATATATGCTCCACTGCTTGACAAATGCTCCCCTACGTTGTGTCAGTTGCTTGACCATAATTCACCACCATGCTCAGCACGGATTACTGAATTGGGGGGTGAGGGGGGTGTTGTTGCGTTTACAGGACCCACGCACACCTCACGTGCTACTAATATTAGCTGTGGCTGAGTTTCGAGCACAGGCTTCCTTTGTTTTTAGTAAACTGCGCTAACCACTTTTCTATGTATTGTTTCATTACCTTTGTATTTTACCACGTAAGGCCCACTGAGCTATGCAGTGACCTGGTCACAAATGGTAACTCGACAAAGTGGCTTATCACGTGCAAACTTATGGCATCAGCCAAATACCCTAAACGCATGTTTCTAAATGTGGAGGGATAAAAACCGGAGGATCTGGAGAAAAATCCACGTGTTCACGGAGAAAACGCGCAAAGTCCAAATATGCAGCAGGCGTCAGGTGTCGCGATGGAACCCTCAACCACCTGTAAACCAGGCGAGGTAGTTAACATCTCACCACCGCGGTGTGGTGGGATCTTCCTCAGTTCACACTAAAACGCGTGGTGCGTAAACGTCGGACATCGTGCGGAGCGATTCACGGATCGTCCCGAAAAAAACACCGAGCCACATATCGCAACGGCAGACAAGTCGTGCCCTTGCGGTATTGCCACCCTGCTAATTGATCGCAAATGGAAGTGCACTTAAAGTCTTAAGCCAACACGTATGTACGTGAATTGTTTATTGAAAAATACTCAGTTACTGACCACAGTAATTACGTTTACATTTTTTTGTTAAATGGAAAGTTTTATTTTTTTATTCAATATCTTATTCTGTCAAGTGCGTGCTCGTGTGGATTCGAGCGAACCTTGTCCACTCCGATATGTGGTATTTCTTTGAGGGTCGGGCAAACAGAAAAACTAAATTTTATCTCAACAACTCACGAAATGAATATAGCTTACAGTGAGGGAAAATAAGTATTTGTTCCCCTGCTGATTTTGTACGTATGCCCACTGACAAAGAAATTATCAGTCTATAATTTTAATGGTAGGTTTATTTGAACAGTGAGAGACAGAATAACAACAACAAAATCAAGAAAAACGCATGTCAAAAATGTTATAAATTGATTTGTATTTTAATGAGGGAAATAAGTATTCGACCCCTCTGCAAAACATGACTTAGTACTTGGTGGCAAAACCCTTGTTGGCAATCACAGAGGTCAGACGTTTCTTGTAGTTGGCCACCAGGTTTGCACACATCTCAGGAAGAATTTTGTCCCACTCCTTTTTGCAGATCTTATCCAAGTCATTAAGGTTTCGAGGCTGACGTTTGGCAACTCGAACCTTCAGCTCCCTCCACAGATTTTCTATGGGATTAAGGTCTGGAGACTGGCTAGGCCACTCCAGGTACTTAATGTGCTTCTTCTTGAGCCACTCCTTTGTTGCCTTGGCCGCGTGTTTTGGGTCATTGTCATGCTGGAATACCCATCGACGACCCATTTTCACAGGTAAAAGACACCTGGCTCCCAGGTGTCTTTTACCTGTATAAAAGACACCTGGGAGCTAGAAATCTCTCTGATTCAGAGGGGGTCAAATACTTATTTCCCTCATTACAATGCAAATAAATTTATAACATTTTTGACATGCGTTTTTTTCTGGATTTTGTTGTTATTCTGTCTCTCACTGTTCAAATAAACCTACCATTAAAATTATAGAATGATAATTTCTTTGTCATGTGGGCAAACAGAAAAAAAACAGCAAGGGATCAAATACTTGTTTTCCCTCACTGTACATTTAAACGACTGATTACGTGACACCCATTAGCAGGAAACGCAAACAATATCGAGCCTTAGAGGATAGGAAGCATGCAAGTAATCGTGAATAATTGTCAATCAGAAACGGACACTGTAATTAACCAATCACCGCTGAAGTGAAAGTGCGCATAATAGGGACAATGGTTTTAAGTTGCATTAAAATGCACAGGATGTTTACATGCATGTGTAAAACAATACAATTAAAGGGTGGTATTAAAACTAAAATAACAACAACAAACAAGGTAGATCTATAGAAGAGAGTATAATTTACCTTTTTTTACTGGTTTCGGGAGAAAAAAAATAGTCGCATGCGCATTTATTTCATAATTAATTATAATATAAGTCAGTGGATTTGTCCTAATTTGATTGAAACCAAAATTGTTTCCTGATTATTATTATGTTTTAGATTGGTTAATGGTTTCCTGCGTTTACACTGACCAACGTGAGATGGGCGTGTGGTTTGTCAGAGGCCGAGTTTACCGTTCGAGTCTTTTCCTTTCCTGTCCGCCTTCCGTCCGACTCATGTACTGTGGGAACCTCATTACAATAAGTGGCGACATCCATTGCGCGGCGATTCTAACGCGCTCATACATTGTGTGCTGGGGGGCGGGGGGTATGGGCTGAGTTGAGAAAATTACACGTATGTACCACAGTGAAATGTTTGCCACGATGGCGAAATGTTAACTAGCTCGCTTGGTATGCAGGAGGTCGTGGGTTCGGTCCCAACCTTGATGCCTGTATATTTGGGGTTTGCGTGTTCTCCCCGTGGTCGCCCGGATTTATCTCCGTGTCCTTCGGCTTTTTTCCCTGCACGTTTAGAATCAACGTGCGTTCAAAGTATTCGGCTGCCGTAAATGTCTACATGATGAGCCCACTTCGTTGAGCTATCATCTGTGGGACAGGTCGCTTCTGAAAACATGCATAGCTTAATTACGTGTCTCCACATAAAACACGTCTTTTAGTCCAGCAGCAGCAGCCAGACCAATTTTATCCAGCAGCATTTGTTTAACAAGACTGTCCCTGCTGATGAGATGATGAAGGTCAAAATCGGACCAGAATTTGCTTGATTAAACAAATGCTGCTTGATAATATTGGTCTGGCTGCTCCTGAACTAAATATATGTTTTATGTGGGACACAGAATTGTTTGATGTATATGTATGTATAGTATTTGGGTGGATGTGGCTGTTATAAAATGGTTACGTTTGAACTAATTGGTGTAAAATACTATAAACAAAGGTCCTTATTAATATAGTGCATGGTTATGCAAGAAAATAAGATTATACTGTATACACAGTATATATAAATAGATGAAGGCAATGGAGAAAAGAAAGGGAATCAAAATAATAATATGCAGAATGAGAACAAATACATATAACTAATCACCAGCAAAATAAAACACATAGTAATTAGATATAGAAATAAGAATAAAACAAAATGCAATCCAGCCGTTGCAGAATCGGTTCCATTATCTTGGCGAGGTAGATTGAAACAACGGTGTAAGTTTCTTAAATCCATCCACCTCTGTCCACCTCTCGGTGTAAATAGGTTCACAGTTGTTGGTCCACTTGCAAGCTCACACGTTGTGGAATAAAGTGTGGGTAGAGTGTGTGTGTACGTTGAACTTCTTTTGCACCGCATGTAGCCAACCGCGCTAATCGGAGGTGCGGTGCTACCACCTCTTCCCAGATGTCAGGCCAGTGTGGAAGAGTAGGCAAAATACTCCTCTAGACAGATGGGCTCTTGAGCGCTCCGTCTAGTGGAGGCCCATCCAGAAGCAGCGGCGTGAACGAGCAATTGGAGGGGCTGCGCCTTCACCCCTGTGAGAATAAGTAAATAAGTAACAAATCAAAGTATGGAAGAAGCAGAAGAAAAAAAAGAATGGCAAAAGGAAAGAAGTGAAAAATAGGGGAAAAATTGATGACAGCGAGAGGTGGCTGGGGGGTGTGGGGGGGGAGAATGTTGCTGAATAGCCGGCATTCAGCCCAAGGCTCCAGTGTGTCCGCTCTCAGGAGTGACCCGAGGCACGGGGAACACAGTGGATGGAACGTCTCGGCACCGCGGTGCCCAAGGGCCGCCGCCAATGATGCGTGTTGTGACACGTGAGAAGACCGGTGGCAAAAAAAAAACACACAACGGTCCGAGGCCCAAAAAAAACATTAAAAACACATGGGGGCGACTCGCCCGAATCACGGGTCCCTAATTGCGTCTGCTGCAACACCGGAAGCATTATGTGTTTTCCTAGGCATACATTTTCAGCACAGTAATGTTTTGGTCTGATGAACGCGAATGCGTTTCAGATGTTTAATTAAATATTGATTATTTTGAAAACAATTCAAAGGTGCTTAAGCATTGGAGCGTAGCGTTCATTTATACGACGTCATATAATATCGACTCCTCGAACGAACTCCGTAATGCAAGGGCATAAATTAAATGTGTTCAAGTGCAGAATGTAGATTGCAACAGATAAAAAGGCATCGCGTTTAACGTGCCTCTTCTTTATATTTTTTTGTGCGTGCACATTTCCACGAGCAGAGCTGCGATGTAAAGCAGCACACGCACGTACGTGGATGGCTGGTAAACCTAATTGTGCATCGGTGTTTCTTTCCTTGACGTTTGTTGAAGACCAGCACGGTTTCATGGGAGGATACTATTATACATGTCTAAGCATGACATTAACGACACGATGCCACTAATGCATTGATATCATAGGTTCGGTAAAACACGAGAAACATTGAGGGGTGGAGGGAGTGTCTCTTGTTCGATATGTTGGGTCTGCACTTCGTTGCATGGATGCTTGTCTGTTATTTTGCTGAATGCATACTTTATGATTTTAGCTTGAAGCCAGTAGAGCAGTGGTTTCCAGCCTGTGGCATTTTGCGGACAACATGTGATCTGCAGACCACAGGCACACGTGGTCCGCAAAAGGCCATGGGAAGTGGTCCGTGGAACTGTGGTAGATTCTAAGATAGATTTTTCTCTCTTAAAACATCGTATATTTCACTTAATGGTGGTGCACTATACTGTATAGATTAAAATGTTTACAGTGGTCCCCACGTTCATAAGGTTGGGAACCATAATCTGTAGGTATAAGCTACCAATTTCACATGCCATTGCCATAGTACAAAATTGTCAAATTACCCTGAACTGCGTGATATAGAATCTCAACCGATTTTTCATTTTGCGGCAATTTTGCAATTACTGTAAATAAAATTAGGAAACCGAAAAGTATTGACTTTTTTGTTTACATTTGTTTTGTTAACCCTGCTACGTTTAATCTGCTAGAAACATCCTACAGTTTTGGATAAGCCCAGGCCAGATCTAGTTTTAAATTATCTGACAGCATTTGCCAGTTGCTTATGACTTATGTTCTCATACATCGGGGGCCTTAGTCCTACTATTTAGAAGGGTCATTGGAGATGGTGTCAACATGGGAAGGCCTTCATCCAGCAGTTGATTGATCATGGCCAATGAAGATGATATATTGTCACATGCTGCAGTAATCATCATCGTCCACTACCGATTGCACTTTTGTTTTAGTACAGTACAGCAATAATACAGCAAGATCTTGTGTAAGTCTTCATCATCAGCCATGCTAAATCCACTGCTGTATGAAGGCATATCCCAACACATTGCCACGTCTAACAATCCTGCGATATAATTCAGTTTATTACTTGTTGAAATAACTTGCAAATTATGTATTTTGTAAGTAAAATAATTACAAGATGACATACTTTTTTTAAAGTTGCTTCATACGTTTTGATCAAATGCAACGCTGTCATTTCCTTGAGCCGATAACTGCCACTTTGCGGTTATTATTTGTTGCATTCATGGAATGGGCTGTTGTGGTTTTTTTTTATTATTTAAGCGTCTCGGTTTAAGGCCAGTACGTGCGCAGTGTTCTACAGTAATATCGCCCGGCTTTGGCAATAAACATAATTACTCGTGGCTATTTGCTGCTTAAATTGTAGAAAATGGAATTAAAGGTGGGGCGGGGGGGGGTGTGATGATCGTGCAGTGGTGGGATAACTCTCTGCGTAATGTCATCTCCATGACACTTGGCGCAACGAGGAAAATGTGCCTCTCGTAGCAGCATTTGCATACCGAGTAGCCGTCTGTCATCGTTTATGAATGCCAAGCTCCTTGATATGTTGCAATGCTCACAGCCGGTTAAATGACAGTGGTTAGCACAATATTGCTGCGCTTGTCTCCGACAATTTCATTGCGTAAACATTCGTCACTTGAGAAATATTTGCGGAATGCACAAGCCCGTGATTAGTTTAATGCAATGTAAAATTAAAGCAAGTCTTTCCACTCAATTAACGCTGCTGTCCAGGATTCTCCATGAACCGTCACAACAGTATCTTTCACGCAAAAATTAAGGACAATGAGTTTATTGTATGACTACGTTATTTCGAATTTGACATTAAAAATACATTTGACTGCGGCATCAATTACTTATCTAATTTACATGTTTTTGTACTGTACTTTGCTAGAAATTCTAAATGCATCGCATTGCATTTTTAGTTAAAAATCTATTTCCAAAACAATTTTGGGAGTGGGTTTCTAACTGTGTGACGTTTGAAAAAGTATAAATCAATTCATTTTTAGATTACTGAAAAAACAAATTAACAGCAGTGTGATTTTTGCCATACTTAAACCAGGCACGTTTTAATAAACGAATGTGCATTTGAGAAAAAAAATGGTTTTGTTATTGTCCTGTACTCATGATATTTGTGGATTTTTTTTATAAACAAAAAACACTCCCTGAAGCGTCACTAAATGCTTACACGATGATCCAATTACAGATAATTAAATATTTTAATGGCAGGTAAAAATAAATGTAATTCATATTTCGCGAGAACACGTGCAAATGTGTCTGCACGATTATAAAAATGTGCAAGGAATACCCAAAAATACAGAAGGATCAAAACTGCATTGTATCATCTCAATGATCCCACTTCTATCAAGTGATTGTTCACCACCTATACGGCCAATGATGTGACTCAATAGCCACGTAGGCACTGACCCGGAACTTGGCCTCCTGTCCTTCATGCAGTGCACAGTGATGCTCAAGTGTGGTGGGGCCAGCAGATATCATCACCAACTTGTCCGTCATTCCTCTGCACCCTCTGGAGTTACAGCCAAATCAAGGGCATCTTCGAAATATAATATTCCAACTTATTTTTAGTTGCCTTTGCTGTAACCAAATTCAATTAACTTTCTGTGTTAATCTCATGGCTTGCGAACATTTTCTTGGTGTGTGTATATATGTGGACGTATGTTAGCAAAGCAACAACTTTTATTATCTTAAACCCGGGTTTTCAGACTCCCAATCTCCGGTTTCATCTTATGTCTTTAAAAATGTTAATCTTGAAGTTAACTCATCTATACTAAACCATGGGATGCTGCCACAATGGTGGAATGGTTAGCACATTGGAAATTGCAATACAGAGGTCACCACTTGAGTTAGTTCCCCTGACGTGAAGATTGAACAAAGGTGAAACTTTTTTTGAAATCCTCCTGCCTCTCCAATAGTTAATTGATTAACAGTTTTCGATAGCGTCCCTTGAGCAAATGGCTTTTCAGAATCGCTGACGAGGAACTGCAACCAAACTGGAAGGTTGCCAGGCCATGAGCCAGTGCCAACAATTGCTTTGCAGTTCTCTATATATTAAGATGTTTTCAGCAAATAAGTGTGTTTTACGCAGTTGGGAGGAGCGCCCGGTGAAACCCCACGCATGCGAGGGGGCAACGCTCTATATGACACGCCAAACGTCATTCATTTGTTGTTGCAAACTGCAGTACAACTATATAACATGCCACTGAAATTAATGACCTTCAGTATTAATCTATTTAAAACTACAGTTTTTTAGTTTATTTTAACAGGTAAGGCCCACTGAGCTGTTTAGCTCTTTTTCAGAAGCAAGCTTCCCGCAAATGACAGCTCAACGAAGTGGCTTATCACGTGGACATTTATAGCAGCCACATACTCGAAACGCGTATTCATTCTAAATGTGGACGGACAACCAGAGGACCCGGAGATAAATCCACGTGACCACAGCGCGAACATGCACGCGAGAGGGCTACGGACTGTCCCGTACAGAAGGGATATTGCAACTTCGATGCTCAGAGGAAGAGTAGTCTCGCAAAATGTGTGCAATCCACCAACTCTCGCCTCCACAGTGTTGGATTGCAAGTGTGTGGAAAGTCACCAGCGCGCGGCAGTTTAAGTGGGTACACCATGGTTGGTCAGTCGGCAGGGCACGTGTGGTGAGTTCAAGTGTGGGTACTCCCATATCTTTCGAGTTGTTTGACCAGGCGGGAAAGGGTAGGCCAAGTGTCTTCCACAGAGGCTGTCTGGAGTTCTGTTCAGTGGAGGCCCATTTGCTAGCTGTGGTGCGAGAAACCAATAATAGTGCAGCACCTTACTGCCCCTAACGAGCCATGAAAATATTGCGCATGTATACAGAATTACAACTTGAAAATATAAATTCGAACCCACAGGTATAATTCCATATGCCGTGTGGCCTCCCTTGAACACCTCGAGTATCAGCACGGTTGGCTACGTACGGTGCGGACTTGTAATAACAAAAACTATCTGCCGCTCATTTCTGAACAAGCCTTTCAAGCCCACGGCAACGACACCCTGCGTATCCTGAGGTGCGAGGCCCCGAGTTCAATCCCAGGCCCTGTTGTGCAGCCCAATTCATAAACCAACCCCCCCACCGCCCCACACACACCTTTATAATGTGGCATCTTCACAGCCCTTCAATAAACCGACAGCTTATCAGGCAGTACAAACGTGAGTGACGAAAACCAAAATAGTTTGTTTGTGTGACGCGAACGATGTTGGAAAGACGTTGAGAAATATTACATTATTTTTTTATCATAGAAGTCGAGAATTATTACCCATTTATTTGGAAGATGCTTCTTTGTAATCTTTACCAACGCCAGCTATATTCTATATATTTTTTCAGCATGCCAGATAGAAAATAATATTGCTAAAACAAAAAAAATACCAAATTTAACTTTTATTTTTCTCTGCTTAGGCATATGTACCAAGTCAGTGGTGCATATTCGCTTTCTGGGTAACCTTAATCGGTAAAGTTCACCCAAGGAGTTGTTCCGAGGATGACACTCATTATTGTGTGCTTATAAGCAACGATGCACTATGCTTTATACTAAAAAAAAAGTGTAACCTTGCAATTGTTTGCTCATAGCCATTGCTCGTTATTAATAAGCGAACAAAAGTTGTCCAGGTAACGCGAGATAAATGTGATTCTGGTCTGTTGTTTTTTGTTATAAAGGGTGTTTGAAAAAGATAGACCAAATTTCAAAGCAGTATATTTCACGATGGCAACATGTTACAATTACACAAAAAGTTTCAAACGGTTTAATGAGTTACCAAGTTTTGCTAACCATTATATAAATGCTCTATGTGCCCTCCACCTGCTGTATGGACAACATCGAGACGATAATTGAATTCGTCCCAAACGCCTCTCTTCTCACGTTTTCCTTTGAAGTGCGTGGTCGCCCTGTGCTGTTCCACTTACATAATCAGCCTGTTTCCTTACATCGTCGGTACCAACGACGAACGCTCTTTGACATTGGCGGATCAATGCCAAAACGCCGTTGAAACGCACGCTGCACCGCAATTACAGATTCAGTCTTGCTGAACTACAGAACGCAAAACGCCCCTTGTGTTGCGGTGTGGTCACCATCTAGAGAATGACTGAGGCTAGGGGCTGTTTGTGCGCTAGCAGAGGCATCTAGCGGTCATCATTTGAAACTCTGTGCCCCGCCCTTTCAAATAGCAAGAGCTTAACTCACGGGCGGTTCGCGGTTGCAGAGATATAGCGATTTCAAATCGGGTCCATCTTTTTCAAACACCCTGTAATTTTAATATATAATCCAATTTACTTACATTTAAAACTTGACAAATTAGGTTAAAAAAAGCCACGTTAGGTCATGGAGAAATATCTATTAAATAAAAGCATGACCCACAGGCATGTCGATTACATTTTTGGTAAAGTACTGACAAAGCATGAAGACTGAAACTCAAATGAAGCATTCCCTAGGGATTTGTGCAGTTTTTATTAATTGCATCTAATTATAAAACGGTTTCGCCACTGTTCACAGGGTATGTACTGTGTGTGCGTGAGCGGTTGTACAATCGTCAGCACACTGCGCTTCAAACCCGGTGACCCGAGTTCGATTCCCGAAAACAGTGGCGAATATTTGAACTGGTCCTGGGCCACCTCTAGGTCGGCTCAGACTCAAATGAGTACCTGGTGTGGTGTGTGTAAACATCGCCACTCAGAAAACAAAGGCGACCGGGCGTGTTGCTGGACACACCCGCCCCCTCCAGTGCCGTGCCGGGCTTCATAGGTGCTCGCTAACAGCACTTGCCCCAAGTCTGTTAAGGCTATATGGGGGATCTTTGTCTTAATTGTAGCTGTATACGAATGAGAAGTCTCGCACTGTGCTGCTGCATTGAGGGAGAGAGATTTATTCATGACGGTCAAATATTTACGTGGAAATGGTTTAAGGTTTAATGCGAAATTGAATGTCCCATATCTCCTAAAGTGACATTGAATGCTTTTCATGGACATTAACATATTAAAGTAACTGTTATAAAAACAGTGCCGGTTTTAATAATAATAACACTCCAAAATTATAACCAAGGAACGTGTATTTTAAAAGTATTGGATTTCTGTTTTTATTTAACTTTAGGATAAAAAGAAAATGTATGAAAAAATCATTACAGTTAATGTTTCGCTTTAACATTATATTATTAATGGCAGATTTGCAAAACTATATAGGAAAGTTAGTTATGTATAGTTTTAATTGCATGACAGATTACATTGGGGCAAAAGGTAGCACCGAACTTTGGAAAGATGTTGGCTTATACCGTGCAAGGATTTGGAATTCGATGTGCCAGATCTCGCGAAAATAAATACGCTAATCCATTTATCTACATCGAAAGATGTGTATCGACTTGTACAAAAATACGTTTAGTTGTATGGCCACAAGGGTATTTTTCCGTCTTGCGAATGACACAAGCATGTCCTTATTCGTTTCAGTCTCTATAGACCCAGTGCTCCCCCCCCTCGTTTTATTAAAAAAAAAACATAATCCAGATTTGTATCAGGCTGCCAAAAATGCATGCTCCCATTTGACACCACTGCAAAGTTCCCATGTGTCTCTCGTGAGCTTCTTGGTGTAAGCAGAGCTATCGTGGTAATGTTTAGTCTGTTGATTTTACTCTGCTCTTTTGTTAAAGTGTATTAAGGGCAGAGCGCCCAGGCCCCAACTTTGCATTTGCCTTTTAAAAGTTTTATCCATGTATGTATTTCATGGGCCACCCATATAGCTTAAAGAAATCTCCTTTATAGCAATGCACTTCCACGTTCTGGATTTCTTAGTTACATGTATAACAAAAAAGCAATATCATTGTAGGTGTGTACGTGAAGTGAGTGTATCCGTGTGTGTTTACAGTGGGGAGCGGTGGTGCAGTGGTAAGTGCACTGTTCTACGAACCCAGCGACCCAGGTTCAATTCCCCTCACGAACAATAACAACGTCGCTTATACTCTTAGTTTTTTCGGTAAAGTCACGTTGAAGGGAAACAACAAAATAATAAAATATTATTTTTTATTGTTTTATATATATTATTATTTCGTTGTTTCCCTTCAACGTGACTTTACCGAAAAAACTAAGAGTATGAATTACTGCAGTCACGAAAGCTTGAAATCAAAACGTCGCTTATCTGAATGATTCCTGTGCCTGACCAAGGTCGACCACGCCTCAAATGATTCCGTGTTGTGTAAACAACACCGCTGGAGAGACAACGTTGGCCAGGCGTGGTGCTGGCAACCCACTCCCTCATGTGCCATGCCTGGCATTCATATGTGCTACTCGCTAGAAGCATTTGCCCCAACAGTCCGTCAAAGGCTTATAGGGGGCACATTTTTTGTCTTTAAATTGATCTGTGTGCCTGGCTTGAGCTTCCCCAAGACAAGCTTAGCTTGAAATCATTTCCTGGGGTGGTGTCTGAATGCCAGAGGTGAAGAACGAATACGTGGGTCCTGGCAGTGTTTGCTGCAGTGCGCTGTGGTGTACGGTGCTGGCCAGCGTAACAACTCACGGACAGCATCGGCGGCTACAGCACGAGGACGTGAACAATGGGGGACACTGTGGGTGGTGTGTGTGTGCGAGTGTGTGAGTCCGAGGGAGGAGAGTACAGAAGTTCATGCAAACACCGCCCAACGCTAATTGGATATACGTTGAACGACGGAGATAGCCGCTCTGCAGACATTGTATTTATTTCCACTGATGTATTCTCAAGACAGGATAAGCATCGCGTTTGGCCATGGTTGTACTGATGTTCATTAAACATGCGTTTACCAGAAACCAGATGTGAAAGGATGACTCCCAATGTCCCATGATATTGTCTTCGTGACGACGCCGACACAATTAACCTATTCACTGGGTGATGCCGCCGCATTAGTGCAACGGTTAGCACACTGGACTCGCAATCCAGGGCTTGTCGGTTCAATTCCATCTCCCGCTTGTGGCGGGTTGAAACAATGGCGAAAGTTTCGTGAACCGCTGTGCCTCTGTCTAAATGTGCACACTTTGGAGCCCCACCAGACTGCGAACACGGCCCCGAATCTATCTCGTTGTTTACCCCAAAACGATTAATATCTGTTTCACAAGGGCATTTCTGGTCCGTCTCTCAGCCTTTTAAGCTGTGTTTCCTTAACCTGAGGTGCGAGATGCCCTTTCTGGGGGCGCGGGACATGCCCGATTTTTTCAGAAGGTAAATCATCGAAACACAAAGTAGGCACGGGTACGTTAGTACAACTACTTTGTTTCATCAAACCTATGTATTTATTAACATGTTACATGTTTTTTTAAACGATTGAGAAGCAAAGAGTTGCAAGGCGACATTAAAGGTTAAGAGAAGCACTGCTTTAAAGCAGCATTCTAATTAACATCGAACGCCAGATGCTGCTCTCAAGCATACCAGTGGCGCCCCACTGGCAAGATGTTTACTACCTCGCTTGGTATGCAGGAGGTCGTGGGTTCGATCCCGACCCTGACGCCTGCTGCTGCTGCATATTTGGAGTTTACGTCTTCTCCCCCGTGGTCGCATGGCTTTTTCTCCGGGTCCTCCGGTTTCTCCCTGCATTTTAGAGTATTCGGCTGCAAAAGGTTACCACGTGATAAGCCACTTGTTTGAGCTATCACGTGTGGCCAGGTGGCTTCTGAAAAAAAGGAGCGAATAGCTCAGAGGGCATTCCCCTTGTAAGTAGAAACAAATGAAGAATCGCCCACAGTGCGAAAGTGATTACCAATCCCAAACCATGGACCACATGGCATCACCACTGCCTGCTTCCATCATTCACCAGCAGCATTTTAGATACTCACCAGGCCACTCCTCAAACCATCCTCTGGCTCGCTCCCCAACCTTGACATGGACATACAAACATTTCTGATGAACTCCCCACCATCCACCAGAAGATAGCAACGTTTCAATTCATCTCTGTCTGTTACAAAATGTGCGTTTCCTTCTCGTCTTCTTGCGGATGGCAAAAGTTCACTTTGGCGGATAGAAACTCCATGAGGAAATGAAGCCACAATGGTATGTTGACTATATTTTATGAAACTGGTTCCAAAGCGTGTTAGTTTATGCACAACGTTTATGTGATTATATTCTCCAGAGTTTAAGAGGATTTTTTCCCCCACTGTATTTTAAAGCAAGTGATGTGGGGTGCATCTAGCCCAGTTATTGTGCTTGTGCTATATTTGTAAAACTGTATTGACACCAGGCACACGTTTCCTGAGAATATTGCTTTTCAATGTAACTTAAATTCCAGAGACTGCACCACATTCTCCGCACATTTGACATTGTTTATGCTGTGTACGTGTGTGTGTAGTGGGGAGTAACGGTTAGTGCATTGCGCTACGAACCCGGCGACCCGAGTTCGATTCCCGCTCACGGCCACCACCAACCAGTGGCGAATATTTGAGCCGGCCCCTGAGCCTCCCCTAGGTCGACTTAGCCTCAAATGAGTGCCTGGTGTGGTGTGTAAGCATCGCCACTGGGGAGACAAAGGCGGCCGTGCGTGGTGCTGACCGCCCACCCCTTCCTGTGCCGTGCCGGCCTCTATAGATGGTCACAAACAACACTTGCCTCCTGAAGTCTGTTTGGGCAAGACGAGACGGCGATCTTTGTCTTTTTTGTACATTAGGACACATGTGGAAAAGTTTTTCTGCACCACTACATGGTGTTTGTCTTAAATAATACAACTTCTTCACACATCTTAAGAAAGCACATTTATACAGGGTCTGCTTGTTTTATCTCTTTGTATACATTGTACGGAAAGCTATTAAATAACTTGGTGAACCCGAGATGTCGTATTCATCACCTTGTGTACGGAGAGATCAAACCGCTCGGCACCAGGGTTTGGCCTGTGTTTATTTTTACGGGAAAAAAAAAATGCACGGCTTACGATGGCACCGCACGCATCATCATAGCGTTATGTATTGTTGACTTGCCGGATATATTGTGCGTGTCTGTGCGTAAGATGCATGAGCGATCGTCGCACACTTTAACGTGAAACAAATACCGGTAGTAATGATGTCTGGAAGAAATAAAAGCGATGCAAAATAATGGAATGAATTTAAATTCACTTGTAATTTCCTCTGTTCGTGTTAAACAAATCTTCTTACGGTCGGCAGAAATTGTGATTTGCGTAAGGAGCAAATGTAACATATTTTGGAGGAAGAAAATTATTATAATTATATTTAAGGATCTGGGTTTAACACCAACAACGGATAAACTAAAACATAGCATTAAAGTCAGAATTGTGTTGGTGTTCATGGAGTGTTTTGGTAAGCTCCTACCTTACAGTTTAGGATTACAAATTACATTGTACGACAATGTACATACTTATTGTGCATGCATTTGACCCTATATTTTAATCATAATAATAGCAGTGTGTGAAACAAATTTCAACATAAATATGTACTGATGAGCACCAAATAATGATGAGGATTATTATAAAATGCCCCTTGCCATTTTGCTATACTTTAATCCATCCTCACATGTTCTTGTCGTACCGCCTTCTCAAACTTTGTCCAGTCGATTTATTAACATATCCAAAAAGTAGGATATAGACACACATGAATAGGGCATGAGTGATAAATAAATATAATGATTGCGTATGCAATACAGTGTACTATTGGTTTTCTGGTCGGAACAGTGTTTTAAAATATCCAACCATTTTAAATAAGCAATAATATTTGTCATTACATTGCAACTTTTAACGTAATTATATATATATCTCTCTCAGTGTACAGTTTTAGGCTGGGGAACCGCTCAATGGTAGCGTATTATTTTAATGTTTCAGAATTACTTTCCACTTTGTCTGATTTACATGCTACTAGAAACACGTTCAAATTTCAATGAAGCAAATTGACCAAATATGCAACTCGATAGCATGATTCATTACAGAGCTCACAATCCACATCGTTGGATAACTGCACACCGTTAACCCATTGGCTTTGTGCACATCAAGGAATATAAGTATACCGGACAGGAATTATATAAATAAAAGCAAAGTTTAAAAAAAAAAGTTTTCAGCGGCATATATATACTGTCAGTTGAAAGTAGCACCTTTTGATTTTCAGTCACGTTGGATTAAATATATGTTTACCCCCTGGCAAGGGCATTTTTAATAAATAAATTATTTCGTCTTTCAAAAGCTGGGCAAATAAACGGCAGGTAAGAAATACAGTGCACATTAAAGTAGGATGTTATGCCAAGGAGAAGCTATAACTAAGGGCTATGGAATTTGAGTGAAGTACTCAAAGCCTACCCTGAGTTCCACGTTACCTGAAAAAAAAGGACTGGAACTTCCATGGAACTGTATGGATGCATGTTCTCATGCATTCATTACAAGTTACTAAAATGTGTGGTTGCACTTTCAAACTTCTACACACCTACCAAATCACGATTGTAGTTGTGTTACTTTAATTTAAAAGTTTTGTATAAGAACAATACAATTAGATATTTAATTTTAAATGTGAGGTCATGTTTTACAATTAAATACGTTTTCAAAAATGCTATTATCATCATCATCATCTGTCCTGGTAAATCCATTCTTGGATGAAGGCCTTCCCAAGCCACCACCTGCGATGTAATAATCCACCTATCGCACCGTTATATTTATATGCTGCAACTGTAAATTGTACTTAACATTGTTATATAAGCTATCATAGTTACCATAAGGAAGTTTCCTACGGACATAGAGTGGTCCCGCCACAGCAACGTGGAATTCACAGCATTGACTCTGGGCAATAAATGTGGATGAATCCTGCGCACATTCGCTTGAGAGTGGAAGCACTTTAATTTGATCAATACAGTACGTCCCTCACTGCCTCTCACCGGTTGCCTTGAACATCTGAACATTGACAACAGTTCACCAATCTCATGTAGGATACATTTATTCTAGATTTGAAGCTTTCGTGACTGCTGCAAGGATCCATACTCTTTGGTTCTATTTTTTTTACCTACGTGACTTTACCGAATAGAACCAAAGAGGATACATTTATTTTTAAGTTCAGCATCGATGTGATTGAGCACGGTGCTCGTTCCACGATTAATGCACGTAGTAATACGAACGTGTAACCTTCATACGTACACACATAATAATAATTATAATTTTTTTGTTAAATTGTATTTGTATACGAGCAACAACGACTTGCGGGGCGTGGCACAAACGAACAATGTCGGTACAAAGCCGCTTGTTGTGATCTAGAAAACAACAGAACACCCAGACAAGGGAAGTGTGAGGGAGAGGGAATAGTCGGGGAAGAGGTTGAAGAGGAAAGGGAACGGGAACAGAGTGATGGGCAGAGAGTTCAAGACGGAACAAGAAGATCAACTGGTGGAACAAGTAAACCAAAGGTGGGGGAGCAGACCTTTCCATGAACCATTAGTGCTCCCCGCGACAGAGTGAAAGGTATCCACAATGCGATAACTGCGTCGAAAGGTTAATACGTTTAAAACGGAGCGGGCGGTGATGCACCTACATTTAAACGCATCGAGTGCGCCTTTGAATGAAACGCGACGGAGGATGCACGCTGCATGAAAGGCAACGTGCTGCCAGTCTGTCTGCGAGAAGCTCCCAGGAGCAATTGCGCACGTTGCCTTTTCATTTGCAGGATGATTTTTTTTCATGCACACCGACTGTCTCGGGTGTATTTATTCGGCTGTTGTTTGTTTTTTTAACAAACTTTTTTCGTTTCTTCTTGTGTGTGTGTGTGCATGTTGCAGCCCTTTGCTTTGCATTTTAACGTACCAACAATCGCGAAACGTGCTTTGTTTTAAAACTGTGTGATGTCCTCCTGGTTTGATGTGGGCAGAACTTTTGCGCATGCTAATCGTGCTCCTCCTGGAGTGAAACGTTATTTTGAAGCGTAGCAACATTTGACTTGTCTAACTTATTTATCCATTTTGTGATTAAAATATAATGCAACATTTAAAAAAATAGCTCTTTACACCACTTAAGGTCACGTGTAAAGTGTAAATGGAGTGGTGTGAAGAGATGGGCAAAGGGCTCGCTATTATTTCTCCTTAATGTCAAATGCACTTTTCACTGTGGCGGTCTTTTGACACCAAGTGACCTATATCTGTCACCAATGCCAAATGGGCTTCAATGCCCACTTAACATCGGATGTCGTGCATTATTAATTACGGTTCCAGTTACCGGCAAGACAATTAGTTGCGATGCAACTACAGTAGCGAGGGTGTCCAACGTAGTTGTTAGCAATTGTGCAGCTAAAGGAGGCTGAAAGTAGCCTGGGTGTGCTTTGAACATGAAAAACAAAAACATGTTCATGGTTAACGAGAATTTCATATACTTTACAAAGTACGTAGTTTTTATTTATTTATTTACGTAGTCATTAAATAATTTTCGAGATCTTATTTTTTTTTAATTTGACGATGGAGGTTCACTCCGCATGCTGGGTTTCCTTGGCATTTGTCCAGTAGGATCATCGTTGTGAGCTGCAGTGGCACCACCACGAACCCTTTTCTAAAAATGCATAAAAGTTTCTATGGAGACTTAATGCCATTGTAACGGGAATGCACTACCCATGATGTCATCACAAATGTCCTGGTCATTTTGCTATAGTCATTGATTGCAGAATGTTTTCATCTCAGTCTTGATGTGTACACTATACTTACAATATATACATTATTATTTTGAATGTGATTTACGTCCGTAGCAAGGGAATGTTTTATAGCGAAATGGAATTCAAGCAATGTATGTAATGAACACATTTGTGCGTGTATTTTCTTTTTTCGGCATTTTATTTTTACGTTCCAAAATAACAGTTCGTAAATCTCAGCCAATTGAAAATTTACGAGCGAAAAAAAAGATCTGAACGTAGTCGCTATTTTAAACACTGTTAAATATCACTGCCTGTTATAAAACACACCTGCAGGCTTTCGCCAGATACATTCCGGTATGCCGTGCTCTGTACATCACTTATAAACACTCATATTCTTGGTTATTTCGGTAAAGTCACGTAGAAGGGAAACAATAAAATAATAAAATATAAAACAATACAATTCTCACGACGTTTCGACTGCAACACAAGCAATCGTCATCAGGTGTAATGATTGCTTGTGTTGTAGTCGAAGCGTCGTGATAATTGTATTGTTTTATATTTTTATTATTTTATTGTTTCCCTTCTACGTGGTGACTTTACCGAAAGAACCAAGAATATGAATCCCTGCAGTCACGAAAGCTTTAAATCAAAAATGATAAACACTCGTCAACATACATATACAGCTACCCTATGGAGCACTGTGCGATCATCAAACTACTTCTTGGCTACCAACTAAATAAGATTAGATGACCTCATAAGGGACGCGCACACCTTCTTAAGGGTTAACCAGTGTTTTGTGTTGAGAAGGTAACCCTCCACCGTGATCCCCCTCTTTACACACCACTTTTAATTGATATTAGTAACCGCCGCCGCCCCGCGTAGCTGTTGCGCATGAGATTGCTGTTGTTGTTGTTGGAATGCTGCATTGTCAATGGTGCCCTAGCACAAAGAACAAAAACACAATGTAAAATCTACATACATGGAATAGGTGGTGTGTCCGACAAGAGGTCTTCTTCAAAGCAGAATTTGCCTCCTTTGAAGAATGCGCGATGCAGAAGGACAATTGCCTATTTATAAATACATATAGGGCAGTGTTACTGACAAATGTGTTGCTTTTTTAAATTTGTTATCGGTTTGACGCGAGGTTGGCTCCGCGTGCCCGAACGTGAATGTGATCGCGCAGCGTGACGCTGCACGGTGAAAAGTGCCACGCGCTGCCAAGTGGGATCCAAGCGACTTCGTGCACGTGTGAACGACGGGCGGATATTTGAACGTGGGAGCATCTTTGGCAGCCACCGCAGCATTAACGCTTCGCTTTGGAATGCGTCTGGAAACGCAAAGCAAATATGAAGAGTTTAACACGTAGGAGGCTTTTGCGACCGATATCATCCGTAATACATGGGTTGTTTTCTGGGTTAGATCGCGTAAACATATGAATGTGTCGTTAAACCCGCCACCACCCGACACAGCCAATTAGTGAGGTTTGTCACGTAAACAGAACGTGCTAATTCTTTACTAGTACGGCACACCAGTGTGTTGGAGAGAGCGAAACCACAACATTTACAACTACAATTTATATATTTATGCGATCTAACCCCACAAAAGACCTGCATTATGGACAAATATAGATAATTTCTACGAACGTATTTTATGGCTAGGTTTGGCAATTATGGACTCTCGCTTCGGCCAACAAATACGGTCTGTTCTCAAATGACTTGTGTAGTTTTCATAACGCGAATTGGATATAGCGCGATCAATGTATTCGGGAACACGTTGATTTTATGACATGGATAAGAATTGGATACAATGCGATCGAGCGAACGGAACTACGTCGCGCGATAAGCAATGAGCGGCTGTACGGCTGCCTCGGCGTAGCATCACACAAGGCATTGGGATGCTGCTGGATGTTTCCAGATGTTACCCACGCGCCTCAAGTCTGTTCAGCCTGCGTACGCATCTCACATGTTATCGCGAACTGTGCCTTACCCTCTATTATATGTTACTTATTATAACGCAATTGTTTCCACAATTCGGTATTTTTCAGGAATGCAACTGCAGCGTTGTGTCAGAACAACAGACCGTACATGAACATAATGTATGAGATACCACGCTCTGTAGAAATGTACACGTTGTGACGACCTCGTCCAGCCCCCTCATAGAGGTCACTGAGGCCACGATCTCCCAGCAGCAGCAGCTGCCCTGCCCTGTCCTGTTGGTACTCCCTATCATTGTATCCCATCTGTCACTCATGTGTCCATGGCATTTCCCTCCAACGTAGCTCGCCTCCTCCTCTACTCCATCAGTCCATCTTATTCACGCTCATCCTCTGCCCCTCTTCCCTTCCACCAGCGTTGCCAGCATCTTTAATAACGTTAGTTTTTTGGGGGTTAAATCGCGTAACTATAAACGTGTGGTTAAACCCGCCACCATCCGACACAGCCAATGAGTGATATCGGTCGCAATTAGTAAGGTTTGTGACGTAAACAAAATGTGCCAATTAGCTACTAGTTCAGCACACCGGTGTGTTGGAGGGTAAACTCACAACATTTACAATTCGAATACGATGCTTCGCTGACGACTACAATTAACCTCATCAGGCAATTAGCCGGAATTGTGAAGACGTCTTCCTCTTTCAGTCTCAGATAGCGTTAATGTGATATCATCGCTGTGGGCCTGCCAGGTGCGAAAACCAGAGGGGGGGGTTAATGTACTCATATAAATTACAATGGATCATGCTGATCTGAGAATATGCATTTCCATTGCTCTTGATCGATTCCAGTTTGGTGCCATTGTATTCTGACGTGACCGTAACAATAGCGGTCTGCATTCCTCAGTTCATTCAGTTGTTGTTCGTTGCACCTTCACATTTGCTTTGCGAGCTCTTCATTTTGTACTCTGTCTCACCTTTGTTGATTGGGGTACTTATTATCATTTTTTTTTAGGCGTATTCGGATCGAGTGAGAAGCCACTGCTAATCGTTGCCGTTGTTTCTCCGCAGTTTGTATTCTCAGTCCATGTCAAATGGCATGGTGGCATCACTGTGATGCACTGGGTGGGGGGAGGGGGGCAGGGATGGGGGTGGAGGATCTTTGTTATAACGTTGACCCTCGGAGGCTGGAGTTGATCCCGTATTGTTGGATCGGGAGCACAAAGCATCAAGGGTTATGCTGCGCAACATCAAATCCATTGCCTGGTTTTCTCAACTCGGATCCCAACCACAAAAAGTGGCTTCTTTTTTAAGCAAAGGCGCACAAAGCTATTCAGGCCGATGCAGGCAGCTGGCTATTAACGCTATCTTTGGACTTTACAGGAACGTCAACTAATGTGCTCGGTGCATTACTATATGCCTCAGGGTTGTGTTAAAAGCCGAACTTAATTCTTTGTCTGCATTGATGCAAGCTCAAGCATTATGCTTGAGCATCAAGCAGAAGTTTTAATTCAAATGCAGCCTAAGATGCAATGCTTGGTTGACCAGAGATCTTGAATTTATATGCATATCACAAGTTACGTACAAACATTATATCATGAATATGAATGTCCGTTGTTTATCCAGAAAAAAAAAGTATTTATTTCAGAATGATTCTGCTCGATCGGAATATTTGGCTAATGCCATTCTCATGATTATTCGGTATAGTGGGAGAGAAAATTTGGAAGCCCCAGAGAAAACTCGCGAATATGTGATGGGGGCACAGATAGATTTCACTATCCTTGCTATCCTGCAATCTCATGGACAACCAACCCGTTCCTCAATTGCGTTGTTCATTGCAGCTCGCTCGATGTTTTTTTTTAAATGTAAGGCTTGGCAACCACGATTAAAAAAAATATATTTTCGCAAATATTTGCAAGTTCTCACCGAGTCCGTTAGCACGAAAGTATATGTGTTGTCTTGGTGGCGCTAGGAATTTGTGTGTGTGTGTAAGAGTCGGGGGTGGGTGCACCCAGCAGTAGGTCTGTCTGCTACGTATGGAACTCTTCTGGTTGCGATGTCATTGAGCAAGAGAAGAAGGGTGGGTGGGTGGGTGGGGAAGACGAAGTAGGAAAAAAAAACAGCATCTGCCTTTGCAGTTAATCTTGGCTTTGTCTGCAGATTTGAAAGCAGTCCGGTTTTAATGCAGACTGAAAGTGATGGGGTGGTGGAAACGGAGATGGTTCGCTAGCGGAGGGAAAGAGGCCTTCCCCCGCGCCTCCCAAGATTTGCATTTGTGATATTTTAAGATCTCAGATAATCAGCACTTTGAAAAAATTTAATCCTTTCATGATTTTTTCTTCTTCTTCTTCTTCTGGATTAAACGGATTAGCATTACAATTGTGCGGTGCGTTTGTAATTCACGGCCGTGGAGCGCAAAGGGAAATCGCTCAGCGCTTCAGCGTGACCGCCGTTCCTTTTTTTTTACTTCCTCCTGAAAGTGGAAAATAAGAAAAGTACAGTCTTAACATTTGCTAAAAAAAAAAGTGAATAGTAACTATTCTTCAAAAGCAATCACACATGCTATGCAGTATATATATAACTGAAACGTGTGTACCATTTAATACCAACCAAAAGCTCATTTCCATGCGTATTTCTACATAGTGCATGCAATGTTTAAAGTACATCGTTTATATATATATGTTTGTCCTCTCAAATTCACTTATTTAGCAGAGCAACATATTGCAATTAGAGGCGTCTTGTTTTAGTGAAATTAACAGACAAGGTGGTGTTCATTACTTTGAAACTCATTTGCGATGCATATTGATTTACGAATTTCCCCCAAGAACAAAAATCACTGGTGTTACTATGAGCTTAAATATAGCAGTCATGACATTTGAAATAGTCTAATTTGTTCAAAAAGGAAGCTTGCTCTCTTGGGTGTGCTAAGCATAAAAATCTGCACACAAAGGCAAAGGGAAGTAAGGCGAAGGCAAACTATTCAGTTCAGAATTCAGTTCCGTGAAAATCCTATCAACCAATCCTTTGAATCTGCGCAAGAAAATCCTTCGCAAATTCCCGCACGTGTTTCGGAAACATACAGTATGTGCCAGATGTGGCTTCGGCAGAACTGGACATGTTCGGCTCACCGCTGATGTGCCTGCTGTGTACGGTTACAGTGAATGTGCATCCAGTGTTGACTGACGCTTTGTCTAATCGCTTAGCAGCGCTGTAGGCAAATAAACATTTTTTTTTCTTTAACAATGTACAATTAAAAGCGTTTTGTAAGCTCAATGAAAAGCAAAAGGTCCTATTTTTTTTTAATTGTTATCCAATTCATTACAGCCCAAGTAAAGTGCAAATCTTTTTCGAAACAAAAACATATTTGCACGAAAAAATAAAAATTCAGGAACATTTAAAATGAAATATTTTCGCCATATATTTTATTTTCAATATACGGCATTACTATATATTTTTTGCAAAAGCTACTAAAATGTTAAACAAATATTAGCTGTTTTTGTTTTTGTCTTAAACAGTTTTTCATTGTGGTTGAAAGAATGCCTGTTTTAGGTGGCTTTCTAATAAAAAGCATCGATTAAATCGCAGCTTTATAAAAAGTAAGGTATATTTCTCAGATTGTTAATGCAACGTTTCCTGAACGTAATTGAAAATGGCACTGGATAAGCACTGTTTAAATATTTATAAACACATTCATCTGAGAACCCATAAGGGGAATTTCCCTCCCAACAATCCGTTTCTAAATGTGTCATTTGTGAAAAGCTAGCTGGACGTGAAGGGACAATGAAAGATTAAACAAAGCAGAGGTTTTACTCCAGCAGAATGTCTTTTCTTAGCCACCGTGGTAGCGAGATGTGAACTGCCTCGCCAGGTGTACAGGAGGCCGTGGGTTCGATCCTGACCCCGATGCCTGCTGTATATTTCGGGTCCTACGATTCCCCCCCCCCCCCCCCCGGATTTAGAAACATGCGTTTCGAGTATTTGGCTGCTATACATTTCTACACGATAAGCCACTTCGTTGAGCTATCATTTGTGACCAGGTCACTTTTGAAAAAGAGCTATATGGCTTTTCATAACAATCAATATGATGCATTTAACCTGCTTGCGTTCTAAGAAAAAAAAAACTATCAACGTTAGAAAAGTATTCAGGTCTTCATGCACATGCATAATGTTTCATCCTTGTTTTACTATCATGAGTAAAATGCTGAAGTAAAATTAGCATTTTATTTTACGCTTGCACTTTGACATGAAAAATCCCACGACAATGCATTGCCTGTTTTTTTATCATTTTCAAATGTTTAAGGAAACAAATACCATTGTTAATGAGCTCTCCATGTAACACCATATGAGTCGCTGTCCATCTGTCTTGCGATCAATGTATCCATAGCTGCTATCTCTCATTGGCTGAATTTGATGTCATGTGACTTTGGTGGTTGTGGCAAAGGCAAGACTGCTGCCTAAGAAATCATTCATTTTCTACAAAGCGAAAGCACGCAGGGATTTTATTAAGGGAATTCTTTGATCTTATTTATCACCGTAAATAATACATGCACCTTAGTTAGCTTATCCAAATATATATTTACAATTCGTTATTTTCTGCCATGAGCTCGGGTGGGATACTATCTTATTCCGTGTCAGGATCTGCTCCGTTTTTATTATTATTTTCGATATTTACTCTGTTTGGACATTTAGGCTCGACGAGTAAGCAGTGCTTTGGCCCCATCTTATGCAGGGTATGGCGTGTGATCGTCGGAAAAGGGGAGCCAGTGACCCACGAAATGTCACGGGGGAAATTCGAGGATGCCTCTCTGTCTATACAACTGCAGTGAAGTTCCTCCTCATGCTCCGTGTGTGTCGTGACCTACATCTGTGCCACTTGATTTTACCCACTTTGCCTCTTGTTTAAGCTGTGTGACCATTGCTTTAAAAAATGGGGGGGGGGGGGGGGGATGGAAGGGGGGGGGGGTGGACCCCCTGCTGTCTAGTGAAGGGGAGGTCAGCAGGTTCCCCTCCTCTTGACTCGACGGATATCGACTGCCTGCCTGCCGATGCAGCACTGATAGCGGGCGGCGTCTTTAATGCGCCGGGAATCGCTGGTGCACGCCACAGCCGAAGTGCGGTGGGACCCACACGCAGCCACTGGCCCCCCTCCCCCCCGCCGCCACTCCTCGCAAGTCGCGCGCACTTGAAGGTGCGCAATGCGGAAAATAATATATATATCTATATCTGCAGACGATCCCTCCGCTGACCCCGAAGGCAACGACTCTGTTCTGGCGCTGCCCTGCACAGGGGTCAGCAATTTTGGTGTCCAGTGTTGCGGAGTCAAATTGATAGCAGAACGAATGTGTCGTTTGTGCACGGGTGCACCTTTAAGATACTGCGTTTAAAAATAAAACAAAAAACGAATGTCAGTCACCGCGTAGGTCTCACAATGGTTGTGCTGTATAGCTCCCTGGTGTTTTCCAATCGCACCGCGTGTTGTGAAGCACCCCTCCACTTGGAGCGAAACGTCGGACATCACGCCGAACATCATGCGGTACGACCCGAAAGCGCATCGGAGAGATAAACAATTGGATAGTGTTGAACTGGCCCATTGATTTCACTGGTTATTATGTACGGTGTAGCTAGCCTGAGTAACTTTTAGAATTTAAATCGTGCATTCAACCGAGATGTATAAGTATGTGTGGTATGTGTTGTTTACGTGTGTACTGTCAACTGTTACATAATTAAATGGTCATATAAATGTGAGATATTTCACTAATCATGACATCATATTGCTCTCCAAAGGAGCATATTGGTACAAGCATAGGACGTTTCCGTATTCACTGTGGATGATATGGCATATTTATGTATTGATCTGCTAGGATATTAAAATGTTGTTGTAATGTAAGTCTAGATGATCCTGCAATTCTCAATAAAGGAAGCAGAGGTGTTTCCAGCCTGCATGTGATGGAGCAGAGTAAAGTATGAACTTGGCTTTGATGTTTGTGGCCTTCAAGTCACCGTCAATTATCTACCTCGCTTAAGGTGAATAACTCCTTGAGCGGAGATCACTTTCCATGGAATGCCTTTCAATTTGTAGGGCGTTTGCATGAACATTACTGCAAAACATAGGCACATACTCTCGTGTTATCGTCTGATGGAAACATGGATAAAATAATAATGGCAAGTGCAAAGAGGTATTTATTCGATAGATTATTTTAATGTCATTCTGTGTTATTTGTGAAATAATAGAGCCATTAAATATCGCTTGATTGAAATATTGCAAGCAAATGAATTTTGCCATCTACGGAGACAATATAATTACTCTTTTAGTTATCACTTTTGATTTTTTAAACACTTTGTCAGGGGCTAAAGACCTATGCTAATACAGCGTGGCATACAACTGATTTAACACGGGGATCTCAGTGCTTTGTGTACATTGTAACACTTCTTCTGTGACTCAATTAGGAAATTCAAGGCATCTGATTTTTCTTCATGCTTTCCGTTAACATCCATTCACCATACAATGCATAGATATTACCAGAGAGACATTTGCTATGAAGTGGACATGAATAAAGTATGGTGCCAAATTATTCACATGATTAGGCCACTGTGTAGTAGTAGTCTGAGTCAAAATATGATGAATGCTGCATATAACCTCCAGCGGTAATTTTGTACCTATACCTCACAACAACAAAAAGTATCGCTTCAACGAGTCTCCTAATAAATCTATATATTCGCATCTTTAAATATTAAATTACAGCCTACAATGGCATAAATACCATTTACATGATGGATCTTAACCTTTTATTCTTGAACACACAATATACTAAGATTAAAAACTCAGGCTCGAATGTTCTTTCATATACTATAAGATGCTGTAAGGGCTGCTGTAGCGCTGCAATGGTTAGCGCACTGGACTTGCGCTGCAGCGGCTGCCACTTCAATTTAATCTCCTAAGCACACCCGTTGAAACAATGGGCGAGTTTGCGTGTTTTTAATCAACCAATCCACGTAGCATTACAAGTGGGTGGACCACAGATTGTCAATCGGCACGTCCCCTGTCTGCGGTGGGGTGAAGTGTGGGGTCTCCTTCCTGGTCCAACATGTCTGGCCGGCGTTGAAGAGTAGGTTAAATGTCTTCTAGTGGAGCTCCCTTGAGCTCCCTTCAAGTGAACGTCCTTCAACCAGCAGTGGCATGGCAAGCAATTACAGAGCTTCCACCTCTTTTCTAAGGGGCAGGAATCGCACAAGCTCATCTCCATGCGTTTCTCATTGTTTTGGGACTTATTTGTGGAAGGCAAAGTTAGGCAAAAGGAACGAAGCCCCCATTGTCCCAATCGTGATGTCAAAGTATCTTACACGATAGTCTTCACGACTTGTAAAGGGCGCTCCCAGAGGCAGGCAAGCGGGCTTCACACTCTGCGTACAATCTGTTTCTGCGGCTTACTCAGCACTCCGACACATCTCGCGTGCGGCAAGAGTGTTGGGATGGAGAGACGTGGGGCGGCGAGAGATAAAGGGGGTTTATAGTAACCCGACTCCATCCTGTTCCAATATATTGTTTCTTCTCCAGGGACTGTTCTCTCCTCTTTGGACAGCCATTGCAAACGCCGGTTTGGTTACAAATTATTGAAGGCCGCATCGCGAACCCACGGAGCATCACCGCGCAATTCACATCAGAAGGACTCTGGGCGTCTCCATACCTCACCGAGGCATCTGCAAGTTTGGAGGCAATTTCTCCATGGGTAAAGCAGTCACTGCTGCGTTATCTTGGGTGACGTTTGTTTTGATGGTTACACTTATACTCCAGATTAAATGGTCTCGGGCACTTTGTTGCATCAAATTATATAGTTTGCTAAAAATATTATTATCTATATTTTAAGTACCTCCAAAATTACTCATAACACTGCCCACTCCGGACTGTATTTTGACCCTCTCTTCTCTACGATCCAGACATCTTGGAAGACGTAGCTGTAACCCGCACGTACAAGGAGTGTGCATGTTTGTAAAACTATTCTCGTGTTGTGCTTTTATCTGCTCCAAATAATGCAGTCCTCGATACATTTGGCTGCTACAAATAAGCCACCGCATTGAGTTATCACGTGTGGCCAGGTTGCTTCTGAAAAACAGCTATATAGCTCAGTGGGCCTTACCCGGTAAAAAAAAGTTTATAGTTTTTACATGTTGGACGATATAAACATACCTAAATATATTCATGTTGGTGAAAAGGGAAGTTATACAATGCCAATTCCACTGTGTTTTGACATTTAGTGGTACCAAATGTCAGCCTCAAGTGAAGCCACTTCTGTGAGCCCAAACACACAAATATGAACGTGGAAATTAAAATCTGAAAAAAAATCTTTTTTTTTCTTCTTTCTTATAAAAACTCATCCCTGGTGCCTATCATGGTACGGGAACATCAGGATTTGGGAGACAAGTGGCTGTGGGCATCCTGCTGGTTGTAAACACGCCTCGACCACGCTGGATTGTAATGGTCTTGAGTAAGATCTCTTGCTCCCACAGTCTGTGTCGCTGAATGGGGGGGGGGGGGGGGGTGAGACTAACGTTATACACAAACACGGCAGTTTCATACATGGAGAGAATTCGTGTAATACACCAACCCTGCCTCACAAGTGCTGGATTACAAGCTCTCCCATGCAACAACCTTTGATGCCGTGTCGATGGTCCTTGTTTTTTGTATTGAAATGTTATTAACTCAAAAAGAGGCCCATTATATCGGCTTTAAAGCCTCGATTATCAAAGGTATAGTTTAAACATTCTGTTTGAAGAGGACGGCTGAGATGTCTTGAAAGTGTGCTGAGAGAGTGCATATCCTTCATGCTCATGAAACGTATTTTTCAATTTGATTTCGGGCACAATTAAAATCAACAGGAATGGTTATTATTGTTTAAAGTAATATTTTAATATATATCTGCTTGTACGTTTGTATGTTGAATCTCTTTCGTGCTGTACGTAGCCAGCCGCGCTAATCTGAGGTGCAGGTGTAAAGACAACAAACTAAACACCAAAAGCGGTTATAAATAAATGGGTTTCGCAATCTAGATTTTTTTTTTAGATTGCTTGTACAAATGTGTGTTTTCAACTGCAAACAATAAATATTTTCCACTTTGTAAAATGTTTGGATTATTGAGTATGATCAATCATCATCGTTTTGTCTGTCAGTCGCTATTTCCCAGCGTTGTAATTGGCTGGAGACCACGCACCCACGAGGTCGCCTTCTGATTGGTCGGAGGCCACGCATCTACCAGCGAGTGGTGAGGGTCACGGGGGCTGTGGATGGGGAGCGCGTTAGCGTTAGGGGGTCACTTAGCAGGGGTGGTTGATGGTGGGGGTTGCCACTTGCGAAGGGGGGCACTCGGGGTGGAGTGGGAGCTGAGGATATTGGGAACGAGGTGGAGACGTTCCATCAATAAAGGGATACTTTCACGAGCACAACAAGAATGCCATACGATTGCAAGTGTTGATGATTGCCACAAATGAACCACGGTGCCTGGCCGATCTCGTCAAGGATCATGAACCGTCACGCGAGCTCCGGTGGACATCCTCACAGCGGCAGCGGCGGCGGCGGCGGCGGCTTCTGGCTCAGGCATCGAACCAAGACGGTCACTGCATCACGCGCTTTCAGATACGCTTCTGCGGCCGTCTGAAACGCTCTTCCTCGTGATAGTGGGAAAGCCACTGGAGCTATGGACTTTTAAAAATCTAGATTGAAAGTTAATTTCTTTGGAACTGCTGTTTGTGTTTTAGTTTGTCCTTCCCCCACACGTACGATTCGGACTATTGGCTACGTACGGTGCGAAATATGTTCTACATTCAGATTGTGCATTACGTGCATCAGGTGACACCCAGGGTGCCATATCCTCTTACAATATTAAACATTTAAATGTCTTAAACAGGACATTAATTATTAAGAATGTATAGAATTACAGTTGCATTACCTGCATCAATTGCAGTTTTGTGAAACTGTAGAGGTTTGTCTTATTAATAAAGCTCAGAATACGTGCAAATAATTTATTTTCCTCGAAGAATAATGAAGTGCGTTTTAAGTCATTTACTTTTCAAATAGCTGCAATATTTTAACGTAGTTCGTAAAAAAAGAATCAGGAATTTTATATGTTACCAAGAAGGAAATTAGCATGAGTCATTTTGGTCAACTTACCCTCTGATATAAGCAAGAATAATACACATGAAACATGAAAAACATAAATAAAGTGTGAAGCCACAATAGCATTTTAGAAAGACTTAACATAACACACACACAAACAAAAATATACTTTTAAGCGAATTCCCTTCATGGGTATATAAAAAGCGCATTAAATTCGGTTCAATTAATTATTTACTCTGAACCGATTTAGCTTGACAGCTGTGTTAATAATCAGCTCTCATCCATACATCCAAATTATTTTGCTTCAAATCCTGAATGGCAGCTTGGGGCATGGTTCATGTAGAGGTCACAAAATACTGCCAGGCTTACACTGGGACTAAAATCAACCGCTTGACCCAAAATAGTTCATTACGCTTTTTTTTGTTTTGCATTGCCAGAGGGCAATAATTCAACCGTTTCAAAAAGGACAATCCTTTGTTCAAAATATACAAGCGCTCGTCTGGTTATATTAATGTTTTGCCTCCAGCTGCTGTTGTGTTTGCACGCGTGCGCATGGGAATACGCACATGTGTTGGTGTGCATGTGCACATTGGTACCGCTATATATCGGCTGATTGTTCTAATGAGGTTTTAATATATGAAATGTATACAAAATGGAAACTCCAAGCGAACTTGTAGCTGTGAAATTGTAGTTGTCGCTCTGCATATACATAAGCCATACGAAAGAAGATCAGGTGAATTTATTTTTATGTAAAATTTATCGTCCTTTCCACCGCACCTCCTATTAGCGCGGTTGGCTACGTACAGTGAGAAAGATGTTCAAAATACATACAAACAGACTGACGATGCATTATTATCTTTGTAAATGCATGTATTATTGGTCTTTATTGTCCATATATCCACTGCTGGATGAAGGCCGCCTCAAACTTCCGTAATCTCTCTTAGTCTTGCGACGCAACAATCAATCCATTGTCGAGGGTTTTGTGAAAGCGTGTCTCTAATGCTAACTCAAGGTCTAAAATCATTTTAAATTGATGCGGTTCTCCAAGGTCTAAAAAAACCAAGGCCTAAATCATGCATATATAATAAAAAAAAACGTTGACAAAAATCAAACACAGTTTCTTGTTCCATTTTTACCATATAATCCGAAAGCATTCAGTCAGGGAAGGGCCGCATCATGGTCCTGTGAGGCCCCTGGCACTTGTCTTTTGGAGCCCCCTCGCCCCCGCTTTCATGTATTGTTGATTTCTTGCCTTCCTCTTAGCAAAAGCATCCACTAGATCGTCAAAATCTAGCTGTCTGACAAAGTCTGACTCTATTGACATAAGTGACAATGAGCTGAGACGTGTTTGGCAACGCGCTACTCCGCAGCTCATTTTTTATTCAGCCTAAAATGGAAAATGTCCTCTCACCCTGGCAGTTTGTTACTGGCAAAGTTTAAAAAAATCCAAAGTGCCACGAACACATTGGGAAACACTGACTGCAGATTAAGTGCCTGCAACGTCTCAAGCTATTTAGTTGTGCACTTCTCACCCTCAGAGTCGGACATGAAAGTTCATGTCCAGGTCTGATGGATATGCAGCGGATAGTGCGTTTACTTTTTCCAATATAGCATCACTGTTAGACACCTGATCTGACATATACAGAACTCCAAAGAGACTGGTCAAACGCTTGTAAGCGTCCAAGCGATATTCAAGGCATGCCACTAGCTTATCAATGACCACATAAAATGTTTCTATCTTGAATTTCTACCTCCCCTCAAGTGTCACACCTGGCTCTGAGCTCTCATCTGCAAATGTTTTTGCGTTTCCTCTTTCGCTGAAGATCGTGCTTATATGACCGAGAGACACCTGTCACATTTAAGGCTGGCCTTTCAAAACCCTCAAACTGGTCTTGCTCTCCAGCCACAAAATCCCTCAACGAAGACAAACGCTGTGCTGCTACAGAGATATCAATGTCACTTTGTGCATGCCTATAGCGTGGAAAGGGTCAAGTATGACGTCCCGTAAATGTGCCATGAACACCATCCACAAGGTGTCTAATTTAGCACATATTCTAGCTGGCCTCAATTCGATTATCTCTTTTATCATTATCATCATTGCACATACCACCGAAGGCCTCTCTAATGTGGGTGTAATTTCTCCACAGTGCCTTGGTTGACTCTGCCCGAGCACTCAACCGAGTACTGGACAGCGATTGTAATGTCAGTCTGACGTCTGTCCTCCGAAAGACTTTCCCTCATCTGTGTGTGGATGAAGAGCAAAATGGGTACATTAACTGCAACATGTTATAAACTGTGTCAGCCTCTGGGCTACTGCCGTCTAAGGTGTTAACACCAACTAAGTTACGTGAATGTGCTGAACAAGGCACATACTCTATCAGAGGTTTTTTATGTTTCAGGAGGTTCTGTAGCCCATTGCATTTTCTCATTTCAAGCATGCACTGTATGTACCAAGGGGCCCAGGTGTCACGCTCGATGTACGAGGGGCCTGAGGTCCCTAGTGGTCAACCCACACTGCAAGCACCCAGGGGCCCGGGGGCCCTCGTGGTCAGATTACGTTTGAACACCAAGGGGTCTGGAGGGCCCTCACATTGTAAGCGCCGAGGGGTCTGGGGGCCCGAGGAGTTAGCTCACGCTATAAGCACCCAGGGGCCTAGTGGTCAGCTTGCGCTGTGCGCACTGAGGGCCCTGGCGTTCAACTTCCTTCGGCAGTCTTGGGCCACGCACCGCGCGCGGCCTGAGGCTTGGAGGCCCCCTGGCAGTCCAAGGCCCCTGGGCACTGTCCCCACTGGCCCCACTGGGCCGGTCCATAATCCAGCCTTGAGTCAGCGGTGCAATCAATTATTTGGGTAAGTGCCCATAGGCGTTGGATTTTCTTTTGGCAACATTTTGTCGAAGGGGATACTTTACAATGTATTTACAAGGCAAAGTACATGCAATGAAATACATATAAATAATGACATAATACATGGTAGTTATACTGATTGTACTTAAATTACATGTAAAAACAAATGTATTACATTGAAACCGCAAGAAGTGCAATATTTACCAAAGTATGTATGTATATATATTTTCATTATCCGTTTGTTGAAGTCTCGCACAAATGCTGCACGCTTCGTTATCATTTGCTTATGTTTAAATTAACCATTTTTTTTGCGCATAATCACTTTTAATCACACACACACAAAGCGTGAACTTTGCGCTTGTTTGCAAGTTGTCTCCCTTATTAATTGGTTGACATTACAGAGAATCTGAAAAATATGATCACATGCATGTTTACCTTTTTTATTTCAATTATTAAACAAACCTGGAGATCTAAGCCACGGGAAGGCACACGCGTGGACCACGCGCTGGTTTCTGGAGCGTACGCCTCCCCCCCCCCCCCACTGTGCTCATCCTGTGTGCTCTCTACCGCAGCTGGTAATGAGTGTTCTTCAGATATACATTAGAGCGTCGTTGGCGGATGTGTGTGTGTGTGGAGGGGGGGGGGCATTGAAGCTAGTTGTGTGTAATTAATTAGTTGGGCCACAGCTTCCCATTGTAGACCGCACACAAGTGAGGAGGGGGGTGGGTTACCCGAATTGTCTTAGCCACAGCGTTGAGGAACATTAATGCGGTACTCCGTGAACAAATAATTTGAGTTCGTGAGCTGTACAGCAACAGTGGACGTCAATTTGTTGTTTTCTACGTACGTCGATTAATCTGTTCAAAGTGTGAAGAATAAAGCACCGGTTAAGTTTAGAATTTGTGTCAGACCTTTTTTTTTGTTCTGTGCGAGGAATTACACGGTGGAAAAAAAAGCGTCATACACGTCCTACGCTTCGACAAATATGCGTTACTGAGAGTAATTGCTGCCATCGTTACGAGGCAGGCTTAACCAAAGCGTGCAAAACACACGTGGATTTTTGAACAAGCGGGCGTGAAGGGCAACAGCAAAAATAATTTGATAGCGCGGCGTGGAAGATTGTACGATACTGTTCGGAGGCAAACTAAGAGAGGAGCTTGCATGGCCAGATCATAGACACACGCCAGACGACCTGCGGGTCCACTCTCCTCTCCTTCCATAGCTTTCGTACGTTTCGCGTCTTCTCTTGGCAAGTAAGTGTTGCGCAACGTGCGTGCTCGCTCGTCGGAAGGGGTCCAAGGCTGTAGAGCGGCGATTGCTGCTGCCGATTAAAACGCACTTACTGCGATTTCGGCGAATCGCGGAGGGCTCTTGCGGCTATGAGGTCGTACGAGAGGACCTCTCGAGAAATGCTCCACGTGTGTGTGTTTTTTTTGGTGTTTGTGGGTTTCGCAATCAGCATTATTATATTTTTTTGGGTGCATGCTAATTTTGAGGTGTGGGAAAACGTCTTGCCCAGTGGGAGAAAAGGCAACGTAACGTCAGCTGTTGTGAAACTGGTTGCTTTGTCAGACCAAGTCACTCACGTTTTACAGTTTGTGTTGCTGAAAGTAAATAGGTCACCAACTCCCCCCACCTCCCCCCCCCGTCGATTGCCTCGGAAATTTATATAAAGCAACAAAATACATTTTTTATAAAATACAAGTGGATGGCTGTCCACATATGCTCAGGCGTGACTAGGGATACAAGGCAGAAAATATATTTAAGGATTTCTGCATATAATACAAGACCAGTTTGAGACCTGCTCTTGTCGGAGAAATGCATTTGTTTCATTTTCCTTGGAATTACGTATTAAGTGCCATCAATTGTGCAATTATAATGCTTTTGGTCTGTCCATCCCTCACACGACAAGAAAAAAAAAGTGATAATTTTGTTTTAAGCTTTTGATCAATAATCGGTGCATCTGCCATGTCGTGCGGCGGTCATTATAAACAGCTTCGATGTGGTCTCTTGCTCCCAGTAGTTTCCCGAGTGCACGCCTACACGCATGTTCTTTAATGTCACACACCAAGTACATATGGGGTAACAGTGGGTAACGAAAGACATCAAAGGATCGTCAACGATCAACAGAATTCATTGCCGTCACATTCTCGACTTGCAAAGCACATCAGATATCACGAGCAATATCTCACCGCTGTGTCAAAAGAGGTGGCGTAATTTAACATGTTGAAAACATTTTCTGTGAAGTTACCTTCTTTCTGTCAGAACGGAAGATAAAATGTTCTTCGACTTTATTTGCTTCTTCTTCCTCTTTAAGGATCAAAGTAGACCATCCCAATTTGGTGCCATCTCTAATGTATCTGCAATTTGATCATCTACGTCGCACCTGCACACGCTCTGACTGAATCGCCCCATCTCGTCCCTCAATGCCCTTTGATACCCATCCCATTCCTTCGCTCTTCGATTATTTTGGATCATCAGCTATCATTGATCCCTTCTCGCGACGTGTTTTGCTCAAGCCCACGTTTGTTTTGCAATGTGAATTATGTCATGAACCTGCGTACGTTCTCTAAACCATGTGTTCTTCTTTTTCTCTGTCTCAATGCAATGAACATTAATATCACGTGTACACATTTGTAAATCTCATTTCATCACGTGAGCAAGAAAGGTTTGTGTTTCCACACAAAACAAATTGTTTTAATTAACAACCAATATGTTTAACGCATAGGCCTTCGCGACCAACATTATCCCTGTAATATAGTTTTTTTGGTTAGATCACATAAGTATAAATGTGTTGTTAAACCCGCCGCCATCCTACACAGGCAATTAGCTAGGTTTGTCACGCAAACAAAATATTCCAATTCGTTACGAGTTCAGCACACCCGGTGTGTTGGATAGTAAACCCACAATTGTAGTCGTGGTTGTGTCGGGTGGAGGCGGGTTTAACGGCACATTTATATTTCGACAATCTAACCCAAAAACCTCTATTATGAACAACTAATATTCTTGCAAACCCACGGGTTTTTATCAAAGATTTGTTCACGAGGCAATTCAGATTTACAAACACGGACACAATTTCAACCGAGAGGATGGTTTCAAATTAAGCAACCATTGTAAAAATGTTCTGAATCAAACCAACCATTAAACTAATTTTCAATGGTACAGTATTTTTTTTCAAGTAGTGGTATGCCAAACTTTCACAGCTGCTTAAATTCCCTTTTCACACCATCAATATGTAAACTCCCCCCTCCCACCCTCGCCGACCTGCACATGTTCATCCCCTCTACACCGTTCATCATGCTAAGTCCGACAATTAAATGCTATTTCAATGCTAATTCCTTTGTCAAGGCGCTCTGTTTCCTCTCACACAGCTTAAAGGTCGCGGTCTGAGCTTGGCTGTGTTCACTCCAGCGCTGTCCTCTAGACAGTCTGGTCCCTTCACCTGATGAAGGCCACTTGTGTTGTGGCCGAAACGTCGTGATTTTTGTTGTTTAATTTTTTTACCTACGTGACTTTACCGAATAGAACCACAGAGTATTCTCGCAATATTTTTTACAATTTTCCCAAGCAGATGACCTGTCATTGTCACCTGTTTGCTGATGTCACTGTTAATAATTTTCCCAGTTCAACTAAAACTGAAAATAAAAAAAACACAAATACGTAATATATTGAAATGTTCACCTCGCACCACTGTAAAAGAACGTTAGTATTAATTCACACAAACCATTATGAATGGAGTTCATATAATAGAAGTGTTATTTCAATTAGTTCTCACATATGTGCTAATGATACCTAGATATGAATAACTCATATGGATCCTAACAATGGGACCAAACGGTGTTGCAAGACTGTTCCTTGCCACTTGCAGATGAAGTGATCCAGATAAAGCGATCCAGTCACGTGACTAAATATGTAAAAATCCCTTTTGCAAGTCAGCTCTGCCAATCATCCCTTTGGGGTTGATAAAAAAGTGCCACTTTGTGGGAAGTCAGCTGCGATAATTATTGTATTATGCAGAGACTGGGCTCTCTGTCATGGGAGATGCAACATTTGCAACACTGGCTCAGGGCGACCAATAGAGGTTTTAAAAAAAGTGCGACCCCCATTGCCTGTTTGACCTTTGAGACGCTTCGAGTTGATGCTAAGATCGTAGCAGGGTGAGTGTAAGAACTTGACTTGAAAGTGCGCCAAGACAAAATGTAATCCCGGTGCTTCCAGCCGGGTGAACTATTCACGAGGGAAAGCGACGACACACTTGGGATGGCGCAGATTGTTGCAGAAGCCTCGCCTGAGCTTCCCATCTGGCAGGAACCATCTGGTGGAGCCCTGTTTACCCCCCATCCACACACCCACCGCTCCCACCAGGGTCACAAGATGTGGACATGCTGATGGGCGCAGACATTGCTCCTGTGTGGGCCTCGGTAGTTGTGGAAGGGATAAGTGTGGTAGGGGGCCTTTGCAATTATGCTTCACCGTCGTGACCCCTGACCCATAGGGCAGAGCAAATGTCCACGGTACTCAAGGGTGCTTGGTGTCTCAGCCACGGTCTCTTTACTTATTTAGTTTTGCATAAAACAATATATGTATGCAGTCTTCTTGGCCATGGCTAACATCAGTGGCAAGTGACAATCGGAACTGGTCATGCCCCTTATTCTCATCCGCTTCATGAACCCACACTGACCGTTGACCAGCATTGTGAAATACGGTTAAATATTTTTTTCCCCCCCCCCAGATGACTGACAGGCCTTTTATCTATCAGTGGACTGAGGATGAATGGGATTTCTTATTTTTACTTATTTTATGCAATCGTAAGTATGGCATTTCCAATGTTGTAAATTTGTAGTCTGCCCTATATGCAGGGCTCCTACCCCGTCTGCCACATTGAGTGCCTTTGTGTGTTGCATCTAAGCCGCTGCCCCTGCCTTATGTCTGTGCCCGTGCAATTGCATGCAGACGCTCACAACGCAAGTTGTTCACCAGTGGACTTTTCACTAATTGTTGATGCTAAGGCGTCTCTGTTTCAACACGCTGTCCCCAGTCTTGAGAATTGCACGGCTACTTTTGGATTTTGCCGTTTGACCTGTGGAACAATTTGTTTTGATTTGTGTGTCCCAGAAGCAGTGACCTATTGATATTTTTCAGGCGTCCCACTGGGAAGCAAAGGTTAATCTATTACCCTTTGACCTTTTAAGTAACCATTTTATTTGGCTTATGTGGCACTCACCGCACGTGTATATTTCCACATGCAGCTACCTTGTTGAGTAATGATAGCATTTTCACCATTTTTGTAATTGTTTGTTGACGTACATTTCTCGAGGGCATACCCCTGGATTCTTGGAGTTTATTTTTAACTAATAAGATAAATAAAAGTAAAGAATAAGCTTGTCAGTTATTCTTTATTGTCTATATAAATAACCATAATATTTGGTCGAGCTAGTAAAATACCCAAAACACCTTTGCTTTATTTTCTTAAGATTTTCTTCTGATCACTAAATCTAATGAACGAATATGAGACAATACCAAACCAATAATGCATAAAACTCGAATCTAATACAATAAATTAGATGAGTATATATAAACATTGAAGTTTTTAAAAAAACATGTATATTGCAAAATTAACAAAAATAATTACATTATCCGAACAAATGTTAGAAATAGTGCAGTGTTTGTACAGTGAAAATTACCTTTAAACTACATATATATGAATTGCCTTTGAATTGGAAAGAAAAAACAGAGTGAAATTTTAGCCAATGAAAACATTAACATTCTTGTTAATTGTAAAAATATACATATATTGCATATAAGCATAACACAATACATGTTACTTTTCGATAGCACTCTTTATGCACTATCCGAGGGCACTAACAATAAAAACTGGGCCAAGAATAAAAACAAAACGAACTCTTTGACCAATCAATTCAGCTCATGGATGAGCTAATGCAAATAAATATGTTTGCTTAAAAGTTTTGACTGTACCTGCATTTTCTGGATTTGACTTGGGACATAGTTGCAGAGGCTGCGGAGCGTAATAATTAACGGCCTTCACCACTCCTGAGTTTACCGACTTCCTAGATCCCCACCGAGAGTTCAGCATTCACTGACCTGAACGTGCGACAGGGAGTACAAAGGACCAACATCCGCTCGCTCCGTCTTTTCTCACTCCGCTTGGCTTGGTGAGGGTCACGGTGACAGCGTGTCGAGTAGGGCGATCCAGACCCCCCTTTACCCAGCGACAGACTCCAGCAATACATTACGATACACTAATATACGCTACTACACTACACTATACACTACTATACTACACTACTATACACTACACTACTATACACTACTATGCTATACACTACTATACACTGCACTACTACACTATACACTGCTATACACTACTACAATATACAATACTCTCCACTGCACTATACACTACACTACTCTACACTACTACACACAGACTCTAGCTCTTCCTCGGGAATTCCCGGGCGTTCCCAGGCCACCCGAACGACGTCGTCCCACCGCCAGCAGCGTGTCCTGGGCCGGCTCCGAAGTCTTCGCCCAGTGGGACGCGCTGCCCGGCAGAGTTCCAGGGGGAGTCTATCGGGGGGCATCCTTACCAGCTACCCGAACCACCTCAAATGGCTCCTCTCGAATCGGAGGAGCAGCGGCTCGACTCTGAGGCGCTCCCAGATTACCGAGCTCCTTACCCGTTCAAGGAGAGTGAGGCACGGCAACCCGACGGAGAAACCTCGTTTCGGCCCCTTGTACCCGTGAGCTCATCCTTTCGATGAGCTCAGCTCCCGCTTCATTACCACGGAACGGTGCAGCGCCCACAACACTGCGGACGCCTCACCGATCCGCCGGCCGATCTCCCGCTCCCACTTAACATCACTCGCGAAAGAGACCCCGAGGTTCTTAAAGACCTCCACTAATATCAATGGGCATCGTCACTGGCGAAACGTTGTACTCGAATTGTAAATGTCGTGGGTTTACTCTCCAACACACCGGTGTGTTGTACTAGTAACGAATTGGCATGTTTGTTAACGTGACAAACCTTACTAATTAGTTATGTCGGGTGGCGGCGGGTTTAAAGACGCATTTATATTTACGGCATTAAACCCAAACACCTCTACTGTGAACACCTAAAAGCATTGGTCGCAAAAGCCTACGTGTTAAACGAACATCACAATAGCATAAACAACGAAACGTTTCCACTGTTATTTGTGAAATTCGTTGGTGGATTAAGTTTGTGTTGCTTTACTTAAATGTTGAATCTGCTGTCACATTAAAAAAAACACGTGTCCTACCCTTCAGCAATGTGGTTAGTTTCTAATCCATATGAGAGCAGATCTCATACATGGGATATCGCTTGCATGCACTTTTCTGTCCAATTAGTTTCTCGTCGTTTACAGAAAGCGTGAGAATTTGTTTCACATTAATTGGTCTATGCAACCGTGCGCACAGTGGCGCTTGCTGGTGTGGAAGTTCGCTGCTTTGCAGAGAGCGGGTCATTGCTCATTCACTTGTATTCCTCGAGTCATTGACGAATTGCAAAATGTCAAAACATCGCCTTTGTACGCTTGCTTAGCGGATATACAGCTGGAACACATACACAAGTTTTCTATATATATAAGTCCCGACACTGATTTGTCCATGTTTTATTTTCACCCTTGCTCAGAAGTTATTTACCATGTGAAACTGCTGTCGATTCTGTTTAGCCCTGTTTAGGTGTTGTAGAACTGATTGTGTGTGTACATAACAAAACAGGAATTATTATATATATTTTATATTTTATATATATAAAAAATAAAAACAGGAATTATTATATAATTGTTGGGAAGCAGCGGTGTGATGGTTTGTGCACTGCGCCATGACCCCGACGACCATCGTCACCCCGTAACATTCATGGTGCACTGATAAGCGCAAGTAGTTTGTCACTTCTGCAGCGTAAACATGCTCTGGATAATTCCCCCTTCATAAAAAAATATCCACAGCGCCAACGTGTAGCCAATCGCATGAACGCCCTGTGACCTCTCAAACGAGTACTTATCGCTAACGGGTGATTTTTTTTTACGGTCGTGTTCTTGTTTCATATTCATGATACGAGGAGAGACAGGGTGCTGGGGGGTGGAGGTTGTACTCCTCTTGTGAATGTCACGGGTTTGTTTATGTCAATTGGTGAACGGGTGAGATGCCCCCATGCCAAATGACAAAACATTTCAATGCTAATGTTCTCGCGACGCATTATCTTCGAAGGCCGAGGTGAACACCCCCCCCCCCCTAGCTGGGTCAAAACCCAGCGATGTCACATCTAGTGGAGACACTGCCCGTTGTAGGGGATCTGCGAGGCCACCCAGTCGCTATGATGGTGTACGTGCATGATATTAAATTCTGAGTGTACCATTGACGCTCGGAATTGGACCCTCCTTTAAGGTGTTTTCTTGTTCATGTTTTTTGTTTGTTGCGGTTGCACCCGATTCAAGAGCCGAATGGCTCACAGGGCTATACCAAATAAATTAACTGAACTGAACTCCCTAAGCAGAGCCTCCATAAATATGTTGACCTTTTGGTAGACCATGTGAATTACCATTCATGTAACATAATGAAAAAAATAAGGAGAGTAAGGAAAAAAGAGCCCCATGGCATACCTAATGAGCCGAGTCGCTGATTCTGCATTTAAGGTTGCGCGGACCAGTTGTCTTAATTAGAACAGCATTGTTAAGCTCCGATGCCGCATTACCTTGTGGAACTACTGGCAGGCATTCAAATAGACTGTTATTTATTACCGCGCGCAAGGGATTTATAAACCCCCATGTTATAGTGTGCGCATGTTCTTATCGTGCTGAAAAGCAGATTTGATTTTTTAATAACAATCGTGTCCAGATTATAAATGATTAAAGCAATAATCCAATTTAGTGTTTTGCTAATTTTATTTGTTTTATGGTAACATTTGTGAAATATGGTTTGGTATAATGTTACGAATGGTTTTATTGAGGACATTTTCGGATTTTTTTAAAGGAAATTTTGGGAAAATGTACATCATTTAATTATTTACCCTGTTTTTGTACTTAGACATGCGTGATGCCACCCGATGTTACGTGACAAGACTTCTGGCGGGGGGGGGGGGGGGGAGCAGATGTAATATCATGGCACTGATGTAATTTCCTCTGACTTCACATTTCGGATCAATACAAAACTCGTTTTTATGACAATCAGAAGTTTCAGATCTGGGTCCGATTTTAATTTTGGATGAATGGGAAAACCTCGATCATCCTGCATGCATACCACTACATGTGTACATTGGTTGTGGGGAGCGGTAGTGTAGTGGTTAGTGCGCTGTGCTACGAACCTAGTGACCCAAGTTCGATTCCCGCTCATAGCCAACACCAGTGACGATTATGTGAACCGTGTCTAGGCATCCCCTAGGTCAACTCAGCCTCAAATGAGTATCTGGTGTGGTGTGTAAACATCGCCACTGGGGAGACAAAGGCGGCCGGGCGTGGTATAGGCCACACACCCCCTCGTGTGCTGTTCCGGCCTTCATAGGTGCTCGCTTACAGCACTTGCCCCAACATCTGCTCAGACTATGCGGGGGATCTTTGTATTTTATATTGGTTAATGGTGTATTTTTTCTAGATTTTAACGTGTCTTTGCAACAACATATATCTTTTTTACAGCATAACTATCATACTAGCCATGTTAGTTGTCAATATCTTATGCTATACAGTCATTGTGCAGCTATGCATAGAATTTAAGTATGTATTTTTTTTATAAATTGTATACTTTATGTCCACATATTATTCACCTTATAAATGCATTTTTTTTACGTTGCCAAATGATGGGCCGAATTTTAAATCTTTACTCAACTCCCAAAACGCATCTTCTGGGTCGATTTGCTACTTACAGGAAACAACAGCAATGTTTCACCAAACCAGATGTGAAGACCCCTCACTTGAATCACTCCCGCGTTGCTTCCTTCACCAGTGCTATGCAACGCGACTTGGCTGAGTCACAGCCCCACGTCCACAAAGACGCGGCGAAATCCCCTGGCGGTCGACAATGCAGGCGCTAACCAGGCTCCAAAAATAATTCCTGCCGAGCTTCCAAGATCCGATTGTATCGGACGCATTTAGGTTGGTGACGTCGTAGGCACTGCTTCCGCAATGAATCGGTTAGAATTGTTGTGATTGTGTAAAACATGATTTATTCGTGGATCAAAAACATTGTACCGGGTGACGTATTCATCGATACCCCCATTAAAATAATAGCCAAAAGTTATAGGGAGAACCAACAAACAAAAAACTCCGTAACAGAAAAAATCAACGTCTGCCGCCCAATCGTAATGCACTCAGTGAGTAGTTGAACAACCTTCTCTGTAAGATGTCTGGCCCTTGCTTTGACGACGCGTCGAGAAGAAAACGATCGCTATATGTCACTGGGGTTGCTATAAATTGATCGCGGCGCGCGGCACAAACCTTTCCCGTATCACTTCCCGTACGCGCGCGCGCGCACACAGACACGCGCTGGGTATTGCATTTTCATCACGCAGTGCCGCGTCCGTACTTAAACATTTTTCATTCTATTTTACGTGTTACAACACAAAATGAACGGGAACACGCGATTTCCTTTTGCCCTTCATGTTCAGGCATTTATGTATTACTCTGAAAACACAATTTCGTTTAAACATTGCCTCTGACCTCAAGTATTCCTCGTATTTAAATGCTTAAGGCTTGCAAATAAAGTGCACTTGAGAATTCAACTTGGGTCTATTATCATCACAGATGAGGCGTGCACTTGGGAAAACAATCTTTCCTTGGCTCATAGGAAACAGGAAGAGGCTTGTGTAGAGAGAATGTAAGCCAATAGTTGGATGCAGCTGCGCAAACACTTCAATCAGTAAGGAAATGAACCTTGCAAAAGCTGTAATTACTCAAATGTGATTGATGTCTAACGTGATGATTTTTTAACATGGAATGCTACCCCCCTGACCCCCAAAGTCACTGCCTCTGCTCCGTTCACCCTGACCTGAGCTTCGCAACAGGACGGATATGAACTCGCAACAGGAATTCCTTGGAGAACAATTAGAACACAATAAATGTCAAAGCAGATGGCCTGGGCAGTGATTTGCCAACAAGTGCTGCTTTAGTGGCAATTCCCCCCCATCACCCCCAACAAATGTATTTTCGACCGTGAACCCACATATGTAATTGTTGTGACCCTGCATTGCGAATGCTAAGTGGCTCTTGAAGTGCTTAGAAAACTCATGCAGTGAGTAATATATTACCTCGAGTGTGCTTTGGAAGTGTGTTGGACAAACGCGGCAATGTGACGTGCCAGAGTTTTTTTTTTTTTGTTAATTTGGCATAAACGAAAGTGTACAATGTGCTAGAATAATTTACGTATGCACTTTAAATACAATTTTGCATCAGTACTAAAATTAAAGAATACTTTAAAGTGATATTGCATGATACATTAAGTAAAAACACAGCAAATAAATAATGGAACTTACATTTCCTATAAATATAAGTTTTAAACTTAATCATCTAGATGAATATGTCGACTTATGACTGTTTCTAAATTCAGTTTATACTTGTATGCTCATACGGTAATTGCCTAACTTTTGAGACTGATGTTCACTCAGAATATGAAAAGTTAACTCTGCAACTTGGCTCTTTTGTTATTGCCAGGATAATTGCGTTACTGGGCCACAATGCAGAAGGTCAACGCTTCCATAAATGCTTTTCTAATCACACCACGGAATGTTAACGTGGCGTTTGTGAATGCTGCTATGCTGCATATCGATGGCCCATGTTTGGCGCAGAGTAAGAAAACGTTAGTAGACTCTCACCTGTGTTTGTTAACTACGAGCTTGATGCATGGGCCCTTGTTGCCTACTGAATTACCACCCCAGACATTTGCTGGCTGGGTGGTCTTTGAAGTAGGATGCTTTCCTGTTGAAGCCAAGCATTGCATTTTTCAATCCCAGCTTCTGTGATATAACACACATTATGAGTAAGCATGCGTCACCAAATACAAGCTAACGATCCAATTAGTCTCCTGTAAAACGAGGCCAACTTTGTGTCGGTGCAAATCGCCAAGTTAATATCCAGAAATATATATAATAGCTATTATATATAACAATTAGGTTTTTTTCTTCTTCAAAGAAGCCATTCTGGGTATCAAGAACTTTTCCAGGAGGGCTGTACATTGAGATATTTAGTCAATTTCCTTATTTATTTGAACATTTTGAATTTTGGAGGAGACTACAGAGCAGTAAAAACAGAAGTGACGGTAGAGGCCTGCAATTAGTTTGCTTGCTCATGAAAGGAGAAAGTCATCTCCTTAAGGGAGCTCTTGAGAGTCCCTTTAAGGTCGCATTTGGCCCTTCTCTTCAAGACCTACGACCTGATCTCTTGGAAAGGTGGGAGTACCGATAAGATCAACTAACAAAGCAGAGGACAGCTGTACAATGGGCATAGCCCAGAACGCTTCACCCTTTCAATGACGTACATGCATGTCATCGAAGGGGAACTGGAATACAAGTAAAATAAATAACTTGCTCGCTATCGAGGCGCCCACAAGGCCATGCGGGAGGGTGTGTGCCACAGTTTTGGTGCCAGCTATCACAGAGTACGGTCGTGTCACTATGGTTTTCTGCGGTGAGTGCAATGTATTTAA